>NC_091791.1:154788928-155397142 GCF_041296235.1 Equus asinus
TCAATGCGCTGCTTCGTGAAGATGGGGACTTCCTTCTCCAGCTGGGCATTCACATACCCTGCAGGTGAGGAGCAAAGAAAAGGTTTGCTGTGGGAAAGACTGAGAAAGGGCAAGGAGAGGCAGCAACGAAACAGGGCTCCTCTCCACTTTCCCAGCATATTCCTACCCCAGGACCTTGGTTAACAGTTTAATATCAATATATCAAGTAGTTTGTCAATCACCTCTCCATTAGGGGTCCTGGGCTTTTCCCACACTTCTGACAGCAGGGAGGGGTTGATTCTGTGAGCCCTTGGGATGCTGTCACACCACGATGCACCTGTCCCCACTGGTAATGGGAGGAAGGGGTTGGGCTTTCTCCCTTATCAATCTTTGGCCCAGCCACCCCAGCTCAACTAGAGTCTAGTTCCACTCTTTCCCCTCCTCCTTGACCATGCAGTAATGCTCTGAGTGAGTCTCCAGGAGAACAAGGGCAGAGGGAGCCCTGGGGACCCTCCCATCAGTTGGTTAACAAACTGCAGCTGCTCTCTCTCCAGCCTTAACTCCCATTACCGTTGCTCAAAATATCCCCGCACTTCATCCCCTCTGCCAACTCTACTACTTTCTACCAAATTTTCCCCACAACTCCAGGCTGCACCCAGCTCTAGCAAAGGCCTAAAACACTTCATTTTTCCCTGTTCAGTGACAAAGTTCCCTCCAGGACCATCCCCCCTCCCCTACAACACTCCCCTTTCCTCAGTTTCTTTCCCCCACTCTCTTCCTCCCACCTCCAGAAGGGGCCTGGCGAGAAAAGCACAGAACCAGGTGAAACCTGGAGCCTATTCTCAGTTCTCCCAACTGCGGCCCTGCAGGCAAGTCACTTCCTTATCTGGGTCCCGGTTCCCTCTTAGAAGGACCCTAAGTGTAGGGCCTAGATCACGCGATTGCTCTTGCTGCTCTTCCAAACTTCGACCATCCACAGAGCCTTAAGAGAATCAGGGGCCTAGCTCCGGACTGCATGTGAAGGAGGTGAACCGAGCTCTCGGAGCCACCCTCCCCGCTCCTCCCCCGCAGGTGCCAAGAGGGCCAAGAAGGGCAGCGGCGCCCTTCCCTCCCTTACCCGAGTGGGGGATGCCCACGCTGGGGCAGCCAGGCTGCAAGACGGCTGAGCGGGACAGGGAGTCCTCGTATTCATCCAGGATGGACGCCATGGTGCCCGGCTTCTGGGATTACAACAGGGTTCCCCCCAAGGATCCCGGTCGCCCCAGAGTAAAAGCTGCGGCTCCCCAGCCTCGACAGGGACCTGACAGATCCTGCCACTCCGCCGCCGACTCCTCCCCTTTAAAACCCTGAGGATCTTCTCCCTCTTGCCTTATAGAGCGGGAAGACCGGCGGGCCCGCCCCCTTAAACGTGGCGCGGTTCTGCACCCTGCTCCCTCCCCCAAGAGACCACCGGCTCCCCTCCGCCGATGCAGGCGGTCCCAACCTCGCCCCGGCAGCTCAGCTGACTCCCGCCCCCGGGACGCGCGCCTATTACGTAACTTCCGGGTTCTCTCCCCCTCCCCCCCCACGCACGCTCGTGCGGGAACGTCGCCCCGCCGGCCCCCCGGAGGCGTGGTGCGACCTGCGGGGGCGGGGCCGGGGCCCAGTCTGCGCTGGCTGGCGGGAGCCGGGAGCGCTGCGGCAGGGCTCGGCCTGGGGGCGGAGCCCTGAACGCTTCCGACCTGGAGGCGAGCGGGGTGGAGAGCCGGCCCTGAGGAACGCCAGCCCCTCCCTCCAGACCCTGCTGCAGTTCTCGGCCTTGACACTAGGCGGCAATGTCGGCTTCCTCAGCCCCCTCTTCAACCCGCCCAGCGCTGTCCAGCCGCAGCCTCGGAGCCGGTCCCCAGCACCTTTCATGCCCAGGCTTCCCTCCCTCTCTCAGATGGACCGCTCAGCCTCCCTGTCTGGCTCCCGCTCCCACCTTTCTAAAGAGCCCGCTGCCCTAGGTCTGCAGGAGAACCTCCCGTTCCGCGATCTAATCGCTGTCTTGACCCTGCTTCACAAGGCACAGGTAAGCAGTCCTGGCCTCTCCTCCCAACTCCAGGGGCCCACCAGCCTCCAGAAAGTGGCCGCGCTGGTGGGCCGGCCAGCGGGAAGCCATGTGCTTCTTAATCTGCTTCTAGCTTGCTCCGTAATGCTTCCTCTGTGTGAGGGGAGACAGAGAGGAGGCAGAGATCATGAGGCACCGCTAAGGAGTGCTTGGCCACTTCCATTCGCTCATTAACCAAAATGGTGTTGAGCAGTTACTCTGTGCCTGGCCTTGGGCTAGGTGCTGGGGTCACAGAGATAAGTACAATACCGTCCTTGAAGGTCATAATCCAGCAGGGACGATGGGCCAGTAAATAGGTACTTAATGCTAGAAAAGCGATAGAAGTACACTGGTTCCACAAGTGAGCGCACGCTCTGTGCCAGGCACTTTTCCTGGCTCTGGGAGCACGGTAGAGACAAAAATCTCTGCCCTCGTGGGGCGTAAACAGGGACGTGGCCACAGCACTGTGGGAGCTCGGAGGAGCGGGGAACAAATACCGGCAAAGCCTGGGAGGAACAAGGGACAAGTGATGTTGGAGGCACATGAGGAGTCCTAAGTGGCAGAACCGCGAGGGTTCCGGTGCCGACTGCGGTTGGCTTTCCTTCTTCCACCCGCCTCGGCGACCCCGACGGAGTCTGTTTCCTTCTGGGGCCCATGGGATCTACCTTGCTAAAGTGGAAGGCTCTTGGCCAGGGTCACCGCTGTCCTGGCTTTAACGGGAAGCACCCGCGTAATGACTAAGAGCGCCCCCTTAACTCTCAGAAGCGTCCAGGTTTGCACCGTACATTGTGTGGTCACTCTACTGTCGCAGAACTTCCCTGCCAGGAGCGGAGGACTGGGCTCTCACCTGCCCCCAACAAGCGCCCCCTGGGTGGAGTGGCCCTGGCCCGGGAGGGGGCGACAAGATAAGTGATCCAAGATAACTTCCCGCCGCACCCCCGTCCCGCTTCTCCGCCCCGGGCCTGCGACGCTGCTGGAGCCACGCCCTGCAGGCTAGGTCCGAGGAAGGAATTTGGCCGACTTGGGCGGTAGGCAGGAGGTTTCTGCCCTGGGAAAGGTGATCCCAGGCAGAGCACTGCCCTGCTCCGTGCATAAGGCTCCACCCCAGATCACCTGCTGATTGCATTAGGTCCAGGCAAAGGTCAGATAATCATAAAAGGTACCTTTACTGAGTACAACAATGTGCCAAGACCCACACTAAGTTCCTAATATTCATTATTTCATTTTACCCTCACACTAACGCTGTGAAGTAGGCACTGCTCTTTCCCCCACATTACAAAAGCGGATGCTGAAGTTCAGAATGGTGGAGCAATTTGTCCAAGGTCATCTGACCAGGAAGTGGGGAAGGAGGCAATATTCAAATCCAAGCAGATGCTGAAGCGTTCACCACCACAATGCCCACGCTCCGGATGTAAGCTGAGGGAGGGGGGTACAGGTGATTCTTCAGGTCTGGACTTTGCAGAGTGTCCCTCTGCATGGAGCGGGTCCCAGCATAGGAGGGATGTCTCAGGGACACAGAATTCTTCCAGCCACCTCCTTGCTATCCCCAAAGCCTCCCTCTTGAGTACCACTGCTCTCTGGGATGTATGGGGTGGGGCTTAAGTGGGCCTCGCTTGCTACAGACTCAGTCCATCCTTCCTGTTGAATTGATTATGGCAGTACTCCTCCACATCGTCATTCTTCAATCCTTAGGCTGGACTTTGGAGTAAGAGCCAGAGACCAGCTGTCCTGTCCCGGCCCAATTACTCACTAGCTGTGACATGGTACATATGATGCTCTTAGCTTCAGTTTCCTCATCTACAGAAATGGTGTAACGATACTTAGTTAGTACGTCTGTGTTGAAGAGTAAATGAGGTGATCTAGGTGAAAGCTCATTGCTATAGCCTAACGTCAAACATAGAGCATGTGCTCAATAAACTCTAAATGCGGCTTTAATCTGATAATTACTCTCAAGTCCACCTCCTCCGGGAAACCTCTCTAGACCACAACTTGCCCCTCAGAACTGCCATGGCTTTTCTTGTCCGGGCCACTTACTGTCACCTAATTATGAAGCGTGGGCATTTTGCTTTGATATCACAGATGCTGATTGTGGGGAATAACCTAAACATTCTTGAGCACAGGAATACACAGGTGCCTTAGGGAACTCACAGCTGGAGCTACAGAACCACGAGCTCTTAACCCTCAGAATCCATGTGGCAGCTGCCAGGAGAGTAAGGGCTGGGCCACAGAGAAAGAGGATTGGTGTACGAAACCAGGTGAACTAACACTTGAAGGGCATGTACAATTTCCAAGGACAAAAAAAGGGAGGCATTAGGGAGGACTCAAGAGAACCAGGAGCAAAGACCTGCAATCAATATGAAGTCTAGGGGGAAAGCTGGAGCCCGTGGGAGGAGGGCAGTGGACCCAGCTGTGGCCAGATTGTGAAAGTTATTGACAGGGCCACCAGAAGGCTTTGTTTGGGGATGAGATCATCAGATGCGGCCTCTAGAAGGATGGGTGGTGGCTTGGGTGGAGTCCCCATCAGAGAGGATGAGACCTCGGGCAGAAGCAGAGAGGAGGTGAGAGCCCAACCCAGAGAAAGAGAGATTAGACTAGGAAGACTCCGGGGAGACATTTCTGAGGAGGGGCCCACTGGACTTAGCATCAAGTTAGTTGTGCGGGGTTGGGGGCAGGGAGTGCAGGACAACTCCTGGGGAGACCTGGCCAATGGTGCAGTGTCACCACCTTCCAGGAGGAGGAAGAGCTGGGGTCGGGGGTGGTGCAGAGGTCACAGGACTGAGCCCAGTCTGGATAGTTGCACGTGAGACCCCCACGGGGGCAGTCACTAACTCACTAATACATATTTACAAGAGAATTGCAAAAACGAGCTTTCTCATGCTTCAGTTTCTACCTTTGTGAAATGAGAAAAATCTATCTGATAGCACTGTAAGTATTATAGGATATGATGCAGATCACTCGGCACTGTGCCTATTCCTAGAAAATGCTCAGTACAGGTTAACTGTTCGTAGTAATTGTTGACGGAATGAAGACCCAGACCAAAAGGAATGATTTGCTTGATTTAAGTGAGTCATTCGGTTTTTAAAAGTAGACTTTCTTTCTGAGTATGGGTTTAGATTTACAGAAAAAGTGAGAAGGTAGTAGAGAAGATAGTAGAAAAGATAGTGAGAGTTTCCAGAAACCTCGCTCCAGTTTCCCTTACTACGGACATCTTACGTTAGTTAAAATTAGTGAACCAATACTGATGCATTATTATTAACTGAAGTCCATGCTTCAGATGTCCTTAGTGTTTCCCTGATGTCCTCCTCCTGTTCCAGGATCCCACCTCACGTTTAGTTGTCGTGTCCCCTTAGGCCCTGTGGACTGCGGCAGATTTCAGACTTTCCCTATCTTAGATGACCTTGGCAGTTTGGAGGAGGGCTGGGCAGGGGTTTTGTAGGAAGCTCTGCATTGGGATTTGTCTTTTCTCAGGATTAGACTGGGGTTAAGGGTTTTGGGAGGTAAAGTCTCATTATCATCACATCATATCAACGGGTACATACCATCACCGTGACTTAACCCTGATGGTGTTGACCTTGATCGCCCGGCTGAGGTGGTGTTTGTCAGGTCTCTCCACTGTAGAGTGACTCCTTCCCCTCTTCCCACACGGTCCTCTTTGGAAGGCGGTCACTGCACACAGCCCACGGCTACGGAGGGGGCGGTAATGCTTCCTTGGGGGTGAAGTTTAAATCACTCAGGATCCTTCTGCATGGGCGATTTAGAAATCTGTTTTTAACTTTAATTTTTAATCAGCATAATATGTGTATACATTTTAAAAGAGAGAGCTACAAGACTTATTAAAGAAACCGAGCCGTCCTTCACCTCATCGCCAGGTAAACTCTATCGGGTCTGTTATCTCTCAGTGCTGATCTAAGGATATTCCCAGAGTGCACCCTGCCCCTCTAGACACTTGAGTATGGTCTTGGAGGTTTGCTCCCTCTGGACTGGCTTCCCTGATGGTCCTCCCCTTGCCAGGATCAGGGCCCTTCGGGGTGGTCCCTCAGCCCTCTGTGCCGATCGTCCCACATTATGATCACCCTGCATTACACTTGCCTGGTAACTTCTGTCTGTCTGTCTGTCTGTCTCTCTCTCTCTCTTCTTCCCCCCTCCCTACCTCTCTACCTGTCCCTCCTCTTCCTCCACTCCCTCCCTCCTCCTCCCCACCACTTCTTCCCCTTCCCTTCCTCTCCCCCTTCCTCTTGTCCCTGGGCCCTCTGCTATAAGCTCCCTGAGGGCAGGGAGAGGTGTCTGCACACCTGCTCCTGGTGCAGGGCCCTGGGCACTGTTGGCTCCTGTTAAAACATGCTGAAGGAAAGAAGGCCCTCGGCCTCTTCACAACCCTTTCCAAGAGGCTGTAAATCTCTTCTCCTTCCTGTTTGGTTCCCTTCCAGATGTTTCCAAACCTACCTGAATCGCCCCAATTCTCAAAAAGCCTTCTCCCCTCCCTGTTACTGTCATCCCCTCTCTCACTGAATGAACGTCAAGGCCCCTCCCAAGGCATGTATGGGCCCAGCCCGCCTCCTTCTTCCCACCACCTTCTGGGGATGTAGGCCCGGTGGCCCAAGAGAAGGCCCCGGGCGGGAGGGGCCAGGACACTTGTTGACGTGGGAGATAA
Organism: Equus asinus; assembly: GCF_041296235.1. Classification (NCBI taxonomy): domain Eukaryota; kingdom Metazoa; phylum Chordata; class Mammalia; order Perissodactyla; family Equidae; genus Equus; species Equus asinus. The sequence goes on from NC_091791.1 coordinate 154,795,627, forward strand.
AGCATCCTCAGGTCAGCAGTCCTCAGACTGGGATTCACATGTCCTTAGGGGCGCAGAAGGCTCTCCCCAGGGGCGCAGGCACCACATGGTTTTAAGGGAATCAGTGTCCAGAGCCTCAGCTTCCCTGGGCTCTTTCCTAAAAGTGACCAGCAGGAGAAGTCACCTGGGAGCAAGGGGCAGTTCGTGCCCCCCCACCCCCAGGTCCCCATCCCCCTCCCCCGCCCCTACTTCTCAAAAGAAAAGTGCACCCACACCCCTTGGGGCATTGCTTCAGGTCATACAGATTCCCAGGGAGCCCAGCCAAGAGACCACTGGAATTATCGTCAGTGTTCCCACAGAGAGAATAAAGACCAGGTGTCAGGGGCCAGCCCTGTGGCCAAGTGGGTAAGTTTGCGCACTCTGCTTCAGTGGCCCGGGGTTTCGGCAGTTTGAATCCTGGGTGTGGACATGGCACTGCTCATCAAGCCATGCTGAGATGGCGTCCCACATGCCACAACTAGAAGGACCCACAACTGAAAATATATAACTATGTACTGGAGGGGCTTTGGGAGGAAAGGAAAAGAAAAAATAAAATCTTAAAAAAAAAAAAAAGACCAGGTGTCAAGTCCTTTGTGAATCAAATGGTTTCTAGTTCTTTAATTTCAATACGATTTGAAAACTTAGTCAGGTTTTAGCTGACTGGAAAAAAAAATCACTAATATTTTTGGTGTACAGTTTGAAAGGGGGTGAAGTAATCAGGTAAACTTGCCGTACTATATACCTCCTTCCATTTCCGTCTAATGAGCTGTGTGAACAGATTTCTCCACATTTACATCAACACAAAACAACAAAATATCCAAAGAGAATTGATGGTAAACTTTCTCTCACTCAAGTATTCTGTCCACGAAGACATGAACTAATTGAAAATAAAAACAAAAAAGCCCTACGAATCTCATCAAATGATGTATTCTCCTTTTTTTAAATTGTTTTTTGTTGTTTGTTTGTTTTGGGGTTTTTTTTGAGGAAGACTGACCCTGAGCTAACATCTGCTGCCAATCCTCCTCTTTTTGCTGAGGAAGACTGGCCCTGAGCTAACATCCGTGCCCACCTTCCTCTACTTTATATGTGGGACGCCTACCACAGCATGGCTTGCCAAGTGGTGCCGTGTGCGCACCCGGGATCTGAACCAGCGAACCACAGGCCGCTGAAGCAGAATGTGTGCACTTAACCACTGTGCCACCAGGCCAGCCCCCTCAAAGGATGTATTTCTAATATAATTTTACTTTTTATGTGTAATTATTATGAAAATGTGTAATATATTTATGTTTTGATCAGTTGAATCATAATTGTAATATATTCATTCAAAAGAAAACAATGTTAAGATTAAGAGCCTTATAGTATCAAGAAACACAACATTATAAGGTTCAAAAAATGTATAGACTATTTACAAATAATTAGGATGATATATTAATAAAAACTTTCAAGCATAATGTGTATTACAGTGCGAATGGAAACTGAGAAAATGAATAATGTAAAATTTTCAGCTGTTAAAGTAGAGCTTGTTCATATATTTTTTAAATGGATGAGGGAGAGTATCAAATTGCTTTGGTATTTAGATTCTAATGCATCCACTTATAAGAGTGAGGTAACAGTTTTGTTTAAACGTTAATATTTACAGTATGCGAGAAGTTAGTCTTTTGCAACTATTTGGTTTTAAAACGAAAAGTTTTACAGTATGAAGATTTCTCAAAAAATTAAAAATAGAAATACTATACGACCCAGTTATCCCACTACTGGGTGTTTATCCAAAGAACTTGAAATCAACAATTCAAAGAGACTCATGCACCCCTATGTTCCTTGCAGCATTATTCACAATAGCCGAGATGTGGAAGCAACCCAAGTGCCCCTGCTACTGATGAATGGATAAAGATGTGGTGTGTATATACAACAGAATACTACTTAGCGATAAAAGAGACAAAATGGTCCCATTTGCAACAACATGGATGGACCTTGAGGGTATGATGTTAAGTGAGATAAACCAGAGAAAGACAAACGCCACATGATTTCACTCATGGGGGAAGATAAACTAACACACCGACAAAGAGAACCGATTAGTGGTTACCAGAGGGGAGGGGGGTAAGGGGGTGGGCACAAGGGGTGAAGGGGCACATTTATATGGTGACTGACGAATAATAATGTACACCTGAAATTTCACAGTTATAAACTATTATGACCTCAATAAAATTTTTTAAAAAAGAAAAGTTTTAGTTGTCAGTATAGTTTTATAAACTTCTTTTAGGAAGCATGGGGGTCTTGGTGGGGTCTATGCTTTGTGCCAGCACCACCTCTGCCAGGAACCCCTCCCAGGCTTTGCTCTCCCTGGCACCACTCTCTGAGCTGTTTCCAGGTCCCCCTTCTTTTCAGGAAATGGAACCTAACTCAGCCAGATGCTGTCGGACAAGTCACCTAGTTCCTCTGAGCTCCTCTCCTTTCCTCAGCTGTAAACCATCTCTAACATTCTGTGATTCTCTGAAAGCCAAACCCTTGACGCTGTCCGTTTAGAGGCATCTGGAGGATAATGGTTTTCAGGGCACTGCCTGAGAGCCGGTTGCTGTGCTTCTTGTCTATCCCTTAGTCTAGGACTCATTTCAGAAGATCCTTCAGGGGCTGGCCCTGTGGCTGAGTGGTTAAGTTCGCACGCTCTGCAGCAGGCGGCCCAGTGTTTCGTTGGTTCGAATCCTGGGCGCGGACATGGCACTGCTCATCAAACCACGCTGAGGCAGCGGCCCACATGCCACAACTAGAAGGACCCACAACGAAGAATATACAACTATGTACTGGGGGGCTTTGGGGAGAAAAAGGAAAAAATAAAAACAAACAAAAAACGCCCCGCAAAACTCTGAAAAAAAAAAAAAAGATCCTTCAGCCAAGAAGCCTTCTCTGATTAATGTAAAACCCAATAAAATCTAACAACCAGCCCTCCTTCTGCCTCCAACCTTTTAGATCATAAGACCTGACAAACTGTGAGTCCTGGGAAGTCCTGTTGAATTGAGGCATGATTTGACATGTTTTTATTTATTTATTTATTTTTTTTTTTTTGAGGAAGATTAGCCCTGGGCTAACATCTGCTGCCAATCCTCCTCTTTTTTGCTGAAGAAGATTGGCCCTGAGCTAACATCCGTGCCCATCTTCCTCTACTTTATATGTGGGACACCTGCCACAGCATGGCTTAACAAACGGTGCATATGTCGGCACCCAGGATCCAAACCAGTGAACCGCGGGCCACCGAAGCAGAATGTGCGAACTTAACCCTCGCACCACCGGGCCAGCCCATGACTTAACATGTTAATGTGCGTTTACACATGTGCACTATATCACACTGCACATGTCTGAATTAAACTTGCCTGTACTCACCCACATGGCCTTTGTAGAAACTGTTTTTTTTTTTTTTTAAGATTTTATTATTCCTTTTTGTCCCAAAGCCCCCCGGTACATAGTTGTGTATCTTTAGTTGTGGGTCCTTCTAGTTGTGGCATGTGGGATGCCTCCTCAGTGTGGCCCAATGAGCGGTGCCATGTCTGCGCCCAGGGCTTGAACGGGCGAAACCCTGGACCACTGCAGCAGAGCACGTGAACTTAACCATTCAGCCATGGGGCCGGCCCCGAAACTGTTTTCAAATTTTTAAAAATGATGAGATTTTTGTATTAAAAATAGTAGTAAAAATACAACAATAAAATCCAAAATGTTTAAAAAGACCCCTAATACTTAGCACTGTGAGGTTGTGAAGCAACTGGAACTCAGTGCTGGTGAAGATATAAAATGGTGCAACCATTAACAGCCACTTAACATGCACTTACTTTATGACCGAGCAATTCCATACCTGGTTATTTACCCAAGCGAAAGAAAACATACGTCCACACAAAGATTTGTACACAAATGTTTATAACAGCTTCATTCATAATAGCCCCGAATTGGAAACAACTCAAATGGTCTATCAACAAGAGAATAGACAAACTCTGGTCCCCCCATACGATGGAATACTATTCAGCAATAAAGAAGAACCAACTACCCTTACACACAACAGCATGAATGAATCTCAAAACATACGGAGCTCCAGAAGCCAGACGTGAGAGAGTACATGGAGTATGATTCTATCCATCTGAAATTCTAAAACAGGCAAAAATTAAGCTTTAGTGATGGAAAGCTGATCAGTGTTTGCCTGGGACCTAGCGTGGGATGGAGGGTTGACTAGAAAGGAGCAAGAAGGAACTTTTTAGGGGAGATGGAAATGTTTTGTATCTTGATTGTGGCGGTGGGGACACACTGGTCAAAACTCATTGAACGCTACACTTAAAATGTGTGCATCCTATGCGTAAATGATATCTCAATAAAATTGATTACAACACCAAATTTTAAAAACATCTCTGACCAAATGTCAGAATGGTATTTAGTGTTTATAAGGCAAAAGATAATAAAATAGTAGATAACCCGCTTTGTAGCCCATAATTCTTAAGGGGAGGACTGAAAAGAGAGTGTTGTTAGTGTGACAGACCTCGGCTCTGCAGTCCTGGCTGTCTCTTAGCCATGAGGCCTTGGGCAAGTCACTTAACCTCTATAGAGATTCAATTTCCTCATCAGTAAAATAAAGATAATAACCATATAGTTGGCCCTCCGTATCTGTAGGTTCCGCATCCACGGATTCAACCAACCAACCTCGGATCATGCACTATGTTTACCGTCTGCGATTGGTTGAATCCTCGAATGTGGAACCTGTGGTTGCAGAAAGCCGGCTAAGGGTCTTGAGCATCTGCAGATTTTGGTATCCATGGAGGTCCTGACACCAATTCCCCGCAGATACCAAGGGACGACCGTACCAGTATATTAGACTGATGTGAATAAAATCTAATTTCTTTTTGTGTTCCCTATCTGGGTCACGTGAGACAAAATTCTGAATCGTACCTTACCTGACAAATTTGTACTGTTCATTCTCCGGCAGGGCCTTGACTTCATCTAAAAACACTTGCCATGACCCAGAGGGAAGATAATTATAATAATAGTGCCCCATGCAGAGCACTCTCTCTGTATGGGGCACTATTCTAAGCATTCTCTGTAATGCATTTAATCCCTACAACTTTCTACGAAATAGGTACTATTTTAATCCCGTTTTACTGACAGGAAAACTGCAGCCTGGAGAAGACAACAGCTAAGAAGTAACAAAACCTAGATACCTATCCACGCGCTTTGGTCCAGAGCCCAGGCTTTTGACCTCCAGTTAACCTGTCTCTTGTTCACAAAATTGTAATTTGAGATAAAGGAGGGGAAAGGAATTTGATTTAGAAATGCTAGCTTTATGCAAACTTAAGTGTGAACAAAAACCAGTACCTTTCATATCAGTACTTTCATGAAAAATAGTGTAAGATGATTTCATGTCTGTTTGGAAAATCTTGCTGTTTCTAGTTTCAAGGGCTGCGGTCTTTCTGAAGAGCAGGCTGGTTCACTAACAGGAGCAAAAAGACATCTAGTTAGGGGAACCAACCCTCCTGGTTTTAGCACTGAAAATTCTGCGTCCTGGGACACCCCTTTGTCCTGGTCACTCGAGGCCTAGCTGTTCCCCGGGAAGGAACAAGGAGAAGCTGCGGTGTGGCCTGGCTCGGCTCCTGCCTCCCTTTCCAGCCCGTTTCTCGCCACTCTTCCTCAGCCAGGCTGAGCTAGTTTTAATTCCAAAATAGACCAGGCTCTTTCCCCTCTGGCCGTGACGCCTGCTGTTTCTTCAGGCTGTTTCCCAGCCCTCTTTGCTTGGTTCACAATCATTCCAAATCCACCCAGACTGATAAAGTTCAGCAGGTGCACAGCAGGTTAGCCACACCAGCTGTTGAAATATCCACTTCCCTGGGGCCTGCCGTGGTCAAGGGGTTAAGTTCGCGCGCTCAGCTTCCGTGGCCCAGGGTTTCGCTGGTTTGGATCCCGGGCGCGGACACGGCACTGCTCGTCAGGCCATACTGAGGTGGCATCCCACATGCCACAACCAGAAGGACCTACAACTAGAATATACAACTGCATACTGGGGGGCTCTAGGGAGAAGAAGAAGAAGAAAAAGAAGATTGGCAACAGATGTTAGCTCAGGTGCCAATCTTTTAAAAAAAAATCCACTTCTCTGAGTGTGCCCCTCCCTATCACTCCTCCCCAGGACCCATCCGTGGAAGGATTAATCTCAGGCACACGAGAGGTCTTCTAAAAAGCTGTGCCAACACAAGAGCTATCATCTCTTTGAGAACATACCAATTGCTAAATAATTTAAATATCATCCCTGATTACAACTAAGTAAAGTGCAAATTTATAAAAGCAATGCCACGAAGAGAATTTGGAGTGATATGATTACTAACTGAACGCTGGTTTATTGGGTCCTCATTTTGTAAAGTCGCTAATGTTCATCATGATGATGATCATCATCAAAGGATAGCCCACGGTCCAGTGTTAACCCCAGAGACTTGAATGGACCTCACTGGTATCAGGCCCCAGCTGCCAGTCCAGAGAAGAATTTGGGCCAGTGGAGCAGGTCTTTGGGGAGAAGCAACTAAGGATTTGGCTGGGCCCAGGGCTTGCCCATTTGGACAAGCATTTGTGGCATGAGGGAAGGTGGGGCTGCCCACCAGTCTTTTTATCATTTGGCAGCCATGCCTCACCATTCATTTATTCGTTCATTCCACAAATCCTTAATAAGCTCCTACCCAGTGGGATGCCACTGGGCTGGGGCAGTAAGAGCCAGAAGTTGTAGGAGAACTTCCTTGTCCTCTAGCTGCTTGAAGTGTGAGGGACGCTCCCAGGAAACATAGAGCATTCTCAATTCTCATAATCAGTGCAGCAGACAGTGAGTTCAGAGAAGGGGGGTTGATGGGGGCAGAGCAAGGTCGGGGAACAGAGGAGGCCTGTGTTATTCACCGCTGTGCCCTCAGCACTTTCCACAGTGCCTGGCCCACGGCGGGTTCGCAAAGAACCTCACGGAATGAACAAGTGAATGAAAACAAACTATCCCTCATCTTGCTATCCAGAGGCAATCATTGTTGACACGTTGGTGCATTTCCTCTATCGTTTTTCTCCTAAATATACAATAAATAGTTTTTAAAATTTCAGTAACTTTTTTCTTTGCAAAAGTAGCATATCCACTGTAGAAAAAGGAGAAAATGCAGATAAGCAGCATAATGTCAATAGCTAACATGTGCTTAGTGATCATTACATGTGAGGCAAAACAGAGAGGCCCACTGTACGTCGGGCAGAAAGCTCCCCACCTAGTGGTAACGACTCCCCACATTTTGGTATGTCCTTCATGTAGGACTCTCTTTTCCTCTAACTCTACATCATTTTTTAAAAATACTTAGACTCAAACTGTTTATATAATTCTGTATCATTTAACATTATCTTTTAACATTTTCCTATGTTGTTGAAAATTCTCTTAAGGACCATTTTCAGTGGCCGCTTCTCCCATCCTGGAGGTGTACTCTGATTGGAGGGTGAGGGATGCCCAGCAGGGACTCGCACGCTCTATCCAATGCCTAACAGGGATTCGCTGTAGGTTTTTGAGTGGGAGAGTGACAAAAGAAATCTGCTGTATTAGGAAGCTTGGGTGTGCTAGAAATGAATAAAACAAAGACAGGGTGGCAGGGAGGAGGGGATTATTGAGGCAAAGGATGCCAAAAGGAAGAGGAGAGCCAAGCACTTCAATGAAAGGACTAAGGATTGAGGAGGAAACAGAGGAAGGAGTCCAAGTGCATTGTGAGGTTTGGAAACTACAGACGGTCCCCAACTTACGATGGTCCATTTTTCAACTTTATGGTGATGCGAAAGCGATACACATCCAGTAGAAATCATACTTCGAATTTAGGATTTTGATCTTTTCCCAGGCTAGTGATATGGTACAATACTCTCCGTGATGCAGGGCAGGGGCAGTGAGCTGCAGCTCCCAGTCAGCCACTCGATCAGGAGGGTGAACAACCCATACGCTGAGAACCATTCTGTCCCCAGACAACCATTCTGTTTTTCACTTTCAGTACAGTATTCAATAAGCTACATGAGATGTTCAACTCTTTATTATAAAATAGGCTTTGTGTTAGAGGATTGTCCCAACTGTAGGCTAATGTAAGTGTTCTGAGCATGTTTAAGGTAGGCTAGGCTAAGTGATGATGTTTGAGAGGTTATGTGGATTGAAGGCAATTTTTTATCTTTTTTTGAGGAAGATTACCCCTGAGCTAACTACTGCCAATCCTCCTCTTTTTTCTGAGGAAGGCTGGCCCTGAGCTAACATCCGTGCTCATCTTCCTCCACTTTATATGTGGGACGCCTACCACAGCATGGTGTGCCATGCGATGCCATGTCTGCACCCGGGATCTGAACTGGCGAACCCCAGCCCACTGAGAAGCGGAATGTGCGAACTTAACTGCTGTGCCAGTGGGCCGGCCCCTGAAGGCAATTTTTGACTTAATGATATTTTCAACTTATGATGGGTTTATCAGGTAGGACGTAACCTCCCTCAAGTCAAGGAAGATTTGTGTTCAGCTCCAACTCCTTCCACTTCATTAACTTGAGAGAATTGTGCTACCATTGTCAGAAATAACGAAGTTAGGAGGGGAGCCCAATTAATGAAAGAAGAGAATCCTTTTAGATGAACGTTTTGGGTGGCAACTCCTGCAGGTGTTTCAAAAATACTCAAGGGCCAGAGCTTGCATGCAAGGTCTGGGCAAGAAAGAGACAGTTGAGGGGGGAATCAATTAGTAGTTGGGATCAGCTGGATGGAGAGGCGGTGGAGAGAAAGGCAGGGAGAAGCAGAGGCTAAGGCTGGGTGTGGGGGAGGGGGCAGGACAGAGCAGAAGCCCAGGAGGCAGAGGACATAGAGGGGGTGGGACCGTGGGGGCTGAGGCTGGCTAGTGGGATCCGGTCCTGGGGGCCACCATGAAGCCAACTGAGCCCAGGCCACTGGATTTGCCACCAACTCCCTCCCACGATACAAGCACTCCTCTGGTAACCCAATTAACTGGAAAGCTCAGAAAGTGTGCACTCTAATTATTGTATTATTATTATCATGAGTGTTTGGTAAATAAGTGGGGGTTTTGTTTGTTTGGGGGTTTTTTGGTGAGGAAGATTGGCCCTGAGCTAACATCTGTGCCAGTCTTCCTCTATTTTGTATGTTGGACACCACCAAGCATGGCTTGATGAGCAGTGTGTAGGTCCGCGCCTGGGATCTGAACTCATAAACCCTAGGCCGCTAAAGCAAAGTGCATGAAGTTAACCACTACACCACCGGGCTGGCCAATAAGTGGGTTTTTTCCCCCAGCTTTATTGAGGTATTACTGACAAACAAATTAAGTGTTAAATAAAAAATTCTTTTTATTTTGAAGCTTTCTGCCCTGCCCATTTAAGTCTCTGGGCTTGCTCTGATCAGCAGGTCTGACTTGGGGGCTTGGAGTAGGGTATGCAGAAGAAATAGAAAAAGACTGCATGAGGTGCATTTCACTCACAAGGAACCTCTGCATTGAACTTTTTCAATAAACTCTTCTTCCCCACTGGTGTTCTTTTGTTAATCCCTTTTCAACAGTTGGAAAATCATGGTGGCGGGGTAGGGGTAGGTTTCTTTTGGTTTGTTCTTGAGTCGAGGTTTTGCTGTAGGTATCCCAAGGTATGTGGTAATTTATAATAAGCTAAGAGGGCTGGCTCCGTGGCACAGCAGTTAAGTGCACACCTTCTGCTTTTGCCACCCGGGGTTTGCCGGTTCGGATCCCGGGTGCGGACATGGCACCACTTGTCAAGCCATGCTGTGGCAGGCGTCCTGCATGTAGAGTAGAGTAAGATGGGCATGGATGTGAGCTCAGGGCCAGTCTTCCTCAGCAAAAAGAGGAGGACTGGCAACAGATGTTAGCTCAGGGCTAATCTTCCTCAAAAGAAAAAAAAAAAAGAGATAAACAGAAATGCCTAAGAACCTGACCACACCCGAGAGTGGACCTAGGGATTGCTGGTTCTGAGGCTGTCTGCCACTTACTAGTTCTTTGATCTTAGGGCAAGTCCCCTAACTCCTCTGGGCCCCAGTATACTCAGCCCTACCCCACAGCAATCTCACTTGAGTTCTTATGAGCCAGGGCAAAATTAAGCACTTTTACAAGTCTAAAGCCCTACACAACTGTGTTGGACATTTTGGAAACAAAATATTATTACTGCCATGATTCAATGTCAAGGCCATGTTTTTGCTTTTAGTTTTTTTTTTTTAATAAACTTTATTTTAGAACAGTTTAGATTTATAGAAAAATTGAGAAGATAGTACAGAAGGTTCCTATATACCTCACACCCAGGTTCCTCTGCTATGAACATCTTATATTAGTACAGTACATTTGTCACAATTAATGAACCAGCACTGGTACATTATTATTAACTAAATTCATATTTTATTCAGAATTCCTTCATTTTTCCCTAATGCCCTCTTTCTGTTCCCAGGTCGCATCCAGCATACGACATCACAGTGAGTTGTCATCTCTCCTCTTGACTGTGGCAGTTTTTCAGACTTTCCTTGTTTTTGATCCCCTTGACAGTTTTTAAAGAGTACTGGGCAGGCATTTCATAGAATGTTTCCCCAGTGGAATTTTTCTGATGTTTTTCTCGTAATTAGACTGGGGTTCTTGTGAGGAAAACCACAGAAGAAAAATGCCATTCTCATCACCTCATATCAAGGGTACATAAATATCAACTTGATTTATTGATGTTGATTTTAATCTTTTTTTTTTAAAGATTTTATTTTTTTCCTTTTTTCTCCCAAAGCCCCCCGGTACATAGTTGTGTATTTTTGAGTTGTGGGTCCTTCTAGTTGTGGCATGTGGGACGCCACCTCAGCATGGCCTGATGAGCGGTGCCACGTCTGAGCCCAGGATTCGAACTGGCGAAACCCTGGGCCAATGAAGCAGAGCACACGAACCCCACCACTCGGCCATGGGGCCAGCCCCTGATTTTAATCTTGATCACCTGGTTGAGGGAGTATTTGTCAGGATTCTCCCCTGTAAAGGTACTGTTTTTTTATCCCCCATCGTTTCCACACTGTCCTCTTTGGAAGAAAGTCACTATGCACAGCCCACACTTAAGGAGATGGGGTTTATGCTCCTCGAGGGCAGAGTATCTACGTACATTAATTGGAATTCTCCACAGGAGATTTGTCTATTATCCTCCGTTTGTTTATGTATTTGATCATTTATTTATACCAGAATAGACTTGTGGATATTTACTTTATACTTTGGGTTATAATCCAATGCTACTTTATTTCGTTGCTCAAATTTTTCCAGATTCAGCCTTTGGAAGCTCTTTCAGCTGGCCCCCGTCTCCTTTTGACGTATCTCCAACTTCCGCTCAGTTTGTTTGTTTAGCACTTCCTTACTTTCTGTGCTACAAAATGCTCCAGGTTCATCTTGTATATTTTCTGCCCCAGTTCTAGAATCAATCTTTTCTCCAAGGAGAATGTCAGGGCCGTGTTTTGATCTTAGCAAATGTGTGCCTGGCTGGACGTTGGGCCAGATGATCTGTCAGGTGGACAGGAATAAGACTCAGCCCACCCTCAGGAGGGGACTTTCCCAGCAGCAGCAGCCAGAATTGCAAGTCCTCAGCTGAGAAACAGGTGACTCACCAGCTCCCCAGGTTGTCTCCTCCCTCCCCCTCTTGCTGACGAGACTATCCCTAAACCAGCTTAGACAGAGGGACCTAGATCAGAAAGTCTTCCCACCGTGGGCCAGCGAAGAACGGCCTGTCCCAGGCCGTCAGGGCTTTTACCCAAGCCTAGCAGACACCTCCCCCCATTTGTGCATTATTTATATCCCTTCACCTGCAGAAAGGATTAAACAGAATTAACCTCAAATTTACAGCTACAATAAAACTATCATTAAAACTTAGGTAGAAGGACAAGAGCACCAGGAAAAAGAGCCTCTGTGTGTGTGTGTAGTAATTTCGTCCCAGACTCCTGGGCTGGGGCAACTTCCGTAGGGTCCCTGAATTACACACTGCTTGCACCAGAAGCACTTTCAGAAACAAACCTGCTTCACCTGTCCTTTCACAGCGCTGAGATGGATCAAGGGATTTCCCAGGAGCCACACAGCTAAAGAGCTGAAGAGCTAGGAATACCAGGACAGGTCACCTGCCGTCCCGCTCTTTCCAAATCCCCGTGCTTGCCTCCCTTTCCAGGAGAAAAAAAGAACAGCTACTGGATCTTCTGGGGGGTACAACAGCAAGACAACACTCTGGGGGCCTCTTTCACCTGCTAGACGAATAAACTTATGTGGATGTGTCCCGGAAGACTTTGGGGCTATAATTAGGGATTGTTAGCAGCCCCAGACATTCGGACGGAGGGAATGTAGGATGTAGCCCTGGGATGGAGAAATAGATACTGGGGATCCTACCATTTCTCCACAGTCAAGATTTTAATGGTTAAATCAGCAATTTTCTAGCTATGGTCCTCAACTTTTGAGTGAAAAAGAAAATCAATTAAAATCAGCGGTCCTGAGACTTTTCCCAAGAGATTTAGAGATTTGAATTTATGGATTTTTATACTACCAACTGTTTGAGAATTAGGATTATCTCTTTTCTCTAATATGCAGTGGCACCCCCCCCCCAACATTCTCTGCAACAACTCTGAGGTATTTTCAATGATCTTTGCGTAGGCTGAGATGTAAGACCGCCTTGGGGTTCAGAGAAAGGATTCTGGGCCTGGCATCACTTGGTGTGGCTGGAATAAAGAGATGAAATTAGCATCAGGCTACTTCAGTTGCTCTCTGGGTGACCTTCCTAGGGCTACCTGGGATCTCTTGCCTTAATCTGTAAACTCCTTCTCAGGCAAGGACAGTGGGCAGCCCAGAACTGCATCTGCCAACAGGTAATTACTATGCGCTTTGGATGATGATGATGATGATGAAGATAATATTAGGGATTCAGGGGATTTAGAAAATATTCCACTGGAGAATGGTCCTGAAGATCCTCCCCAGCCAGCTTCTCCAACACCCAGAGTTCCTTCAGGGGAGCGGAGTGAAGCTCTTCCGTGGACGGGAGTACAATACATTCCAGACTGCTGTGTTCACGCTCGAGTTTATCTTCATGATCTGTATATTTTTAAAAATCATTCTTTAATTAATAAAATTATTATCCAGACTTTTTTATACTCGTACTAACATACGTATAGTTGTTTTGAACAAAGGTTTAATTTGAATACACTGCAATTATTTTTTTCTGCGACTTGCTTCTTCCTCCTAACAATAAATCCTGGCTATCTTTCTCTGCCAAGATACTCAGATCTGCCTCATTTTGGCAATTCTTTGTCTTCGTCCCTGTGTGATTCTCTGAGCGTCCGCTTTCGGCCAGCGTGTCTTCCTCCCGGTGTTTGGAGATTGCCCTGCCTCCCGCGGCGCGCTGCAGACGGAGTCCGGGAGGCGGCCCGGCGGGTGGGCGTGGTCCGGGGCCGCTCGGGATATGCAGATAAGGTGGGCGGCGCCCCAGATATACCCCCCGGTAGCGGCGGACCGGCGTGCCTGGCCTCTGCGGACTCAGTCAGAGGTGGCCAGCAGTACCTGCTTCCCTGAGCACAGCCGAGCCTGGTCCCGGGCTGTCCCCGGAGCGGGCCATGCCCCCGCGGGAGCTGAGCGAGGCCGAGTCGTCCCCGCTCCGGGCCCCGACCCCTCCCCCGCGGCGGGGCAGCGCGACCCCGGAGCTGGGCATCAAGTGCGTGCTGGTGGGCGACGGCGCCGTGGGCAAGAGCAGCCTCATCGTCAGCTACACCTGCAATGGGTACCCCGCGCGCTACCGGCCCACGGCCCTGGACACCTTCTCCGGTACGTTCAACGGCCCCGGCGGCCGCGTGGCTGGGGGTAGGTTGTGCACCTGCGGACTGGGGCCCGCGCCGAGGCGCGAGGGCAAGGAAGCCCCCGGGGAGGGAGGCGGGAGCAGGCCTCGAGGTGGCGCTGGTGAGGGCTCTGGGGCCCAGGACGCTCTTCTAATTGAGGCTATCCTCCGCCCCGCCCCTGCAGTGCAAGTCCTGGTGGATGGAGCCCCTGTGCGCATTGAGCTCTGGGACACGGCAGGACAGGTGAGGAGCTGGGAGCGGCCTCTTCTGGGCTGGGGGGAGGTGGGCTGGAGGCTGGGAGGACCCCAGATCGAACAGGAATGGGGAAGGCCTTGGGCCCTTGGTTACGAGTCTCAGGTCTGCAACCGCCGGTGATGGGCGGATTCCCGCTCCCGGTGGCGGGAAGCAATCCTACTAATGACCTGGCCTTCCCATCCCAGGAAGACTTTGACCGCCTTCGCTCCCTCTGCTACCCGGATACCGATGTCTTCCTGGCCTGCTTCAGCGTGGTGCAGCCCAGCTCCTTCCAAAACATCACAGAGAAATGGCTGCCCGAGATCCGCACTCACAACCCCCAGGCGCCCGTGCTGCTGGTGGGCACCCAGGCCGACCTGAGGGACGATGTCAATGTACTGATTGAGCTGGACCAAGGTGGGCGGGAGGGCCCGGTGCCCCAACCCCAGGCTCAGGGTCTGGCCGAGAAGATCCGGGCCTGCTGCTACCTAGAGTGCTCAGCCTTGACACAGAAGAACTTGAAGGAGGTGTTTGACTCAGCCATTCTCAGTGCGATCGAGCACAAAGCCCGGCTGGAGAAGAAACTGAATGCCAAAGGTGTGCGCACCCTCTCCCGCTGCCGCTGGAAGAAGTTCTTCTGCTTTGTTTGAACAGCTATGGCAGCGTAGGGAGCAGTAGGCCATCGGCCACAGACTTCTAGAACCTAGGGCAAGGGGCCTTTGAGGGGGCTACTGGCCCAGCCCGCCACTCCATTGGGACTCAGTTCCCTTCTGAAAACTGGGGTGATTCTGGTCTCTAACTGGCCACACTTAGATGCAAGGGTGAGCCTAGGGCCTGGAGGAAGGAAGGCTCTGACTTGGATTTCTGTGGTCAAGGCTCACAGAGAAACCCAGCACTTTGATTTTCATGAGATGGTTCTGACAGTGTCAGTCACCTTCACACAGTTTGGGATCCAATTCCCAGTTTCTTATCATGGGCCTTCACATCAGCCTGGCTGAATTAGGGCCCTTTTTGGTGATCTCCACTCCCTCCTTGTCACAGGAGTGAGGAAGAGCCCTGGGAACAGCGGGGTATCTGGAAAGGCTGGAAGGTGTCCAGCTCTGATTTGGAGAGAAGTTTGGGATGGACTAGGTAAGACAGAGGTCAGCGAGAGATTGAGAGGGAGCAGAAAGCAAGGCCTTGGAGCCTTGGGTTGAGGAGGAGCAGGCAGAACAGAGAGCTAGGCCTGGAAGGAAGGAGAGCTAGGAGAAGGAGAGCAGAGAAGTAGGGCAGCAGAGGAGCAAGGCTGACACCTGGGCTGCCCTCACCCGCCAAGGCTAGGAAGGGTGGGGCTGGTCCCTGGGAAGAACTGAGTCTCAGGGCTCCCTAGGCACTGCCCAAACTGGCTGGGCCAGGAGTGGGCCAGGAAGTGAGAGGCAAGGCCCAGCAAGAGGAGGGGGAGGAGCTGCAAACTGGAGCCTGGAGGAAAAAGAGGCTGGGGTCACCTTTTTCTCCAAGGTCACATCCTAGATGGTAGAGCAGTGCAGAGTCTGCCAATAAAGCTGTAAGTTTCTGAAGCTGCTGTCTGTGTCATTTCCTGGAGCAGTCAGCCCATCACTCCCTTATGGCCCTACAGTATGGCTGGAGATGGTTTGGGTAGTAAAGGACTGAGGCTAGGTTGAAAGGTGGGGGCTAGACTCATGGGACAGTGTGATGGGAACTGGTCTGGGGAGGCAGGTTTGGGGCTCCCTGCTTGAGGCTTAGCTGGTTCCCAGGAGAGCTAGCGTGGGAAGCAGCCTGGAAACGGGTTTCCCCAGGTGTCAGCGCCAGAGCTGCTTTCCCATGACCTCACCGGGCGGGTGGTGCCTCTCCCTTCTCCCCCTCCTTTCTAGAGCACCAAGCTCCGTGCTGGGGCTCTGGGGCGATCCTGAGCCCTCCAGCCTTCCTGCTCTGATCCTTCTAACAGTTCCCAGGGCCCAGGGTCTCAGGCTGGGAGGCCTCCTGGCTCAGAGCCTGAGGGTGAAGGGACTCCTCTACAGCCTAAACCTCAACCACTGGCCAAACTTCATGGGCATGGGTTGGTTGGACCCAGTCTTCCACCTTGGCCCTCACAGTCCACATAAGGACCTAGTGAAGGTCAGGGTGCTGGTTGTCAGCAATTTAAATAGAAGTTTGGTCCCAGAAATCCTATGGGAGTCAGGGTTCATTGGGTGAGGACTTGGAGAGGATCAGGGATCCAGAGAACATTCCCCGAAAATGGAGCTGGAAGGAACATTAAAGGGCACCTTGTGGGAAATAAAACCCCGCTTTATTTTACCCATGAGGAAAGTGAAGCCCAGAGAAAAAGGGTATTATCTCAAGTGAGGGATTATTACCAAGTGGCTGTAAGAGCACTTTGCTAACTCTAGAGTTGGGTCCATGGGTCAGTGTTATTCCTGTGGGGAGGTGTTGCTAAGGCACACCTGGGACACCTGCTAGGCAAGTGCTGGCCAGGTGAGCTCTCACCCTGTCCCAGCCCAGCTCCCTCTGCAGGAAGTTACAGCTGTGTGTGTGTGTGAGAAAGAGCGTGGCTGAGGGACAGAAATCCTAGCCAAGTGAAACCTCAGATAATCCCCAAGTTTAGTTTTAGCCAAGACTGCCCGCCTCCTGCCCCACAGGGGCCCCTCCCCAAGAGCTCCAGCCACCCTCGCCTCCCTTTGTCTCCTCGCCCCCCTCAGGTGGAGGCGCTGTAGCCAGGTTCTGAGGGGTGTCCCACCCCAGCTCCACAGTGTGCGGTTACCTCAACCCAGCCTGACATACTCCCCAGTGGGGCAGAGACCCAGGTTCAAGTTCAGGCTCTGACATCAACCATTACCTTAGGCAAATCTTCCCTTCTCTGTGCCTCCGGTTCCTCATTTACAAAACAAAGGACTCTGGACTCTGGATTTGAGGCTTTCAGACTGTTCTGAGGGGCCTTAGAGGTGTCCTGGGTGGGGGCGGGGGAGAGCCTAATTGGGTAATGTCTGGGCCCCGCCTCTGACTTCTCCCCTGATTCTTTGACGGCACCAGCACATCCACATCACCGTGCCTCCTCTCCTGCTGGGTCATGTGGGCCATCGAGCCTGGTCAGCAGCTCCTCCATCAGCTTCACCCCTGCTGATGCCCCTGCCACTGCTGCTCCCTACTCCAGTCCCTCCAGTGCTGCTGTCTTCCCTCTGGCAGCTCCCCAACTCAAAACTGTTACCAGCTCTCATTGCCCACAGTGAACTCCCAGCTCCTCGTTTCAGCATTCAAGGCCTTCTCTGGACCAGGCTGACCAGGCCAGCTTGTCCCGGTGATCCCCAATTATTTCTTTTTTTTCTTTTTTGTGTTTTCTCCCCAAATCCCCCCAGTACATAGTTGTATATTTTTTAGTTGTGGGTCCTTCTAGTTGTGGCATGTGGGATGTTGCCTCAACATGGCCTGATGAGCAGTGCCACGTCCTCACCCAGGATTCGAACCGGTGAAACCCTGGGCCGCCGAAGCAGAGCGCGCAAACTTAATCACTCGGCCGCGGGGTCGGCCCCTCCAATCATTTCTTGACTTCTAAATTCAAGTCTTTGCTGTGGCCAAATCCTCTAGTTTGGAAAGGACCCCTCCCAGATGCCCTGTTTCTCCTCTAGCCGTCTTCCATTACCCCCCTTCCCCAGGAGGCGTCTTTCACCTGTCTTAGTATCTACGCCACTCTCTTGGCACGCTGAGAGCACTCCAAATCTGGTCACCTACTCAGGCTGCATCTCCCCAGCTAAATGGAGAGAGAGAGTCCCGTGCATGCCCCTATCCTCCCACAGGGTACTGGGCTCAGGCAATGTTGGCTGCGACCCCTAAGTGTTCAAGGATAAAAAGCCAACCAGTGAGCCATGGAGGGGACACTGAGGATCAAGCTCAGCTTCAGGTTTGTATCACCAAAGCCTGGAGACAAGCCTAAGAGCAATGGCTTGCTGGAAAGGCTCTCTGAGGTGTGGGGCCCAGCCCAAGCAGGACCAGACGGATTTATCTGGTGGTTCCAAACCCCCCAGCTTGCTCTGCTTCTGTCTCTCTCTAGAATATGGTCTTTCTCTACTTTTCTGGAACTGTTTTTATCTCTTTCTCTATCTATCTGTTTTCTCCACTCTTGAGTCTAAATGTAAAGGAATGTTGATTCTATTAACTGGATAAAATTGTACGTTTCATACATATACATTCTTAGACAGCTGTCCTTATTTAAATTTTTTTTTTTTGAGGAAGATTAGCCCTGAGCTAACATCTGCTGCCAATCCTCCTCTTTTTGCTGAGGAAGACTGGCCCTGAGCTAACATCCATGCCCATCTTCCTCTATTTTATATGTGGGACGCCCACCACAGTGTGGCTTGACAAGTGGTGCCATGTGCACACCCAGGATCCGAACTGGCGAACCCTGGGCTGCCGAAGTGGAACGTGCGAACTTAACCACTGTGCCACCGGGCCGGCCCCACACACCTGTCCTTATTGATGTAAATTGTTTTTAATGTCTGTGTAACCAACCTTTAGTTGATTTGTTTTAATCTTTTTTTCTCCCATAATAAACACTCGTAGAAAAATTGGAAAATCCAAAGAACTAGAAGATTGAAAATTTACTCATAGTCTTAACTCCCCCCTAACATCAATAACAACGTTTTGATGTGCTTCTTTCCAGTCTTTAGTTCTATGCCTACTTTTAAACATTTTTTGTGCTCATGCTGTATACACAATTTTGTATTTTTGGTTTTTTCATTTAAAATTTTAACTTTTTTCACGTTATTATAAACTGGAACCAGAGGCTGTCCCTGAGTGTGAATGTGTGCTTACTATTTCCCCTGACCATGATTTCTTCAACTAGTTCCCCATTTGGGGGGCATTTAGGTTGTTTTCCTTTAACTTTTTTTTTCTGTTATAAATGAGACTACATCAACAACTAGTTATTTTTTTCCACCGTGGGTTGTTGACCACCTACCAGAAAACAAAGTTCTTCGTCTTTGACTTGGAGACCGGGCCTCGACATAGTCCCGTGTGCTCTTCCGAGGGAACCTGAGTTTCTGTGTATGTATGACTCCAGGGGGAGGGGCTTTTTCTGTTGGAGTGTGACTAGCAGATGGTGGGTGTTCAATAAATGCTAAATGATGACAAGGTGTGTATATATTTGTGTTCATATACATTTCTCTAGTCCCTGTTTTTGTTCTTGTGTATTTAAAGTGGATATTGTCTTTGTGAAAAACTGCATATTTCCATATATGTGCAAGTCTGTGCATCCATGTCTGTAAGTGTGGGTGTCTATCTTTATGCAACACATGTATAGCTCTGCATGTGTATGTCTGTCCTGAGGAGTGTGTGTTATACACAACCCTGTGTGTCTCTGTGTGTGTATGTTGGTCTCTGTGTCTGTGTGTGCACATCTAGGTTGAGCCCAGTTTCCTGGGTTCTGTGTCCATGTGTCTTTGTGTGTCTAGGCTCAATTCTGTGTGGATGTGTGTGAGGGTCTCTCTCCGTGTACATCTTTTTTTTTTAAAGATTGGCACCTAAGCTAACATCTGTTGCCAATCTTCTTTTTTTTTCTTCTTCTTCTCCCCAAGGCCCCCCAGTACGTAGTTGTATATTCTAGTTGTAGGTCCGTCTGGCTCTGCTATGTGGGATGCCCCCTTAGCACGACTTGATGAGTGGTGCCATGTCTGCGCCCAAGATCTGTACCGGCAAGACCCTGGGCCACCGAAGCGGAGCGCGCAAACTTAGCCACGGGGCTGGCCCCCATGTGTGTCTTTGTGCTGAGTGTCATGCTGGCCTGGGCTGGTGTGCGTGTGTGCCTTGCTTCCTCTTCCCCTGGGAGCGGAGTGGTGCCCAGGGCAGAGGTGACACACCCTCCGTGAGCTCCCCGTTCTCCTGGGAACCAGCTTGGGAGAATGAGTGAGACCGAAAGCAGACTGCGTCAGGAGCACCGGCCCCTTTTGCAACCAGCCCAGGCCCCAGGCGGTAACCGGGCTCTCACAGGTCAGACCTGCCCACTGTGCCTGGCTGCCAGGAAATCAGCTCCCAGCAGGGCTGCGCTGTCAGCGCCCTCCTTGGGCCTGGGCCAGATCCTCCGGTGAGCAGAACTCAGCCAGCCGAGGGGCCACATTAGTCACGCTGTGGCAACAGCAGAGATTGACTTCCTGGGCCTGGGCAGTGCTGGCTGTCCCTGGGAACCACTGGTTTCTGTCTCTGTGTGCAGCAAGGCTTAGGCATCCTTATCTCCTCCATCACAGCATTCCATTCCTACAACTGAACTTCCAGATAGGCCTGATGGCTCTTATTAGCTCCAGTTTCCAGATGAGGAGACAGAAGCACAGAGTCACATGACCAGGGTTAAGGCATAGCTGGGCCCTGGACCTGCTTTCCTGACCCCAGGTGCAGGCCTCTTTCTAGTGTGCCACCTTGGGGGTTCCGCTCCCTAGAAATGGTTGTCTCAGAGGGCAGGGCTGGGAGGTATGGTTTATGGGACAGAGTAGGTTGTCCTGGGCTGGGGAGGGAGGCAGAGGGAGACAGGGCGGGAGGTGGGATGTGAAGAGAGATGGCAGCACTGAACCAGGCCTGCCCTCCTAGTGGAATGTTCTCAAGGCTTTCTCCACTGAACAGAGGATTTGCCCCATAACTGGGATGACCACAGAATTCATTGTTGGACTCAGAATATTTTTAAGACTGAATGGGAGAGCCATTAAGAACCTGGGCTTATGGTCACCTTACTCATAACCCCTCTAAAAGGTGGAGCCAGTCATTGTCATCAGCTCCACAACCTCCTTGACCCTCCCCTGTGCCACCCCCCTCTCTCCCCAGGTGTCCAGATGACTCCCTGGCCCCTTGGCAGTGGAAGGCAACAGGGGAGCCTTTGGGTCCGCTGTGGGTCTAGGGGTTCCCTGGGGCCCTTTGAAGCTGGCAGAAAAGCAGGCAGCACGGACCCACCCAGCAACACCTGAGCTGCCACTGCTTCCTCCCTTGGACCTATATTCTCTGTGGCCGCGTTCACTGCCTCTGCTCGTCTTCTCTCCCTCCCCAGTACCCTGCACCAGT
The DNA here is from genome assembly GCF_041296235.1 of Equus asinus. Classification (NCBI taxonomy): domain Eukaryota; kingdom Metazoa; phylum Chordata; class Mammalia; order Perissodactyla; family Equidae; genus Equus; species Equus asinus. The sequence continues at coordinate 154,816,721 of NC_091791.1, forward strand.
TGGGGAGCAAGCAGAGCCTCTCTCCAGATGTCTCCCTCCAGGGATGGCGAGATCACTCTTATGCTAAGACAGGGGACTCTCAATTCCTGCGGCTGTGTCCATTTTCCTACCCATGGCACCTCCCAGCAGGTCATGTGCTCTGCTGACCACCCCATCTCCCACGGGCCTCCTGTGCCAGCCCCATCCCCGACTGGCTGGGCTACTTTGGGCAAATTACAGACTTCCTCCTCTTCTCAGTGTCTCCCACTTGTGAAGGAGGGCTAATATTCTCTGCCCCTCCCTGGCTCCCAGGGGGCCTGCAGGGATATGCAAGATAATAGCGGGAACTGCTTTAGAGGAAGCTATCTTGAGAGCCAAGTAGGAGGTATCAGTGCTGGCCTCTGTTTACATGGGTGTGGACCTGGGGTTTCCAGCCTCCTGGGGTTTGGGACCAGCCCTGACAGTTTCTTGGCCTGGCTCCTGCTTCCTTTGTCCCATTTCCAGAGAAAGGACAGAAGCTGAAGCCAGGAGTCTAGTCGACTAAAGATGAGACATCAGAGCAAAAAGTTTGGGGCTCAGAAACTTCCTAGCCTAGCTCTGTCCCCAATCACTGGCTGTATGGCCTTGGGCCAGTTGCTGCCCTTCTCTAGGCCTCAACAACTTGGCTCTGACAGCCTTCCCCAGCTCTGCACTCAGAGGGTCCTAGAGCTTGTAACCTGAGGCCAACATCACGGTTTGGGGATAGAAAGGATCTTGTCATCTAGTCCAAGTCCTTTGCTTTTCATAGGCTACTATGAACGCCCTCCTTGGGGGCCACAGAGTAACCCTGGTCAGCCTGGTAACCCAAGGTCATAAACTGGTTGCAAAGAGGACCACTGGGGAGAAAGTAAATGCGTCAGAGAAAATCTACTGGGAAGACAACCCCAAGTGAGTTGGTGGGTCCACAACGTAATCTTTTGTACTCCATCAGTGTTTGGTTCCCCCTGGACCTTCAGCCTCTCCCTGCATGCCTAAAACCCAGCACAGGCCTCTCCTCCTCCTCCAGCTCTCTGTGCGACGACACCGGCTCTTCACTCTTCCCACTACACCAACAGCAGCCTCCACCCTGACTCTGCTCCCAGCCCTGGTCCCTGGTTAGGTTTCCACCTGGCTTCTCCACGACCACTGCCCTTTCAACCACACCTGATGGTCAGCCAGCTCCTCATCCCCAGCTTCCTCCTTCCTGACCCTGGCAGGCTTTGAAACCCCTCACCTTTAAACTTCTCTCCCCTCTATCTCCTGCCACCCCTCTGACCACTCCTCCTCTGCTTTCTCTTCCTCTGAGAAGACGCTCTCCTTGCTTTCTGCTCTCCTTTCGAGGGCCGCTGTGTTTCTCTCTCTCAGGAATCTCCCCGCTCCTGTTTTACCCTCACACAGCCTACTCCCAAATCCAGGAGCTCCATCCTCCCCACCAAGACCCCTCACCTCCAGGGCCTCACAGGATGCACCTGCAGCTGGAACACTCAGAACTAACTGTATGGCCCAAAGACTACAAAACTCATATATTTTCATAAAATATTCCTTATTCCTGGCCCTATTTTATGTTCCTTCTTGCTCCTTTTTTCAATCTTGTTCTTATTTATACTTACGTTATCTCATAATTTATAGGCCATTTCAAGCTGCCTTTAAATCTTTCCCCAGTAAGGCAAGGCATAAGAAAACAAAAACTAAGTAACCCACAATAAAATCAGTAAAACCAGTCTCCATCTGGTACCGGGTGACCCCTCACCTTCTGTCTGGTTGTCCCAAAGCTGCCCCTCCTCCACTGGGCCCTGTTTCTGTCGATGGCACTGTCACCCATCCAGGCTCCCAGGACAGAAAACCTGAAGCCTCCGCTGCCTCAGGTTCTCCCTCTGCATAATCCAGTTAGTAAGTCTCGGAGTTTCCCCCTTCCCCAGATCTCCAGCAGCCTCTGCTCTGTTCCATCCACACTGTCTCTATCCCATCTCAGCGCTTCATGGTCTGGTGATTTGTTTCTTTCTGAAATACATCTGAATACTTTTTGTTTTTTAAACTCACAACTTTTTCTTATTACAAAAGCAATAGATATTCATTGTAGAAAATTTAGAGAAGGCAGCTTGACAAAAAGAAAACGAAAACCACCTATAATTTCATCAATGAGATAACACTATGGACATTTGGGGAAATATCTTTTTTTGTTTTTCTAAACATATAGCCTTTTTTTTTTTTTAGCCCCACGACAAGGGGCCTCTTCATTTCTTTCCCAGTCTATTGTCTTGGTCTTTCAGGTTCTGGGCTCTGCTGCTAGAACCCCCAGGAGCCATGGCAGACTGGAGCAAGGAGAGGCAGGCGCTCCTAGAGAACCTGTGGGAAAGTTTGGGCCATCCCCTGGGCTGAAGCCGGGCTTCCGGGTTCAGGGCTTCCAGGTAGCACTATTGACAACCACCCCTTTGGGGGGGGGTGGGAGCTGAAAGTGTCTTCCCAGGCTTCAGACTAGCTGCGGTTGGGTGGGGAAGGGAGTGGTCTTGTGCAATAGGGCAAACCACTGCTCATTCAGGGCTGTTTGTTTAAGTGGGCAGGGATAGGTTTGGGAGAAACAGCTTAGTTTTTGTCATTGTTTATTTGAACTGTTGAGACCAGTAAGTTTCGGAGAAAACTCCCCAACATAGGGAAGGCAGGATGGGCTATAAGGGATAAGATGATGAAGGTCCCACAGTTAAATGCCTGGAGGCCCCTGGGAACAGCAGGCTGGATGGCGGCTGTGGATGGGTTAGCGCCCGCCCAGCTCAAGAGGACTGGAACTCAGCGCCTGCATTCCTGCAGCAATGTGGGCCGCAAATGGACAGCTCCCCGGGTTTCCTCCAGAAGCTAGAAATATGCATTTTTTAAAAATGAAGTTTCCTGACTCTTTGTTGATAACTAATTAAAGAAATTTAACTGCTGTTTGAGCCAAAGCATAATTGCAGGCTGCCAGCGTGCAAGCTTTCAACTAGCCTTCTCTGCACTTCTATCTGTACTTCATGTAGGTTATTCTGCCTGGTTTACTTGTTGTGGCTTCCTCCCTTCTTCCCTCTCCCTGCGGTGCAACCTCTAGTGATATGGCCTCCTTACTCTCCACTCCTTAAAGCTGAGTTTGGACCACTCCTTTCCCTGTTCAAATCCCCAAGTGCCCACCAACGTGGCCTCTGCCCACCAACCCCCCAGCTTTCCCTCTCAATGCTTGAACCAAACTGAGCGGCTCACTGCTTCCCACACAAAACAAGACCCAGGATCTCCACTGCCCAGCTTTTGCTCACTATGATTTTGCTATGCCTGGAACACCCACACCTACCTGCTCGTCTCATTTTATACCTCCTTCATGAAGCCATTTCTCAACCTCCTTCTTAATAGTTTAACCACCCCCTGCTTTATTCAACAGCCACTTGTTGGATACCTCTATCCACAAGAGGGCCCCCACATGGAGGACATGAAGCAGATGAGGGCAGACATGTACTAACGTGGGCCATACGTACGAAGCAGAGCCATGGACAGCAGGAGAGAATGGAGCGGGCAGCAGTGAACTTTGGCTGGGGAAACAGGGAAGGCTTTTTGAGCTGGATCAACGGGGTAAGTAGGAGCTTTCCAGGGGCAAAGGGGCATCTGAGGTGGAGGCAACTGTCTATGTAAGGGAATGGAGGCGTGAAAGTTCTGAGAAAGGGAATAATTTGGGTGGGGATGGAGCAGAGCGGGGCTGGGGAAGACACAGAGAGAGATAAGGAGCAGTTTGGGGACCAAATTGTTTTGTTACAGTATTTGCATCCCGCCGCCTGCGCTCTGGAGCGTAACTCCAGGAGCTCAGGGGCTGCGTCTCAGCTTTCATCGCTTCACACCTGCCACCTCCCTGGGACTAGTGTACTCTGTCCAAACCCTTGCAGCGAGAGCACAGCGCCCAGTAGTGCTAAGAGTGCCCCCTAGCGGCCCCTGCGCGATCCCACCTCCAGTCGCCATAGCTGACGCCCCTGTGCCCCGCCTCCACCCCAGCGGCTCTCGCTCTGGATGGCGCTTTGCTTGGCAGCGTCCCCCTTCCTCTCCACCCCTCCCTGAGAGGATGGTCTTCGGTCCAACACTTATTAAGCATTTATTCTGTGTTGATCACTGTTGTAGGCATCGGGATACAGAATTTAAGGAGTCATTAACCTCGCCCTGAAGTGCTCAGAGAACCAGCGGATGAGGGGGTCGGTTCCCAGTGTTGGGGGACCAGACGAGGGAGGGAGCCTGGTTTGACCCTTGAAGGACAGATGAGCGGCTGGCAAAGTAGAAAGCAAAAATACAGTGCTCTATGCAACGGGAACAGCCAAAGCACAGCAACCAGCTCCCATCCCCACCCCCCATCCACTTAACACTTAGGGAACCACTGCCATTTACTAAAGTCATAGAGCGAGCATGGGGGACTGGAGACTCAGAGATGACTGAGATGCCATCCACGTTTCCAGGAGCTCATAACCGGGAGGGAAAACAAGTAAATGGAAAAGGGAGTGCTCTGTGCTCAGGGTCCTGTGACCACACACAGGGCTGCAGAGCAGGGAGTGCCCCCACCTTGATGTGTGTGGTAGCATTTCCTGGACAAAAACCTGAGCTGAGGCTGAAAGATGAGAAAGGGAGGGTGGTCTGGGCTGACGGTACAACAGGTACAAAAACACAGAGGTATTAGCAGGTTACTCGTCAAAAGGAGGTCCATCCTGGGGTGTCAGTAAGGTTCTGCTTCTTGATCTGGGTGCCTGCCTCCTGGGCGTGTGCAGTTCCAGAAAAGCACACTTATGACTCATATGCGTACACTCACCTGGGTTGCAGAAAGTAGCCCCCAATCTCTCACATGGCCATTTTATTTTTCTGCACAGCACTTATCACCATTTAAAAGTATCCCTTTTGTAAGACTCTCTGGAGCCATAATGTTAGGGTTTGAATCTGGTCCTCCCGTACCAGTTCTACGACCTTGCGAACTCAACCCCACTGAGTCAGTCTCCCCACCTGTGAAATGGAGATGAAGATAGCACCTTTATCACAGGTTGTGGACCAAGGCAGTCACTTGAGGTCCATACAGCACTTACAGGGTGCTTCCTCTGTGCTCATCGGGACAATACTGAATTTCTAACGATTGGTGGGACCTGGTAAATAGGAACTTAATAATTTGTTTAAGAAATGAAGAAATGAATTAAAAGTATGACTTTGGTGGCTCAAACCAATGGAGGGGTGTGGATCAGTGGCGGACCTCCGCTGAAGGCCCTGGGCAGGAGCGCAGAGCCTGGGGGCAGCCGCAGTCCTGTGAAGAAGCAACAGCTTCTGTGGGTGAGCAAGGGAGATGGTGACCCGGGCCAGATGGGACTGTAGGGAGTGGAGATAAGAACCTCCCTCCCCTCAGTCCTCAATGACACACTGCAGTGAAGACGTCCCAGCTCCTGGCCAGGCTTGTTGACAGGCTCAGATAGGGAGAAAGAAGGCTCAGCAGAGCACTGCAGCCTCCTGAGGCCCGGCCCGGGCTCCCATGGCATCTCACCCTTCCCCTCCCCTCCCCTCCCCTCCCCTCTGGTGGTCAAACTTGGCACTTCCCTCTACCCTCAGGGGCTGGGGCAGTTTCAGGGAGGGTAGGAAAACCTGCTAAACAGGGTGGCCAAAGCCTGAACCAGTTGGACAGGGCGGTCCCATCTCCCCCCAGCGGCTCTGTCCCTCTCCTGGCCCACAGAGCAGAGGCAGAAGGCTCACAGGACAAACCATTTATTACACTATGCGTGGACTTAGGCCTGTGGGAAGTAGGGGAGCCCTGGAGGGTGCCGGGAGGATGCCATGGATCTGGCCCTGTGAGCCAGGCCAGGCCAGGCTGGGGCCCACTCTTGGGGAAAGGAGAAGCGGCAGAGGCCAGACCAGCACTTTCCACTCCTCTCACCCACCCCCACAGCATTAAATAACCAAAAAGCAACTCTGTACAGCACAAAATATGGAGGTCCCTCCCCCCAGCTCTGGACTGGGCAGAGTGGGAGGGGCAGCTCAGGAGGACTGGGTTGGGGCCTCCAACTTCCAACACAGCCCCAGGCCCCTTCCCAACGCCATGGGGTCAGGGCAGGCAGCTCTGAACAGGAATCAAACTCTGACTTCCTCCAAAATCCTAGGCAGAGAGGTCCATCTGTGTGTGGGACTCCTGACTCAAAGGTTTTCTGCTCCTCTTGGACCCTTGAGCTTCCTCAGGAGCAAATAGCCTGAGCACAGCTGAGACACCTTCAGGTGGGGCTGGAGCCCTGGCCTCTGAGGCAGAATGGTCCCGGGAAACAGGCTAGAGGAGTCTAGTCCCAAAGTCTTCCCCAGCCCAGCCTCCACCTAGGCAAGGAGGAAGCAGGGCCAGGTGAGAGCTGGCGAGAGGCCCAGGCCAAAGGGCCAAGGCAACTCCAGCTCAGAGGGGTCGGGTCGTGTGGTTATAGACCAGGTGCTCCGTGTCCTCAGTGGTGGAGACTGTGGAGCTGGTGGGGGTAGGAGGCGGAGGGCGGCGGTGGTGGTGTCTGTGGAAGCTCTTTCTCTGGTTCTTGATGAAGCAGTAACCCAGGATGGCTGCCACCACCACAATGCAGGTGACTAAGAGCACTGCAACGGCAACCTCCACGGAGCCTGGGGGAAGAAGGGGCCAAATGAGCTCCCGGGGCCTTCTCAGTTCTGATGCCCACCCCCATTCTATACTGAAGGGATCAAGTCCAATGGATGCCAGGTGTGGAAGGACCTCGAGCACATGAGAACTGAGTGGCTCCATGAGGAGCTCAGTGGGAGGGATGCTTATGGGCCTCGGGTCTCAGCTCCAGGTTGCTTTCCTTGCAGGTGGTGTGGGGAAAGGCCTGAGACTCTGATGGCAAACATCTTGCATGCACTTTACCATGCTCCCCTCCCTGGCCCATGGCAGGTAACAATAATTATTGATTGTGGTACTCTGTCACTTTAGTCAACCTTAGGATCCTTCTCAACACAGGTTTAGGCAGTGACAACCAAGTGAGTGGAGTTGATCCTTGAGTTGATACCTATTCACTGGAGACAGGGCAGACCAAGGCTTACCTACGCTGGGAATGTGGCTTTCCCGCCGCAGACCAAATACATCCTTCTCTACAAAATGATGGGGAAAGAGACAAGTCAATACTAAGGGCTCTGAGTCAGTTGCTCTCTGGTGCTCCAGGCTCCCCCCACCCTGCCATCCTCTCTAGCCCCTACTCCAGGTGCTGAGGACAAGGCGTGACCAGCCCAGGCTTTGGGAGAGAGCAGAACACCCTAGCAAAGCCTTGACCCTCCCATCTTCCACCTCCCACTGCCCTGCTCACTGGAGATGCCACGGCAGGACTCAAGGCACTGCTGCTCCTCCTCAAAGTTGTTCTTGTTGCCATAACAACCGCCATAGGTAAAGCGGGCGCAGCGTTCACTGAAGGGGTTGTAGTACCAGCGTGGGATGCTCTCCAAGCAGAGGCCTGTGTCCGGCAGGTCCACGCAGTGCCCTGGGGGGTGAGGAGCAGGCAGAGGGGTGAGTTAGTCCCCAGGGCCTCCCTGCCACCGTCCACTAGGCTCCACATGGTTGCTGCCTGCCACCTCCTGACCCATCTTATGCCAAGGACGGCTGTGACTCAGTGAGGGCCTCAGAGCCCCAGAAACATCTGGCCCATGTAAAGTGTTGCCAAAAGCATGGAAGACAAATCCTGGGTCATAGTTTAAGTACAGAAGTAACTACACCAACTCACAGAACTATTTCTTTTTCAATTTTCTTTCAGCTTCTCTCATTGTGTCAAGGTCTCGGTTTCCACTCCAGCCCTGGACGGCCTACCTCTTAACAAAGAAGGCTCGGGCTCTGAGCCTCAGCGGCAACGACGTCCAGCTAAAATTGATTACCCTTGTTTTATTATACTTATTTTAATAGTCGATCTCAATTTGTGGCATGGAACAGTGGCTTTCCATTGATGGGAGTGATGTCAAATTTCCCTTTTAGTACATTAAGTTAAAAAACTAATTGATTATAGAAAAAACATGAAGTAAAGAACACCTCAGCAATACGTGGGCATGGCTAAATTTCTGAAGGTGTGAAGAGGATGACTGACGTTTGGGAAACAGAGCCAAAGGAGCTCAGGAGCCCCCCAGCTCTCTCTGCCCCCAGCCTGGCACACACAGCAGGCTCCTCGGCACGCTGATGGGATGAGTGAGGATGGCAGTGCCGGCATTGGCCCTGACCCAGGGGCCCTGGGGAGGACCTCACCTTTGTCACTATGGAAATGGATGTTCTGGAGCTCCTCGAAGCCACTGGTGTCTGCAAAGATGAGAGATCAGAGGCACAGGCCCAACGAGGGTCTCCCAGGGGTGCAGGGTGAAAGTTCGGGACCTCCCCTCTGCTGCCCTCCTGCCCCGCCATCTCCCAGGCCTCACATTTGTCACAGGTGGCCTCATCGGAGGCATCGGGGCAGTCGGGAGTGTCGTCACACTCCAAGAAGCTGTCGATGCAACAGCCATCGCTGCAGCGGAACTTGGTGGAGGGACAGGTGCCTGAGCACACTGGGTGGGGCGGGGCGGGAGGGTGAGGTCAGGCTCGAGAAGAGACCAGCATGTACCAAAGGGCCATCATGTACCTGGCTCTCTCTACCCCCACACAGCATCATGACACGTCCTTGTTCCCCTCCTGCCCTCCCCGTCCTGAGCCTTCCAACACACAAACTGGGAGGAGAGGAGGATGCTGGGCAGCGAGGGGTGGGGCCTTTGTGGTCCTTCCACATCCTATGAAGGGAGGAATGACTCGGGCAAAAGCAGCTGGGTCAGGGGCAGGGATGTGATGTGGCAGGGATGAGGGGAACGGAAAGGAACAAAGCCCACCTGGATGGTGCCTTTCCACGGATGGACCTGGGAAGGAGAAGACAGAGAAGTGAGAGGAGGCAGGGCCAGGCCCCAGCAGGGATGAGCTGACCGGGGGAATGGGGGTCTGTGAATGGAGGACTCCCATGCCCACCTCTCTGACCGGTGTAGGCAGACAACTCACCCTGGGGGAAAGTCACCTGAGCCCCAAAGCTGCCCCGCAAAGGCCCACCTTGCACATCGCGGCAGGCCAGCTTGCACTCTTCTTCCCGAAGGTAGTTGTTCTTGTTGCCCAAGCAACCTCCATAAACAAAACTCTTGCAGATCTGTTCTGTGGGGTCGTAGTACCAGCGGGGGAAGGAACCACGGCAGCGCCCCACCTTGCTGGATGCGAGGCAATATTCTAGGGGGAGGAAGGCTTATGAGAGGTGCCTGCAGGGCCAATCAACAGAGGGGGTTACTCCAGGTGCTGCCTCCCCGCCCCCTCCCTCACCTTCTGTCTGCTTGGCGGATAGCACGGTGATGGTGATGTTGGTCGTGCTGTCTGGCTGGTCTGAGCCAGCTCTCAGCTGGAACAGGTAGGCGCCCTCCTTAAGTCCCCACAGCTCCACTTGGTCCAGATCATTCTTCTGTATATAGGAGTGGCCATCAGGCTGCGACCCCCTGATGCCCTTGGGCTGTCCCAGGCCCTCCCAGCCACACACCTCCCCTAGGGAGAGCAGAGGGACTTGGTATTAAATGCATCCTCAGCTTCTATCCACCCCACCCCACCTAGAGCCACTGGTTGGTCTGTGGCCCCAGAAAGGGGGGTCTGGAGAGCTGAGGAGGGGGTCAGGGAGCCAGCCCAGTGTCTCACCTCTACCCTGACGTCCGTGTCACCCTGCAGTAGGTGCCAATCTGTGGTCCCCACACCCTTCAGCACCAGGGGTTCCTGGGGCTGCACCTTCAAGTCCACGCCTGCCCAGATCCTGGGGATCCCGGACCCTGGGGGAGGGGGAGGCAAGGTCAACTCTCACTGGATGGACCAGCTCTCTCCTGGCAGTGGGGGAAGGATGGGCCACCCCTAGACCAGCCTAATCCTGGGCAGTCCGCATGGGGTGCAGGCAAGAGCTCACCACTCAACCATCTTCTTGCTCTCTCTTAGATATATTATGTCTTTGGTATACTGAAGACATTTTTATGTTGTTAAACTCACATTCTGAAACAAATGACTGAGTAGCATGTGCCATCTGATCCTATTTAGGAAATATATACATAAATATATATATATATCGGAGGGATTATTCCTATCTTCTACAGTAAGCAGGTCTTGTGCCAATTACTTTAAAAAGTTAAAGTAACATTATTTTTGGAAAGCCAAATAAGTAAATGTGTGACTAACACCTACCACCCATCAGTCTGCTGGCTGGTTGCTGAGATGCCCATCCTAGTAGAGACCTTAAGCTCAGCGTCCCTGGCCAGCAATGTGGCAGGTCTTAGGGTCCCAGGGTGAGTGGCTACAGGAAGAGGGTGTCTCTGCCACCTCAGACAGATCCTGCCTCCAGTTATGAGGGGGCTGAAGAGGCAAGGATGGATTCTCCCTAGGGTCTTCAGAGGGAGTGTGGCCCTGCTCACACCTTGATTTTGGACTTCTGGCCTCTAGAACTGTGAGACAATGAATTTCTGTTGTTTTAAGTCACTCAGTTTGTCGTAATTTGTCAAAGCAGCCATAGAAGATTAATATACTGCCCTTGAGGAGACTACAGATAAGACCTAACAACATGAAACACATGGGAGAAAAGACCCAGCAAGAAGTGATACGTGGTACGTGTACAAGACAAGGAAGAGGACATTCAGAGAAGGGAGAGGCCACAGCAGGCTACAGGAATAAGTCAAGGCTTTCTGAAGAAAGGAGAAAGGAGTTTTTGATTCTTTTATTTTGTTTTTGTTTGGTGGCGGGGAAGAATGTGCTGTGTTGTTGGTGACAGCAGAAAACATGAGGAGCCAAAGCAAGGAGCTGGGAATTTGCAAAGCTGGTTTGGCAGACATTAAGAAAACCAGCTGGGCTCAGAGAGACCCCAAAGGGCCCTAGATGCCAGGCCAGGGCATGTGGACACAGCAGGAGTGACATTCAAATATTTAACAACTGGCAGTATAGGAAGGGGACACACACTAGCCACGAGCAGTGGTGCAGAGTTCTGGAAGCCCTGGCTGCACCAGACATTGACCTCCTAGATGCACGATCGAGGTCCAGGAGTCCTAAGGGAGGGCCAAGGGCCTGAACAGCAGCGACAGTGCTGAGCTCCAGGTAGGGCTGTTTATGCAACTGTTTGGAATTATTTCTATGGAGTGAGGAGACGAGTGGACCAGTCAGCGGTTCACGGCAGATGTAACAGGAGCGGTCTGAATCAGGGGCCTGACAGCTAAGGCGGATGTGGGAACAATGCTGAGCAGACGCTTCAGGTTTCCATGCATGACAGACTCTGGGAACTGGGGAGGAAGAGCCAGAGCCCAGGCAGAAGGGAAACCAGATGCAGAGGGAACTCGTGGGTTCAATCACAGAGAAGTTGAACTTGAGGGAGAGAAGACCATCCAGAGGGGCGGTGTGCAGAGGGCGCTCCAGAGAGGCGAGGACGGGAGATGGATCTGGAGTCATACTTATTAACAAAGCTGCCACTCACTGAGTGTGTGCCTGGCATCACGTAGGTACGTTACCTGCATCATCTACGTCAAGGGTTGGCAAACTATGGCCCACAAGCCAAATCCAGCCCACCACCTGTTACATTTCTAAATGGCTGAAAAAAATCCAAAGAATAATATTTCATGATGTGAAAAGTACGTAAAAATCAAATTTTGTCTGTAAATTGGAAGACAGCCTCGCCTATTCATTTACATACCGTGTACGGCTGCTTTCATGTGACGACAGCAGAACTGAATAGTTCTGACAGAGACTGCATGGCCCACAAAACCCAAAATATTTACCATTTGAACTTTCACAGAAAGTTTGATGACCCCTGACCTACATTAACTTGCTTTCTAACCATGATGCCACAACGGTGTTCTCACCCCTTTCCAGAGAAGAACATTGACATCAGAGAGGTTAAATAACTTGCCCAGGATCGCTCAGCTTCTAAACAGCTGAGCTGGGATTTGAACCCTGGTCTGTCTGACTCTATAGCTCATGCTCTTTCCAAAACACCACGCTGCAGGTCACCACCTGCCCAGAGGTGTGATTTTGATAGCTTTTATAATCTTGTGGTTTTGTTGTTTTTAGCTTAGGTAATACATATACATAATATAAACTTCAAAAAACACAAAAGGGCAGTGAGAATTAAGTCGCCTCTTCTCCGTAATCCCCCAGGTTCCTCTCTCCAGAGGCACTCCATTCTTTAACTGGTTTATGTGTGTGACTATCCAGAGTATTGAATTCATAAGCATGCAGGTTCTTCTTATTTTTCCCATAATATATTTTAGAAATCATTCCATGACAACACAGTTTCTTTTCTTTTCTTTTGAAGAGTACTCATTGTATGAATGCACTATAATTTACAACTTAATTAACCAGTCTACCAATCTCCTCTTAATTTAGAGGCTCTGCATTGGTGGCCCGGGTTCAGTTCCTGGGCATGTACCTACACCACTTCTCGGTGGCCAGGCTGTGGCACTGACTCACATACAAAACATAGGAAAGACTGGCACAGATGTTAGTTCAGGGCAAATCTTCCTCAGAAAACAACAAAAAGGCACTATCCTGCACCAATAAAAAAAATTTTTTTTAAAGAACTAAACCATGCTGCCTCAGGGTTTATTATGATTATTATTAAAACAGGCTCACAGTATCCAATTATAAGATGCTGACAGACATCGAGATCGTTTCCAATCCTTTGCTATTATAAACAACACTACAGTGAATAACTGGCTGGTAAGTTGCTTCACACGCGTATAAGTATAGTCACAAGATGAATTCCTACAAGTGGAATTGCGTGGAAGGTTGTGCACTTACACTTTGGATGAACGTTACCAAACTGCACTCCAGAGAGGCCTTACGGAGGGTTACGTCAAGGGTAAGAGAGTTCAATGGAAGAAGAGAAGGGAAAAGATAAGAAGGCTGACAGGAGGCTGAGTCATAGAGATTCCCCTTTGAGGAGGCAGGGAAAGCAGAGCCATTGTGGGACTCACAGAGGGTGGTCCCATGGGTGAGAAGACCAGGACACACAGTGACAGCAAAAGGATGGGAGGGGAGAGCTGCCACAGAGAAACATGTCAAATGGTGCAGAGGCCTCGGAGAAAGAGAAAAAGGATCTGGGTTCCAGGAGTTGAGGGGAAATAAGACCAGGAGAGCAGGAAAGGAAAGTGCCTGTCTGGAACCATCCCTCAGCCCAGTGGCTTGGCTGGAGATCAGGAGGAGGCCAACAGGGCTCCGGGGCAAGGGGGCAAGGAGCTAGGAGGAGCCCGTTCCTCTCTCCTTGCATTTGCAGAAAGCGATCAGCCGTTTAAAAGGAGAAAGGAGACAGGAGACAGACTCCTTGGCAGTCTCCCTGGCAGACAGGCAGGCTAGCCCCACTAGCCCCCAGGGTGGAAGCGGCAGCCAGAGCGATGTGTCAGACCTTCAGCCAAATCAGTGAAGTCCACCCACACAGCCGTCCTGTCCAGGCCCCAGTCTTCAGGAGCAAGGGGCACAGGCCCTGCCCTACCACTCCCTGCTTCCCATCCCTAAGAGAGCAAAGGGCTAGAATGGCAATAAAACCAGCCTCTGCCCCAGAGGCCAGGCCTTAGGATATCTCCAGGGAAACACAGACTCCACCTCCCAAGCCACTCCTCGAAGGGAAAGAGGGGGAGAGCCGAGGAGGGGGATGGAGGGCGATGGAGGAAGGAGCAGGGTGCTCAGGCGGCCGCAGGAATCTGGATTGGACTGGCCACAGGCAGGGGAAGGTGAACAAATCAACTCGCTCTGGGGAGGGTTTCTCTCTACCCGGTACAAGAATCACAGGTTTGGGGGCTGGCCTGGTGGCGCAGTGGTTAAGTTAGTGCGCTGTTCTTCCACAGCCAGGTTCACTTCCCAGGTGCAGATCTACACCACTCACTCGATCTACACCACTCATCAGTGGCCATGCTGTGGCAGCATCTCACACACAAAATAGAGGAAGACTGGCACAGATGTTAGCTCAGGGACAATCTTCCTCACCAAAAAAAGAGAAAGGTTTAGAAGGCCTAAGCATCCCCGCCCACCTTGCCTGCTCCACCTACCCTCACCTCCAGGATGCTCTAATGGCTTGATCCTTCTCTTATCCACCTCCAAACTCTCAGCTGAGAATGGACTCCTTAACACACACACAGCTTCCCCCACTCCCCAAAGCATTGCAGCAGCGCCCGGCCCTGAAAATGGCCTGGAGCTCATACTCAGTCAAAGCCCTACCCAGCTCCCTAAATGCCCCAGGAAATCCCCGTCCACCCTGTCTTGTGCCAAACAGGCTAATCTAGGAGCAGGCTGAGGTTTCCAGATAAGAAAGGCTGGTCCCAAAACCATGTGACTCGGTCCAGCTCAGCTCCCTGACCAGACCCCAGAGTTCCAGGCACTGGCCCTGGAGTGGGACTCCCATGGGGCCTCCATCAGAGCAGCAAGGGAGCTCAGGTCAATTAAGAGTCATCACCACCTACACGCTCTGCTACTTCCTTGTGGAACAGGCTCAGGCTCTGGCTCAGTGGGACTTGGTGGCCCAGCCTGGCCTTAAGATGGAGCCCCCCCCCCAGAGTCCTCATCACAGCTCTCCTCAGAGATCCAGGAGAGCTACTCGAAGGACAGGGAGAAGAGCAAGCCTTCGCCTGGGAGAAAGGATGGCCCAGGAAAAGGCTGGAGAGGGAAGCTCCTTCTCCACTTTCCAGAATTGAGTCCAGCCCCAGAGTCAGCCCCAGCCCAGTCCTGGCCGCTGGGTTCCCAGGTCTCTGGTTCTGTTATCCGCTGGGCTGTCTTGGGTCAGAGACAGGTTTCTTCTAGAAAGGTGGTCTTGTATGAAAAACAGCACGAGACTTTTGGAAGTCCCTCCTGGAGTTGAGTTCCAGGCCTCCCATTACGGGCAGTGTTATCCTGAGCAAATTATTTAACACAGGAGTCGATTTGCTAATCTAAAAAGTGGGGTGACTACTAATAGCACCCTTGTCAAAGGTGGTTATCATGAGGCCTAAGTGAGAGGCTGGGTGGCACAGCAATCGGTGAACTGTAAAGCGCTAGCAGAGGTTATCAGTCATGACCCATCGCTGCCCTGGAGCCCCACCTGGCCAGAACAGCTGGTGGCGAGAATGGGGAACGAAGGTCTCTGGAGGGACCCTGAGCCAGAGAACTGCTCAGTCCCAGGAGGAAAGAGGAGGAGCCCTGGCCCCCACTTTGCCCTTATCCTTGGAGATAAACAAGGCGAGCAGACAGCTCGGCTCCCAGATCCTAAGCAGGGAGGGCACACAAACTCACCTGCCGGGACAGCTGACATCCCTCCCCCACCAGGTACACATACCAGTGGGCTGACTCACCCAGCAACCCTCCTCACCCCCACCCTAGAGCCTCTAGGCTACGGTGCCCACAACACCACCCTCTCCCTGTTTGGGTCACCCCCATTCTTGGGCTTGTTCTTTAGTCTCTGGGGTCTGGCAGTTTTCCCCAGCCCACCAAAAGGGCAATATGTTGGGGGGCGGGGTGCACAGAGATGCTAACCCATCCCAAGCCCAACAGCATAGGAGACTACCCTTCACCGGGCTCACTGGATAGGGCCTCAAGGTGTCCAGGCCAGTGCTTGGCCAGAGGGGCCTATCTGCTCACCAGGCAGCCTCCAGACAGCTCACTCCCTGACTCAGCAAAGCAGGGCCAGACATCGGGAATCCTGAGGAGCTGCCTCCTCTCTTCCACACACACACCCTAGAGCATCAGCCCACTCAGCATCCCGAATTCCTGAGCCAGAGTCTGGGCTCTCGGATGTTGCCCCTCCCCACTCAGTAGCCCGTCTGTTTACTGTTTATACTACCCACTTCTAAGGAGGAGCTGGGGTAGAATGGACTCTCCTTTTAACTCCTTTCTTTTTTTCTTTTTAATATACATAATTATTTTGGGGGGGGTGAGGAAGATTGGCTCTGAGCGCACATCTGTTGCCAATCTTCTTTTTTTTCTTTCCCCAAAGCCGCAGTACATAGTTGCATACCCTAGTTGTAGGTCTTTCTAGTCTTCTATGTGGGACGCCGCCTCAACATGGCTTGAGGAGCGGCGCTAGGTCCGTGCCCAGGATCGGAACTGGCCAACTCTGGGCCGCCCAAGCGGATCGCGCAAACTTAACCACTACGCGGGCCCCTTAACTCCTTTCTGATGCTCGCCTCCCCCAGGACTCCATCACCAGCGCCCTTTCTTAGTCTCTCCAGATGCAACCATCCCAGCACCCTCCTCCTTACCTCCAAAGCCCTGGGTCCGCAGCTCGCGGTAGGAGCGGTAAACCTCCCGCGTGAGGTAGTTGATGAAGCCCTCCCTGGGCGCGAACTTGCACACGAAGTTCTGCTCGTAGAGGCAGTCCATGAGGAAGCAGGTGGCGATGGCGTCCTCCCCGCCGTCGGAGCGCAGCTCCACCAGCGCCAAGTTGCAGTTCTGAGTGGTGCAGCAGGCGCGCACGCAGTCCCAGCCGCGGCGGACGGTCGGGGAGCCCAGGAAAGTGGCCCCGTTGCTGACCGAGGCCTCGGTGTCGAGCACGAAGTCAGGCACCCCGGCGGTGAAGCTGTCCAGGCAGGCGGGTCCTGCGGGCAGCCCAGGGGACTCGGGCGGCGGCCCGGCCTGGGTGCCCCGGAGGCCGAGCTCGCATAGGAGCCAAACCAGGACCGCTGGGATGAGGGCCTGGGAGAGGTGGGCGCCGGCCATCGTCCTCCCAGGGGCCGTCGCCCTCCTCCCCACGGGGGTCACCTTCACAGTGCGGGCCTCTGGGCCCCAAGGGTGCTTGAGACCTGAAAGAGGGGAGGGGACGGAGGAGGAGACACACCACATCAGCTGGGGAGACTTCAAGGGAGGCGGGCGGGCCGGGAGGAAGTGCAGAGGAGGGAGGGGAGCATCGAGCACCCAAAGAGGGAGAGGCGCACGCGCGCCCAGCCCTCCCACGCGCACTGGGGTGACCCCCAGCCCCGCCACCCACGGACGGCCCGACTGCCGGCTGAGGAGCTCGCGTACCCGGACGCACGCGAGGGCGGAAAACAAAGGGCCAAACATGCTCCGTCCGGCTCTGCCTCCGCCTCGGCGCGCGCCGGGCCCCGGTTACCTGCGCAGGTGAGTGGGGTGGGGCCGGGCCTGCCGAGGTTCCGGTCCCGCCTTCCTGCGCGGCTCGGCCCGCCGCTTCCGCCCCGCTGCCCGGTGCGCTGGATCGGCCACCTCCTCCTCCTAGTTTCTGGTGAAACTGAGTCAGCGCTGTCGGGGCGGGGCGGACGTTAACCCTAGTGCCGCTGGCCCCGCCCATGCCCGGTGCGCCTCGGCCGCCCCGCCCTGGCGAGCTTCCGGACTGCCCAGCCCGCCATCCCCACTCCCCTGCGGTTGGGTCCCCAAGGGGGCTCTGAGGCCCTGGGGCGACCGGCACCGGGGCGCACCCCTCCAGGCTGCTGTCCGCAGGCTCCACCGAGTCCAGCCTCGCAGGGAGGCCCCGCGCCCCAGAAGTGCTCACCGACCTCGGAGGCCCGGACCCGGCCGGGAAGCTCCCTCGACGTCGGGCACGTGAGGGTCGGGCGATCTGGCCGGTTGCTTCCTGCCTTCCTTTCTGTTCCGGCCCGCATTTCCAGCCCCATGCCTGAGGCGCTGGTGAAGGGGCTGGGGGAGGAGACTTGGGGGAAAGCCCGATGCAAACGATCTTGCCGTCGGCGTCAGCCCTCGGGAAACATTTCCATCTCGTGGCCGGAAGAGATCCTAGAAGCTGTGTGGCTGCACCTTTGATAAGTGGAATCCGGGATGCCTGCTCCAGCGTCCCCGCCCTTGCCAGCTCCAGGAAGCCCTCCTTTCTGCCTGAGTGAGAAGCTGAGGCCATTTCCCGCGTCCCATTTCCCAGCCTGATTCGCAGTGTTTCCCTTTTGTTTGAGGCCTTCCCTCCTCTTGTACTAACGTTTAGGTTCCGGGCCCCGTCGGAGCTAAGTCCCTGTTGGCGCTCATTAGCATCCTTAGCGCCCTGTTAGCTTCTGCTGTCTCCCCTGGAACACAGGTTCCCTCTTCTCTCTCACCCATGTGCTCCTGGTTAAGAGCTGGCCACTCTCTTCCAGTGAAATGCCATCCTTGGAAGCTTAGAGGTTCCAACTCATCAAAGTAGCAGAGTTAATGAATGACCTTCACGGAACCGTGGACTCTTTGATGCCACCCTCACTGCTGCTCCTGAGTGAAGAACTCTTAAAGATCTTTCCCTCCAGAGCAAGATTGCTCTTATTAATGCCCTCACGAAATAAGAGATTCCACCCCTTTTCGTGATGACTTAACAAACCCCTGCCCAAGGGGAACGTTCGTCCTAATTTCTCATTTAGAACGGCTTGACCTGCTGGGTCCCATAGCCAAACTTTCGGTCACTTTCCTGGCTGAACTGAAACATCTGCCAGCTGCCTACGTTGTGGGTGTCAGGGATGGGAATCTGGGGTCTGTCTCCCTTTCTCTGGATTTTCTGGATTTTTCCAGAGCCCCTGGCACAGTGGTGGACACAGGGCAAAGATGGTTTGCTGGGAATGAAGCAAACGGTTGTGCACTTACTGGAAAGAAAGGGTTTTGTTTGATTTGATTCCTGCCTCCTCTGATACCTTATTTGCACAGAAATGCTAACACAGGAGATGCTTACCTTCTTGTAATTTTACATTATCACAGATTTATCATTACATCCATGGTACACACTGTTACAAAAACCTACATTTATCAAGCATTGACAATGCCCAAACCCTGTTCCTAAGCACTTCACGTACATTGCCTTGTATACTCAAAACAAACCAAGAAAGTAGGTACTATTTTTATCCTCACTTTACAGATGAGCAAACAGGCTCAGACAGGTGAACTTACCTGTCAGGTCATGTGGCAGTTAGGTGGCAGAGCAGGGGTTGGAGCCCAGGCAGGCCAATTCCGTTGCTTCAGCACCTAAACCCCGGGCTTTGCCAGACTCGCAATTCTAACTTCAGCCAGAAGTTCCACCCTCACCTCAGATTCAACTTGCCTGAAACAAAAACTCATTTTCAAGTGGTGAGCAGCCGCCATTAGTTGAGATGCTTACTGCGTGCCAGACACTTGACATATATAATTGCTAATGCCCACGACAACTCTGAGAATAGTTTCTACTTTGCACAAGTTTACTAACGCCATCAAGGTCATGCAGGGAAGAGTGGAAGCCAAGGCTGTATAGGGGTTGAGCTTGTGGCCTTCTGGCTCAGACTACTGGGTTTAGCTCTCTCATCTGCCGCTTATCATGGGTGTGGCCTTCGGCGAGTTATTTAGCCTCTTTGTAAATGAAATATGGCTCCATAGGGTTGTTATGAGGAACCAATGAGTTAATACAGATAAAGCATTTGAGACCATGAGTGCTCAATGAATTTTTGCCTGAAAAAAGTGACAGAGCCAAAACCTTATCCCAAGTCTCTCTTACATCAAAAACTACACTTTTCCCACTACCTCATGTTGCTTCTTACATACTAAAAAAAAAAAAAAACTACGCATAACAGGGAGAGGACTAAGATAGTGCAACAAAGTGGTGAAAGTGACGGCATTTGAATGGTGGGAATATGGGATAATATTTCTTCTTTCTTGTTTTTAAATTATTTTCCAAGTGCCCTTTAGTGAGCATGGAATGCTTCCATAGTGAAGAGAGGAATACATCATGACAACCTTTGCATTCGTTATATTTAGCCCCAAATCACTCTGTCCACATTCCCTCCTGGTCTCATCATCCCAGTCACTTTGGAGTTACCGGTGCCCACTGCCTGTCCGTGGGCTTTCTCTGCAACCGTCCAGCCAGTCCCTGGGTCCTGACAGTTTTCCCTGGTAGTCACTCATGTCCATCCCTTCTTGTCTATTGCCACGGCTGCCCTTGTTCTGGGTTCTATGCCAGCTTCCAGATAGACTCCCAGCCACCCTGCACAAGGTTCCCTCCTCCAGTCCTGCCTTCATCTGCCCTTCACCTGTTCAGACCCTAGTGACCCCCAAGAGCCCCTCTGGCAGTGTTACCTGGATGGACTCATAAAGTTCAGTATGTGGAGAGGCAGAGAGTGGCAGAGCTATCGTGGGCCTTAGTTAAAGCCCTTCTTCCTAGTGAGGCTGAGATTTGTTCTTGATTTGTTCAGAGACACAGAGCTAGTGGCAGAGGCCAGCCCAGATTTCAGATCTCTCTCTTTTTTTTTTTTTGAGGAAGATTAGCCCTGAGCTAACTGTTGCCAATCCTCTTCTTTTTGTTGAGGAAGGCTGGCCCTGAGCTGACATCCGTGCCCATCTTCCTCTACTTTATATGTGGGACGCCTACCACAGCATGGTGTGCCACGCAGTGCCATGTCAGCACCCGGGATCCGAACTGGTGAACCCTGGGCCGCTGAGAAGTGGAATGTGTGAACTTAACCGCTGCACCACTGGGCCAGCCCCTCATGTCTCTTGACTGCCAATCTTGGGCCCTTTCTGTGATTCTGAACTGCCTCCCTGCAAAGTGTTTCCAGATGATATTGTTTTCTAATTCTATATTGCAGGCCCAAGGAGAGCTGTCTGGATGAGTTTGTTCTTTTGTTAGACCATGTGGCTCACCCTCTCTCTGTGAATTTGGGGAGAGAAGGCTTGGGTTTACACTAGCCTTCATTCCCATTTGCCAGAGCACCGGTACTGACCATTGCTCTGAGGAGTGGGTGGTTTGGTGAGAATATTCAGTCCTTAACACTACTAGGAAAGGAACACTGAGGGGCTGGCCAGGTGGCCTAATGGTTAAGTTCACACACTCTACTTCCGGGGCCCAGGGTCCATAGGTTCGATCCTGGCGCGGACCTAGCACTGCACGTCAAGCCACGCTGTGGTGGCATCCCCCATAAAATAGAGGAATATTGGCACAGATGTTACCTCAGGGCCAATCTTCCTCAAAAAGAAAAAAGAAAGAAAGAAAAAAAAGAAAAGGAACACTGAGCCAGCCCTAATGGCCCAGTGGTTAAAGTTTAGCACACTCTCCTTTGGCAGCCTAGGTTCAGTTCCCGGGCACAGAACCACACCACTTGTCTGTCAGTAGCCGTGCTGTGGCAGCAGCTCACATAGAAGAACTAAACAGACTTACAACTAGAATATACAACTATGGACTGAGGCTTTGAGGAGAAAACAAAGTGAGAGAAAGACTGGCAACAGAAGTTAGCTCAGGGTGAATCTTTCCCAGCCAAAAAAAAGAAAAAAAAATATATATATACACACATATATATATGTGTGTATTTATATAAAATTCTGAAAAAGAAAGAAAAAGAACACTGAGTGCCTTGTCTCAGACAGTGATATGGTGGTTTCTATGGGGAGCTGTGGTGGATTCTCTGCAGAAGATGGTGGACCAGACCTCCCCTTCCTGTATGTGCAGCCTGCTCCTCCCACCAAGAGGTGGTATCTTTCTTTCCCTTCCCTTTGACTGTCACTTGCTTTAACCAATAGGACGAAGCAGGAGTGGTGCCGCATGACTTCCAGATCTCAGCCTTGTGGCTTCCATTTTTCCCTCATAGAACCAGTTGTGATGTAAAAAAATTTGACTCCTTGCAGGAAAGACAGGCCACCTGAAAAGAGCAAGACCCTGGAGGATGCGAGACTATGAAGGGAGAGAAAGGGGTCCAGCTGTCTCCCAGCCACCGCAGCTGAGGCACTGCGTGAAGCCATCTTGCATCCTTAGCCCTGTCGAGTCCCCCCCAGCAGGAACTAGCTGCATCTGCCAAGTCTGCCCAAGTTGCAGAATCGTGAGCAAATAAATGACTGTGTTTGTTTTAAGGCTTTAATGTCGGGTGGTTTGTTATGTGGCAATAATAACTGAAACAGTGTGGCAATGATAACTGAAACAGAAGGATAATATATTTACAGAATAAATTTTAGTTTTAATGATCTAATAATCATAAATCAATAAATTTTAGGGTTTTTTTTTTTAACATGAGATTTTATTTTTCCTTTTTCTCCCAAAGCCCCCTGGTACATAGTTGTGTATTTTTAGTTGTGGGTCCTTCTGGTTGTGGCATGTGGGATGCTGCTTCAGCATGGCTTGATGAATGGTGCCATGTCCGTGCCCAGGGTTCGAACCAGCGAAACCCTGGGCCGCCAAAGCAGAGCGCACGAACTCAACCACTCGGCCACGGGGCTGGCCCCAATAAATTTTAGTTTTAATGGTCTAAGTAAGAGCCCACTAATTCCACTGATAGAACAGAACTGAGCATTTTTGATAATGAATTTTGGGGAAAGTAATGCAATATTTTTCAAGGTGAGGTCACTGTCATTAGTTCAATCTTTATTTAAAGGAGACAGTTCCTCTCAGATACTGCTGCAGCTCTCAAAGGGGCATTTTTGAAGAATTCTCCTAATGTCAAAAATACTCACAATTGGGGCCAGCCTGGTGGCATAGTGGTTAATTTCACGTGCTCTGCTTCTTCAGCTGGGTTCACGGGTTTGGATCCTAGGCGCAGACCAACACACTGCTCATCAAGCCATGTAGTGGAGGCATCCCACATACAAAAAATAGAGGAAGATTGGCACAGATGTTAGCTCAGGGCCAATCTTCCTCACCAAACAGAAAAAGAACAGCCTGGTTCTGATGGGTTGTGCCTGCTGCCCATTTATCCCACTACTGGACCCAGGCCAGGACAGGAGAGCAGGGCAGACACCCTCGCCTCTGCCCAGGCCTGCATCCTCTTTGTTTCCCTGCCCTGATGCAGCCTTGCGGTCCTGGTGGTTTTCTCTTCCTATCTTATCTTGGGTCTTGAGTTCCCTTATCTTGGGCAAACTTATTGAGGAATGGTGACACATGACACACCTAGGCCACTGAGACGTGTGTCAATGCTGAGATGGAAGAATGTAAACAAGGAACCTCACACTATAAATAACGGACATAACTCATTTGTGTGCCATCGAGCTTCACCAGGCCATGCTGCGTGCTCATGCAGAATCTCACCAACCCCCCATTTACAGATGAGGAAACAGGATCAGAGAGGCTCTGTGCATGAACCTGTCTGTGTCCCTGTGTAGGCATCCATGAAGTTTGCATATTATGTACCCCTAATCTATCACCAAGTTCTATTAAATATTACTCCCTGATTAGCTCTCCAGTCTGTCCACTTCTCGATATTGACAGCACTGCCTCCCTGGTCAACCCCTGCAGCAGTGGCCTCCCAGCTGGTCTCCTCCAGGCCTTCTGCACCCTCTGATCTATTCAACAGCCAGGGGGATCTTTGGAAATTTAAATCTGAACATGTCAGCCTGCCCAACCACCATTGCTTAAGACTCTTCAGTGATTCCCAGTGGTCTTAGGATGGAGGCAAAACTCCTCAACATGGTTCAGAGGGCCTTGTGTGTATACCTTCATCCCTTCTGCCTCATGGCTCACTTTTCTCTCCCTCCTCTCTCTGTTCCTAGTCCGTTGTACTCACTGTCTCCCTCCTGCCACAGGGCTTTTACATATGCTCTACCTTTTGTTAGATCCACTTCTGCTGGCCTTATGCCTCCTACTCGTTCTTCAGAACTCAGTTCAGATGTTACCATTTACTAGGTCACACCCTCACTAGACATTCTCGTAGCACCTCTTACCTTTTCTTCAGATCACGAAATATAGTGGTAATTTCACATTTATTTGATTAGTTGACTAAATATTTGTTTATTTTCACGCTAGACTGTAAGCTCATGAAGGCAGGGACTGCCAATCCCCAGTATTGAGCATAATGCTTGGCCTGCTAGAGGAGCTCATAAAATCTTTGTTAATGAATGAGTTAATGAGTGGAAAAAAACCCAGTGACTCTTCTGATCTAGTTCCTTTTCTGAAAGGGCTCCCAAACCCTTCCAAAGACAGGAAACAGAAGAGGGAGGAGACTATCATAATAATGCCTGCCATCACAGGCTCGAAGTAAGAGCTGAGTCTACAGGCCCATCTCCACCCTCTTCCAAAGAGGGCCGGGAAGGAAGCCACTGCAGAGAAATCCCAGGGCCAGCCTTTGGGGGACAGACCCCCTCCCCCCGGAAGTCAGGGAGAATGGGAAGGCAAAGAAAGGAAGAGGATGGATATCTACTGAGAAGGGACTATGTTTTGGACACCCTGCTAAATGTTTACATACATCATCTCATTTAATCCTCCCCAAACCCCATTTTGCAGGTGAGAAAACAGACTCAAAGAAGTTGTAAAGCTTGAAGGTTATAAAACCAAGGCAGGACAAAACTGAGTGTGAACTCAGATCTGTCAGCCTTCCTGCAGAGCCTGGGCTTTTCCAGGCTACCATCCCGGCCTCCAGCCCTCAAACACCTCCCCCACCCTGATAACGTACGTAGGGCCCCAAAATTTCATCGTTAAAGACTCATCTAGCAGCCTTTGTCTAAAGCTCTCTTTTAGGAGTCCGTGTGTCATGGTTGATGTCAATACGTTGGAAACAGAAACTCAGCATCTTAAAGGCGACACCACAAGACCTAAAAAGAAATATATAAACAAAAATTGGAACATGGAAAGTAAAGGAGATGAGGGAGTTAATTTCTCATCCTTCGTATTGAGGGAATGAGAGAGACTGTCTAAAATGGACAAATTTATGATATTACATAAAGCGATAATGGTGATTACAGAGAACTAAAAGCGAGCTGTTGGTGGGGAGCTGGGAAGAGGAGAGAAACTTTCGCTTTTCATTTGTCTTTCTGAGCTGTCCATTAAAAAAAAATTATAGTGCTCTCCTGTAAATTTTTTTAAAAGTTTAGAAATTTTTGTTACAAAGGACTACTAAGTAAGCAAAAATACCCTTCCTTTAGAATGCAAGTATGGCTAAAAGTATTAGTCCTGACTCCTGGGTGTAAGTTAGATCTGCAGGTTTCCTCTTTGTCAGGAAGCACTTGAGTGAGAGGAGGGTCATGTGACGATAAACATGGCTTCCTAAGCAGTCGCTTCTGGGACCCTGGCATGGTAGACGAGCTGGATAAATTTCCTCCACAAGTGCACAGCGCCAGCTGACAGAGGAGCCCCTCTGCCCTCACATATTCCCAAAGGCAGCTCACATTCAGACACACCCCCCGACAAGAGGGTACTGACCCCACGGGAGCCAGAGATAACCCCTCCTCTAACCATCCCTGGCGAGACTCTGCCCCCAGCAGCAACATACTCCCAACAGGAGCCCCTGCCGGCCAGGGACTCTGCTCCTGCTGGATCCGTCTGACTGCTGCTGCTTAGGGCCCAGGTGGGTCCAGGCCCAGGAAGGTGGGATGCTGAGGCTCTCAGGTGAATGTGACTTAGGTCTTGTTCCAGAGCCGGCCATAGAGCGCCCGTCAGAGCCCCACACCCCTCAGGATACAAGGGCCCTTTCTTCCTCCCGAGGCACGGCACCCACTTGACCTTTGTTCGACTGCAGTTTATATCACTCTGGGCCCCAGTGGCTGCAGGAAGGGAGGCTGGGGCACTGCTCAGGAGTGCCACTAACTGGCAGCAGGGAGCCAGAAGACTGGCATTCCCAGCACCAGACAAAGGCCTGTTGATCTTTGACCCCGGCCCTTCCTGGAGCCTTGGGCCTCCCTCCCTCCCGCCTTCCTTTCTTCTCTGCTGGCCTCTCCCTCTGTTCTCCGTCTCCTCACTTCCCTGGCACCCTTGCTCTGACTGGCAGTTTTTCCCGGCTCCTTGCCCAGGCCGATCCTTCCATGCTGTCTTCAAGCCCCACTTCCTGCACATCTCCCAACCCAGACAGGGAGAACTCAAGTAAGAAGGTCCAGTGGGCTTCTGGGAGGAGGAGGACGTCATCCACAGACTCAGAGTCAAAGTCCCACACCGACCTCTCCAAAGTGCCCAGGTCCCGGAGACCCAGCCGGCTGACGGTGAAGTACGACCGGGGGCAACTCCAGCGCTGGCTGGAGATGGAGCAGTGGGTGGATGCACAGGTTCAGGAACTCTTCCAGGTGGGTAGCACCAGGGGTGGGGGTCGGGGGGTGACAACATGGTGCCTGGGGCCCGGGCAGATGGCTGGGAGAAAGCCTGCCTGGAGACCTCAGGAGTTGCTGGAGGGCTGATGCGAGATGCTCCCACGGAAAGCTTTTCCCAACAGGTGAGGCATGGCTTTGCAGCCCACAAATCTGCCTCCCTCTGGTCTAGGCTCTGCCTCTAACTGTTCCTAATCTGGGGCAGGTCTTTCAACATCCCTGAGACTTAGTTTCCTAATGTATAAAACAGGGCTGTCGGTGCCTGTCATATCTCCTTCGTAGGACTTTTTGATGCTCAAATGAGACAGTAGAAGGGCTATTTTTCTTCGTTTTATATCTTTATTTACTCTCATCCTCAGCACACATGCGGTCGAGAGCTGCAGTGTCCACAACTGTAGCTATTAGCGGTGTGTAGCTATTTAAATTAATAAAAATTAAATAAAACTGAAAATCCAGTTCCTTAGTCACACTAGACACATTTCAAGCGCCCCGCAGCCCCATGTGGCTAGTGGCTACCATATTGTCAGGACAGCTGTAGAACATTTCCATCATCTCAGAATGGACAGAGCCCAAGAGAACATCAGAGTAACCAACAGTGAGGCTAACACCAGCGCCTGACCCAGCCTTGGCCCCAGCCCTGACTGACCCCCCTCAACCCTAACCTGGGAAAAGGATGGGTCTTGGCCCCTTGTCACGGAAAGTGGCATTTTCTTACTTCGATACCTCCAAGTTGGGGTCCTAGATAGTAACAACTGTTGCTTCAACAAGAATTACATTTTGAGCACTTAACTCTGTGCTAGGCCCAGTGCCCAGCTCTGGACACGCACTATCTCATTCAGCCCATCCCACTACTCCATTAGGTAGGTACTGCTTTACCATGGAGGAAGTGGAGCCTTAGAGATGTGGAGGAACTAGCCCAAGGTCACATAACTAGGAGCTGGGGCTGTGCTGGCAGAGCCTGAGCACTTATTGGAGCAGCTAGCGGTTCTCCACCCCTGAAGTACTTCAGAAAAACCCGATGCCCCGGCTGCACCTCCACTGACTTTATATCTACTAGGATAGGGCCCAGGCGCTGGTCTTTTTTATAAGCTCCGCAGTTGATTCTAGCGTGTGGCCAGCTGAGAATCACTGTACCAAGCCAGAGACCAGGAGTCCTCCTTGTCCGCATACCATGGTCCTTGTTTCTCCTCCTTCTCAACTCAGGTCCTCTCTTTTCTTTTTGGGGCAGCGAGGGCCTGAGATTCTTCCAGGCAAGGGCTGTGTCAGCTGCCCTGTGGTTGGGGGCGGGGAAGAGTGATGCATGTGGCCTGGGCTGTCTTGTGAAGCTCACTGGGTCATGTGTCAATTTGGTGCATGTCCCCTGCGGCATCCTGGGCCCATTCGAGGAGGGTGGGGAGATGCCCTGGAGCTGGATCAGGAGAGGAGAGCTTTCTTGGCCTGTATCTGCTCTGACCTTGCAGGGCACCTCCACTGCCCTTCACTACTGCCAGCACCTTCTCTTTCTGATTCAGTTTCAATTTCAGAGTGTTGTGCACTTGCATGAAAAGTTTCATGTTTCAGACACCTCAGGGTAAATTCTTCCAGGCAGAGGGGAAAGACACTAGCTAAAGAAACTTGTTTTGCGAGATCAAGGCGGGGGAAAGCTGTACAATAATGAGCTTATACTATTGGAAAACAGGACATGTGGGAGGACCGCTCCCAGGCAATGGCCAAAATCAAATACCCGGTCTAGAGTTGCCATGGCAATTGTCCAAAGGGGCCACGTGGCAGTTCTTCTCCCACTCTCTGCTCTTTCCAGCAGGAAGCAGCCAAGTGGCTGGGGAAGCCCCAGGTGGCTGGCCGTTTTGGGCAGAGATTGAGGCAACGCAGTCTCCAGGCTTACCCTGCCCTAGTTCTACCTTCACAGAGCCCCTCCCCGCCCACCAGGGCTCTCCTCCGCATGCCCACCTTCCATAGCACCCTGGGAGTCGTTCAAGGGATGCATTGCTACATATTTAGTTTAGTTTAATGGCACTCACCTTCCTTTATTGGAGGGGCCCACTTCTTCTCACTGGATGTGCAGCGTGCTTTGGGGTCTTCAGAGGAACCAAATTCGGGTTCATCACAACAAACAGACCTGGGGCCCTGGAGCTCCCACTGTCCAGAGGTAGAGTGTGGATTTGGCTTCTAAGAAGGGACTTCAACCCTCCTGAGTTTCTCCTATTTTAAGGAGTCTCTTGCTCAACAGCCTGCCGCCTTCCAGTTCCCATCCCCTATTTCACGTCTCCTTTACAAGAAGACTCCTTGGAGGGTTTGTCCATCCTCACTTACCTTTTCCCTTCCTATCACCATTCACACCACTGGAATCTGGCTTCTGTTCCCACCACTCTGTGGAGAGCTCTTGCCAGAATCACTGCCTTGCGGTTTAATCTAATGTGCACATCAGCAGGGGACACTGTGACCACCCCAGAGTTTTTTTTTTTTTTTAAGATTTTATTTTTTCCTTTTTCTCCCCAAAGCCCCCCAGTACATAGTGGTATATTCTTTGTTGTGGGTTCTTCTAGTTGTGGCATGTGGGACGCTGCCTCAGCGTGGTTTGATGAGCAGTGCCATGTCCGCGCCCAGGATTCGAACGAACGAAACACTGGGCCGCCTGCAGCGGAGTGCGCAAACTTAACCACTAGGCCACAGGGCCAGCCCCAACCCCAGAATTTTTAAACATTGCTTTTCTATAGCTTCCATAATACTATCTTTTCCTGGTGGCAGCTGGTGTTTTAATGCAACACTTTTTTTTTTTTTTTGAGGAAGATTAGCCCTGAGCTAACTACTGCCAATCCTCCTCTTTTTGCTGAGGAAGACTGGCCCTGAGCTGACATCCATGCTCATCTTCCTCCACTTTACATGTGGGACACCTACCACAGCATGGCATGCCAAGCAGTGCCATGTCCACACCCGGGATCCGAACCGGTGAACCCTGGGCCACCAAGAAGCAGAACATGCGAACTTAATCGCTGCACCACCAGGTCGGCCCCTTTTTTTTAATATATATATTTTTTAAAGATTTTATTTTATTTATTTTATTTTATTTTAAAGATTTTATTTTTTCCTTTT
Organism: Equus asinus; assembly: GCF_041296235.1. NCBI lineage: Eukaryota > Metazoa > Chordata > Mammalia > Perissodactyla > Equidae > Equus > Equus asinus. Next base: position 154,845,705 of record NC_091791.1, read on the forward strand.
TTCTCCCCCAAGCCCTCCAGAACATAGTTGTATATTTTAGTTGTGGGTCCTTCTAGTTGTGGCATGTGGGACGCTGCCTCAGCATGACCTGATGAGCAGTGCCACGTCCGTGCCCAGGATTTGAACCAGTGAAACCCTGGGCCGCCAGCAGCAGAGTGTGTGAACTTAACCGCTCGACCACTGGGCCAGCCCTGATGCAACACTTTTGATGTGGTGACACTGTAAGAAACAATCTATTAAACTTCCAACTTTAAAAAAATATTGTCAATAAATATGTGAAACAAAGATTTGTTAGCTTGTCTCTGAGCTTTACTCCATTGCTGGTCCCCATGGCGTAGGGATCAGGAGTAAGGGGCCTGAGTATGGAGTGGAGGTGAGAAAGGGGGTAACATCAGGCAGCACTTGGCAGGAAACTACCACATGTAATACAGAGTTACAAGTTTACCACACTTGTTCATCTCAGTAGGAGTTGTTGGATATATCCCCTCATTTTCTGAGAATTCAAAAAATACTTGAGGGAAAGAATATTTGGATTATGATATGAACCCATATTCTCAACTCTAGGCTACAGGGGCAAAATGACTCTCAGTAATTTACATACTTTACATCCAATAGGCGTATAGTTAATATCATAAGAAATATACAAAGGCTTTGGGGGCAGGACTGATGCTTTTTAGAGGAGAAATTCTAATCATTAGAATGGATCTTTCTTTTTTTTTTTAAGATTGGCACCTGAGCTAACATCTGTGGCCAGTTTGTGGGGTTTTTTTTCTTTCTTTCTTCTCCCCAAAGCCTCCCAGTACATAGCTGTATATTCTAGTTGTGAGTGCCTCTGGTTGTGCTACGTGGGACGCCGCCACAGCATGGCCTGACGAGAGGTATCATGTCCGTGCCTGGGATCTGAACCGGCGACACTCCGGGCCACCTAAGTGGAGTGCGCTAACTTAGCCACTTGGCCACAGGGCCGGCCCCCAGAATGCATCTTTATTATTTGCCTACACCCTCCACCTTCTAGGATTCCAATTAGTGATCTGTTAGACCCCTTAACATGGTCCCACAGGTCACCAAGGCTCTGTGCTGTTCTCTTATTTTTTCCCCCCAGGTTTTTTTCTCTCTAGGCTTCATTTTGTCTAGTTTCTTTTGCTCTATCTTCAAGTTCAACTGACCTTTTTTCCTGCAGCATCAAATATACTGTTAATTCCATCCAGCAAATTTCTCATTTAAAATACTGTACTTTTCATCTCTAGATGCTCCATTTGGTTCTTTCTCATATCTTCCATTTCTTTCATTATTATATTTATGTTTTCCTCATCTTCTAAGTCCATCATCTCTGTCACTTCTGGGTCTGCTTCTACTAATTGACATTTTTTTTAAAGATTTTATTTTTCCTTTTTCTCCCCAAAGCCCCGCGATACATAGTTGTGTATTTTCTTTTAGTTGTGGGTCCTTCTAGTTGTGGCATGTGGGACACCACCTCAGGATGGCCTGACGAGCGGTGCCACGTCCGCGCCCAGGATTCGAACCGGAGAAACCCTGGGTCACCGAAGCAGAGCACACAAACTTAACCACGTGGCCATGGGGCCAGCCCCTAATTGCCTTTTCTCCTTGGTTATAGGTCACATTTCCTGCTTCGTGGCATGACTAGTGATTTTTTATTGGATACTAGACATTGTGAATTTTATGTTGTTGGGTAGCTGAATTTTTTTTTTCTTCCTTTTAAGAGGGTTGAGCTTTGTTGTAGTAGGCAGTTGAGTTACTTGTGGTTCAGTTTGGTCCTTGTGAGCCTTGTTTTTAAGCTCTGTTAAGGTGAGTCTAGAGTGGCTTTTAATCTAAAGAATAATTGACCCCTCCTACTAAAGTGTGGCCCTTCTGAGGTCTCTCTTGAATTCCTGCATGGTCAGCAATGTCTGTCCACTCTGCTTGTCTGCAACTTGATTTGTCCCCAGTCTTGTGTGAGGTCTAGGAACTGTTCATCTCTGTGCCCTCAGTGCCTCATTGGCCTTGTGAAGTTTCACCCTATGAATGTGCATCTTGCATTTAGCAAAGACTCAAGAGAACCCTTATACAGATTTCTGGAGGCCTCTTTTTTCATAACTCCCTCCTGTCCAGAACTTTGTCCAACAACTTCTAGCCACCTCAACCCTGCACTCTGATCTCTGTCACATCAATTTAGCAAGACCACTGTGCTCTGCTTGGGACCTTCCTCTCTGCCCTGAGATCTGGAAATTGCCTCCAGGAAGAAACCCAAGGCAATTATAGAGTTTACCTCTTTTGTTTCCTTTCTTTCGCTGATAGTCCTGAGCTACCTGTTGTCCAATGTCTGAAGATGTTGTTCATATATTTTTGTCTAGTTTTCTAGTTATTTATCTTGGGAGAATAAATCTGGCCCCTGTTACTCCATCATGACCAGAAGCATAAATATCTGGTTAATTCTTACTCAGTCTTCAGGTCTCAGATTAGAGGTCACTTCTTCCAGGAAGCCTTCTAAACCCCAGGCTTGGTTAGGTCCCCCTTCCATGTGCCCCCATAGTATCTTAGTATCTCATCAGAGTGCTTATTGCCCTGAATTGTAACTGTGTCTATAGCCCTCACTAGTCTGTGTCCCTCAGGAGACTGAGCTTTTCAAGGGCAGGATCGTGTGTGTCCGTCTTGCTGTTATGGCCCCAGCTCTCATCACAGTGCTTGGTACATAGCGTGCACTTGATAAACAGGCATTAACTGAATGAATGCTGAATCAGACGAGGTAGAAACCAAGGCAGCAAAGGGAAGGTCTAGAGTGTGGGGTGAAAAGGCTGACTCAGAACTCTAGAACCGTTAACTTTTAAAAAAGGTATGGAGGGACCGAAACTGTTAACCGTGGTTACCTGTTGGCAGTGAAAGGAGTGAGGGGGTAGATGAGACTTCTTTTTCTTTCTTTTCCTTAAAAATCAACTTTATCGAAGCATGATTGACAGAGAATAAGATCTGCCTGTTGGAGGTGTACGTTTGGCTGCACTTTGCTGTATGTAACCACTACGCCAATCAAGATACGGAACATTTTCATCATCCAAAAAGTTCCCCAAATAGTACTTACCTTTAAACAAATTATACAAATTAATTACTTAGTACATCTGTTTTTATTACGTCTCCTCAACTGCCCCTAACATGTAGGCTCTTTGAGGGCTAGATTTTGTTTTGTTCACTCAAGTTCCCAAGTTCACAGTGCTGGGTTAATAGCAGCCACTTGACACAGTTGTTGAATAGATGCCAAAGGATTAAATAATCGAATGGAAAAGGTGAAATCATCAAACATCTAGGAAAATACAAAGGCGAATATCAAATATTTATCCAAGTCAGTATGGGTAATTGCTAAGCATTAAAAAAAAGAAGCAGCAGCAAAACCCCAACACAAATATCTATTGCTCCAGCCCCTCCCCCAAACACAAAGGCTATTTCCATCATATGTGGAATACTAGGGCTTATCTGAATTATATAAAAAAAAAAAAGATTCTTAAATCAATAAGAAAACACCGAACAAACCAATAGAAAAATGGATAAGACAGCAGTTCTTGAAGTGTGTTCTGGTGACCCTCAGGGTTCCTAAGACCCTTTCGGGAGGTCCATGATTATTTTCACAATAATACTAAGATATTGTTTTCCTTTTTCATTAGGTTGACATTTGCACTGATGATGCAAAAGCAATGGTGGCCCTTAGCACGAATCAAGAAAGTGGCACTGGGGCTGGCCCTATGGCTGAGTGGTTAAGTTCACGCACTCTGCTGTGGGCCGTCCAGGGTTTCACTGGTTCGGATCCTGGAAGCGGACATGGCACTGCTCATCAGGCCACGCTGAGGCGGCGTCCCACGTGCCACAACTAGTAGGACCCACAACTAAAATAGACAACTATGTACTGGGGGGATTTGGGGAAAAAAAGCCAGAAAAAAAAAAAAAAAGATTGGCAAGAGTTGTTAGCTCAGGTGTAATCTTTAAAAAGAAAAAAAAAGAAAGTGGCACCAACCTGTACTAGTAATCATGCTCTTCACCACCATGCCACTTTCTCTTGAGAAAGTCCTTGATGAAGCAGTAAAAAATTAAGTTTATTAGATCTTGGCCCTTGAGGTTACATCTTTTTTTAAAGTAGACTTTATTTTTTAGAGCAGTTTTAGGTTCACAGAAAAATTGAGCGGAAACTACAGAGAGTTGCCATATTCCCCCAGCCCCCACACACGCACTGCCTCCCCTCCTATAAATGTTGCCCACTGGAGCAGTACGTTTGTTAACCATCGATGAACTTATCGACACATCATAATCACCAACAGTCCGTAGTTTATATTAGGATTCACTCTTGGTGTTACACATTCTGTGGGTTTTGGCAAATGTATAATGATGTGTATCCACCAGCAGTGTCATACAGAGTAGTTGCACTGCCCTGGAACCCTCTGTGCGCCACCTATTCATCCCGCCCTCCCTCCAACCCACGGCAACCACTGATCTTTTTTACTATCTTCATAGTTTTGCCTTTCCCAGAATGTCACATAGTTAGAATTATACAGTATGTAGACTTTTCAGATTGGTTTTGTTCACTTAGTAATATACATTTAAGCTTCCTGCATGTCTTTTCATGATTTGATAGCTTGTTTCGTTTTAGCACAGGATCATATTCCATTGTCTGGATGTACCATAGTTTATTTATCCACGCACCTGCTGAAGGACATCTTGGTTGCGTCCAAGTTTTGGCAATTATAAATAAGGCTGCTATAAACATCCATGTGAACATTTTTGTGTGAACCTGTTTTCAGCTCATTTGGGTAAATACCAATTGCTGGATCGTGTGGTAAGAGTATGTTTAGTTTTGTAAGAAACTGACAAACTGTCTTCCAAAGTGGCTGTACATTTTGCATCCCACCAGGAATAAATGAGAGTTCCTGTTGCTCTACATCCTCATTAGCATTTGGTTTTCTCAGTATTTTGGATTTTTTGCCATTTTAATAGGTATGTAGTGGTATCTCACTATTGTTTTAATTTGCAGTGTTTTAATGAGATATGTGGTTGAGCATCTTCTCATATACTCTTTGCCATCCGCACATCTTCTTCAGTAAGGCATCTGTTCGAATCTTTTGCCCGTTTTTAAATTGGGTTGTTCACTTCTTATCTTGTTGAGTTTCAAGAGTTCTTTGTGTATTTTGGATAACAGTCCTTTATCAGATATATCTTTTGCAAATATTTCTCCCAGTCTGTGGTTTTTCTTCTCATTATCTTGAGCTTCTTTCATTTTTAATTTTATAAACTCTGTATTGTTTAGGTTTTTTTCAATGACTGTAATAACTTTTAAAGGCAGCTTTATTGAGATATGATTCACATACCATACAATTCACCCATTTAAAGTGTACATGCCACATCCCACATGCCACAATGAGAAGGATCCACAAATAAAAATATACAACTATGTACTGTGGGCCTTTGGGAAGAAAAAGGAAAAATAAAATCATTCATGTTGTAGCACGAATCAGTGCTTTCTTCCTATATATTGCTGAATGATATTGTATGGTTATATCATATTTTATTTATCCATCAGTCAATGAACATTTGGGTTGTTTTCACTTTTTGATTCCTATGAATAATGCCGCTATGGACATTCATGTGCAAATTTTTGTGTGGATATGTTGTCATTTCTCTTGGGAATAGACCCAGGAGTGGAATTGCTGGATCAGATGATACCTCTATATCTGACTTTTTTTTTGAGGAAGATTAGTCCTGAGCTAACATCTGCTGCCAATCCTCCTCTTTTTGCTGAGGAAGACTGGCCCTGAGCTAACATCCGTGCCCATCTTCCTCTACTTTATATGTGGGACGCCTACCACAGCATGGTGTGCCAAGTGGTGCCATGTCCATACCCAGGATCTGAACCGGCGAGCCCTGGGCCGCCGAAGCAGAATGTGCGAACTTAACTGCTGTACCACCGGGCCGGCCCTGTATTTGACCAGCAGTGTATGAGAATTCCCTTTTCTCTACATCCTCTCCAATATTTGTTATTTTTTGTCTTTGTGATTATAGCCATTCTAATGGGTGTAAGGTGATATCTTAGTGTAGTTTTGATTTGCATTTCCCTGATAGTTAGTGATAATGAGCATCTTTTCATGTGTTTATTGGCCATCTGTATATCTTCTTTGGAAAAATGTCTGTTCATATCCTCTGGGCATTGTTTGATTGGGTTGTTTTTTGTCATTCAGTTGGGTGAATTCTTTAATATATTATGGAGATTAACCCCCTGTTGGATATATGATTTGCAAATATTTTCTCCCAGTTGGTGGGTTGTCTTTTTGTTTTGATTCTGGTTTTATTTGCCTTGCAGAAGCTCTTTAGTCGTATGAAGTCCCACTTATTTTTTCCTTTGTTTCCCATGTCTGAGTAGACATGGTATTCAAAAAGATGCTTCTGAGACTGACGTCAAAGAGTGTACTGCCTATATTTTTTCCTAGGAGTTTTATGGTTTCAGGTCTTACCTTCAAGTCTTTGATCCATTTTGAGTTAATTTTTGTGTATGGTGAAAGGTAGTCGTCTACTTTCATTCTCTTGTATGTGGCTGTCCAGTTTTCCCAACACCAATTATTGAAGAGACTCTCCTTTCTCCGTTGTATGTTCTTAGCTCCTTTGTGGAAGATTAGCTGTGTGGTTTTATTTCTGAGCTCTCAGTTCACTTCCATTGATGTGTGTGTCTGTTTTTGTGCCTGTACCATGCTGTTTTGATTATTGTAGCTTTGTAGTATGTTTTGAAGTCAGGGATTGTGATGCCTCCAGCTGTGTTCTTTTTTCTCAGGATTGCTTTAGCTATTTGGGGTCTTTTGTTGCCCCATATGAATTTTAGGATTCTTTGTTCTATTTCCAGGAAGAATGAACAGATACTCTTTATAAAGAGCCCTAACATTGTTTCAGGTGGAACATAGTAGGTCTTCAGTAACTGTTGAATGGAAGAATGAGTGGGTGGTTTGAGTAAGGTGAGGAGAAGGACTGAACATGGGAAATAGGGTGGGAGGAGGGTGAGCCCCTGACGGTAAACATCACTCCGGCTCCAGCTGGCCAGGCCCCTCTGAGCCCCATGTGATTCCTAAACAGGATCAACCAACTCCTTCAGAGCCTGAGATTGACCTGGAGGCTCTCATGGAACTATCCACAGAAGAACAGAAGACTCAGTTGGAGGTAGAATGGGCGGGCTGGGCCCAAGCCCCAGGGGTCGGGGGATGGAAGCTGGGCTTGGACTAGGGAACCCAGGAACCCAGGCTCTGCTTCTTTGGGTGGAGTGGGGAGAACCAATTCAGAGGAGAGAATTCCTGGGAGACTGAGTGGGGCTTGCGGGAAAGTGTTGTGGCTTGGGGACCCACTTCTCTTTCTTCTACCCAGGCCATTCTCCAAAACTGTCCCCGCCCCACAGAGGTAAGGATGCTCTGCTGATCTGGGGGTAAGAAGAGGCCCAGTGGGGAGGCAGCTAACGAAAGGAAAGCTTGGCCCTGGGTCCTTCTCCTTCCCGGCTCTGGGGAAATGGGGTCAGGGGGGATTAGGGAGGGCAGTGTGGCGGGTGGGTATGACCCCATGCCTTGATCTCATCCCTGTTTCTCTCTCAGCCGTTTATCTCTGAGCTGCTTGGTGAACTCAAGAAACTCCGTAGACTCAGTCGGCCTCAGAAATAAGCCTTGTGAGACTACCTTCAGCAGCCTCAGCACTGCCGGGCCTGCCGTGAACCTCTGGATCCCGGGCTGCAAGGGAAATGACTCCTTGAGACACAGACAAGGAACGTGGAGGATGAGGGACATTTGGACACCCCTGGTGTTTGTGCAGTCACAGCTAGTTCCTGTCAGCTGGGCTTTCTGGGAGCCAGTCGTGGCTGTTGCCCCGTGCTTTCCTTGGTGGCTAAGTGGATAAAACCTTTAGAAGCCCCAGCTGAATGGAGTGTGGAGCATATCTGTGCTGAGGGATGGGGGAGGGAGAGGGTGAAGTGATATACCAGAAGGCCAGCAGCCTGAGTCACTAGGCTCTATCTGCACACCTCATCCATCCATCCATTCACCTACCCATCCATCCAAACAGACCTTGAGAATTCAAAGATGAAAGCCACAGTTCTGCTTCAGAGAGATCACAATCTACCAAGGCCCAGAGGCCAACCAGCGGGCACCTGGCTAAGACACACAGCGTCCTGGCATCACCAATAATAGGAGCCCAAGCGGCAGAATAGTTTTGAATCCCAGAGGAGAGGTAACAGGAAAAACCTAGCTGGGTCTGGGGGCATCAGGGAAGGCTGAACTCTCCTTCCTCCCTAAATGATGCAGCAGGCCTCAGGTTGAGGACGCTTTGTTGAGCTGGCTCCAGCCAGAGGCAGGAAGAGATAAAGCAGGGGCTAAGCAGAGGGGTATAAAGGGTCCAGGCTGAGAGGCCAGGAGGGAGTTGCTTGAAACAGGCACTGAGTCTGAATGGCAGGGAGGTTGGGACAGGAGCCCTGGGAGGTGGTGTCCTTTGGGAGTAAGGCTCAAAGCAGGGCACACATTCATCGTTTGTGCATGCAGTGTTTCAGTACTAAAGAGGCTAAGAAATCAAAGATGGTGGGGCCTGGGGGCTAAGCTGGGCTGCGCAGAGCAGGAAGCACAGTTCAGTTCATGCCTACTGTGTACACGGCCACCAGGACAGGGGGGACTGTTCCTGCCTGGAGAAGCTTGCAGGATGGCTCAACCTTTTTCCTCACCCCACAGGCCTGGACTTATAGCCTACTCTACTCTTGCCACCTCTCCAAGGGCCCAGGTCCAGGGCCTACAGGATTTTAGAATTAAGAGATGCTGGGTCCAAGGAATCAAATACTTTATTAGATCCACTAAGTGCCAGGGGAGGGCCCCGGGCCCTTGAGCAGGTTTCAAGGCTCATCTTTAGATTCAGTCTGGTCTTTCCCCATCATGCCTCTCACTCCCAGTCCAGGCTTTGCTGCTGGAGGGTTCCTGACTTCTGCCTTCCCTCTGGCTCCTCCAGTTATCTCGAATGGAGACTCTTTCCTCCTTCCAGGGACACTGAGATTCCGGAAAGGATGCATCTGTGGGCAGTCTAGCCTGACATGCTCTCCCGTCAGATGCCCTGAAGCTGGGCCCAGAGTGGGCGCCCCAGCCTGTGCAACAGCCTGTAGGATCACCTTCCCAGGAGGACCAGGGTCTCCTCAGTGCCCTCGGCCTGCATACGGGGGGTGATAGGGAGATGTCTGGTGCTCTTTAAGATCAAAGGCATCATGGCCTTCCCTGCAGAACAAACAGACACAGGTCAGGAATCACAGGCAGCCCTCAAATCCTCCCAGTCTCACAGAACATTCTACCTGTACCTACCGGAAGCAGCGGGCACAGTAGAGGTCTCCGTCACAGCCAGCACAACGCAGGGTGGCATCCTCATTGCAGATGCAGCACCAGGGGAGCTCCTCTTCCTCAGCCTCAGGCCTGGGGGCCATGGCCTGGGCCTTCAGGGACCAGAAAGGAATGGGGACAGTAAGATACCCGATGAGGTATGGGAGGGCTGTTGCAGGAGCAGCCGGCCAGGCAGGGAGGCAGGCTGTGGTGGCAGCCTGGGGGTCTGTGTCTGGGGCTTTTCTCACCTCAGGCTCTGCCCTGTGGGATTGGGCCCGGGGTTGGGGAGTTGGCTCCATGGGAATGTTAAAGCCACTTGCCTCATCCAGGGCGGCTTCTTCAGTGAGCTGTGGGCAGAGCAAAGAGGTACAGCTCACTGCTCCAGGCCCAGGCCCAGCGACCCCACCCCCTGTATTTATGTGCTCTGTAGCCTTAGCTTCTCAACCCCTCTTCCTTTATCTGTTGCCTGTGGGTGCTGACACCCCATCTCAATGGGCCAAGGGGCAGGTCTGGGTCACAGGGACAGTAGGGCCCCAGCTAGAACAGGAGCTGCACAGCAACTGACCATCCAGCCTCAGAGCGGAGGCAAGATGAATGGGGCCAGGTGGGAGGTGGGGCAGCGAGGTGGGCAGGACACGGGATGGCCGGGTGGCTGAGACGGGCCTCACCTGCTGCAGGACTCTCTGGATGGCTGTCTCCTCATCCTCGTCGTCATCACTGTCTGGGAGGCGATAGTCTTGAAGGGTCACTTAGACCGGGGAGATGGGAGCAGGGGAGGAGGAGTGAGGCTGAGAGAGTTCACCTGAGTGGCTATACTCTTGCCCCAGAGCTGGTTGGGTTCCCAGTGGCACTTGTTCCAGAGCTGAGCAGCTCTGCAGCCACTCTGATCAGACCCTGCCCCTCCCTATCCCATTCTGCAGGGCTGGGGGGCAGGAACAGAAGGCTCTGCACCTGAAGGGACTGAGGGTCCCCTGTCCCCTGAAGACTGCCACTTACTCCTCATCCACTGCTTTGCCCCAGTACCTTCCTCGTGACTCTGGGCAGAGCTTGTTGGACCCCTGGGCATGGGGACCCCGGCACCTGACTCAGCCTGGCACAGAGTGCAGCCATTTTGCAGAGCTTGGCCTGGGGGTGGGAGCGGGGGGCCAGCCCAATGGATGTGAGTGAGCGGCTGCTCCCCAGCCTCTACCTCTTTCGGGGTCCTCTCCCCGCAGCACGGCCAGGCGCTTGGCAAGGGCCAGGATCCGCTCCTGCCTCGTGTTCTCCTGCCGCAGCTCGATTGCTGCCTCAGCCAGCAGCCTGCTCTTCTCCTCCTCCAGGGACCAGGTGGCCTGCCCCTTGGAATCAGTGCTCTGGCCCCCTGGGCCACCCTGGTTGAGGTCGTTCTGGACAGAGGCAGCTGGAAGGAGCAATGCAGTCAGGGAGGCAAAGACATTCTAGCTACTCATCAGAAGCCACTGAGCCCATTTCTCAACTTTTTAAAAAAACCATAGATGACCAGCTTTTTGTTCAGCACTAGCTCCTGTGGTTTATATTACAAGTAAAATGAGTATTTCCCCCATTTTTCCAAATGTAAAAAGCTAGTAATCTTAGACTTGTTTTCTTCAACCACATCCATCCCCACCCACCTGATACTGTAACATGCTACCCTTAGGGTGGGCACCCCATGGTAGGAGAATCACCGACCAAAAGGATCAGGGTTTGGGGAGGCCAAGGTTCAGCCAGCCTCTGCCTTACAGGTTGGAAGCACTTCCAGGGAGCAGCACAGAGAGGACAGGAGGGAAACTCAGGTCTTGTATGTCACTGACGGAAAGAATTTTACCAGAGTGGATGTGGCTCTGAAATGGTTTCAGAGCAAGAGATTTGAAATGAGACAGCTTTGGGATGAAGTCCAAGATCTGCCACTTAATAGCTGTGTGACCTCGGCCAAGTTCCTTGAGCTCACCGGGCCTCAGTTTCATCATTTTATTAAATATGGATAATAACAGTATGCACCTCATAGCATTACTAAGGATATTGAATGAGATCGTGTCTCTAAAGCAGGGTTTCTCAATCTTGATTCCACTGACAGCTTGGACAGGGTAATTCTTTGTCGTGGGGCTGTCTTGTACATTGTATGATGTTTAGCAGCATCCCTGGCTGCTGCTCACTAGATGCCAGTGGTACCATCTGAGTAGTGACAACAAAGTCCCCAGATATTGCCAAATGGGCCCTGGAGGGAAAATCATCCCTGCTTGAGAACCACTGCTCTGAAGCCTTTGAACAGCACTGCCTGATAGAATTTTTTATGATGATGGAAACATTCCATATCATGGTCTATATCTGTCTCTCCAAGATGGTAGCCATGACCCACATGTGGCTACTGAGCACTTGAAATGTAGCTGATAACCCTGAGGAGCTGAATTTTAAATTTTATGTAATTTTAATTAACTTTAGCCTCCTCTTCCTCATCATGATCAATGCAGAGAACATTCACTGAGCACGTCCTATGAGCCAGGCAGGGTCCTAAGCACTTATTGGATTATCTCATTTACTCCTCACGACTTTCCCAGGAGGTGGGTGTTACCACACATATCTCCATTGTACAGAGGAGGAAAGTGAGACTTAGATAGGTCAAGGATGTTGCCCAGGGTCACCCAGCTAGTAAGTGGTAGAACCGGGAATCACTGTCTGATTCTAAGGCCAACACACTTATCCACTAGGCTTACACTGACTCCCGTTGAAGTAAATACTCAATAAATGGTAGCTCTTATAATGTTGATTGTTCTCTGATTTATATTCACCTCCCAGAGAGGGTGCAGCAGAGCCTCTCCTACCTGGGGAAAGAGGTGGGGCAGGTCCCTGGGCAAGCCAGGTGGAGGGGTTACCTGGGCCTCCTCGTTCCCAGCTCTCATCAATAGCCACCTCAGCTGCCAGCTGTGTCAGCAGATCCTGTGCCTGCTGGGCCTGGGTCCTGGTGTCTGGTGGTTGATGTGCCTGTTCAGAGCAGAAAACCTCAGTGGGGAGCAGGAGAGGGCGGAAGCCACACTGTAAGGCCCAGAGCAGTCTAGGTCAGGGGTGGATGTTGTGGACATCTCAAAGCTCAGAGAAAGGGGACTAATCCAGGGCCCACATAACTGAGTAGAACTAGCAGTCCCCAACAGGACTGAGGGGCCACTCTTTCCTGCCCGACCCAATCCTGCTGCTTGACCCTGGTTCCCTGGCCTGGCAGCAGGCCTGAGGATTAGGAGCAGGGTGCAGAGGGGGGAGGGTTTGCCAGCTCTTGCCAAGTACATAAGCATAGGTGTATCTGGGCTTCTTCTGGTTCCTCGTTCTAGGACCCCCTTCCCTCCCAAGCCATAGAACTCACCAGCTGGGGGGTGTGAGAAGGCGGAACTCTGCCCTGCAATGCAGCAAGCCGTGCCTCCATCTCCTTGGTGGAAGGTATGGAACCCTGGGGTTCATCCCTCAGTGCAGCTAGCCTGGCTTCTATCTCCGCCTGTGAGGGCACTGACTCTGCAATTGGCATGGGGGAACCTTGTAAGATCCAGAGAACTCCCAGTCCCTGGAGCCCTGGATGGTGTCCGTTAGGCCACCCTGCTTGCCGCCACTCACTGGGCTTGTTCTCCTGGCGGAGCCGTGCTAGGCGCTCAGCAATGACTTGGTCTTGCTGGCTCAGTACCTGACTCCGTGGAGTGTGGGACTTCTGCTTGGCTTCCAAGGCTGCCACACGCCTGACAAGATGAGATAGAGGCTCTTGAAGAAGGCAGAAGGGAGGGATGAAGGCACCACTCACTCACTCCCATTCAAAGAATTCTAGGCATCTAGGGAGGCCTCCAATGGACAGTCTTCTGTAGTCTTCACTCATGTCGCCCTGGAGCCCAACGCAGCTGACCAGGTCAAGGTCTACCAAGCTGAGAGGGCAGGGTCTACCAAGAACCCTTTCTGGGGAGAGGGCTGATGAGCTGCTTTCTGAGTCCAAGCGGGATTCAGGAGCCTGAGAGGTAGACATTCTCCTGACTCTGTGCCCACTTGATCTAGGGGTTAGGAAGAGAGTGCTACCCTATGGCTCCCTTGTCCTTTCCCCATCTCCATTCGTCTCTGTCCCTTCAGCACTTACTTCTTATAGTTCTGAGGTGGTGACCATTTGGAGGCACTGACAGGAGAAGATCCTCTATAGAGAAGAAATCTGTTTCAGAAGTCCTGCCATCTGCCAGCCAGTGTCCCCAACCCCACACACTTCCTGGGCTGCCCTCTAGCCACAGAGCACAAGGCTGTAAAGGCTGGCCAGGTGCCTGCTGCCATGGTTGGCTGAATCTTTGCCCACGTTGGCTTCTCACCTGGTCAGGACCTCATGGCACTGCTTGCAGACTTTCTGCTGGGTGTTTCCAGCCCGAGGCACCGCTGCACTGAAGCTCAGGCAGCCGGAACAGAAGGCCCGGCCACAGTTCTTACAGCCATACTACAAGAAACATGAAGGAGGGGAATCCACCTCTCACCCACCCCTGCAGGCTCCTCCCTGGTACCCTTCAAGCACACACAGGAAGAAGACACTGAAGGTGCGAACAGCTGCTGGGAAGAGGATGAGGAGTGGGGCCCCCAAGGCCTAGAGAGAGACAGCATTGGAGGGTAAAGCAATTTCTCAATCTCCAGTCTTACTTGATTCAAATCAAGTAAAGCTTCATGCAAAATTCCCATGCTTTTTATCCTGTCTTCAATTCCTTGACCCTGGGGTGTAGAAGACAAACTGGAAAGGCCTATGTTTCAGGTCACTGACCCTTCAACAAAGGAGAATTGGAGAGAGTGCAGAGCCCAGGCCTTCTCTGCTCTAGCAGAGATGGAGGGAGGCTTGGCTCAGGATGGACAGGATGGTAACAATAGCCTCCATTTATTTAGCACTTAGTGTGTGCCAGGCACTAAGCTCAGTACTTAATATTCATCATCTGACTTAATGCTCACAATTTATACACAGCATTTTACTTAATCCTGATGACCACCATTATTATTCCTATTTCAGAGGGAGTCAGAGAGGTTATATGACCTGCCCAAACCAAGGTCATCCCGTAAATAAGACAGCAGAGCTCAAATGTGAACCCTGACCACCCTCCCTCCAAAATCCAGGTTTCTGAGTGCTACACGGATCTGCCTCCCCACCTGCTATTCATTCATTCTCTCTGGTTCCTATCTCCTGGTCACGACTGAGGCAGAGGAAGCCAGCAGTCTACCAGCGGAGGAGACTTAGCGGGTCTGTGCTGAGGACAAAAGAGACTTTGCCATGGTGCCCTGAGGGCAGGAGGAAGGCAGCCGGTAACCTAACTCAAGAAACCTGGGAAGGGCAGCCGGCGTGATGGGGAAGGTTTCAGAGCAGAGAGTACGGGTAAGGCGAGATGGAGCGTGGTCCCAGGGTATTAACTAAGATGGGGCTGGGAAGCAGCAGGGTGGAGAGAAGGAAGCAGCCGGATTCTTCACTTGGCAGACAGAAAAGCCTAGTTTTGCAAAAACAACAGGAGCGCACTTTACATTATAAGGAACTTTTACCTCCAGCACCTCACTGGATCCTCACACCAACCCCTGAAGCGAGGGAATGTTAGCCCCATTTTACAGAAATGGAAACTGAGGCTCAGAGACTTCATCAAAAGCACGCAGCTGGAAAGGGGCGTAAAACCAAGTCTACGGACTGCAAGTCCTACGCTTTTCCCTCCACTCCGCGTCCTCCCTAGCCCTTTAGCCCTCGAGGAGAGAAGACTCGCCTCCTTCTTGAAGAGGGTGAACTTGACAGCGCAGCCGTAGCACCTACTCTCCATCCTGGGTCCCGGCGCGGCGCGGCAGGGTCTGCAGAGTTGAAACTCCGCCCGCCAGGTCCGGGGCCCCCTGGACCTTCACGGAGCCCCGCCCCCGCCCCCCACGCCCACTCGCGCGCGCCAGCCACGGCCTCCGGCTGGGGAATGGCGACTCGCCACCCCAGCTGGAGAGCAGCAGCCCGGGCGTGGGGGCTGCTGGGAGTCGTAGTTCATTTACGACTACCCGCTTCCCTCAGAGGCAGTCAAGCCTGACCCAGAACACATTTCCCAGGGGGCTAAGCGCCACTTAGCCAACACGGGGCCGACGGTCCCCGGGAATCCCCACGCACGCTTAGACTCTTGGGAGTTGTAGTACGAATCCAGCTAGGGTGGAAACCATGGCGGTGGCCAAGGAGCTCTTACAGATGGACCTGTACGCTCTGCTAGGTATCGAGGAGAAGGCGGCGGACAAAGAGGTGAGAATGATTGGCGAGGAAGGACGATTCCGAGCGGCCTGGCGGCCCCTTCTGCCTAGGCGCCTCGCCCGTGGCTGGCACCCGCCTTCCAGGTTCGGCCGGGCCCTGGGCGGGGAGCGAGGGGTGGCCTAATGGCCAGAGAAGGTGGGCTCGCAGTCCTTTTCTGGATGGTCTGAGGGCCTTACGAGGAAGAGGGTGGCACAGGAGCGAGGCTCCTCGCGCGGGAAACAGTGCTCTCTCTGTGGCTCTTGTCTAGGAGAGGCCGCGGGGTGAGCCTGGGAGGGAAGGCTAGCCTCCTCCCTGCGCCTGCGCAGTGGCAGCCTCTGATTCCGCTTCTGTCTTGACTGTGGCTGGAGGTGCTTCGTTCAGACCCTCCTGCAGGCTGATTTAACTCCGCTTAGAGCCTAGGGCGGAAGAAAGGCCAGGTCTCAGGGTCCCTCCACTCCCTTTTCATCTCCTCCTTGGCACTGTTACCTATGACTCTGCCGTCTGTTTTTTTCCCACCCCAGCCCATTGACTCTTTTCAAGTAACTAATGCTCAGGTGTTGCCCTCTCAACATGTGCTAGTGGGCCGAAAACAGGAGGATCAGAAGGGTAAGGCGGACACCTGGAGTTCCACAGGAAGGTGTTGATAAATGTGCCAGGGAGTAGGACACGGATCAAGCTGTAATGAAGATTTTGCTTATCTTCTTCTGGATCGTAGTGTAGTTGTAGCAGTGAAGGAAGGGGAGGCAGGTAAATTCATCAGATGAAAATTAATGCCTGCGAATGTCCCTGTACTTCCACGCTGCTCTGCTCATGAGTTGAGTGAGCTTGTGAGAAGCAGCAGGTCTGGGGCAGAAAAGCAGGGAGACCCATAGGGCCCTTGAGGAGGAATGCTTTCAGCCTACTCAGAGCTGTCCTCTGCAGCTGCAGCTGCGGTGAGAAATGGGCCATAGGCTGGGCCGACCCTGTATCCAAGTGGTTAAGCTCCCACTCTACTTGGGTGGCCCAAGCTTTCTCCAGTTCGGACCCTGGGTGCAGACCTAGCAGTGCTCATCAAGCCATGTTGAGCTGGCGTCCCACATGCTACAACTAGAGGGACCCACAACTAGAATATACAACTATGTATTGGGGGGTTTTGGGGAGGAGAAGAAGAAAAAAACTCAGAGCTCATCTTTAAAAAAAAAAAGAAATGGGCCATGGGCATGCGTACAGAAGACCAAAAGCATTTGCTATACCTGTATTAGAAGTCTTAAAATTTCAGTATTAATAATGCCTAACACCTGTATGTGCTGGGCACTATTCTAAGTGCTCTACATTTGTCAATTGTTTAATTAGTACTTCCTTAATAGAAATTACTTTGGACATGTGTTGAAACCCTGAAGTTGAGAACTCTTGAGAAAGGCAGTTGTGAACCATTGGTGTATATATTAATCAGAGAAGTGACATAATCAGATTTTAGAGAAAATATTCAACATCAGTATGCAGAATGGACACGAATGGAGGGTGGATAGAGGCACTACCACTAGGGGATCAGGTGGGGCTGTTGTCTAGGCAAGAAACCAAGGTCTAAGCAGGGCAGTGTGGTTGGGATCCAGTTTTCATTCAGATGAGATAAGGGTTGTGTGAGGAGGCTCTTTGTAAAGGGTAACAAGTGCTGCTCCTGCCTTTTACTAGGGGAGGCACAACTATAATACAAGGGAGAACGTGTCAGTTCCTTAAAAAGGGATACCGACAGAGTGCTGTGGATGTTCAGAGTAGGCTGAGGTTTCTTCTAGTCTGGGAGAAGGGGCAGGGGAAACAGAGAAGGCATTTGAAACCTTGAAGAACGTGCAGAGTTTGGATGTGTGGAGATGGAGGAAGTGTATTCTGAGAAAGGGGAGGGTGGGTACAGTACAGTTTGTCTGGAGCATAGGCCAAGAAGGAGTAAAAGAACGTAAACCTTGAAAAGTAGGTTGAGGCCTTGTTGTATTCTGTGGGAGCACCTGGAGGACTAATAAAGTATATACAAGGAAGGCCTCCTAAACTTTGGTTGTCTGCTCGCATAGTCTAGGAGTTCTTAATTTGGGGTCCAAAGAAAGGTGACAAGTGATGAGGATTATTTTAGGCTGGTTACTTTTAAAACTGCAGATGAGAAGCAGGCTCCGAGGACTGGGATTTGCTTGCCCTTTGAGAGATGTTTGCATTTGTAAAGGAAATCTCCATCTGTTGGGGATGGCCTTATCTCTGGAAACTCTTCATGGGGAAGGCAAGAACTTAAGTTGTTTACTGTCTGGCAACCTCATGTAACTGACCCCTCCCCCCCCCAACATCCTCCTTTGTCTTTAGCTGAAGGTAATATTTAAGCGTGGCTTCTGCCATTTACTTAATCCGGTTTGATAACCAGAACCTACCGGCACTGATAGCATTTTAACAACTCTTTTTACATATTCTTTCCTTTGTCTTGTAAAGAGATGGCTCACATACCTATGCCTTAAATTTAGCCTTACTCTCCACCTGTGTTTGCAGCAGCAGCAGCGGTGGCAGCAGCAGCTCCTCCTGCCTGTGGGTCCTGTCCCCACGCAGCAGCTCTGACTGCCCATGGACCCTGTCCCCATGCTATTCCACACTATTCTCTAAATAAAAGAGCGCTACTCCCAGATCCTGAGAGTCCAAGAAATCTTTCTTTTGACTCCTCGGCTCACTGACCCCACATCAACACGAACTGAATAAACCCCTGAAATCATGTGTAATAGTTTTTGTATATTCATTTTTGAGGAGAGGAGGTACTTCTTATTCAAAAAAAGTTAAAGATATTCTCATCTAGGCCAACCTCTTGTGTTATTGATAGTAAAACTGAAACTCAGAGAGAGTGATTAGTGATAGAATTGGGACTAGAACCCAGATCCCCTGATGCCCAGCCCAGGTCAGTGCTCCTTCCCCTGTGTCACTCTGTCCAGCACCATTCACCTCTGTGGTAGTGCTGGGCACCAACATCAGACTTAACTTTCGTTCAGACCACTTCTCTGAATCCCAAGTCTCTATATCCATCTGCCTATTTGATCTCACCATTTGGATGCTTCACAGGGGTCTCAATCTTACGACATCCAGAATCAAACTCTTGAACTTCTCTCTCCAGACCTCCTCCTTCTTTGGACTTCTCCTTCTTAGTAAATGGCACCACTATCCATCCACTCGAGCTGGGAATCTGGAGTCATTTTTTTTTTTTTTTTATTGAGTTCATCATAGTTTACATCAATGTGAGATTTCAGTTGTACATTATTTTTTGACTGTCATCACATAAGTGCTCCCCTTCACCCCCAGTGTCCCCCCCACCCCCCTTTCCCCGATAACCACTGAACTATTTTCTTTGTCCCAGTACTTGTTTATATTCCACATATGAGTGAACTCATCTGGTGTTTGTCTTTCTCCGACTGGCTTATTTTGCTTAGCATAATTCCCTCTAGGTCCTTCCATGTTATTGCAAATGGGATTGTAGGGGAGGAAGACTTTTCCTCTATCCAAAGTGGGTTTGTCTGGCCAGAGAATGAATTAAATTCACATGAGACAAAACAGCAAGAGAAAATTAAACAAAGCTTTATGAGGAACCATGGCCTGGGGCCTTTCTTCCTGAAGGAAGAAAGGGCACCAAAGAAGTGGGGTGCACAGAGTGGTTATATACCCCCAAACAGGGTGTTTCACATAGGATTGAAATGTCCCTCCCACAATAGTCACAAGATTGCATAGCACTTCATGGACACAGCACGTAGTGGGTCTGCTATCTCAGTGGGCGTAGCAGGAGGCAAGTCTATTGTCTCGAACTGGGTGGTCACAGATGAGCGCAGCAGTCAGTTCCTAGCCTAAGGAAAGATGCTTAATCCTGAAAGAAATGGCAATGTTGGGAGAGGGAGGGAAGTCAGTTACAGGAGGTTACCAGACAAGCACAATAAACAAATGCAGATTTAAGTCCTTGCCTTCCCCATTGATTAAGAGTTTCTAGAGACAAGGTCATCTCCTTTCTTCTTCCTGGTACAGAGAGGGAGGCACCTTTACAGATGGAGAGTTCCTTTACAATGTAAATGTCTCTTAACAAAGGGCAAGCAAGTTCCACTCCTCAGAGCCTCCTTCCCTGTCCCAATTTATCAAAAGCAATCAGCCTCAAATAATCCTCATGCCAAAGAGACATATCTTGGGGTGGCCATTTCCAGGTCCCCACAGGATGAATTTGTCTTTTTTCCTGACTGAGTAGTATTCCATTGTGTATATATATATATATATATGTGTGTGTGTGTGTGTGTGTGTGTGTGGTGTATATATATATATATATATATACACCACATCTTCTTTATCCAGTCATCGGTTGATGGGCACTTGGGTTGCTTCCATGTCTTGGCTATTGTGAATAGTGCTGCAATGAACATAAGGGTGCATATGTTACTTTGGATTGTTGATTTCAAGTTGTTTGGGTGGATTCCCAGTGGTGGGATAGCTGGGTGATATGGTAGTTCTATTTTTAGTTTTTTGAGGGGTCTTCATACTGTTTTCCATAGTGGCTGCACGAGTTTGCATTCCCACCAGCAGTGGATGAGGGTTCCCTTCTCTCCACACCCTCTCCAACATTTGTTATTTTTTGTCTTAGTGATTATAGCCATTTTAACAGGCATAAGGTGGTATCTTAGTGTAGTTTTGATTTGCATTTCCCTGATGATTAGTGATGTTGAACGTCTTTTCATGTGTTTATTGGCCATCTGTATATCTTCTTTGGAAAAATGTCTGTTCATCTCCTCTGCCCAGTTTTTGATCAGGTTGTTTGCTTTTTTATTGTTCATTTGTGTAAGTCTGGAGTCATTCTTGATACCTCCCAATCCTCTCACTCCCGCCATCTAGTCTATCACCAGGTCCTAATGAGTCAACCTCCCTAATAATTTTCGAACCTGTTTACTTATCTCTTTCTCCACCACCACCACTCCAGCCCAAGCCCCCATCAACCTCCATCTGAACAATTAGAGTATCCTGCCAACTGGTCTTCCTGCTTCCAGTCCCTTCTATTCCGATCTGTTGCTTTCCTCCAATCTGTTCTCCTCACAGAAAATGGAATGATCTTGGTACTCCCTTAAACCCTATTGCGCTTTTAATAAGATACTCAGTAGAATTCTTACCCCTTCATTCATGCTTTTTCGTCTGCCAAGAATGTTCTTCCTCCCCTCCCGTTAATCTGGATTACTTTTCCTTTTCCTTCAGAACTCAGCTTAAGTCCCACTTCCTCAGAGAGGCCTGGCCTATTATTCTCTTTCATGGCAGATGGTTCTCTTCCCAGCACTTATTTTGGTTTGCAGTTACGTATTCATTTGGGTGGTTATTTGTCTCATGGCTTGCTCTCTGCTGTAAGGGGAGCAGATCTGGGAGCTCTGAGGAACAGATCTGATCAGTTCACTTCAGTACAGCCCCTTCCTGGGTAACTGGCACAGAGTGGGCCCTCATAAATATTTGCTGAATGAGTGAAGCAGTGGCTACAGAGACCTCCGGAACAACTTGACTTGAGAATCAGGAGACCTGGGGCAGTCACTGCCTCACCCAGGGTCTGATTTTCCTCAAAGGTAAAATGAGGAAGTTGGGCAAGCTTCAGAGGTCAAATGGCCCATGACCTGTTTTTTTAATGGCCCAGGAGCTAAGAATGGTTATTGCATGTTTAAAGGATTGTAAAACAACAACTACAACTCAACAACAAAAACCAAACAACTTGACTTTAAAATCAGCAAAGGACTTGAATTGACATTTCTCCAAAGAAGATATATAAATGGCCAGTAAGTACGTGAAAAAATGTTCAATACCACTAGTCATTAGGGAAATGCAAATCAAATCCACAGTGAGATACCACTTCACACCCACTAGGATGACTATTAAAAGAAAACCCCAGGCTGGCGCCGTGGCCGAGTGGTTAAGTTCGCGCGCTCCGCTGCAGGCGGCCCAGTGTTTCGTCGGTTCGAATCCTGGGCGTGGACATGGCACTGCTCATCAAACCACGCTGAGGC
Source organism: Equus asinus (assembly GCF_041296235.1). Taxonomy (NCBI): domain Eukaryota; kingdom Metazoa; phylum Chordata; class Mammalia; order Perissodactyla; family Equidae; genus Equus; species Equus asinus. Next base: position 154,867,280 of record NC_091791.1, read on the forward strand.
AGCCTCCCACATGCCACAACTAGAAGGACCCACAATGAAGAATATACAACTATGTATGGGGGGGCTTAGGGGAGGAATAAAAAAGGAAAAAATAAAAAATCTTAAGAAAAAAAAAAAAGAAAAGAAAACCCCAGAAAGTAGCAACTGTTAGCGAGGATGTGGAGAAATGGGAACCCTTGTGCATTACTAGTGGTGCAGCTGCTATGGAAAACATATGGTGATTCCTCAAGAAATTAAACATAGAATTACCGTACGATTCAACAATTTTGCTTCAGGGTGTATACCCAAAAGAAGTGAAAGTGGGGACTCAAACAGATATTTGTACATCTTTGTTCATAGTAGCCTTATTTGCAATAGGCAAAAGGTGGGAACAACCGAAGTGGCTGTCCGCAGCTGAATGAATAAGCGAAATATGGTCTATACATACAGTGGAATATTTTTCCTTTTTGAGGAAGATTAGCCCTGAGCTAACTACTGCCAATCCTCCTCTTTTTTGCTGAGGAAGCCTGGCCCTGAGCTAACATCCATGCCCATCTTCGTCTACTTTATATGTGGGATGCCTACCACAGCATGGCGTGCCAAGCGGTGCTATGTCCACACCCGGGATCCTAACCGGCGAACCCCGTGCTGCCAAGAAGCAGAATGTGCGAACTTAACTGCTGCTCCACCGGGCCAGCCCTATACACAATGGTATATTATTCAGCCTTAAAAAGGAAGGAGATTCTGACAAGTTACAACATGGATGAAACTGGAAGACATTATACTGAGTGAAATAAACTAGTCACAAAAGGGCAAATATTGTATGATTCCTCTTGTATGAGGTTCCTAAAGTAGTCAGATTCATAGAGACAGAAAGTGGAATGGGGGTTGCCAGGGGCTAGAGGGTGGGAATGGAATGAGGAGTTGGTATTTAATTGATACAGAGTTTCAGTTTTACAAGATAAAAAAGTTCTGGAGATTAATGGTGGTAATTAATGGTGGTGCAATAATATGAATGTACCTAATGCCACAGAATGTATACTTAAAAATAGTTAAAACGGTAGATTTTATGTTATGTATGTTTTATGTTACATATATTTTACAATAAAAACCACCAACCAAACCAAAACAAAACAGAAAGAAGAATGCGTGGCAAAGACCATATGTGACCCGCTACAATTTTTACTGTCTGGCCCTTTTCAGAAGTCTGCCTGCGCCTGCTAGAGTTAGGCGCAAGTCCAACTCCACCTTCTGTATGTGGAGCTGCACATGTTTTCCCCTCTTCACAACAAACCTGAGGGGCCCAGAAATGGGCTAAACACCACCATTCATGGGAATTTGGAGAGTCAGCAATTCCCAAAGGTAGACATTTTTGTTCCCCATCCAGCTCTAGGAGACAGGTGGGGCAAGGTGTCGTTTTTTGTAAAAGCCTTAAATTGAGGACCTGGGTTTGGTATGGAAGTGCTCCTGGGGAGAGTATCATGCCCCGGGAATCCAGTCCCCTGCTAGAACCTGAAGCAGTGAGCCCTGGATTCTTATGTGTCGTGTGCACATGCTTGTGCACCGTGCATGCACACACACACACACACACACACTCATGGGACAGGGCAGGGCCCCAGGGCCTACCAAGATGAAGAGTAGGTTGTGGATTAATGCCATTTGCAAATCCTCAAGAGATTATGAGGTAATCTCTGGAATTACCTAGGTGACTGCAGTGCCCTTCTAATCCTTTTCCTGGTTCTGTTCTTGCTCCCTCTTCACTCAGCAGCCACACTAAGCCTTTAGACTGTAAATCGGATTGTGTCATCTCTGCTCCCACCTCCCCAGTGGCTTCTCATCAGTCTTAGAATGAAACCCAAAGGCTTTTCCTGGCCCATGGGGCCCGCATTACCTCTCTTGCACTTTCCCTACCATTCTCCCCATGTTCACTGTACTCCAGCCCCATCAGTCCTCCTGGGATTTTTTTTTTTTTAAAGATTTTATTTTTTCCTTTTTCTCCCCAAAGCCCCCCGGTACATAGTTGTATATTCTTCGTTGTGGGTCCTTCTAGTTGTGGCATGTGGGATGCCGCCTCAGCGTGGTTTGATGAGCAGTGCCGTGTTCGCGCCCAGGATTCGAACGAACGAAACACTGGGCCGCCTGCAGCGGAGCGCACCAACTTAACCACTCGGCCACGGGGCCGGCCCAAGGGATTTTTTTTTTCAATTGTGGTGAAATATACATAACATAAAATTTAGCATCTTAACCCTTTTTGAGTATACAATTCAGTGACATTAAATACATTCACATTGTTGTGCAACCATCACCACTGTACATTTCTAGAACTTTTTCATCATCTCAAACTGAAATTCCGTACCTTTAAACATTAACTCCCCGCTCCCTTCTCCCCCCAGCCCCTCATATCTGCTATTCTACTTTTCTTCCTCTGTGAACTTGACTGTACTATGTACCTCATACAAGTCAACATACGAATATCATACATTTTTTCTTTTGTCTCTGGCTTATTTCACTTAGTGTTTTCAAGGTTCATCCATGTTGTAGCATGTATCAGAATTCCCTTTTTAAGGCTGAATAATATTCCATTGTGTGTATAGACCACATTTTGTTTATCCATTTGTCTGTCGATGGACATTTGGGTTCTTCCACCTTTTGGCTATTGTGAATAATGCCCCTGTGAACACGAGTGTTTAAGTATCTATTAGAGTCCTACTTTCATGTCTTTTGGGTATATAACCAGAAGTGACCTTGCTGGATCATATGGTAACTCTATGTTTAATGTTCTTTTTTTTTAAAGATTGGCCCTGAGCTAACATCTGTTGCCTATATATATATATTTTTTTTTTTCTTTCTCCCCAAAGCCCCCCAGTGCGTAGTTGTGTATTCTAGTTGTGCTATGTGGGATGCCGCCTCGGCATGGCTTGATGAGCCGGCCCATCTATGTTTGATGTTTTCAGGAACCACCATACTGCCTTCCACAGCAGCTGCACCATTGCACGTTCCTACCTGCACAAGAGTTCCAGTTTCTCCACATCCTCTCCGACACTTGTCATGTTCTGTATTTTGGATAATAACCATCCTAATGGGTGTGAAATGGACCTCCAGTGATATTTTTTCAAATTGACCTAACCTGTTCCTGCTTCAGGGCCTTTACACTTGCTAATCCTTCTGCTCAGACTCTCTTTCTCCTGGCAGTTGTGTATCTCACCCCCACACCTTATTCAGATTTCCATTCAAATATCACCCCCTCAGAGAGACTTTCCTGACCACCTGTTTAAATTCGCTGCCCCACACCCTTACTCTGCTGTATATTTCAAAGTAGTACATCTCACTACTACACATTATATTCCATACCCATTTGCCTATCATTGGTCTCCTCCAGTAGAATGTAAAAAATCCAGGAAGGGGCTTCGTCTGTTGTGTTTACTGCTGTCTCTAGCACCTAGAACGATGCCTAGCCCTTGACAGGTGCTCAGTAAATCCTTGTTGAATGATTGGATGAATACGCATTACTATTCTTAGGCAGTAAAACTTTGTGACGAAGTGAAATCACTAGAGCAAAAGTAAATATATTTAAAAGCTTTCTCAAAATTGTCTTTCTGAAAGGTGGTACCGACTTATACTCCCACTGCATAGGTAGGAGATCGCCTGTCTCTCTGCTGGCAGTTCCTATCCTAGCTCTCAAAAACAGCATGCTGTGTGCCAGTGCCCAGTGCCCTGCCCAGAGCGGGCACACTAGGCTTTTTTTTTTTTTAAAGATTTTTTATTTATTTATTTTTTCCTTTTTCTCCCCAAAGCCCCCCGGTACATAGTTGTGTATTCTTCGTTGTGGGTTCTTCTAGTTGTGGCATGTGGGACGCTGCCTCAGCGTGGTCTGATGAGCAGTGCCATGTCCGCGCCCAGGATTCGAACCAACGAAACCCTGGGCCACCTGCAGCGGAGTGCGCGAACTTAACCACTCAGCCATGAGGCCAGCCCCCACACTGGGCTTTTATTCAGCCAAACTTTACAGCGTTCTCCCTGCTTCTTGGTGGTTTCCTTTCCCTTTCTCCATGTGTGTTTTAGAGGAAGGGAGAAACATTTCCCACAAACAGCATTTGATTCTATAGACTTACTAAGTGCCTACCGTGTGCCAGCCTCAGAGCCTGGTGCTAGAGATACAAAAGTGAAGAGAGCCGTCTCTGTAAGGTCATCCCATTTTGTTTGTTTCCAGCTTTTCTGTCTCGTGCTCCTGTGGCCCATCGTTTTGAAATGCAGATGTTAAAGCTGATAATTCTAGAAGTTGACATTTTCTAATCAGATGATTTCCTGGAAGGTGTAACTTAGTGTAGAAAATAATCGTTTTTATAACTAATCTTAACAAGTAAGGCCAGGAACTGTTGCTTGTTACATCTACCATGTGTTCAGAATGGATGGAAATCATAATACAGAGCACTGAGCAATGCTGGGAATTGTAAATGTGCCTTTATAATCACCTTTGTACTCATCACCTGTGAGTTAAGACAGTGGACTTTGGAGTCAGACTGCCTAGATACTGGCTCCATGACTTATGTAGTATGTGACCTTTATGCAAATATTTAACCTCTGTGTGCCTTGGCTTCCCTCTCTGCAAAATGGGAATGCTGGCAGTCCCTCCTTGCCAGTGTTGTTGTGGGCTCGATCCAAGTAAAGCTCTTAGCACTGTGCCTGGCGCAGAGTGTGTGCTCACTGCCAGCTATCTCTTGCTGTTGCATTGTCATTCCATCATCCGTACACTGTAAGTGCTCAAGTCAAGTACAGCTGTCCCACAGCTCACGTCCGTGGTTGCCGCGACCCTGACCCCTTCTCGCTCATTCCAGTCCTGACAGACCAGTGCTGATTTATCTGACACCACGCTGGCGATTCTCAACTGAGGCAGCCGTCAGGGTAGAATGGAGGAGGGGAGTCAGATGGAACAAAACTGAGGATCACCAGAGTTCACTGCTTAGTTCAAATCTACGAATGAATGGCGTTTATCACCATGGACAAGGTCCTGGGGGGGCATGGTGGGACTGGTGGGACTTGAGAGCTGAAGAGGATATCGCCTCTGCTTTCTGACGGCTCACACAGTGTAGTAAACAATGAATTCTTAGGTACAGTGAAAGAGGTTCAATAAAAGTATATAAGGAAAATGCTGTAGGGACGAAGAGGAAGACATGATTCATAGGATTGGCAGGATCAGGGAAGACTTCCCTGAGGAGGTGTTTTGTGCAAGGCCTTGAGTGAAGAAACGACTGTATTGCAGCAGAGTTAGGAGGGATCTTTGTGGTCACTGACTTTCTTCATTTTGTAGACAGGAGGGTGGAGGTCCAGAGAGGATATGGAACTTGCCCAAGATCAGCCAGTGAGTGAGTGTCGGGCCGGACTGGAGCCCCCGTTTAATATTCTTTCCACCCTGTGCAGCCGATGCTTGTCTCCCTCTCCTGTCTAGAGCAGCCTCCCTTTTCACTGGAAGCCTTTAGAGGGGTATAACTCGCTGTTATCTTAGGAGGTATTACTTGGTGAAGGCAGGTGCTTGAAAGTGCATTTTGATAAACTCTTTCAAGACTCAAATTTTAAGTCTGTTTACCAGAAAAACTACCGTGGAAACTTATTGACATTTTCAGAGAAGGGAGGTTATATTTTATTATTGCTTTAAGGAAAGGGCTATTTTACCTGTATGCTAGCTAATACCTTTATTTAGACTACATATTTCTGTTACGTTCTTTTTTTTTTTTTGAGGAAGATTAGCCCTGAGCTAACTACTGCCAATCCTCCTCTTTTTGCTGAGGAAGACTGGCCCTGAGCTAGCATCCATGCCTATCTTCCTCTACTTTATATGTGGGATGCCTACCACAGCATGGCTTTTGCCAAGCAGTGCCATGTCTGCACCCGGGATCCGAACCAGTGAACCCCGGGCCGCCGAGAAGTGGAACATGCACACTTAACTGCTGTGCCACCGGGCTGGCCCTCTGTTACATTCCTGAGTGTGACACACCAATATGGTTTCTTAGAGACGTAAGAAGAGTAGGTTTTTGAGGACAGAGGACAGAGAAAGGCTTGAAGGGAAGGCCTGAGCATGAAGGTGTAGAAGTAAAAGTGCCTGGAGTGACAAGGCATGGGGCATTGCCCAGGGCTTGTGGAGGATGTGGCAGGAGATGAATCTGAGAAACGTGGTGTCTTCAGGCCTCTAGGCCCCAGAGTGGCTGGACTTGATTCTGTGGGCATCTAGGAGCTATTTCAGGATCTGAGGTGGGCTTGACTCAGTCCACAGTCTCCAACAGGAGCCTTTCCCAAAGCCTCTCACCTCCAGACCAGGCGCTGAGGCCTCGAGTTGGGCACTGAGCCTGGTGTCACTTGCCAACAGTTCTTCGTTCACTGAGGGCCTGACCATCACCGGGTGGGACCAGGAGCCAGGCCTCCCCGTCCTCCCGGTGTCTCTCCGATGGTTAACTCACTCCTGGGTTTGGGTGTCTCTCCGCTGGTTAACTCACTCCTGGGTTTGGTTGTCTCTCCGCTGGTTAACTCACTCCTGGGTTTGGGTGTCTGGCTGAAGCTCTGGATTTTTGAAGTTGCTTGTCTGCCTGTTAAGTCAGAAGGAATGATTCATTTGTGTTCGTAAGCTGTAAGCTACTCATTAGCATTCAAAACCATACCTCACATTTATATGACACCAAAGTGCTTTCACATAAATTATCTCATTTGATGTGATCTTCAAAACAAGTCTGTGAGGTAGGCAAAGACTATTAGCTCCAATTTATAGATGAGAAAACTGAGACTGAGTTTAATTGACTTCCCCAGCATAAGGTGGCTGGGAAATGCAGAATGCCTGCACAAACCCGAATTTTCTACTCCTTTTTCAGCGTTTTTTCCATGACCCACATTTTAGGAGCAATTAGGACAACTGCAAGAGAGCCTTGCAGCTCCGTCTGTGACAGACCCAGAGATTTGATTGAGTAAAGCTGCCAACCCAGGTGAACCTGACAGGTAGGAAGCCGGCCTGGACAGCTTGAGAAAAAGCGTTACAATTTGTGTTAAAACTACCAAAATGCAGTTTCCATTTCAGCCGAGGCAGTACTCAGAATATTCCCCATTTGCATAGCTGCTTTCCTTATTTTTGCTGTTCCTGAGTACTAGTCACTTACTATTTTTTTTTAAATCGATTCACTTCTTTTTACTAACATAAATTTGTTTATAAGGGAAATCAGTGCATTAAGGGAAAAAAAAGACATGACTGAGATGTAGGAAGTAAGGAGAGCCCAGAGAGAAGGAGTTCTGCACCTTGGGAGAGTGCAGAGCCTGGGCAGAGAGTGGCTCTGGGGCTGGGAACCGGGTCTCCAGGCACTGACGGTGACAGCAGGCAGTGGGGAGAGGTGAGGGGCAGCCAGACGCAGGGTATCTGACAGATCTGAGGGGTGAGAATCTCCAACCTAGGAGGAAGGCGGGCAAGGATTTTGGCATCGGAGCCTGATATAGGGGTGCTTAGGGTAAGGGTGGGAGGGAGGAGGCAGGGACTGAGAGAAAGGGGTGTCTGAGGAGGAGGAGGAACGTAGACGGAGCTCCAGGTGGGCAACTGGTTTGGGGAAGTGGGCTGAGAAGGAGGGCAGGGCAGAGGTTGAGGCCCAGGAGGGAGTGCTGAGAGGCCTAAAGGTGAGGGGACCCGGGGGTGAGAGCCTGAGGGATGGGAGGAGCTGAAGAGTGACCTCAGAGATGGGCTGAGGATTCAGATCCCAAAGGGTGCATAGGGGCAACATTTGGGGAGAAGTAGGCCAGGCCTTGTGTGCAGGCCCAGTTGGTCCAGGCTACTCAGGTCACTGTCCTGAGTCTGGACCATGGGCATGGTTAGCAGACGAAGAGAGATGTTGGTGTGAGGCTGGAGTTCTCCCAGAATCATCTCAGTACCACCCGCAGGCACCCTGATTGCGCTGAGCCTTAGGAGCAGTCTGCGGTGTCTGTAGTGACCAGGCATTTGGGGATTTCTCTGTACTGCTGTGGCATTGTGGGCCACAGCCTGTAAGGAATGACAGTGACCAATCTTTGAAGCAGAGGGAGTTGTGGATAAGTGCCCAGAGCTCTGTGGTTTGCTTCCTGCTGTGCCATCGGGCAGTCACATACCCTCTGGTGTTCTGGCTCCTGCAGGGATGGGGCGCTGTCTGCCTCCCTCAGGCTTGGGGAGAATTACTGCCTGCGCCAAGATCACTGACTGTTCCCATTCCTGGAAGCGGTCCTGGTAATGGCATCCTAGCTGATTGACTGGGAGGGTTGGTGCATTTAGTGCTTCTTGTCACATAGAGCAGCCTCCCTGTGTGTCGTCTGTATCTGAGTCCGACCTGTGAGTCTAGCTTTTGAGAACTGGGCCTAATTACTTGTAACACTTACTTACCTGGCCTCAAGTTTTATTTTAAGAGAGGACAACAGCCTTTTAAAAAAGTAATGATCTCTTCTTTGTAGGGCACCGTTCTTTTAAGTTAATGATGGGCTATTTTATGTTTATTGGCCCCTTTAGCACCTTGCTTTTTTGGGTGACTCATGAGTTCATTTCCCTCAAGAGGTGAAACTGGAGGCAGGTGGATTGTCAGAGGCCCTGCTGTGTGCCTGGCACAACACCCAGTGAGATGGCGGGGAACCCAGCTTCCAGCCCCCTTCCCTGCTCTGTGCTCAGGTTGCTGCGAGCGGCAGAACCAGTTATGGAACCTCCAGGAAGGGCTGGGTGGTTGCTGCTCATGAGTCATTCTTCCCCTCTGTGATGTGGGCTCTGGGGGGATGATATATAGTTCTCATGGTGGTTTTCTTGGCAGTCCGCTGTAGTGATTTCTTCCCTTTACCAGACTCGGTTTCTCAAGAGGAGGTGTTAGCAGGTAGAAGGGGAAATTGTGAAATAGTGGTAAGGTCTCCTAGGATCCAGACAGCACCGCTGCCTTCTGCTCCTCAGTGGGCCTCAAGTAACTGACATAGTTGAGGTTTCCTACTGTGTTTTGGTTGCGAATGAATGAATCTTTGCCACTTTCATTCAATAGGTATTTATTGTGTGCCTGCTAAGTGCCAGGTGCTGTTCGTGTACTGTTCTGGGCCCTGGGGATAAGCAAAACTCCTTGCCCCTGAAAGCACATTCCCTTTATTTGTATGGGGAACCCCCATAATACCTGTATGCTCTCATTTAAGGTGTAATTGTAACCAGTTTATCCGTTTTTCCAGACCATACCAGAAAAGAAACAGCAGGTTAGAAAGCACCTCTAGGGAAGTGCCAGAATCTGGTCCTGTCTAGTAGAGGCTGACTGGGGAAGAGAGAAAAAGCCCAGAAAAAGTAGAATTTAAGATCATCGCCCCCTGAGGAAGCATAGGAAATGCCTGACTCTTTGCCTTGAGTATCACCTGTACGTGTTGTAGTGTTGAGTAGGTTATGTTCCGGATGACGATCCCGAGACCTGGAAGACAGATTGAACTCAAGCAGTGTCCTAGGATGGAGAAGCAGGGGAGGGAGGCAGTAACATTTTAGGAAGATGTCAGGAGAAAGACCACACTTCTGCAAACGGGAGTTTCAAGTCCTCGTGGCTCTTCTGTTGATCTGAGATCTTTGTCGTGCTGGTGCTGGGCCTCGGAGACAGCCTGGTCTTCTGAAAAACCATGGTCCGGGCTGGGGGCATTGGATGGGAAGCCCCTCAGCTGTCACCTAGCTCCTCTCTGTGAAGTCTCAGGAGATGCAAATGAATGTTTCCAAGTGCTAAGGAGACGGGCGTTAGGGGAAACCTGTAGGTCAAGAAGGAAAGCTGCAGGTGTTAAGACAATCCAGGAGCCTTTGGCAGCTTGCTGTGGGCACTTCACCTGCCTAAGTGGTCCCAGCACCTGAGACTCAGTTTCTTGGAGGGGCTGCCAACACCGACGCCTGGCTTAGGCAGTCCTGTCTTTATCCCACATCATTATACGCAGGGCCCCTCCATTTCTTTGTTCTTCTGAGAGTTCCTCTTCCTAACTCTATCATAGTTAGGAAAACTATTGTTGCATCTTCTTGAATCCAGCCTCTTGAGCTGCTAATAAGGTAGAATTATTTCATAATCAACGATATTGACACCAGAAGCTTTTCAATGGCCTGCCATAGGAGCGTTGTGTTTACCTGATGAGAAATTCTTCAGACAGCAGTCATTCCAGGAGGGCTGGGCAAAGCTGGGAATCCAGTTTGTAACACAAGACACCAAACTTAAGGCCAACTGGTTTGAAGTCAAAACTGACCTTCCAGGCTAAAACCCAGGAATGGGCCCTGCCCGGGGCAGGCTTAGGAGCTAAAGATAGTAGTAACTAGTTAATCAGGACGGACACACTTGACCAGCATTCTTAGGCTGGCTGAGTTTTGGTTCACAGCTGCTCTGGAAGGTCTCAGGCTACCTACTTGTGCCCTCGACACTTTGAATGAGGGTATTTCAGAGTCCCTGGAGGCTACCAAGGATAGAACTTTATAGAATTGCTCTCCAGCAGACTGGAAACCAGCCCCATCCCCTGCAAGAATTCAGATTGGGCTGAGCTGGGCCCCCTGTGGGCCACATCCATCCCTGGAGTTCCTGTCAGGTTGGCATCATACTGGGCTAGTGTCACAATTTACCTCCCTCCCAGGAGTGGATCAGTGAGGGGTTTGGAACTTACATCGAGTGCTAGTTTTTGTCAGGTACTTCACTTGGGTTATTTTCTTTAATCCTCACAGCAGCCTCTGTGTAGGGGATGCTTCCTTCACGTTGCGACTGAGGAACCTAAGGCTGAGTGAGATTCAGTAATTTGCCCAAGGTCATGCTAGCACCATGTGGAAATTCAAAATTTGAAAACACATCTAGAACCTTCTTTCAGTGAACCATGCTTCCTCCTAGCTTAGAATAGTAGATAGAGGCTAAACATCCCTGTTTTTTTTTATAGAGATGCAGGTGACATGTGTTATTATATTAGTTTCACGTATACAACATAATGATTCAATATATATATATTGTAAAATGATCACCACAATAAGTCTAGTTAACATCCATCACCACACATAGTTGCAAAATTTTTTTTCTTGTGATAAGAACTTTTAAGGTCTACTTTCTTAGCAACTTTCAAATATGCAATACTTATTATTACCTCTAGTTACCATGCTATACGTTACATCCCCATGACTGACTTATTTTATAAGTATATGTCATGGAAATTTGTACCTTGACCTCCTTCACCCATTTCATCCCCCTGCCCCTCCTCGCCACCCCCCACCGGCAACCACCAGTCTGTTCTCTGTATTTGTTAGTTCAATTTTGGTGGTGGTTGTTTAGATTCCATGTATAAGTGAAATCACACAGTATTTGCTTTTGTCTGACTCATTTCACTCAGCATAATGCCCTCAAGGTCATCCATGTTGTCACAAATGGCAAAATTTCCTTCTTTTTTATGGCTAGATAATATTTCCTTGTGTATATCTACTGTTCTTTATCCATTCATCCATCGATGGGCACTTAGGTTGCTTCCATGCCTTTGCTATTGTAAATGACGTTGCAGTGAACATGGGGGTGCATACATCCTTTTGAGTTAGTGTTTTCATTTCCTTCTGATAAATACCCAAAAGTGGAATTGCTGGATCATATGGTAGTTCTATTTTTAATTTTTTGAGCAACCACCTCTGTACTGTTTTCCTTTGTGGCTGTACCAGTTTACATTCTCACCAACACTGCACAGGGTTTGTTCCCTTTTCTCCACAGCCTCACCAACACTCGTTATTTTTTGTCTTTTTGATGCTAGCCATTCTAACAGGTGTGAGCTGATATATCTCATTGTGGTTTTGATGGGCGTTTCCCTGATGATTAGTGATGTTGAACATCTTTTCGTGTACCTGTTGGCCATCTGGATGTATTATTTGGAAAAATGTCTATTCAGATCCTCTGGCCATTTTTAAATCAAATTGTTGTGGGTTTTTTTTTTTGCTATTGAGCTGTGTGAGTTCTTTATGTATTTTGGATATTAACCCTTTGTCAGATATATGATTTGCAAATATTTTCTCTCATTCTGTAGGTTACCTTTTCATTTTGTTGATTGTTTTCTTTGCTGTGCAGAAGCTTTTTAGTTTGATGTAGTCCCACTTGTTTATTTTTGCTTTTGTTGCTTTTGTTTTTGGTGTCAAATCTAAAAAATCATCACCAAGACCAATGTCAAGGAGCTTACCACCTTTATTTCCTTCTAGGAATTTGGGGTTTTTTTGCTGAGGAAGATTAACCCTGAGCTAACGTCTTTGCCAGTCCTCCTCCACTTTATGTGTGGGTCTCCACCACAGCATGGCTGACGAGTGGTGTAGATCTGCACCTGGAGTCTGAACCCATGAATCTGGGCCACCATATGGAGCGCACTGAACTTAACAACTACACCATGGGGCCGGCCCCTCCTTCGAGGAGTTTTATAAGATTTCAAGTCTTAAATTCAAGTCTTTAACCTATTTTGTGTTAATTTTTGTGTATGGTGTAAGATAGTGGTCCAGTTTCATTCTTTTTTTTTTTTTTTTTAAAGATTGGCACCTGAGGTAATGTCTGTTGCCAATATGTATTTTTCCTTCTCCTTCTCCCCAAGGCCCCCCAGTATATACCCAGCATATAGTTGTATGTTCTACTTGTAGGTCCTTCTAGTTGTGCAATGTGAGACGCTGCCTCAGCATGGCCTGATGAGCAGTGCCATGTCCGTGCCCAGAATCTGAACCAGTGAAACCTGGGCTGCCAAAGCGGAGCACGGGAACTTAACCACTCTGCCACGAGGCCAACCCTAGTTCCATTCTTTTGCATAGTGCTGTCCAATTTCCCTAACACCATTTATTGAAGAGACTGTCCTTCCCCCATTGTATATTCTTGGCTCCTTTGTTGTAAATTAATTGACAATATATGCGTGGATTTATTCCTTGCCCCTCTATTCTATTCCATTGATCTGTGTATCTGTTGTTGTGCTAATACCATTCTGTTTTGATTATGATAGCTTTGTAATATAGTTTGAAATCAGGAAGTGTGATGCCTCCAGCTTTGTTCCTCTTTCTCAGAATCACTCTACCTATTCAGAGTTTTTTGTGGTTCCATGCAAATTTTAGGATTGTTTTCTCTATTTCTGTGAAAAATGCCTTTGGAATTTTTTTTTTTTTTTTTTTTGAGGGAGATTAGCCCTGAGCTAACATCTGCTGCCAATCCTCCTCTTTTTGCTGAGGAAGACTAGCCCTGAGCTAACATCCGTGCCCATCTTCCTCCACTTTATACGTGGGACGTCTACCACAGCATGGCTTGCCAAGTAGTACCATGTCCGCACCTGGGATCTGAATCAGTGAACCCTGGGCCACCAAAGTGGAACGTGTGTACTTAACCACTGCGCCACCAGGCTGGCCCCTGCATGTTTTTTTATTTGAATATAGTTTCAGTATCATAATTAACCCCTCATTATGTCATAGTTTCCTCATTTATAAAATGAGGATAATAGTTTTTACCTCATAGGGATGTTTTAAGGGTTAAATAAGTTATTGGATATAAAGCACTTCAAACAGAGCGTAGCACACAGTGAGCATTATATAAGAGCTGGTAGGGGCCGGCCCAGAGGCGCACGTTCCACTTTGGCAGCCCAGGGTTCGCCAGTTCAGATCCCAAGTACGAACATGGCACCACTTGACAAGCCATGCTGTGGTAGGCATCCCACATGTAAAGTAGAGGAAGATGGGCATGGATGTTACTGCAGGGGCAGTGTTCCTCAGCAAATAAAAAAAAGGAAAAAAAAAGAGGAGCATTGGCAGCAGATGTTAGCCCAGGGCTAATCTTCCTCAAAAAAACCCCAAAACCTGGCTATATAAGTGCTAGTTACTATTTTTTGGAATGTAAATGCTACTGACCTTATTATAAATAATGCTATAAATAAACAGCAGTATTTATAAATATTGTATGAAGTTTTAAATATTTCTTTAGAATAGACCTTTTTTTGTAGAGGAGGATTGGCCCTAAGCTGACATCCGTTGCCAATCTTCCTCCTTTTTTCTTCTTTTTCCCCCTCAAAGCCCCAGTACATAGTTGTGTATAGTTGTAAATTCTTCTGGTTCTTCTATGTGACCCACCGCCACACCATGGCTACTGACAGACGAGAGTGGTGTGGTTCCACGCCCAGGAACCAAACCCAGGCCGCCAAAGTGGAACATGCCGAACTTTAACTGCTGGGCCATCAGGGCTGGCTTTAGAACAGACTCTTGCAAGAGGCCTTGCTGGATCAAAGGGTCTGAACTTTTCAAAGCCTCCTGATATGAACTGCCAGATTGCTTTCCAGAATCATTGTGTCATATTCACCACAAAGCCACCAACATTAAACACCATCCTGTTCTTCCTTGTTGTCCATCAATAGGTGAAAAGGGACTTAATTTGTGTGTGTGAGGTTGAACATTTTCTTGTTATTAATCATTTGTATTCTATAAATTGTCTCTTCATGTTCTTTCTGTATTTCCTTGTAGTTTGTTTTTTTTTGGCATGAGTTCTTTTTATAGTGAGGATTGTGTTGTCTTATATTTCATGCAGATAACTCCCTCAGTTTTCATTTTCCCTGTCTTTTAATTTTGTCCAATTTTTTTTTGATGAGGAAGATTGCCCCTAAGCTAAGATCTGTTGCCAATCTTCCTCTTTTTTCTTGAGGAAGATTGTTGCTGAGCTAACATCTGTGCCAGTCTTCCTCTATTTTTGTATGTAGGATACCACCACAGCATGGCTTGATGAGCGGTATGTGGGTCCACACCCGGTATCCGAACCTGCGAACCTGCGGCTGACGAAGCAGAGCACACAAACTTAACTGCTATGCCACAGGCTGGCCCTATTATTTTTGAGTTAGAGAAATTTAAAATTTTTCATTGTAGATCCATTCATTTTGTGTATGTGTGCCTGCATGTGTGCACACGTGTGTGTGATTTCTTCCCTGGCTTTAACGCTTAGGAATTTCTTTCCCATCCTAAAGGCAGACTAATGGTCCCAATGCTTTCTTTCTTTTAGGTTCTTTTAATTTTGTTTTTTATATTTGGTTTTTGATCTGTCTGGAATTATTTTGGTATATGATTTGAGATGATAATAGAACTTTTTTTTCACTCGGTGTAATAAATTTTAATAATACTTTTTACCATATATTGAATTTTTACATTTATTACTGTATGAGCCAACCTTATATGTTCCTAATATTAATCTTGCCTTTGTGCTTTATGATACGCTTTCCTAGCTGACAGAGAACATCGAGGTTCAAGTTCTTTGGGCTTGGAGACCCCAAAAGCCTCCTCTCGTGAGCTCAGAAGGCTGTGCACGTCTGGCCCTGCTCGTGTGCACCCTGGGGCTTTCCCTTCTGATCGTTCTGCTCTGTCTTTCATGAAGCACATGTACATTATGAGTCACATGAATTTTCTTATGTTTTCAGTACCCTTGCCTGAGTTAAGTTCATCATTCTTTCTTCTTTGTTTCCTTCTCTTCTCGGCCCGGTTAGCGTTTCTTTGCCTGTATGTGTGCTCTCATTCCCTGGCATTTCTTCATCCCAAGTCTGTGAGTGAAAACCTGTTTGTATGAATTTATTCTTTTTCTAGTTTTCTTCCATTACTTTTCTTTGGTTGAAGTTTTTTAATTAACCAAAATATCCTTTGACAAAAATATTTTTACTTCTATGTTTTATTGCAACCATGTCTCTCTTTTTTCATGTCCTTTTTTGTTCTCAGCACCTTTTCCCCATTAAAGCAAAGCTTTTACATTTCTCCTCTCAGAAGAAGTACTGCTCATCTTTCAGACCCAGCTCAGATACTGCCTCCTCTGGGAAGCCTTCAGGGCTAATATTAGTCACCATCTTCTCTGTGTTTTCATTATTTTTTTTTTCCTCCCCAAAGCCCCATATCATATACATGGTTGTATATAATTGTAAGTTGTTCTAGTTCTTCAATGTGAGCTGCCACCACAGCATGGCAACTGACAGACAGGTGGTTTGGTTCCGTGACCAGGAAGCGAACCTGGGCTGCCAAAGTGGTGAGCGCTGAACTTTAACCACTGGGCCATCAGGGCTGGCTCTGTGTTTTCATTCTTGTGGACCATGTTATGGCATCTCACACACCGTGACTGTAATGTAATTCATTGTTTTCATGGCCATCTTCCTTGCTAAGAGCGTCCTTCCTCTTCAGTGTCAAGGAAATGCCTGATTTTTCTCTATATCCCCAGCTCCAGCTCAGCCCTTGTATGTCCTAGGTGTTCCATCCGTGGATCCAGCAGGTGGAGTAGATTCAGGGCTGTACTGGAGGGCTCTCCGAGAGGTCTCCTTCTACCCTTAGATGTACCTCCCTGGGGATGAATAGCATCCTCACCTCTCTCCCTACTAGTATCCAGCCAGTGCATGAAACTGATAACGTTTCCCTATTGGATCTTGAAACACAGAATGGTCAGCCCTTTATACCTTTAAAGGGTGGTTTGGACTTGAGGCCCATAGCAGGCCTTGAGGGAATGGGGGTCCAGGATTCATCAAGCTGATTGGGGCAGTGGTGTTTGGTTGTAGATGTTGGGAGTGTGGGAGGCTAGAGGAGTGGGGGTAAGCTGGGGTCCACCCAGACGGAGTGAGGTTACCTAGGTCTGCGTAGTTGCACTGCTGCTTCAAATAAAATCTGCTGAGACGGTTATGGACATTTGTCAAAGGAACACATTCTGGAAGGAGAATTGATAAGGAAGCAAGTTAATATGTACAGATTAATTTCCCATTATTACATAATTAATTTTTTTCACTTTGAACAATTTTGTTTCCTTATTTAAGTAAAAAAGCAATTTTTTGATATAGAACATCTAAAGTGAATTATAAACCACAAAACAATATTTAATATCATTCCTTTAGAATAAAATCCATAAAGCATCCTCTCAAAAGAAAAAAAAAGAAAACAAAGAATGTACTACCACCCAGGCTACCGCATGCTCCTTTTATCTCTCTTGCCCCCTCTCTCTCTTTTATTGTCCCTCTTTGATTTACGAAAAAGAACATATAACACTTTAGAGAGCCCCGCGAGACCAGAGAAACCCTAGTCCACGGAATCCCTGACACCAGTAGGGCGCGCTGCTGCTCCTGGTCCCGAGGAAGGTCATTCCCAGGGGGCGCTGTGGGGTGAGGCAAGAGGCACCCCGCCTCTGTCTGCTTCTCACCCGCCTCAGAGAGGCGGACACGGGGCCGGAGAGAGAGGTGGGGGTAGAGAGGCTGAAACAAACCCCGGAAGACTCCTGAGTGTCACACTGATCAAGGAGGAAGGTTTAGGAGGACGCCCACCATCCAGTTAACGTTGGAACCTGGATGAGAGGGTGGGGGAAATGGGGAAAGAACATTAGCTTTTGAACTTTCTCTTTATATATTTTTGGATTGTTTCACTTATTGAAAAAACAAAAGACCTTAAAATATAAAGAATATGTAGTAAAGGCTAGACTTAAAATAAAATCGAAATGAGGTCGGGGTCACCATGGGGGTGGCAAAAGGAAGAGAAAGGGAGAAAAGGGAAATGCAGAGGGGCCTGAAGAGTAAAGGTGATGTTTCTAATGTAAGCTTATTTGTAAAACTATCACCTCCACTTCTCTTAGTATTTTTCTAATAGTGAAAACGGAGCTAGATTTTGTTGTTGTTCTTTTTCAGTGGTGAAAGCCAGGTTGGGGTGGGGAGGCAAGCAGGTGGGCCAGGTGAGCACAGCTGGGCGATTGGAAGGTGGGAGGGCCAGGAAGCACTTCTGCACCCTGGCTGCTCAAGGCCGGTCCTGTGAGTGGTACTCCCTCTGGCTCTGGAGCTGATGGGCTGATGGAGGTGTGGTGCTGGCCATGGCCCAGCAGGTGGCAGCACACCCCAGAGGTCCTGGGCTAGGAGCTGCTGGCCCTCCTTGGCCATGGAGGTGGTAGTGGAACCAGGCACCCACCCACAGGCCCTACCCTGGTGCTGCTGGCTGCTTGCCTCTGAAGGTCCTTGTTTCACACACTATGGATAGAAGTATTTATTGGTTCCCTCTGAGAAGCCCGGATAGCCAGTCTGCTTGGCTGCTCGTGGAAGTTCTGGGTACAGAGGCTCCTCCTGCCAGGAGGTTTGAGCAGCAGGTGAGGTGTGCAGGCGGAAGTGAAGGCAAGGCCTCAGGAAGCAGAGGGCAGATCCTGGGATTTTGAGCTCTGCTTTCCCTTAAAACAGCTGGGTGGGTAATATGTGAAAGAGAATATTGGTACCTATGTTGGTTTATTTTTCTGATCTAAGAAGTAATACTTTTTTTCTTTTTTAAGATTTTGTTTTTCCTTTTTCTCCCCAAAGCCCCCTGGTAGCTAGTTGTATATTTCTTTTTAGTTGTAGGTCCTTCTAGTTGTAGCATGTGGGACGCCACCTCAGCATGGCCTGGTGTGCAGTGCCATGTCTGTGCCCAGGATCCGAACCGGCAAAACCCTGGGCCGCCGAGACGGAGCGGGCGAACTTAACCACTCGGCCACGGGGCCGGCCCCACCTCTGTTAAATTTCTTACGATTACTTTGAGAAAAAAGAAAACAAAGGCTCTGCACTGGTTTGACTATCTCTAAGTATTTATGTTTCTTTTATTTATTTGTTTATTTTAAACCCCAAAATGATCATATTGTATATACTGTTCTAAGCCTTGTTTTTTTCACACACTATACCTTGAAGATTTTTTTTTCATTGAGGTATAATTGACCTATAGCATTGTATTAATTTCAGGTGTACAATATGATGATTCCATATTTGTATAGATTGTGAAATGATCGCTACAAGAAGTCTAGTTGACTTCCGTCACCGTACACAGTTACAGAATTTTATTTTTTTATTTCTTGTGATAAGGATTTGAAGATCTTTCTAGTCATCACATATAGACTTCTGTCTATCATAATTTTTTCACTGGATCTCCCTGTTGATGGAGATTTTGGATGGTTCCAGTTGGGGGCTGATATAAACAGTGTTACAGTGGACATCCTTGTGTGTTTATTTTGGCATACTTCTACAAGTCCAAATTCTTACAAGTGAGTCAAAGGGAAAATTTTAAAATTTGATGGCTAAATTTTCCTCTAGAAAGGTTGCCCCGCTTTACATGCCCAAGAAGAACGTGTGAGGGTGTCTGTTCCCATGTGGCCGTAGAGAAACCTGCCCCTGCCAGAAGCCCTTGGACATCCTAGGTGGTAGGATTGGGCTGTGGGCAGGAAGTGGGCCCAGCGCCCCTGCTGTGGGACAGCAGCCACCTCCCTCCGTGGCCTTTACCTCCTCAACTGCAAATGTCCTCGGTGGTTGTGAAGTGACTGTTGCACTGTGGGAGCCAGCAGCCTGTCTTCTAGTGATGGGGAACACTCCCTCGATTTCCCTTATCGCTTCAGCAAGGCTTTCCTGTCTGCCTGTGGATGAGAGAGTGATTAACCACATCTTCTGACTCTTCCAGGTGAAGAAGGCATATAGGCAGAAGGCCCTCTCCTGCCACCCAGACAAAAATCCGGATAATCCCAGGGCAGGTGAGAGTCTTAGGCATGGGAAGAAGGAGACCCGCTCGCCCGGGTGTGGTGTTTCCCCATCTCTGCTCCCGTGTGAGTGCTGTGCAGCGCCGATGCGCGCAGCCTGGTGCTGGGCCCCACAGCTGCTCTTTGCACCTTAGGGGCCTCTGGTCATTTGCTGATGTGCACACCTTTCTTTGCTCGTCCTTCATCTGCTGATGTCAGCTTTTCTGCCAGCCTTTGGCTTCTTTGAGGTGCTTTGTTGAGGGAGCACACCATCACCAAGTCTAACTATTTTTCTTTTCTCTCTTTTTTGATCCTTATGTTTAGCTGAACTCTTCCACCAGCTTTCTCAGGCCTTGGAGGTGTTGACTGATGCTGCAGCCAGGGTGAGCACATCCTCCTCTATCTGAATCGTCCCCCAGGGTAGAGACCACTGTGGCACTTCCCCCTCCATCTTCTATACCCTGCCATGTGGCACAGTCCTTGCCGTCCCAGCCCGGAGACCCAGTCACCAGGCTGCTTCCCGATGGCTCTGGGGCTGGGTGGCAGGACCAGGAAGATGCCTGGGCTCTGTGCTTCTCTGGCTGAGTGCTCCTTGGCGTTCCTTTCTCCCACCAGGCTGCGTATGACAAGGTCAGGAAAGCCAAGAAGCAGGCAGCAGAGAGGACCCAGAAACTTGATGAGAGAAGGAAGAAAGTGAAACTTGGTAGGTGACGTCGTGGTGCTGGGTGGCCTGCGGCTTCCCGGGGCCATTCCCACGCAGCTCCCTCACCTGTCTTCCTGGAACTTCAGTTCCAGCTACTCAGCTTTTTTTGCTCAGCTCTAGGCAGAACCCTGTTCTTAGGGGTGGATCCCAAAGGACACCCTTAGAAATAATAACAGTGACTAGATTTACTATTAGCTAAGCATTGTGACAGATGTTTTACTGTCTCCTTTAATTATCACAACCATCCAAGGAGTGGGTATTACTAAACCCATTTTTTATAGACAAAGAAGCTAAGGCACCAAAAGGATAAGAACTTGCTGGCGCTGGGACGTAAAGCCACGCAGTGTGAGCAGGACCAGTGTTCTCAGTCACTGTGCCGTCATGGTGACTCCTCCTAGCCTCATTTCTGCACAGAGCTTTCACTCTGAGAAGTCCCCTCGGAAATATCCAGAGAAGTCTAGGCATTCTTTTTTTATAAAAATAGCTTTATTGAGCTATATTTTGTATATCATAATATCCACCCATTTCAAGTGTACAATTCAAGAATTTTTAGTAAATTTACCAAATGGTGCACCTACGACTATAAATCAATTTTAGAATATTTCCATCACCCTAGTAAGATTGTTCCAGGCATTCTTTTCTTGATTTTTCTCCCCTTCTTCTCACCTATTTGATATCTGTATATTTAATATGTGCATATGCCATCCCAGTACATCCATCTGTCTATCAAAAACAAACAAACAACCTTGGACATTGTAGGCAAGTAAAGTGCAGAGAAAAGAAAGCAGTGAGGCCCAGGCCTGAGAGAAGGGTTTGCCACAGCAACTGGCCTGGCACAGAGCCACAAGCAAGTTTCTCTTGGAAGGCGGGAAGGGCTCCAGGACCTGGGGTGACTCCCTCGCACAGAGTCGGCCGTCCCTCTAGGAGTGGCCGTAGCCGGTCCGCAGTGAGGCTTGATCAGTGCAAGTTGAGGGGGAGGGAAAGAAGACAGTGGGAACTTGAGCTCAGTGGTGGGAAAAGCATCAAAGCCAAAGCAGGGTCACAGGTCAGGCTGTGGTGCCAAACTCCAGGAGCGGAGGCCAGCAGCTCCACCTACTGGCATCCCTGACATGGCCCTGGGCCGCTGACATAAGCACCCACCCACGACATAAGCACCCACCCACGCCCTGTTCACTGATCAGAGAACCGGCTTGATCAGCGTGAGCTGATTTAACTCTTCCAGACCCCGGCCGCTCAGCTGCAGCCTATGCTTCTTCTGTGCTATGACTTTTCTCAGTAGAAATGAACTTGGGAGCACAGGGGTGTGGAGGCAGGTGGCAGAGTTACTGTATGGTTTCATCCCGTGTGAGACTCTGGGGAAGCATCCGGAGCTGGCGGGCTGAGGCCACATAGAAACCGCTTAGACCAGACATTGGGTCATTCGACCTTTGTGCCTAGACCTGGAGGCCCGGGAGCGGCAGGCCCAGGCCCATGGCAGTGAGGAGGAGGAGGAGAGCCGGAGCACCAGGACGCTTGAGCAAGAGGTGAGCGTCCAGGCACACTGGCCCGAGGCCATCTGCAGGAGGAGGAGGGGGACCCAGTGGCGGTCGTGGCAGGGGAGGGCACCTTTCCACCTTCTTCTGTAGGATCTGGGTAATCTGTCCCACCCGCAGGTTGCTGAGCCCTACCTTGCAGGTGGAACCTCCCAGGGACCTTTACAAGGTGAGCCAACCTGGAATTGGATCTGCACAGAATTGTCACCCTCCCAACCCCTGCTCTGCAGATCGAACGCCTGCGAGAAGAGGGTTCCCGGCAGCTGCAGGAGCAGCAGCGGTTGATCCAGGAGCAGATCCGCCAGGAACGGGAGCAGAGGTTGAGAGGTGAGAGGCCAGCCCCCGCCGCCTCCGCCTCTGAGGGGGCTCCAGATGCCCAGAGTGGCCATGCTGGCTGCCCAGTGGAGTCGCTGTGGAGGCTTCCACCTGCCGGAACCCAGAGGCACCCCTCTCGGACACGGGCCGCCTGTCCCTTCTTCCTACCAGTTCTCTGGGGCCTATTTGCTTTTCACTCTGCCTAAGATGTCCTGGCCCCTCTGGTCTCAGTCCCAGGCAGAGCTGGTTCTATTTTGGAGCATATTACTAGGGGGAAAGGCCCTGGGACACTTTGTTTCAGGGGAACTGTGTGGTCTGTGCCTCTGCCTCTTGCCCCCAGCCCTTTGTTGGCAGAGTGCTGACCGTGGCCTTCAGCAGGCAGCTGGGCAGACGCCCCTGGGCTAGCGGCTCGTCGGGATGCGGGCGTTATTGCCTCTACCTTCCCCACCAGGCTCCTCAGCAGGGCAGGGCAGACACTGCCCTTAGTCAGGAATGACTTTTTCTAGGTCCTTCTGGCTCTGGGCAGTATCTCCTTTGGGAGAATCTCTGGCTTCCTCATATTCTACCTTGCTAATTTCCCCAAATTTTCTAGGAAAGCCAGAAAATCCTGAAGGCAAAGCGACCCCCAAGCTAAAGGTGAGCCCTGTGGGCCCATGGGCCACTTTACACTACCTCTATCCGCAAGAGCAGATGCTTCCAGTGGCTCGGGGTTCTGGCGGGGACGCTGGATCTAGGAGCCAACAGCACTACCCACATCCTCCCATTCTGCCGCCTCGGGATGAGGATGTGCCGTGAAAGGCTGCTCTTAGCCCTCACGGTTTCAGCGCAGCACTCTCCAGAAGCCCCCGAAGGAGAGTATCTTATAGGGCTGGAAACACGGCAGTGGGTGAGCAGGGTGCCTGCCTGTCATTTTCAAGGGGAACACATTTTGGGGGGGGTGCTCCCTAGATTAGAAGGGCCTTGAAGACTGGCAGGGTGTCTGTGTGGACTAAAGCTCAGTGTAGGGGTCTGTGCTGTTCAGGCGAAGGTCAGTGGTTAATGGTGACGCCCACTGCTGTCTTCTCAGCTGAAATGGAGGTGCAAGAAGGAGGTCGAGTCGGATGGTGGCTACTCCAGAGACGTCCTCCTGCAGCTTTTTCAGAAGGTCTGCCCTGCTGACTTGCCCCTTTCCTGTCACCTCATGCCACATCTCAGCCCAAACCCCAGGAGCTCCTTCCTAAACTTCCCTTCCGTCTCTACCTGCCTTTTGTTTTTTCTGTCACATAGACCATAGGACAGCCTGGAGACTTCTCCCCAGGCCACCGCCCTCCAGTCACTCTTGTTGCCATGTGTGGCCTCCGGCCTGGTCTCACCCTCACTGCCGGGTCTAGCCCTTGTCATCCCTAGAAGCAGAGGGCTTGGCCGAGTGTGGGGACAGAGGATGTGGGCATCTGGCACAAAAGCCCCATTCTCTCCACTGCCTTCAGTTGCTGACGCTGCTGTGCAGCTCTGCCTTTCTAAGTGCCCAGTCCTTGGCCCAGCTCCCCTGTGCCATCCTTCTGCATTCCTGGAAAAGTCCTTCCTTTCCCATCTCTGCTCTCCCCGCTCTGGGAGCCTAGCAACAAGAAGTAATGACCTGGTGGGCCTCAGGGCAGCCCAGGCTTGTCTCTGGCATGAGGTGGGCCATCCTGAAGGCTGAGCCATGCTTACAGGGCCCCTTGTCCCCACAGTATGGAGAGGTGCTCAACCTGGTGCTGTCCAGTAAGAAGGCAGGCACCGCCGTGGTGGAGTTTGCGACCGTCAAGGCTGCGGTGAGTGCTGCGTGAGGCTTTGGGGGGCCACTGGCGCCCTGCCATTCCAGGGGAGGGACCTAATTCTGTGGGCCCTCTGAGCTTAGGTATCCACACTCCCCAGGGATCTCTGGTCCAGCTCAGAGCCAAAGTTCCCCAGGAGCCCCCCAACTCCCTGGAGTAGTGGCACAGCAAGTGAAGGGACGGATGGGAGAATGCTCCAGGGATGAAGGAGAGCACAGACTGACTTTGTTATCTGCTGCCTGGTCCACACCCTCCACCCTCCTGTGGAAGCCGGCACGCCTCCAGTTTGGGGGTCCCGCACTGCCTTCTCCCCTTCTCCCACTCCTCAGTCAGAAGGCTCGTACGCCTCAATCGCCCATGAGGAGGGTCAGAGCTTCAGCACAGCACCGTGGGAGGTTTGCGGAGGTTGCTTGGCCCTCTTGGAGGACGAGAGTGCTGGCTCTGGTTCTTTCAGTGGGGGAAGAGAGAGCCACCTCATAGCTGACTGGAGTGATGGGACCAGGGCTGGATGCTGTGTTGGCAGGAGCTGGCTGTCCAGAATGAAGTGGGCCTGGTCAATAACCCTCTGAAGATTTCCTGGTTGGAGGGACAGCCCCAGGGTGCAGTGGGCTTCAGCCACCCAGGACTGTCACAGGTAAGGAGCCAGGCCTCACCCAACTTGGCCTGCTCAGAGTTTGGGGGCCCTTTTCCTGTTTGGGCTCTTCTCAGGGCCCTTTCCTTGCAAATGCAGGTCACGGGGAGTAGAGTGAGATGGGCAGGTCCACCCACCAAGCAGGGGGACTGCGGTTCCGTGCTGACATGTTTTTGGCTCTGAGAGCCAGGGGGCCCCACACCACGCATAATTCTTAGACCTTACCTTCCCTCCTGTCCCAGGCTCCAGTTGGGGCTCTCACCATCACTCAAAGGGGTTTTCCTGGGCCGCGGGGTGCTCGGTTGTGGTGTGAAGGATTTGGCATTTAGACGACCTAGTGCTGCGGGGAAGAGGCAGGTGACACGGGCAGCTGCTTCCCTTCCCAACTTGTTTTCCAGATGTGTCTGTCCTAGACAGGCCCCTGCTGGCAAGAGGGATCATTTCCTTAGAAATAACACGGGCTACCCGGCTGACACTGGGGCGCTACCTGGGTGCCTGACTCATAGTGAATCAGAGACTTCAGCTGACGCGTGCCCAGCACTAGCTCTTAGTCCTCACAGCTCAGCACCCCCCAAACACACACACACAGGGCCCTGGTCACACCTGCCCCTACTTTGGTGGGACAGAGAGCTTTCAGGCCAAGGACTCTCCCTTCTGTGAAATGGCCTGGGGGTGTGTGGGAGCCTCAGGCTGATGTGTTCACAGACCCCTCTGTGGGGGAATGCCCCTCCGTGTGTCAGCAAGGCCTTTGCTTTCATCGCCTCGGTCATGCCACCCCTGCTCCCCTACGTGCCCCTCACCTGGCCGTGAGGACGGGAAGTTTTCTGCGAGTGTGTCCCAGACCCTGGACAGAGCAGGAAAATGAACTGGTCTGAACCCAACTCAGGACCCTTCTTTAGAGACCTCATTCCCCCACTGTGAGTCCCAGCATTTCACAGCCCCAGATGACACTCCATAGGCTGTGTTAGAAAGAACTTTATTCATTATCTCCTGCATCCAGAGGGGAGGCTTTCAGCTCGGCACATCCACACAAGAGGAGGGAAGAGGGGGCCACAAGGTCTGGGTTGTGGAAGCGTGTGCATTGAAGCTCCCCTCTCCCCCTCTGCCACGCTTGGAAAGGCCTGGCATGTCAGAACCACATGGCCCAGCCAACTTGGGCTCTGGTTTCAAGTCTTCTGGTCAGGCCACAGAGTGGGGCAGTAGCGCGGCCTATGGCCTTGACCCAGGGGGCTCGGCCCTGGGTGGCAGGCCCCCATCCTCAGACGGTCCGGGCAGGCAGAGCTCTCCAGTCCTGGTGGACCAGCTGTGGGCCACAGCTCTTCTGTGGAAGAGGCAGACCAGCTACGCCTCTTCACGGTAACAGCCACGAGTTTGGGTCCATCCCCTAAGCCACTTCTCATGGGGGTGGGAAGGGGGGAAATCTACCACTATTTTTGGTGCATTTCCCAAGGGCTCCCATCAGTGATGATTCTGGGGATTCCCCATAGCACCCCTTTGCAAGGTGTGTCTGTGCCTTTGGCTGGCATGCCCTCGAGCCACCTTCCTCGGGCACTGGGGAGAGCTCCGGGCGGCTGTGTTGGCAGCTCAAGTCTCTCACGCGCCCGTTTCTGCTGAGATTCTTTTGGCCTTTTTCATGAGTTAGGCTCTGTATGTCTCCGTGCTCTGCTCTTCCGACTCTGCCAGCCCCTCCCTCCCCTCGCAGGCCCATGTGCTTCCCCTTCCCACCATGCCACTGGTGGCTCCAGGCCATGGTCTAGGCCAGCGCTGTCCGATAGAACCTTCTCCAGTGATGTTAATGTTCACCTGCACTGTCCAGTGTGGTAGCCGTGGTAGCCGTTAGTCATGTGTGGCTGTTGAGCAGTTGAAATGCAGCTAGTGCAACTGAGGAACTAAATTTTTAATTTTACTTATATTAATTCCAACTACAACAGCTACATGGAGCCAGTGGCTACCGTATCAGACAAGGTCAAGCCTGTCTCATCCTCCTCCCCTCAAGTCTCCCCCCTTTCCTCTTCTGCCTGGGGTGGACCACTTTTGCCTAGACCTGTCCTGTAACCTCTCTCTGTTGACAGTGGCTTCAGAGGGGGCTGGCACAGGGCACCTGTCTGATCTGCCAGGTCTCTGTGTCTTCCACCCCTTGACTGGCACTTGTGCCACCCTCCCCCTCTGCTGACCTCTGCCTGGTCCCCGCAGTTTAGGCGTGGCCTCCCTCCCCAGCTTAGCCAGCTGCCTTCAGGGTCCCTGCCAGCAAGCGCCACCCTCACAGCGTTTCCAGCTTGCCTCTGACCCTCTGCCCTGCACTCTGGGGTGACCTGGAGGATTCTTCAGGTCCCAGAGGGCAGGCAGGGCCCTGGATTCGTCTCCCTACCTTTTCCTTAATCCACGACTGTACCCTCCTTCCCTGGGTCCCCAGGCTCTGGGTCTTCCAGTCAGCCCTTCTCTGCCCACCCTCGCCGCATTCAGAAGCTGGGCTCATTGGGAAACTGTTCCCTCAGCATCTGTAGAACTTCTTCAAGAAGAGAAATCCCCAGGTCCACTTTGAAGGAGAAGAAGGGATCATTAAGGTCTGGAGCCCGTGTCCCCTGGAAGGGGGGAGTGTCCAGAAGGTCCTCCTCGGAGCAGTGGTGGAGGGTGCCCGCCAGGGAGAGCGCTGAGGGCAGGGTAGCCGAGTAGGCAGCAGTGTAGGCAGGTGTCGGCTCCAGGATGTTGGGGCAGCTGGAGCTCTCTCGGTAGAGACGCGGGGGCTTCGGGGGGGCCAGCAGGGTGGCCCGGGGCTGCTCATCTCCCCACAGTGGCAGGCGCCGGCCATCTGGCCTCCCTTGCAGCTCCCGGATGACCTCTCGGTTGCTGTACTCCTCATGGTCCCCGCCAGCTGTGCTGGCCTGGCTAAGCACACTGCCCTGTCGCCGGAGTCGTCGTGGCCGCCCCAGGCTCAGCCGCTTGAAGAAGGAGGCGTTGCGGAAGGAGCCTTTCCGCCAGGTCTCCATGGGACCCCGGGGAGCCAGCAGACAAGCCTGGTACCTCCGAAGCCTGGTCAAGAGCAGCCGCGGGCCATTTGGTTCCCTGCTGGAGCAGTGACTGTCAGGAATTGGAGAGATGGCCCTACTGGGCCCGGAGCAGGGGCCTCCAGGTTTCTGCTCAGCATAGGCCTCTGGCCAGCATCTTGGATGGTGAGATGAGGCTGCAGGAGGAGGGTGCTTTTGTCCAGGAGAGCAGAGAGCTGGGAGTTTCCCAGAGGGACAGGAGTGGCCTGGTCACTTGATAGGACAGTAGAAAAAACCCCAAGAGGAAGAAGCAGCACTTACTGGAGCCAGAGTGAGGGCTGCTCCCGTGGAGTCAGAGATGGATCTTCTCAGCTGGCGGGGGCAGCCTGTGCTCCTTGGCCGGCACTGGGCTCCTCATGGCCCTGCTCACCTTCCCTCCCTGGCCCCTGCACCCATGTCCAGAGCAGCACAGGGCTGTGCTGTCTGCTGCGGCTGGGGACTCTGATGAGTGGCTTGGCTGTTTGTGCCTGTGTGTGGCAGTGGAGCTGTGTTATTGTTTGCAGCTGAGTCAGTCAGGTGGGAAGCTGGGTTTCGTGCTGAGGTAATTGCAGCATCCGCAGGCAGGGATTGGGCAGCCCGGGCCAACACCCCAGGGCACTGGGGAGCTTAAGATTCCTCTGGGGACTCATGTGGGGGCAGCCTGCTTTATGTGTCACCACGCGGCCTCCTTTTTCCCCACAGGCCCACCACCCTGGGCAGGCCAGACTCCCCAGCCCCCAGTGTGTCTGGGAGGGAGGAGCCCAGGGAGGGTGGGAGTTAATTGAAAGGCAGGCATGTGGAACAATTGTTGGGGAAGGAAGAGAGACCTGTCCCTGGTGCGAGTGACTCAGCCCTGGGGCCTGGTGACAGGCCCTCATTAGCAGAACCTGCAGGTATAGGGAGAAAGAGGCAGAGGGTGTGTTCACGGGGAACAGCCCCGTGCCTGTAAAGGGTTGGCTCCGCCCAGGGCTGGGCTCAGGCACACCAGGGTGACTCCACGTTTTCTTGGCAGAGCAGCATTACCTTGGGGGGGTGGAGAGAATTGCCCTCCCTTTGGCCTGACACCCAGTCTAGCCGCTCATTTCCTTATCCCTCCTTGATTGACCCAGATGGCCTCAGAGCAGGGGAGAGCAGTTGAGGTCCTGGGTCCTGCTGCCTCCTACTCCGCTGTGCTCCAGCCCTTCCCCTCCGGCTGCCCAGGGTCCCTCCTCTTGGAGGGGGCTGGGCCACATGGGGCTGCCCTGAATTTCAGCGGTGCTCTGGGCCAAGCTTAGGAAGTGGGTCTGGCTGGGAGGGCAGCTCTCCTCAGAGCTGCTGCTGCTGCAGTCTGGGAAGGAGGAGGGGTGAGGCCGTGGGCAGGGACAGGGGCATCTGAGCTGCATACCACTTCCCGGTTTTGTACACCCCTTAGTCCAAACCAGTTGGCCAGGGCCTGGCATCTTAACTCCAGCCACTCCCTTCTTACTCCCCAGGTCACTGGCCACCAGCCTTTCCCCCTGGCTTATTCCATGACAGTGCCCCAGCTTGGTGTACCGCAGAAGAGGGCTCAGCAGTGTCCTCTTCTGTGCAACCCCCTGGGCCTGGCTGGCTTCTCTGCCAGTTCAGGTGGGCTTCACACTTCACACAGCTTCAGCTGCACTGAGGGAGGAAGAGATTTAATTCCCACTGCAGACCTTATCAGGGCATGGGGTTGGCGGCTCAGGGCTCTGCCGTAGAGCTGCCTCTCCACCGCACAGCCTTGGCCCATTGAGGTGACTGTTTATTATTCTTTTGATTATTAAAATATAGCACTCTTTAATCCCCTGCACTGTGCTGGCAAGAGCATAAAAGAAAAAGCCACGAGCCCTGCCCTGCAGGAGCCCTGGTTTGTGTTTTTAGGAGGCAAGCCGGCCTCTTGCTTGTCTCTCTCCTCCTAGGGTGGGGCTGATTGAGGCTGTCTAGGGTGGGGCTCCCTGCTCCTGCGTCCTCAGCAGGAGCCAGGCCACAGGGAAGGTGGGCAGCTGGGAGGGGGCAGAGCGGAGTGGATTCCTGCACCTTTGACAGCCTCCCTTCACTGGAATCTGTGAGAAGCAGAAACCACAGGGTGGAGGAAGTGAGTGTCAAATAAAGGGCTGAGAGGAAGTGAAGGGAGCCGAGGGCCTAGGAAGTGATTCACCCGGGAAGGATGAAGCCAAGCTGACTGTAGATGCGAAGGGCCTGGGAAGGAGAGGTGGCGGGGATAACTGGTTGGGTGGGCTGAAGGGGAGCCAGCTGAGCAGTGGGCCTGCGGCCACAGGCCTGCCTGCTCGGAGGGAATGTGGGGGAGTCGGGGTCGCAGGCTGTTCCGGGGTCCTCCCCTTCCTGGCATCCTCCCTCCTTGACTCTTGACTGCAGCTCTGCCTCGTCCCTGTCCTCCGGGTCTGGAGCTGTGCTCTGCTGCCCTTAACCCCTCCCTGTCCCCACTCTGTCCCCCAGGGCTCAGTGCGGTCTGAGAGGGACTATGAGAGCCTCGTCATGATGCGCATGCGCCAGGCAGCTGAGCGGCAACAGCTGATTGCCCAGATGCAGCAGGAGGACAAGGCGGCGCAGCCCACGTAGGCACCAGCGTCCAGGCCTCCCCACCACAGCCCTTTTCTTAAATACCACCAATAAACTTTCTTTTTTTTTAAGTCTTCCTCTATTGC
This sequence comes from Equus asinus, assembly GCF_041296235.1. Classification (NCBI taxonomy): domain Eukaryota; kingdom Metazoa; phylum Chordata; class Mammalia; order Perissodactyla; family Equidae; genus Equus; species Equus asinus. The sequence continues at coordinate 154,897,370 of NC_091791.1, forward strand.
ATACATAGCTGTAGGGTGCTGGCTTGCTCAAGTGTGGCCCTGGTGTCTGCGCTCTGCCTCAGAGGGCCCCACCCAGGCCTGCCTCTCCCCCGAGTGAGCGGGCAGACCCCAGAGAGGCGCTCCCTGTGGTGAGAGTCAGTGCGCCAGCAGAGGAGCAGCCGCTCATCACAGCCCTTTATTGGCTTGGACCCGCTGTGCAGGATCCACCCACCCAGTCCTGGGCCCATGCTCTGCCCAGCTCCCAGCCAGGGGCGGCCTGGCTCTCACTGGCCCCTTCGGCCTGCCCACAGAACATGGCCTCTTCCAGGGCCCTCTCCAGATGTGAAGCTGGAGGGACAGCAGGAACACCAGGGCAACGGGCCCTGCCCTCCCTCCGGCTGAGGCAGGTTTCAGAGAAGGCCACTCACTGCCCAGTGCTTCCGGGCCCAGGAGAGTGATGATTTGGGAAGAGAAGGGCAGGGTAGTGAAGTGAGGCGGGGGTTGGGGCCAGTGGCAACCACTCGAAAGAAGGGGTGCCCCGTCTGCTCCTCGGTGTGAGGGGGTCACTCCTTGTGCAGGCACCACACCAGCGTCTGGCCCACACCCGTCATGCTCAGCACACGGAAGCCCCTGCGTTCCAGCTTGTCCAGGACTATGCGAGGAGGGTCATTGACGTAGTACTCACAACTGCAAAGAGGGGGCAGCATGAGCGGGTACACAGTGCGAGCTCCCCCTACAACTACAAAGCTGGTATCTGCTGAAGACGAGGCCTGGTCAGGAACACTCACTGCAGCTGGGAGCCAAGCTCAGTGCACAGTCCCCACACCCTCCCCTGGCTTTGCAGGCATGAGCCCATCCTCCTAACAACCTAAGGAAGTCACCACTTTCCCACCGTCTGACAGATAGTAGAACCCAGACACCCCACGACCCCTCACGTGCCCTGGGCCACTGCTCTATTCAGGAGGAGTGGCCTGCTCTCCCTGGCTCCTCCCCCAGGCCTCTGCCTGCTCTGGCTGCCCTGCAGTCCTGGAGCAACGGGCTGGCCCCTAATAGCTCCTGGCTCTGGGTGCCGCTTCCAGGCATGGGAAAAGCTTGGTTTCTCTTCTTTCAGGGTTGATTCTGAAGGGCCATCAAGCGGATAAAGGGCTCAGGCCCCAAGCCAGGCATCTTGAGACAAGTGCCTTGAGGCAAAAGGATGGGGTTGGTGGCTTCAGCCCTCCAACCTGGCCCAAGGGGCTGGGGCCAGCTGGCCTCCTTTCTCCTGGCTTTGAACTGGGACTCCTTCTGCCAACCCCTCTCAGGAGTTTGGAACCTGTGGAGCCAGAGTTCCCCCTGCCTACAGAGGAAGCGGTGAGGGGGCAGAAAAGGAAACAGCGCTCACTGTTCAGACGTGGAACTGGTGGGGAGGCTGCCAAGGAAAGTGGCCAAGTCCCCAGGTAGCAGCTGAGCCGAAAGTAGGACCCAGGCTGCCTGCTCCCTGTTTCTAGGGCTTCACTTTGTTACTCAGCTGGCTCTTCAAGACAGAAACCTTTCTCTCTCTGCCTGTCTTTGCCTTGATGGGCTCCCGCTTGGAGCAAGGCAGGGCAAGGAACAGTCCTCTAGGGAGTCCTATGCCCAGGGAATCAGGCTCTCTCCTGGGACTTTGTCCTGGGGTCCTCTTGTGAAGGGAGGGCCAGTGGGAAAGCTTTCAGAGCAAAAAAAAGCTCAGGGAGCTATGGTGAGGCCATAGACGGGGACCCCCCCCTGCAGAGGTCAAAGCCCCAGGATGCAGGACAAGGGGCTCCAAGGCTGACCCTGGGCTTGATGGTTGTGTAAAGGGAACAGGGACAGACAGGCCTGGGGCTGGTGAGGAGAAGATACTTAGCAATGCCGCTACTTACAAGTTGTTTCCTAGGACACTTCTTTTTGAGGCCCCTAGATGCTGCATCAGCTCCGGATCTGAGTGCTCATCGCCCACCATGGTGGGGCCCACCTCCTGCAAGGGAAGCCACAGCGGCTGCTCGGCTGCTGCCAGGGAGAGCTGGCAGGTCTCACGTCTCCGTCCTCCCCTGCTTGCTGGCCCTGAGCCAGCTTCAGTGAAGGGCTAGAGGGGGTGTGAGGAAGCTTGGGGGCTGAGCACAAGCTGGGAAGCGGTGGGGCCTGTCAGTAATCAGGCCAAGCAGTGTGGGGCCTCTCTAGCCCCTCCTTGCCGAGCTGGGCATTGCCCAACTACTGGCACCTGCATGCCAGGCACCACCATCCGTGTTTGTGTGTAGCAGAATCACCTGGAGAACAGAGAGATGAAGACATACCTCCACACAAAAACTTGTACACCAAGGTTCACAGCGGCATTACTCGTAACAGCCAAAAAGTAGCAACAGCCTAAATGTTTGTCAGCTGATGGATGGATACATAAAATGTGGTATGCCCATACAATGGAATCTTATTTAGCAATAAAAAGGAATGAGTACTGACCCATGCTACAATATGGATGAACCCTGAAAACATGCAAGTGAAAGAAGCCAGGCACAAAAGACCAAATATGACAGAAAGTAGATTAGCAGTTACCTAAGGCTGGGGGGCTCAGGAAATGAGGAGTGACGGGTAAGATCTGAGGTATGGGTAAAGGGTTTCTTTTTAAGGCAATGGAAATGTTCTAAAATTGATTATGGTGATGGTAGCACAACTCTGAACATCCTAAAAAAATAAAAAGCCATTGAATTGTACATTTTAAATTGGTGAATTCTATGCCTATATGTATTTTATATCAATAAAGCTGCTATCTTAAATAAATATATATATATATATATATATATATATATATATAAAGAATTGCCTGAGAAGGAGCACTGAATTCCCCAGCCCCAGGCTGATACAGTGTTTCAGGAGGTCTGGGAAGGGGCCCAGGAGTCCACATTTTAACACCTGCACAGGTGACTGGCCCTCACACCATCGCCCTAGGTCACTGCCAAGACCCCTGCGGTCAGGCGCCGAGCTCACCTGCTATCTCTTTCATCCCAAGGAAGCTGTGTACCCGCTGAGGGATCACCCAAGCACGGGGAGTGGGAAGGGGCAGAGAAGCATCCTGCTGCCCAGCTGGGGGACCCAGTCTTATCATTCTGAAGCTAAAAGGGGACTCCTGGGGCGACCAGCACCTTCTCAGACCAGGAAATTGCGCAGAGAGAAAGGGGCGTGACTTCTGACTGCTGGCCGGTGTTCTCCCCACCTCTAACCCTAAGGCCTGTCTCCCCTGGCTTCTTCACGAGCAGGAAATTCTTTCTTCTCTTCCTTTCCTAGGGCCTCGGATCGCTCTTCCTGGAAGTGCCTATGGGTGCAGCTAGTGGCTGTGGATGGGCCAGGCACTTGGCACAGGTATTTTAGTGCCTTAGCACGTCCTTTTCTTTTCCAAACCTCTTTCCCTCAGGTTATTTCACTTTTTCCCCCCTGCAGAGCGGTTCTGTGTGGAGCAGTGGGTGCTGCACGGTGAGGCCAGGGCTTCCTGGGTCCCTCCCGGAGGCTCGGACCTCCCGCGACAGGTAGGACAGGAGCCGCAGGTGCCCGGCGCTCGGTCGGGCGCGGAGGCGCACGCACCCGGCCTCCTTCGCGGCCCTGGAGGCGCCGGGCTGGCCAGAGCTCCCCGAGTGCTGGGACCCGAGCAGAGTCCGGTCTCCAGGCTCCCTCCCAGCGGCCCGAGGGGGCGTGTCCCGGGCGGCTTCCGGGTCCAGGCACCCCCCCCTCCCTCCCCCCCCGGGAGGGAGGCGCCTCGGTGCTGCCGCAGCCCCCTCGGCCCGGCCAGCGCCAACTCCAGCCGGCCGGGCGCCGGGTACTCACCATGCGGATCTGGGTGCTGATGAGCAGGTAGGGCATGGTGCGCGCGTCCCGGCCGGGCTCCCACCCTCGGTTTTAGGCCGGCGCCCTCGCCAGCTCCTCGGGCTCTGGGACTGCGACCCGCCGCCGCGAGTCCCGTTACTCCGGCGCTGGCCTCGGGCGGCGCCAGTCCGGGTGCGCCCGGCCCGTGACCGCCGCGGCCGGCCAATCAGGAGCGGGCGCCGTGACGCGCCCAGGCCCTCGGCGACTCGGGCCCGCCCCCTGCCCTCTGGGCAGCGCCCTGGGACATGGGCTGCGACCACGGCTTCCACCGGTCGTCTGGCCGCCAGGAGGGGTGCGTGTTGGGGGGGGGGGCCGCTCCCGCCCCCGCAGCCTGGAGGCGGGGTGGCCCGCCGGGCTCGGCCGGCTGCGGCGGGCCGTGGCGCCATGTGCGCGTGTCGTCCTTGCGCCCTCTTACTGCAACGCCTCCAGTAACAGGTTCCAAAGTCCTGCTGGTCCCCGCCCTCGTCCCTGCGAAGCAGAGCAGGGAGCCAACGACGACCCCGCTGAAGCCTCCTAAGCTCCAGCTCACCCCACTCAGCGGTTGGGGTGATTTTAGCAGATCCCCACTTCCCGTCCCCAAGACACGGTCTCCAGAGACGACTTCAGCGCGCGGGAGAGAGGGGTAGGAGGCTTGAGGCCACAGCTGAAATGCCGTCTCGGCTGCACTGCGCATTCCGGCCTCCCCGACGGTAATGCCCAGTCCAGCGGCGGAGCCTCGCATTTCTGTGGCCCTGTAGGTGAATCTGTAAAGGAACTGAGCGCTTGGCCGGGTGCCCGCCTGGAGGGACTCAGCCCAACCGATCCTGGCCCTGCGTTCCGACGGCTTCCCGCGATGCTGGAGAAAGGTGGCGCACGCGCGGGAGAACTCAGGACAACACTTGGGGCAAAACAAAGCTCCCCGCCCCGGGCACCAATGAGAGGGCAGCGAGTTCACCTCCACGCGTGCACGCCCTCGTCTGGATGTATCAAAATGCGACAACTCTACATTCCTTACCTGCCTTGTTGTGATTGGTTCTCTAAAAAAACAAAGCAAAACAACAGCCTGTAACGTGCCCTCCCTGCCCTTGAAAACTCTTCATTGAAGGGCGCTTACAGAGCCTCCAGCACTTGGACAAGATGCGGAGAGCGCTCTAAGGGAACTGGGAAGTTGTAATCCTAAAGGATCCTTACTGGTCTAATTTGTTACTCTGCAGTCTCTACCCCTCTTCTCTACCTCCAGAACTAACATTTTAGCTAGAGAGAGAAGGCACATTCCTGCGTAGCTGGCCTGTGGGGTAGTGGTTAAGTTCGCATGCTCCACTTTTGCAGCCCCAGTCATGGGTTCGGGTCCACGGCACAGACCTATACATGCTGTCAAGCCATGCTGTGGCGGCATCCCACATACAAAATGGAGGAAGATTGGCACAGCTGTTAACTCAGGGCGAATCTCCCCCCTCACTCACCCCCCCCACACAAAAAAACGTATTCGTGCTTAACAAAAGGTTTGTTAAACTGACAAAGGATTAATCCCCAACACATATAAAGAACTCCTACAAATCAATGAGAAAAAAGATAAATCAGTAGAAGAAACATGGGCAAATGACTAGAACAGGTACTCTCAAAAGAGAGAATGGAACTGGCCAATAAACGTACAACACGATGTTCAGTATCATTAGAAATCCCAGAAATGCAAATTAAACTACAGTTTAAACCACAGTCAATACTGCTTTAATGATTTGCACAGACACACACAAAATCTGTAAACGTCAAGTATTGGTGAAGATCTCTAACAACTGGAATGACTACTGTTGGGATTGCAAATTGTTATGATTGATACAATCACCTGGGAAAACAATCATCTAGTAAAGCTAGATGCCTCCCGGGTGACCCAGCCAGACCTCTCCCACATCAACCTCAGAAAAACTCACTGACACGCATCCAGGTCCATGTGCAAGAATATTCCTAACAGCGCTGTTTGTAATGAGGAAAAAAACTGGAAACAGTCCTTATAGCCATCAAAAGTGGAGTAAGTTTTTGGTTGCTTCATGCAGTGGGCACTGTATAGCAGTGAAAGTGCTGAGTGAAAAAGCAAGTCTTAGAAAAATATAGAATAATCCTATTTACATAAAGCTCACAAACTTGCAGAACTAAACAATATATTGTTTGGGGATAAAAACATGTGGCCAAATTATAAAGAAAAGTAAAGGAATGATAAATGTAATAGTCAGGGTACTGGTCACCTCTGAGAGAAGGGAAAGGAACAGGATGGGGACAGACGTGCAGGGGTCTTAAAAGGCAAAAGTGATGTTCTCTTCCACTAGGATATGGGTGCAAAGAGTTATAAATGTACTCAATCTTTCTACATGTATTATAAATACTCTTTTGTAGCCATTAAATATTTTGTAAGAACAATTAAAAAATAAAAATAATTTTTTTAAGTGTCAAGTACCTTAGAGGTTAGACACAAGGGGTAAAGCCACTAGCCCAAGGCATTTGACCCTGTCTCCTCTCTTGGGAGAGCCAAGTAGATAAGGCTCTCTCGTTCTGGCCAGAGAGCAGAGCAGCAGTTAGGGGTCCGCTCTGCTCTCTGCTCTCTCAGGTTGGGCTGTGGAGGGTTGGGGGGAGATGGAAGGGCAGTGCATGTCTCAGGCTGCCAGGGCTTTATTACATTTGCAAAGCTGATCTGCAGATGCAGTGTAAGATAGAGAGCTCCATCCAGAATTGCTCACCCCGTGCTGAATGCCCTGGCAGCCACCTACTCGCCAGATAACATCTTTAATATCCAGGGGGAAATGAATTCCCCTGCTTGGTCTGCCCATCTGGCCTTGCCTCTTGCCACAATCAGTCTGGCAGATCTTCCTCCCCTGCAAAAAGAAGAGAAATTGTTCTTCCACAACTCCGCTTTTCATCATGAAAGCATCGTCTGAGTGGCAGGGCCTGGGTATTGGTCATTCCTTCTTGCCTGCCTTCCTCTATTCAGCTTTCATGGGTGGCTTCTGTATTAGAGCTGTGCTAGGCACAGGGGACGAGGAGATGAATTAGGCGTGAACCTCATCCTGAAGAGGGAGCGGTCCAGTGGGGTAGACAGATAGAAAGCAAATAATCAGGCACCAAGTGTAATGGAGGTAATGGAGCCTCAGGAGCAGAGAAAGATAAAAAGATTAATTCCACCAAGGTGGTGGCCTGGGAAGATTTCCCGGATGAAATGAATTTTTATTACCTCTAAAATAAAGTTAATATTTTTTCTTATTACAAGAGAAACGCATGCTTATTTCAGAAAAATGAGGAAAAAAATGTGGAAAAGGATACTAAAAACACTCTTTTCTCATCATCAAGACAATCATAGTTAATAATCCCTTAGTATATCTCAAGAGGTACTAATTGAACTGAATCCTTAAAAAGGAGTAGAAGGTACTGGTGAAGTTCTATTCCTTAAGCTGTGCGGTGGGTACCTCACTGCTTTTAAATTAGTCTTTAGAATGTATATATAAATTAAATGTACTTTTTTTTTTTTTGAGGAATTTTTTATTAGCCCTGAGCTAACTACTGCCAATCCTCCTCTTTTTGCTAAGGAAGCCTGGCCCTGAGCTAACATCCATGCCCATCTTCCTCTACTTTATATATGGGATGCCTACCATAGCATGGCTTTTGCCAAGTAGTGCCATGTCCGCACCGGGATCCTAACCGGCCGGGCTGCCAAGAAGCGGCAGGTGCGAACTTAACCACTACGCCACTGGGCTGGCCCCCTAAATGTACTCTTATATGTGTAAAGTATCTCACAATTAAAAGGTAAATAAATATCTAGTCAAGGATTTTGGGAGGACTGGTCTAGACATTTAGGCTGTCACTAAACTAATTTTTTTGTTTTTTAATTTATTTATTTGAGGAAGATTAGCCCTGAGCTAACATCTGCTGTTAATCCTCCTCTTTTTGCTGAGGAAGACTGGCCCTGAGCTAACATCTGTGCCCATCTTCCTCTACTTTATACATGGGACGCCTGCCACAGCATGGCTTGCCAAGCAGTGTCATGTCCGCACCCAGGATCTGAACCAGCAAACCCCAGGCCAGCGAAGTGGAACGTGTGCACTTAACTGCTGCGCCACGGGGCCGGCCCCAAAACTAAATTTTAACTCTTAAGAAATGTCGATGATAAAATTGGAATCATAGTCCATAAAATCCTGTATTTTTAGTTTCTAAAACTACAAGAAATTGCATAAGATCACAAGAATAAAATGGAATATAAAAGAATCTATGGGGGCTGGCCCGTGGCCAAGTGGTTAAGTTCTCATGCTCCGCTTTGGTGGCCCAGGGTTTTGCCAGTTTTGGTCCCTGGCACGGACATGGCACCACTCATCAGGTCATGTTGGGGGGGCATCCCATATAGCACAATCAGAGGCACTCATAATTAGACTATACAACTGTGTACTGGGGGTGCTTTGGGGAGAAGACCAACAACAACAACAACAAAGATAGGCAATAGATGTTAGCACAGGTGCCAATCTTTAAAAGAATCTATGGGCCACGGGTGGGCACAGAAAAACTGATGAACACAGATTTAAAAACAAAAAAAGCGAAATAGTATCTGAACCAATTTAAGCAATCAGAAATCAAGTCAAATTTCAGCCTCACTCAAATGTTAAAAAATGTTACCAGTAGAGGAACAGAATGTTACCACATGAAGGGCTTTCTGCTGGCTGGGAAGCAAAAGCCAACCGTCAAGAGGTAAGATGGTGGCAGAGAAAGGGCATTTTATCACAGCTTGCTAGCAAGAGGGATGATGGCCAACTAATGTCCAAAAGAACCATCTTCAGGAGGCAGAGAATCTTGAAGCAGTTAGGAATGTTGAACCAGGAGTCACCACACCGGATCTATCAGTTGTCACTGAGATGGCTATCAGCACAGACTCTCTGTTTGGGGGTCATCACATTCCTAAGGAACTCAAAAGAACAAAGGTATCTTCTTATCCTCTTATTGCAGCTGGGAGGTATATGCACTAGCAGGGGTCATAAAATCTACGGAGCAGGCAGATCTCCTGGAGAGTGGTATCCAGTTAGAGGTCATTCAAAGTTACAATATGGCTTCTTTTCTACAATATGGTTTCCCTTATGTCAACCTTGTATTGAGCTGGTATTATGAATTTCATTACATTCTGGAAATGGAAAAACAATTTATAATCCTACCCCTGGTTAATGTAATAACGACAATGTAGCGTTTAAGGCTTTTTTTAGTGCTGGGGTGTGCATCTGTGAGTTTTTAAGTGTCAACAGGCAGAAGCTGACCCTGGGAACTCCGGGACCTCTTGTGGATAACCAACGATTTATCTGTTCTAATCTCAACTGTCAAAGGCGCTATTGTCTAGTGCTTAGCAAATGGTGTGAGTAAAAATGAATAAACAAATTAAGCCAAAATCAAATAAAGTCTGAGTTTTGGCAGAGTGTTAAGGTAAAGGTAGGGACACGGTAGCGTTTTCCAGGTAGAGAATGGGTCATTCTAGGCACCAGCAACAGTAGATCTGAAGGTAGAAAGTGTGAATTTGCTGAGCATATAACAGACCTCAGCTGGGCAGACCGCGGGGGTTACTGCTGGAGCATGCGGCCCTAGAAGTCCCAGCTTTGCCCCTTGTTCCCTCCCTTCTCCCGGCTTCTCCGTTCCCCTTTCCCGCTCTCTGCTGGCTCCGCCCCTCTGGGGGCGCCCCGTGGTCCCGCCCCCTGAAAAAACCTGGGCTGGAGGCGGAGCCTCGTGTAGTCATCTCCCCACGCCGTGCTGACTGCGCGCGGTGCTGAGGCGCCGCTTACTGACGTCACGGTCATTGACAGCGTGAGGCGGCGGCCGCTGCCATGGTGGTGAGGAGGCGGGTAAGGGTCTGCGTGGGTCTCCTGCCAGGCCGGGGCGCCTTCAAGGGCGGGAGGGAGGCCGGGAGGTTGCAGCCAGGGCGGCGGGCTTGTAGTCTGCCGTGTCGTGAGGCTGGGGGGAGGGTCGGAGGCCCAGAAACCTGATCGGGAGTCAGGGTTAGGGGGCGTGTTGGAGGGGAAGCTGAGTGAGAGGCGCGGGAGTCAGGCTCGAGGCGCTGGCGGCAACTTTAGGGTCCGGACTGGGGTGAGGGTGGTTGGGAGCTCAGGGTCTGGGCAAGGAGACATCTCCAGGGGGTCGGCCTTGGGGGTGGGGACACCACACTCACGAATCTCTCTCCCCCTGCCCCGCCGCCGGCTCCCGGTGGCTCACGCGGGCAGCAGGTGCAGCATGTCTAGTTTGGGGGCCTTGGGCGGCGCCCGCGCCGGGCTGGGACTGTTGCTGGGCACCGCCGCGGGCCTTGGATTCCTCTGTGCCCTTTACAGCCGACGGTGGAAATGGAACCAGCGCCATGGCCAGACCCAGACCCAGAGCCTGCCGAACTCCCTGGACTATACGCCGACGTCCGAGCCCGGACGCCAGGGTAGGTCCCCTGCGGCCGCAGTCACGGCTGATGGATGGGCCTGGGGTCCGGGCTGCCTTTGGCAGAACCTGTGGGACAGGACAACAGAGGGAGGGGGTGCCTGAGAGTTTCACCTTTTTGGAAAGCTTATTGAAAAGGAAAGCAGTCTTCCTCTTCTGTACTCTTTCACCTCTAATTTCAGGAAAATGTATTGTGGAAAGGCTGTTCAGCTTTCACTTTTAGTTCTGGCCACAGTAGTGCTATGTATGTATTAAAGGCACTTGCTTAGTGTTGGATGAGGTGTTTAGTAAGTAGAGGAAGGGCCCAAAAGAAGACAAAAGGAAAAGCTAATCCTACAGGCATTAAACGTCTTGAGGCTTGTGTATTACGTTACGTACTATTAGAATTTGAAGGGGCGTTGGAGACTACCTAATCCATTTTTTTTATCCTTCTTATGAGGGAATCCAGATTCAAAAAGATTGCATAAGTTTCCTGAGTTGGTCACAGGGCAAGTAAGTGGCAGGCTTGGGCCTGGTCACCTGGTCCTGTGGACTTTCCCTGGCCCGGGGCTGGGTGTGCACTTACTGCAGTTGAAGCTGAATATCGCTGGAAGGCAGCCACAGCTGAGAGGGGTAGTGCTTTCAGTTTTGCAAACTTTCCATGTCAACAACTCATTTGAGGAAAGCATCTGGGGCTGGTTCAAACCACTCCCCTCAGGTCTGTGGAATGGAGGAGCGTTCCGATCATTTCACCCCATATTAATTGGGAATGAATGTTATCTCTGATTACCAAATGCCAGATGGTTTGGAAAAGTTAGTTTTAGAATAGTCTTCAAAGAGTTATCACCTTCAGTTGCCACCTGCTGTCAGCATCTTATAACCTGGTGGTAACCTAGGATTGCAAGTGTGCTTGTCTGTCTTTTCCTTGTGTTTTGTTCGTTTGTAATTTCCTAGCAGTTGTCTTTCTTCTGCTGAGGTGGGGAGAAAGTGGCCACATTCCCAGGGATCTTTCTTGCTCGACATTCTTGAACATTGTTGGGTGTGTGTGGTAGTCTGGCCCAGATTGTTACTAGATCTCCTTTAACAGATCTATGGTTGCCTGGACTGTGGGTCCTGCCTTCCTGGTTTCTTTCCTGTTCTTACATTTTCCAGTCCAGTTGCCTTCGTTTCCCAGTATGTGCTGTTGGAATTGACCTACAGCTCACTTCATGGCTTGGGAATGGTGTTTATCCGATGAGGTTTGGCTTGGCTTTTTCTGGTGTACCCTTTCTCTTTGCCCCTCTCTGATGATACTCAGTGAAGTTCTTGAGAGGCACTCAGCGTTTTCTTTGCTATTCTTTGTGACGTGAACGATCAGAATGTGAGCAAGCTCAGTTTTAGTTTTGCTGTGTGGCTGGTGTTGACTGCCTGGTACTTGGGCAGTATATAGTCAGGTAAAGGTTTCTCTTTTACTCTAGCAGGGCAGCTGTCCTGCCTTCTAGATACCACAGTCTTGCAAGCATTTTACACTATCTGCTGTGGTGTGCAGTACTGCTGAAGGACCTGGTGTGGAAGGTTCTTGGAACAGAGGGCTCTTGTTTAGAGATGGGGACCTTGACTTTTTTTCTGGATAGTTACTTGGGACTCGTGACCAGGACTTAGCTGTGAACATATGCTAACTGAGCCTAAAGGGTCTTTGTAAATTAAACTCCAGTGAGAAGCAAGTGTTCTTGAATTCTAGGCGCCAGATCTTTCCCTCACTGTATCCCGTGGCATCACTGTCTCCTGTCCTCCCTCCTTCAGTGCGGCCGTTGCGGGCAGTCCCAGGCGAGGCTGGAGATGCTGCGGTGCTGCCCGGCCTTCCACGAGAAGGGCAGGAGGAGGTGCTGGACCGCCTGGACTTTGTGCTGACCAGTCTGGTGGCACTGCGGCGGGAGGTGGAGGAGCTGAGGAGCAGCCTGCAAGGGCTTGCCGGGCAGATTGTTGGGGAGGTCCGGTGAGTAACGCATCCTGTCTCCTGCCTTGTCCCCAGCCCCTACAGCTTTTTCATTTAAGGTTCTGGCCTTTGCTGTCTGTCTCTAAGAAAGAAGCCAATTTTAGCTTCTCACCTAATTGGCAGCATGCTGTATACTTGGGACCTTACCTTGCACACATTCCTGGTAGCTTTTGGGCCCTCATGGTCTAGTGTAGCAGCTGAAACGCTTTCTTCTGACTAACCTGGCCTGCCCATGCAGGCTGGGTCCAGGGAGCTGCCCTCCTGTTCCCCTGAGGGTAGAGACCTAGGATTTTCTCTGCTCTTGACCCTTTGATGAGGAGCAGTATTAAGAGGCTTCCTCATGGTGAGGGGAAAGACAGGCTGGATGGGGCTTAATGGCACCCTCTGGAAAGGGGCCGGCTTTTCAGATCTCACGTGGAAGAGACCCAGAGAGTGTCTCGGCGGCGAAGGTTCCCATTTGCCCGGGAGAGGAGTGACTCCACTGGCTCCAGCTCCGTCTACTTCACGGCCACCTCGGGAACCACATTCACAGATGCTGAGAGCGAAGGGGGGTGAGTTGTTGCTCCTGGAAGCGGTCGTGGCTTCAGCCAGGTTACCTTTTGTAAAAGTAATGTTTATCAATGGAAAATTCACACCAAACTGCTATAAATAATTTTTGGAACAAGGTAAGGGTATAAATAAGTAAAATACAGAGCAGTTGAAACAAGAAAAACCATCCACCTTATGTCATCCAGACAAATGGAAATGTTAGTGGTTATTGCTCGCGTCTCTTGTTTTCCTCTGAGTAGGTTTGTTTTTACTTAGTTATTAGATTTTTTATTTTGGTTTTCCTGTAACATTAGTGAGCATTTTCCTGTGTTATCAGAGGACTTTGTAAGGCTTGTTGTATGACTTTATCTCCTTCACTGAGTGGCTGAGCTGGGTGGACCGACTCTCTAAGCATGAAGTGTGTGCCCCTCCCCTGGACGCTCTCTTCCTTGCTCACGCTCCCTTGCCATCTTTACAAAAATGACTCTCCCGAGTAACCGGTGGCCCAGCACCTCTGACCATAGGCCTCACTGTGAGACAGGGCAGCCAGCAGGAGTGTGGTAGACAGCCTGCAAACTTGGTTAGGCTAAGGACTTTTTGATTTTAAACCACTGGTGCCATTTTGAAACTTTGGTTCCAAGGACGGAGTCTGAATGAACATCTTGTTGTGGTGGCTGGTGCTGTCACTGGCAGCGTCTGCCCTGGTCTGCTGCTGGGTCAGTCATCCGGCTGGCCTGTCTGAGGTCTAGAGGCTGATCTCTCCTTGGTATCTGACCTTTCTTCCTCCTCAAGGAAAAGACTGGTGCAGAGAACAGCCAAACCTTCTGTCAGGTCAGAATGACTGATTTGGCTCCAAACATGCACGTGGAAACCAAAAGTTAAAATTTTGATCTTTGCAGCACTGTCCCCTTTTAGCTGAAACACCTTATAATATTAACTACCATTTATTCTGTCCCTGTGACAGACTCTCTGCTAAGCGCTTGAGAGCTCTCTCCTCACACGGATCCTGTGACGTAGGTGGTGGTTGTCTTCTCCCTGTTGCTCAGATGGAGCCTTGAGCTTAGTGAGTTTGACGCCTTGCCTGGGTCTGTGCAACGTGCAGTGCTGGCTTAGCCTGTCTGACCCCGAGTCCATTCTCCCGGCAGCTGGGCTCATCTGCAGGCGTAAGGGTCTGCGATTTGAGGCATGGCCCAGTTGTCAGGGCACAGAAGGGCTTTCACAGGAAGATGTGTCACATGCAGCCCTTGGGAATTCTTTCCATGGACTCAGAGCTGCCATAGCTCCCTGCCCAGGGAAGACCTGCCCGTAGCAGGACGGTTTGTTCAGTACATCTCACTCAAGACATTTCAGCCTTGTTTTCTTGTTTTGGCCGTTATATTCCCTGTTTCTCCTCATTTGGTTTTCTAAGAAAATTACGAAAGTGTTACTCTCTTTTTCCACTTCACTGCCATTGGGCATCTGTGCTGGATTTGATTATTGCTCAGGTGCCCCTTGAACAAGTGCAGTTTTGGTAAAGAGCTGTAGTCCTCCATTTGTGTTATCTGATCCCTATTATCTGTATTCTCAAGAGCTAGCAGAAGTGGCCCTTTTCTATTCAATTTACCTGCTACCTCTGGGCTGAGAGATGCTTTCAGAGGGCTGTGTTAGTGGGGGCAAACGTGAAATTAATATTTGACACATCTGGATTGAAAAGAAAGAAGGACAGTAGTTGATAGTGGGCACTGAGACTTAAAGAGCATCTCTATGCAACCCAAGGAAGCAGGTCACTTGGGTGGGGAATTGGCCTCTGAACATTGTAAGAGGGTAGAACAGAAGGAAAGGTCACAGCTCTGCCCAAGATCAGGATGTAGAACTTAAGGTCCTTGATGATCTTAAGAAGTGTACAAACTTCTGGGGGCAGAGAGAGCCAGAGTGGTTAACCAGGGAAGCTGGGGGTGCTTCACTGCTTAGGGGGCTCCCTGGGCCTCCCAAGGTCATAAAGGACAGGACAGGGCTGCCAGCCACCTCTAATGGGATGAGAGGAAGGGTGGCTTTCTTAATTGTAGCTCCAGCAGGCTCAGCCCCATGACCGATCCTGTGGCATGTGGAGGCCGAACATGGTACGTGGTGCCAGACTCTGGTTTAGCTGGCTGCTATCTGGGGTGGTGACCACGGTGAATAATTCTTTTTGCCATGGCCAGTGCTGTATAAGTCAAAGAAAAATTCTGGGAGACCGCTAACTCTGGAATGGCTTTGAACACACGGGCCTGGGGGAAGGAGTGCTGCTTTGAGGGACAAAAGGATAAGATTGGATGGGCTACTCTACTCCACTGAAGGCTGTAGCCTCCCTCTTTCTTACAAATAAAATAAAATAGCAACTTTGAGCTCCTAGGGGATTGACTGAATGTGGCAGGGGCAGAATCATCGTGTGAGCTTGTTCCGAGCATTGCACCAAACACAGCTTCAGTTTCCTCCCTGTCAAAACCCAACTTGCCCTAAAACGCCAGCTCCTCCTGTAAGCCTTCCCAGGCATCCCAGCCGAGATCGCATGCACCCTCATTGCCACTCCTCAGGCATTTACCCCCTCATCTGGGTTGGTCTTATCTTCCCCAACAGTGAGTCTTCTCAGGGTCAGGGGCCGTACCTGGTTGTCTTTAATACTTTAGCTCAGCCCCTCTAATGGGGCTGAGGAGTTGAAAGAAACTTAATTGCCGGAAGGAGGGGATATGTATATAACTGAGTCCTTGATCACTGACTTGTGGGCTCTCCTCAAGGAGCAGAGTAGGGTAGCTCTGGTCTCCTTGCTCTAAGGGAGCCTTGGGTCCTCGACCCTCTGTGGGGACAGTGTGTTCTGTCTGAGTGCACAGATCCAAAAGGCCTTTTCAAAGGCCCCTGCTGTCCCTGGCTGATCTCAGAAGCTGCGGGGCATGCTAAACAAAAGGGCCACCCTTCTCTCTTCTAATGGATTTCTCCCAGGGCTGGGTTGGTGGTCCCAAGAAATGTGAAAGAATGGTGTGAATGCAGAGACAGCAGCCCGCATACCTCTGGCACATGGTAAATCTCCTCTGAAGCCCTGGAAGCCCCTGGGGCTGATGTTGGTGCTCACTCAACAAGTGTTGGCCTGCCCACCACATGCCAGGCAGCAGAGTTGCAGACTACTGAGGCAGAGCGCCTCCCAGTGGGGCTGAGGTGCAATAAAGGGCCTCCTCCCAGTGCCAGCCTCCCTGGAGCCCCTTTGCCTCACAGGGCTCTACCAGCTCCCACTCTGGGTGGCAGTAAGTCCCCTCCTGACTGCTCCTTTCCCTTGTCCATGTCAGCTCCCTGCCCTTTACGACCCCGAGGGATCACAGCAGTGCAGGACTTTCTTCCTGCTCAGCTCCCTGGAGACACTGTGCTGATGCCTGTACTCTAGCGAAAAGAGCAGGGGTCCCTCCCTGGGAGACTCCTGATTTGAACTCCTGATTGGCCAGGGCAGCCTTCAGCTGAGCAGGGAATGGGTCTTCCCTTCTTTGTAGCAACAGGAGGTGATGATTCTCAAGCTCTCCACCCCAGATAACCCACTTAGCCATTTTGCCTTTGGGCCTGGCTAGGCTGAGTAGGGGCACTGGTAGACTCAGATTTGACTTTCATTTGGGACAGCTTGTTGACTAAGCCCTAGGAAGGAATTAGTTGGGAGTTTCTCTAGGCTGCCCCCCTGTGGTCTCTCTCATCACCACCCAGGTTGGTTGTGAAATCTGATGCCACTTTTCCTTGTCCCTTTAATTTCTAAAGTTTTTACTGCAAATTGTTAGAGGGGAAAGATACTTGGATAACCTGCTAAAAAAGCAAGGTGAGGTCAGGAAGATTTTAAATGCCCCTTACAAGTTCCTGTAGTAAATGCTCCTGGGGCCCCTTCATTAGATGAGTCTGGAAGCTCCTCTATAAAGCAGTCAGCGTGGATTGGGCACCAGGTCTGGCTGCTCACTTGCTACCTTCTGGAGCCTGCTTCCTTGTCATCTCTGCCTTTCTGGATGAGCAAGACAGTACTTCAGCCTAAACATTCAGCCTCTGACTTTAGACTGTCTTGTATGGACTGTATTCGGAGTTTCTCCCACCCCTTTCCCTCAGCTCTGTTTTGCTCCAGCCATAGGGATCCCACCCCTTTCATTCCAGGATGGAGGACGGCTTATCCCTAAGTGATGTTAAGATCTTCCCTGTGCTTCAGAACCTTCTGGCTCTGACAGAACCTGCTTTTCCTTCAGTTTGGAGGGCTCTCTGGTATCTGGTTGTGGCCTCTGGAAGTCTTACCTTCTCCCTTGCTCAGTGTTTATCTGATTCAGTTGGCAATTAGAGAAAACACCCTAATCAGCTGCTGGTGGAGGCCAAGATCTGAGAAACTTGGCTTCCTCTTCAGTGGGCCTACCAGGGTTGGGGCGCCCTAGGAGACCCTGGCTTATGGAGCCCCAGACACCTTCCCAAGGGGTGGCTTGCATCTTCCTCCTCTCCTGCTCCCTGCTGCAAAGTGGCCCCTCCCCATCCCCAGCAAGTTCCCAAAGTTGCCAAGGGCTACTCCTGCTGTGGTTTAGGTTTGGTTGCTGACTTGGGGCAGAGGTACATCTTGAATTGAGAAAGACAGTTTGACTATTTGTGGCTATCCATGGCCTCAGAGGCCGGCACCCACTCATGCTGGTTCTGGCAGGTGCCTTTGGCTGATAAAGCAAAAATGATTGATAAACCATTAGCCTGGTGAGCCATGTAGCTCAGGAGATCAGCTCCACCTATATCTTAAGGTTTTTATCGTAAACATTTTTTTCTTTTTTGTTTATAAGAAGATTATGTTTATTAAAGAAATCATCTATTAAAAGACGAGGGAAAAATGACCTTTTATTCCTCTACCCTGAGAGATCTACTGGCAACATTTTGGTACACACCTTTCTAGACTTTCTCTTTTTCTCTATTTTCGGGCAGGCTTGATGGTAATTAAGCAGGGAGTTCTCATATTAACCTCTCACAGGGCCCCCAGTTGGTCACTCTTCCCCTCCGGGGTCATTTTCCCAGTCCATAGTTCTATAGGAAGCTTTGAGGACTAATTTCTGCCTCTAAATGGTGGGAACGGTTCTTACTTGGTGCTCTCAATGACAGTGCCATGCAGAGTCCCTCTTTGTGGGTGGAGGGTTGACCCTAGGGGCACTGGGGCTCACCTCATCGTGTCACTTACATTTCTCTGCCAGTTACACAACAGCCAATGCCGAGTCTGACTATGAGCGGGACTCTGACAGGGAGAGTGACGATGGGGAAGATGAAGTGAGCTGTGAGACTGTGAAGATGGGAAGAAAGGATTCTCTGGACCTGGAGATGGCTTCGGGTCTGGACACAGGAGCCCTGGAGGCCGGAGGCTCCCCTGGCCTGGAGGATGTTCTGCCCCTCCTGCAGCAGGCGGATGAGCTGCACCAGGGCAGTGAGCAGGGCAGGCGGGAGGGCTTTCAGCTGCTGCTCAACAACAAGCTGGCGGTGAGGCTCCCCCTCCCTTCCCCACCCTGCTGACCCCCAGCGTATGACGGCAGGCCACTGGGGTTACTGACCCGGCAAGGTGACATGGGGAAATGAGGGCCAGATGGCTAGGTCTGCATCTTTCCCCCAGGGTTGCAAATCCTAGTCCAAGGAGGCCAGGCACCCCTCACCCTAGAGCTCCTCCCCCCTCCCCCACAGGGCGGTCCTCTGCCTCCTGGAGAGACTGCAGAAGAGCACCACCTCTCACTTTAGGGAGAAACGTGGAAAGAACTGGAATTTTTTTTACTCTTTTATTTCCCTTGAGGCAGTCCAAGCTGGCTGCCCCACTTGAAGTTTCCATAAGTGACAAGTGTGTAGGTCACTCATCTGCACTTCCCTTCTCCTCAGGTTCACTGCCAGAACTTATTTATACAGAGCTCTCTTGTGTATAAATGCCCCTAAAGTCAGAATTTTCCCTTTTCTTGGGCATTTTCTCATGTTCTTCATTGTGGCACGATGAAAAAGACTTCTCTTGCTGTGCCTCATTACATCTTGGAGTTGACCTTTCTTCCTTACAGTAGTAGGAGGTCAGAGTGCCCTCACTCTGGAATCTACTGGCTAGAGAGACAGTGTCGTCAGTTAACTGCAGGTGGGAGGTTGCATGGGGGTGGTAGCCTGATGTCAGTCAGTGTTGGTGTAACACACTACCTTGGAAACTCAAAGGTGGGAGGGAGAAGGCCACAGCCCCAATTCTCTGCAGCTGAGGGAAGAGGGGCCTCATCCCTCTGTTTGGTTGGCAGTATGGAAGCCGGCAAGACTTTCTCTGGCGCCTGGCCCGGGCTTACAGTGACATGTGTGAGCTCACTGAGGAGGCAAGCGAGAAGAAGTCGTATGCCCTAAATGGTAAGTGCCAACAGGCTCCTGGTGGGAAGGTGACTCACTGACTCTGCAGGTGGAGCCAGCCCAGCTGCTTGGGCCCAGGGGAACCACCAAGATGCAGGCTGTCGGGGCAGTTATGGTGTACTCACTGGGGACAAACCCTGGCCTCCAGGGAGCCCTGCTTCCTCCTTGGGGCAGAGCAGTCTGTACAGCATGATGGTGAACACAGGTGCACGTGTTTTCAGTAGTGTATCCTATTAGCATAATTCTTTGTTTTCTCCCAACCACAAAGACAGCAGAGCCTGCTTTCTTAATCTGAAGAGGTTTTTTGCTGCTGCTGCTGCTGCTGCGGAATCTGTTTCAGTTATGGAGCCTGTGGGGCAGGTGTTCTAAGAATATAATAAGTGGGGTATGTTAGGTGAGCACCTGTAAGGAGCAGTTTGGGAGAATACTGCTAGCTCAGTAGTCCCTGGGATCTACTTAGCAACTCTGTTGCCAAAGTGGGTTGCCTGGTGGGTAGGGTGCATCTGACTTGTGCCAGGCTCAGGGCTCGTTACTGTCTGTCATGAGGTCACTGAGAATCCTAGGGCTTCTCTTAAAAAAGAGGCTGGTTTCATGGGGAAGATGATGCATCCTGTCTAACCACACACCCTCTGGGTCAGGCACCATCAATGGGCTTTCAGGCCTTGTGGTTCAGTTAGTTATCCAGAGTTATCTGATCTAAAGTAGATTTGTCTGCTTTCCCACTTTTGTAAGTACAGCCTTGCAAACATTATTGAATCTTTGATTATGTAGAATCTAACAGTAACTCAAGGTCATTGTTCTAAACATTTGTAGAATTTTGTTGATATAGAAAAACAGGCCAATTGAGTTAAATGTTTATTGATACAGATTTTCAGAAAAATCTCTGGAAGTTTCAGCAAAAGGTGCTTGCTTAATTACTGTTTCTTTCTTTTCAAAACAGTTTGTTTTCTCTCCTAAATTTCAGATGAGGATTCTGATCAGCTTTTGGGCTGATTTTTGGACTCTTGTTATCAATAAGAACCTTTCCTTTCCTTTGCTCATTGATCATCTCTTATTAGTACTAGTACCCAGCATGAACCCTGCAGGTGGAGGTGGGGCGGTGGTTAGAGGAGCAGCCACGGCCAGCACTGGTCTGGTCTGGCTTCCCCAGCTTAACACCTTTGGACTAGTCTGTTCCTGCTGGAGGTGAGATGACTGTAGAGCATCTGTGAAGGCCCTGCTCTGGGATTCTAGCTTTTTAGCACCATCCTTGCTGGTTCTGAAGTTCTTCATTTTGTTCCATCTCTAGAAGCTGGACCACCAGGAGGCAGCCATTCTTTAGGATCTCAGGCGATATCTGTTCACCCCCCGTCTGTCTGTCTTGGCAGGAACTACTTGTCTCATTCTTCACTATTATTTTCCTAGTGAGACAGTGCTTTGAAGGGGGGCGGGGGGTGGCGGAGAGAAGTCCCCTAAGAGACAGTGTCCCTCATTAGCAGGGCCATATGGTTCTTCTGTTTGGAAAGGGGGATGTAGGGTTCTCATCAGCTGTTTTAAAAATGTATTTGTTGCATATACAACCTTATTACTTTTGTTCCATTTTAATCAAAGGAACTTTTCCTTTGATTAAACTTGATTAAGTGTGCTCTTTTCTCCTGTGTGTAGGCCTGATAGTCTTCATCTCGAGGGCTCCAGGCTCCTTGACACTCTTAAGGGTCCCTTGTCTAAAGCTTTCATGTGGTTTGACCTTCATATTTTTATTAGTCTTGGTGCCTAGAAAACTTGGGTAAGACTGAGTGAGTCATCTCTGGTCAGACCTCAGTCTGTTTGGCTCTGGTGAGGAGTTTTGGCCGAGAGCCATAAAGAATGTTCTTGGATTGTGGATCCTTTTGAGAATTTGATCAAAGTTGTGGACCCTCTCCTCAATAAAATGCACATGTACGTAACATTTTATACAACTTCAGAGGCATTCATGGACACCCTGAAGCCTGTCTAGAACACAAATCAAAAGCCCTCTGGGGGAAGGTCTGTTGGGGACAGTTTCTGATTGCCATTGGTTCTTTTATATTTGAAATGCCTCGAGCATATCAGGTGGGTGTTGCAAAAACAAGGTAGCTGGGGCAGCTGATGACAGAGAGAGAGAGCAAGGTGAAGCAGAAGTCATCCCTGAGAAGCTATTTGCTGCTTTTCATTCTGCTCAAGTTCACAACTATTTCCAAACCAGTCCAGGTTGGGGAGGGGTTGGTGAGAGCTAGAGCAGTCATTCTTCCCACAGCCTCTTCTGTGGAAGTGTGCGTGGGAGTTCTTGTTAACTCTGGATCACCTTTGTCCTACAGGAAAAGAAGAAGCGGAGGCCGCTCTGGAGAAGGGGGCTGAGAATGCTGAATGTCACCTGTGGTAATAACACCCTCAGGGGCCCGGGAAGAGCCAGCATGGGTTAGAGCAGAGGAAAGCCCTTTCTTTTCTCCGTCCTGGCCACAAAGGCATTTGCCAGAGAAACCAGGAGAGGGAGCTCTGGCCTTTATTTCGATATGCCCCACCCTACTCCCAGCCAGGGACCCAGAGAAGTTTTCTTTGGAAGGTGCCTTGGGGGTTAGGTACCTCCCTCTGTTGGGGCTTGGAGAAATGAGTCTTTGTAAGAGTCATCCTAGCCAGAAAACTTGTGGGCTCTTGGCTCTCAGGGAGGCTCAGACAATTTGCAGCTCTCGTCCCCTGCATAAGCTCTCCTTTCCCCTAGCTGTGATCCCTGGCTGGTGGTGGATTTTGGCTTCCTTGCTTGGCTCGCATGAGGAAAAGTGAATGTGAGCTCACCCCCCAGGAAGTTCAGCAGTCAATTTATTAGCTTAAAAAGCATTAGCCCTTTTGTGGTCTCATGTGAGGTAAAGCTCTGCCAACTTGCATGCGTCATTGCCAACTTGTGTCCTGGGGCCTGGTTCCAGCACCTCAGATTTTAGTGAAAATGTTCCTTTCCAACCTCCCTCCCTTCCTTTCCATATCTCTGCCCTCAGACCGTGAGGTGGGAGAGGCTATTTCTCCATCTGTTGCTGAAACTTTGCCTCTGCAAGGGCTCTTCTCAGAGGCCACGTCACTGTTTCTTGGGTGTCACAGGTGCTGCTTCCCTGTGGGCTTTCTTGGGACTCCTGGGCTCCCAAAGATAGAAATTGACCTCATTTTCTTAGCTATTCTTGGGAAACAGCTGTTTGGAATAAACATGGAAATGAGCCTCTCTATGGATCTGATGCAAATACCCCCAGATATTTAGTGAATTACTAGAAAAGGAAATTGGGCCTTTAGACGCTCATTTAATGTCAGCTGTGTTTCTAGAAACAATGCTGGGGGATGGGGGATGAGACCTTTGTTTGTGAAGACAAAAGATGGGAAGCTGCCTGGCTTTGTTCCCCTGGGAGAGAGGATGTGAAGGAGAGGGCTGAAATTGGAGGGCTTTCTTTCTCTGCTTCTGTTGGTTCCCAAGTTAGCATGAGAAACTCCTGGAGTGCCCCGTCCCAGTCTGACTGGCCTGGAGTGCGGTTTCCCAGTGATGTACATGTATACTTCCAAGGCTAAGGAAACGTTCCTTCACTGTCTGCTCAGGAGACAAGTATCAACACTCTGTTGCTGATTATTAGAGATCTGCTTTCTGAGTTTTTATGATACCTATGATTGTATTCATTATGAGGTGAAATTTGGAGGTCTAGAGTGACCCCTTGCCTAAATATTAAGTATAAGAGAGATTTCCTAGGGAGGACCCAGCTTTTTTGTACCTAGTATACTTTGGAGACTTGTGAATCTCCTACTGTGTTTGCTAAAGAACATGAATTGGGACCACAGATCTGTGAGAAGAGGAATTAAATACAGATGGAAACAGTATTTTCAGCTCTAGTTGAGGGGGCAAGGGGGCAGTACAGTTAGGCCACATGCATTCCTTGCAGTGACAGTACCCAGTCCTTGTCCCTGAGCTTGCTGCTTTCCCCCATAGGTATGCAGTGCTTTGTGGTCAGCTGGCTGAGCATGAGGGCATCCAGAGGCGCGTCCAGAGTGGCTTTAGCTTCAAGGTGAGGAAAGGCTTCTCCTCCTCCCCTTGTGCTGGTCTAGTCCAGGTTCCCTGCTGCATCCTAGATCCTTGTGAAGGGTGTTCCTAGAGCCTCTATAACTTGCCTCTCTTCCCTTTGCAACTCCAGTGTCTGATGTTAGTTTATATTTACATTTTCCCCCCAGGAGCATGTGGACAAAGCCATTGCTCTCCAGCCAGAAAACCCCCTGGCTCACTTTCTCCTTGGCAGGTGGTGCTATCAGGTGAGCTAAATCCCAGGCCTTGATATAAGGGCCCAAAGTGTCCTGTGACACTGATCTCCTTGCCAGGAAGAACAGGATCCTCAACCTGGTCTGACCCAGGTGCCATTTCCTCTAAACAGTCATGGTACTGCTTGATTGGACCCAGCCTTACTTGACCCTGTTTGTTTTCACTACAGAATATTTGATGTTCCTAAAGATACTTCTTAAAACATTTTATTCACACCTTGGTCTTTTGGTGGCAGGTCTCTCACCTGGGCTGGCTAGAAAAAAAAACTGCTACAGCTTTGTTTGAAAGCACTCTCAGTGCCACTGTGCAGGATGCCCTCCAGAGCTTCCTAAAGGTACAGGGAAGGGTGGACAGAAGCCAAAAATGTTAGGGGACAGTTTTATTTTTGCTTATTCTATGGGAAAATCAGAACCACCTGGAGAGCTTATAAAAAATATTGCTTCCCAGATCCACTGAATCTGTCTTCAGGCTGGGGACTGGAAATCTCTATTTAAATAAACTTTAGCCTAACTAAATTTGGAAACTCCTTACTGAAATGCTTTCCTTCCTTCTCCAGGCTGAAGAACTACAGCCAGGATTTTCCAAAGCAGGAAGGGTATATATTTCCAAGGTAAACTTACCTGCCTATTCCAACATAGACAAAAATATCTATGTTGATGATATTTCTGAGAACTCTTGAAAGCATCCTATACTCATCCCCTTCTAGTCTCCTGGCGGTATTTCTCCCAGGTTTTCACTGTTGTCTCTTCTCAGTGCTACAGAGAACTAGGAAAAAACTCTGAAGCTAGGCAGTGGATGAAGTTGGCTCTGGAGCTGCCAGATGTCACTAATGAGGTAATACTTTAAGAGCTTTTCTAACGCTGGGTTCCATCATTGAGTCATCATGTGACCTTTTCAGGAAAGAATATTCTCCCTTGAGGTCTTATTTCCATGGAAGAGAGAGTCTACACTTTTACATGTAGGCTCTTTTGTATACATCTCACGGGGTGGGGGGTGGGGGGGGGAGGGTGGGGAAGGAAGATTTCAGAGGCTCCAGGCTATCTTAGGAAAGTAGGCAGTAAAGGGCCCTTCTTGGGTACTAGTGGTTTGGGAAATGTTGGCTTAGATTTTGAGTCCTAGTCT
Organism: Equus asinus; assembly: GCF_041296235.1. NCBI lineage: Eukaryota > Metazoa > Chordata > Mammalia > Perissodactyla > Equidae > Equus > Equus asinus. The sequence goes on from NC_091791.1 coordinate 154,921,843, forward strand.
TATTCTCTTGTCTCCCTAGGATTCAGCTTTCCAGAAGGATCTAGAGGAATTGGAAGTAATTTTAGGAGAATAATCACATTTCAGTGGCCACCACGACTTGAGGGATACCACTCCTTAAGGGGGGAAAAATCAATTCTTTTTTCCCTTAGGCTCTGCTTAGATCAGGAAACTGAGCAAGACTGGTTAAGGGAGTGTCCTGACTCCTGGGTCTGACTGGGTACCTGCTATCATTCTCCAATTTCTTGACTATTGTCCACGGATTAATTTATTCTAATCCCTTGCCTAATCTGAAATTGGGGAAGTACTTGTGGCTTGGGTTTCTATTGTTCTCTCCCTTAGGTAAATTCTTGAAAAATCAAGACTAGCATAGCACTTGCCCTAGGGTTGAGAGTGGGTAAGAGCACTGAGGGCTGCCTTGCAACTGCTAGTGAGGTGGATGAACTTCAGAGAGCTGTAGGAACAAAACGCAGAACTTGTACTCTTTAATCTTTTTCACTGATTAATATTTCCACACCTTAGTCCTAAAATCACACCCTACCTACTAGGGTAAAAGGAAGGGCCAGGGCAGTCCACTGATATGGCCCTCTTCTTACGTATCATGTGGATTCTAAGTGTATTCTTGGGCCAAGGGGCTGGGCCACCTGACTTCTAGATTCCCGGCAGTTTTGGAATGACAGCAGTGCATAAAGGCTTATGAGACTGAAAGTTGCCTGGTATATATTTTGGTACAAACTTGAAATAAACCAAATTTGACTAGAAATGATTGTATTCCCCTATGTTTATTTGTTATCAGCTCCTTATTCTTGCTTGACACTTCTATAATTGTTTCTTACTACAGAGGCTACTGCAGACAAGCAGAAAAAAACAGCATCAGATAGTTTAGAATAAGCTCTTTGGTTAATGCTATTTCCAGTGAACATTTTAGTTACGTGTAAAACATAGGCAGAGACCTTATTTTTAGCCTAACAAGGCCTATTCCAACTAAGTAGTGTTCCTTGACCCTCTCATGTTCACTCTTAGGACTAACAGCACAAAGCCTAATCTATAAGAAAAACTGAGACAAGTTTCTAGGTTTGAGATGCTTTTATACAAGAACCAAGCTTCCATTCCAGAATCTGTCACTGTGGCTTTATTATGCCATCCCAGGTTTGTTTTGCAGCGTAGAAACAAAAGAGAAGACCTGGAAGGTACTCCATTCTTTATAAAGTCAGGGAACAGAACTGCTTTTGAAACATGGCTGCAGTGAATTGACTATGTCTTCCTATCTCCCTACACATAGTAGGATCAACACAGGCAATAACAGATTTTTACCACCTCTCCTCCCAATATTAGCTGAAAGGCCCTTTGAAATTGCAAGAGCTGGTTAAAACCCATCCTGAGTAGAAGTCTGAAGGGGAAGACGAGGATTATCTCAGACTCCAGAAGTAGAATAATCCAGGCAAGTACCGGAACTCTACATGAGACTTACAGAATAAAAGCAAAGGCCACAGGAAAGCCATAGTATATCTATTTTGTAACATTCTCTATTAGGTTGAAGGACAACCAGCTCAATCATCTGAATGTAGGACTTCCCTTTTAAATTTTCAATTTTAAAGCAATAGAAACTGATCACCCCTATCTACTGCCAAAAAGATATTATGAAGGCGCTATCTTGAAGTATTCAGCTTATACCAGAAAAACAGCACATTCACAACAAATTACATTATTAGCAGCCCCACCCTGAATCTGCTTACTTAAAGAGCCTCTGAAATGCTTAAGATTCCAGAACTATCTTGAGTTGCTCTTAGCAGTAAAAAACCACAGCATGTAGATGGTGAAGGGCTGGCAGCCCAGCAGACCTACTCAGTACCCTTAACTAAAAACAAATTCTTGCATAAGATAATTCAGGCAAACAAACTTAAAAACCTCCTTCTGATTGACAGTTTTACTGACAGAGAAAAAGAACCTGAAGGAGACCCATTCCCTTTGCTGCTTAGCTGAGGCATTTTTTCCAACATTATTCAGACAGTGAGAGAAGAGTTAGGTCTCCCTAGCTTTAGTTTTCTTTGAAGCATAAAATTGTCCAGTAGACAGCTGTTAGTCCTGAGTCAACCCCAAGGGACTATGTCAAACGTATTCCATATCTCCCCTCCCAAATCCAAAGAATTCACATAGAGATTAATACACTCTAGAAGGAATAAACATTTCAGATCAGTTTGTGACTACTGACCTGTCTCCTGTTTACACCATCAGAAAAGCTGATACAATGGCTGTTTTCCCGGAAGCCTGTTTCTGGCAGTCACAACAGGAAGAGGCCTGTGCAGAACCCCAGGGAGCAGTCTTCTCCATTAGGCTGCAGCACTGAAGGTTTATCACAGGAAAAAACCCAATGATTCAGTCTTTGGCATCTCCCACTCCATCCGCATTGATGGCAAACATAGCTTCAGCTTCAGGAAGACAGGGAGAGTCGTAGATTTTGCAGATTCTGGTTTCCCCTCTTCCTTTCCTCAGGTACAGTCTGACCCAAAGACACAGACCAAAGCACTAAAGTTATTATAATTAAGAAATTCTATACTTGACTTTTTATGGTGGACTTAAATTTTTTTTAGACATATGTACTTCCTAGAAAGACTTCGGGGTTCTTCTTTAGGGCACTTCCAACCTGGAGAAATCCATTTCTGTCCTGTATCCACCTTAGTGGATTTTCCACATGGAAACAGTTTTTTTTTTTTTTTTAAATAACGAGGGAGAGGTATATCAATGCTTCATATTCATTCTTCCGCATTTCAGGCTTTTAATTCCTTTATGAACTAAAAGCAAACACCTGAACTAACCAGAGCGTGACAGTTAGATTTAGCAAGGGCTCCTGTGTAATTACACACAACAGTAGCTTTAACAGGGTTTAAATGGAAATGTTATATCTTCATGTCTACTCCACAGTTAACATGACATTCCAAGATGAAGTCGTCTATCCCATCACTTTACCTGGTTGTTGAGGCATGAGCAATGATATTTCCTCCAATAGGTTTTTTAGGATCTGCAGCAAACATAGCTGCTCCGTCCACTTGGGCTACCACCTGGTTGGTGATTACCACTGCTACACCAAACTGATGGGGAAAGCATAAATGTCATTTTTTGTGGCCACAGATATTCTAAAGACCTTAGGGCTGCCACCCTTATCCCCCACAAAGCAATGAATGACTAAAGTCTCTCTTCATATCCAACTGATATCTTGATGATACCAAGCCCTCATGTCCTGGCCTCCCAGCAAGGCTCCTGGAATTCATAGCCCCTGAAAACAGGCATTCTCTGTCACTACCCCACAACTTACCTCATCAGCAAGTCGCAGAAGCATCCGCAGAAACCTGGCCAAGTGCATCTGCCTGGCTGAAAGCTCACCACGGCCCGAATAGTCTGTTCTGTAGAGGGCGGTGGCACTGTCTACAATTAGCAGTGCATACCTACAGGGAGCAAGGATTCTCTGAAGCCTATGTCAGATGCTGCTCCCTTCCTCACTACCCTAAAACTTCATAATCATAAAACACTTGCATATATAGATGTTTTATTAAAATATTTGTACAGCATTCATGTCTGAGGCACCATATAACCAGGTAAAATTTCCAACAAGTTCAGGTGAATTATGGTTTCATATTTTAACAGTGACTTGACCTAAACCACAAAGCAAGGTGTCAAAACTAAAACTTAAATCTTCCCATTTCTAATTGAAGCTACTATCAATTTGGCCAAACTGCCTCTACAGGATTCAGGGTGGGGCTCTGGGAGCATATTCAGTGGCTTCTACTGAGCACATACCTGGACTCTACCATCATGGCTGATGCTTGATAAAGAAGCTGGGTCTGGTGGTCTGTGTTGAACCCTCGAGCATATGCTACGTTATCCAGGACATCACTGCCAGAGAGGCCATATCTAGAAGAGAGGAGAGAACATTTTCAGGCTGCATGCACAACTCAGGCAGATGAGAAATTCATCTCTAACAACGAAATTACCTGGATGTGTAGGTAAGTAGTGGTGTTGGGGGCTAAAGAATATAATTCCCTCTCTATTAGCAAGTCCAGGCAAACTACAGAAAGAGATGACAGCAGCAACTGCTTTAGAGAGATCTTCCTGGCAGGATTTTGAGATAAATCAAATCTATTCTTTGAGGACTCCTGAACTAGAATGACAATTTCCAAGTATAAGAAAGCAGTGTTCTCCTGGAAAAGCCAAGGGCAACACGACAGAATTGGGACTGAAACAAAAATAATCACTCAGATCAATTAAATTAATATAAACTGTTGTTATATAAGAATAAAACCGGGGCCAGCCCGGTGGCGCAGTGGTTAAGTTCGCACGTTCCGCTTCTCGGCTGCCCGGGGTTCGCCAGTTTGGATCCCGGTTGCAGACATGGCACGGCTTGGCAAAAGCCATGCTGTGGTAGGCGTCCCACGTATAAAGTACAGGAAGATGGGCATGGATGTTAGCTCAGGGCCAGCCCTCTTCAGCAAAAAGAGGAGGATTGGCAGTAGTTAGCTCAGGGCTAATCTTCCTCAAGAAAAAAAAAAAAGAATAAAACCTTCTAAGCAAGAACTCAAAACTGTAAGAAGTTCAAGAGAAACAAGTATATTTCATTTCTTCTGTTCTCCCCTTTTTTCTTGCTGGTAACTAGTTACAGTTCAGACAGAATATGTGACATGTATGTAGTATGGTTAAATAAGTGATACCTTAACTCATCTTAGACTTCATAATGATTCTTTTTCCTTTGCATTTAAAAAAGGCAAATACAGTATCTCCTATTTTCTTAGAATAATCTATATTTCCTCACCTTTGTAACTGCTGCCTAAGGCATGAATGTTCAAGGTGGTTTGAGTAAGACAATTTTCATTCTCATTAAATCTGTCACAGTGGGCCCTATTGCTTCAAAGGTAGTTTGATTTACCTATCTATAAAAAAGACAACTAAATGCCTGCACTTTCATAAAGGCTTCCCTGCACCTCTCAGATATGTGATTCTCCCTCTTCCACACTTCCAGAAAACTTGACTTAGGCCTTTTTATGGCACTTGTGAGGAGCTACCCTGCCATTCATTTACTAGACTACAAATTTCTCGAGGGGAAAGACCAGGCCTCTCTACCTAGCACATTTTTTATACCTTGTAAATTCTGAATAAATGTTGCTGAATAAAAAGCTTTTATCCACAACCCAAACAAAAAGAGAACCATATATCATCACTTTAACCCAAGTAATATTTTCATATTGTCACCTGAAATTATATTCCAAAAGTATTATACTGACTCCCTTATGTCATAGTTCAAAAGAGAATCTGTTTAGACAAAATCAATGTGCTGTAATTCTTTGAGAGCCAAAAGTTTCTACAGTTACAATTCTATCAGTCTTTTAAAGCAATCTATTCTATGTGGAGACTCTGATCATTACAAAAGCATACAGTGTCAAACCTGTTTTTCTGAGATTTAGCTTTAGTAAAACAGCTTTCTTCTCATTTTTCCTCCTCCCAAAAATAGAAAAAACAAAAGACTGTTCTAGCACTTGAAATAACACTGCAATAAGCTGAACTTCAATAGCAGGAGGTTCCACTCTACCCAACTGAACTTTCCATATCACACAATGGATTCTTCATGTTAGGCGCAGTCTTTGCACTTTCCTGGACATTTCTCCTGCTATTCTTCGCCATTATCAACACCAATGGAAGTTTAGCTCTGGCATTAAGTGGATTGATAATGAATTATTACTTAAGTCTGGGCATGGAGATAAGGAAATGATGTAAGGATAGTTTTACCTTGGGAATCCCAACCAAATAAAATAGGAATAAGGAGATAAAATTTTCTATATTCAAATCATAACTGTAAGATAGAAAAAAAGACTCAAAAGGCCTAAATACTGTGCAACACAAGTCTTCTAATCTTGCCTCAAGAAGCATTGATATAATCTACTACCAGGAAGGGAGATTTATCTTTTGATATCAAAATATGGATGGTTTATGAGAAAAACAAGAGTTATCCTGGCTGTTCTCTCAGCAGCTTTCACAAAAAAAGACTATAAGGATCTCTGTGCTTATGTTCCTAGAGCAGCACATGGAATTTTTAATTCCCACAACTTGGAAAAAGTTAGTTGGAAATAAGCATCCTGTCTCATAGTGTTTCCAGAACTTCCTTAAAGATGAGAATAACCTGGAACACCCGTTAAAAAGAAGGTAAATTCCTGGGCCTAATCCAGACTTAATGAATCACAATTTTCAAGGAAGAGGTGTGATAATTTGCATACTTAAATATTTCAGGTGATTCTTAACATGTTAGTTTGACAAGCTCAGCTGTATTGCCTCAAGGGGGTTCTGTCATTCTCTCTTCACAGTACTTAACAGAGCTTTCAAAAAAGGTGGTGATCCTGTAGCTAGCAATTGTGGCTGTGGTTCTCAAACTTCAGCAAGCACCTGGATTACCAGGAGAACTTGTTCAAACAGATTGCTGGACCCTATCCTCAGAGTCTCCGTTTCTAATTCAGTAGATCTGGAGTGGTGTCAGAGAATTTGCATTTGGAACAAGTTCCCAGGTGATGCTAATGCAGCAGTACTGAGGACAACATCCTGAGAACCTCTGAGCTCCTGGAACCTGAATGTGGGTTAATATTCTGCACAAGGGCATGGCAAAAATTAATCAGTGAGGGTTGTGCTGTTGTGAAGGGAAATTAGGTATTAGCTTAAGGAGGCCCTGTAACTGTCTCAGAAATATAAATTTTTAAGTGCAATATACATAAACAGAAATTCAATTATAAAATTTTTTCTTGATAGGTAGAAGTGATTAAAGTGAATTGATGAAATTTCTATTTAAACCTATTTTTCTTTTAGTTGACAAAATAGCCATAAACATGGCCCTAATTAATAAATATTCATTGATTAACAAATACTGGAGGCCCTGTTCTAGGGCGTAGGGATATGAGTGATTAAAACAAAGTCCTTGTCCTCATAGCCAACACCCTACTATCTCCTCTATCCTATCTGAACATTTATGTTGCTGGACAAAATCAATGACTTTATCCAAAAGAGAACTCTTCAACTACTAAAATAGCATACTTAAAAATTAAAAGTGTGGTTTATGTACAAGAACACCAAAAACAACTTGCAGAGGGAAGACAGAGTTTACTATACTCATCTTTAGGAAACTTAGATCAGGTTGCAAAGGAGTAATTCTTTTCTCTTGACAAGGATTTTATAAGCAGAGGCAAAGAGCTGCAATTATTGTTCCAACCTAATTTTATGCCTCAACGGTGTACATTTGATGGCTTCGATTCCTCAGATTGTAAACTGGTAAAGAGAATTTTGTTATAATTATAAAACTAGAAAAGAAAATTCTCCTCAACTTAGCCAGGCAGGTTCTAACTGGAGTCTGACATCTCAACATGCAATTAAATTCTATTTAATCACTAGGTTTCAGTAATGTGTGGTAGGGACCAAATTATCACATTTGACCCCAGAGAAGGGAAAATAAGTAAGACAACTTTGAGAGTTTATTTGAAAGCTGTATTAGGGGATGTAATGGTAAAAGTAAATTCTTTACCAGCTTTACCGAGGTGTAATTTATATACCATAAAATTGACCCATTTTAAGTATAAAATTCAATGACTTTTCAGTAAATTTGCAGAGTTGTACAACCATCATCACAATATAATTTTATTTATTTTTTAAAAGATTGGCACTGAGCTAACAACTGTTGCCAATCTTCATTTTTTTCTTCTGCTTTTTCTCCCCAAATCCCCCCAGTACATACTTGTATATTTTAGTTGTGGGTCCTTGTAGTTGTGGCACATGGGATGCCACCTCAGCATGGCTTAACAAGTGGTGCCATGTTCATACCCAGGACCCAAACGGGCAAAACCCTGGGCTGCGGAAGCGGAGCACGCGAACTTAACCACCCAGCCATGGGGCCGGCCCCCAACAATCCAATTTTAGAACATTTCCATCATCCAAAAAAGATCTCTCATGTCTATTTGCAGTTACTTCCTGTTCCTACTTCCAGCCCCAGGCAACCACCAATCTACTGTCTCTATAGATTTTCCCCTTCTGGAAATTTCATATAAATGGAATCATATAATATATAGTCTTTTGTGTATAGCTTCTGTCATTTAGCATGTTTTTGAGATTCATCCATGTTGTAACATGTATCAGTACTTCATTCCTTTCTATTTTGAATAGCATTCCATTGTATGGATAAACCAAATTTTGCTTATTCATTTACCAGTTGATGGAAAATTGGTTGGTTTCCAGTTTTTGCTTATTACAATAATACTATAAACACCCACTTACAAGTCTCTGTGTGGACATCTTTTCATATCTCTTGGGTACATAACCAGAGTGAAATTGCTGGGTCATATGGTAAATTTATGTTTAACTGCCACAGTTTTTCAAAGTGACTGCACCATTTTACAGTCTCACCAGCAATATATTAGGGTTCCAGTTTCTCCACATTCTTCCCAACACTTGTTACTATCTTTTTGATTATTTTATCTCACTGTGGCTTTAATTTGCACTTCCTCGACTAATAATGTTGAACATCTTTTCATGTGCTTATTGTCCATTTGTTTATCTTCCTTGGAGAAATGTCTATGTAAGTCCTTCACTCATTTTTCAATTGGGTTGTCTTTTTACTGTTAGGTTGCAAGATCTTTATATATTCTGAGTACTAGACTCTTATCAGATATATGATTTGCAAATATTTTCTCACATTCTTTGGGTTGTCTTTTCACTTTCTTGATAGTGTTCTTTGAAGCACAGAAGTTTTAAATTTTCATGAAATGAAAAGTGACTCTATTATCAACTTTCTTTTTTGTTTTTTGGTGAGGAAGATTGGCCCTGAGCTAACCTCTGTGCCAATCTTCCTCTATTTTGCATGTGGGACACCGCCACAGCATGGCTTGACAAGCAGTGTGTAGGTCCACACCCAGGATCTGAACCTGCAAACCCCAGGCTGCTGAAGTGGAATGCGTGAACTTAACCACTATGCCATTGGGCTGGCTCCTGATTTTTTCTTCCATGGTCTTTGCTTTTTGGCGTTGTATCTAAGAAACCTTTGCCTACCTTAAGGTCACAAAGGTTTTCTCCGGTTTTTTCCTAAGAGTTTTATAGTTTTAGCTCTTACATTTAGGACTATCGTCCTTTAAAAAAGTTTATAGCAAATATACATAAAATTTACCATTTTAACCTTTTTAAAGTGTACAGTCCACTGGCAATAAGTACATTCCCACTGTTATACAACCATCACCACCATCCACCTCCAGAATTTTTTTATCATCTCAAACTGAAACTCTGTACCCATTAAACAGTACCTCCCATTCTCCGCACCCCCAGCCCCTGGCAACCCCATTCTACTTTCTGTCTTTATGAATTTGACTACTCTAACTACCTCATATAAGAGGAATCATACACTATGTGTCCTTTTGCAACTGGCTATTTCACTTAGCACAGTACTTTCAAGTTTCATCCATGCTGTAGCATGTGTGAGAATTTCCTTTTTAAGACTGAATAATATTCCATTGTATGTATGTATGACATTTTGTTTATCCATTCGTCTGCTGATGGATACTTGGGTTGCTTCTACCTTTTGGCTATTGTGAATAGTGCTGCTAGGAACATTGGCATATTAGTACCAGTTTGAGTCCCTGCTTTCAATTCTTTTGAGTATATACCCAGAAGTGGTTTTGCTGGATCATTTTGTAATTCTGTTTAATTTTTTTTGGAGAACCACCAGATATTATCCACTTTTGGTTAATTTTTATGTATAGTGTAGGGTAAGGTCTAAAATTTATCTTTTTGCACATGGATATCCAACTACATAGCACCATTCATTGAAAAGACAATTATTATTTCACTATTATTTCCCCCACTAAATCGCCTAGGCACCTTTGTCAAAAATCAAGCGACTATAAATGCAAGAATTTATTTCTGAACTCTCAGTTCTGTTTTGTTGATTTGTATGTCTATCCTTACACCAGCACCACCCTGTCTTGATTATTGTTACTTTATAGTAAGTTTTAAAATCTGGAAGACTAAGACCTCCAATTTTTTTTTTTTTCTTTCAAGAATGTTCTGGCTATCTGGGTCCTTGTTATTTCCATACAAATTTTATAATCAGCTTGTCAATTTCCGCAAAAAACTTGCTAGAATTTCAATAGGGATTGTGTCAAATCTATGGACCAATTTGAGAGAGAACTACCATTTTAATAATAATGCGTCTTCCTATCTATAAATGTGAAATGTTTCTCTATTTATGTAGATCTTCAATTTCTCTCAGCAATGTTTTGTAGTTTTCAGTGTGCAAATCTTACACTTGTTACATTTATTACTATTTTATTATTTTCGTTGCTACTGTGAATAGAATTGTTTTCTTAATTTTTGATTTGTTCATTGCTAGTATATAGAAATACAATGGATTTTTGAATATTGACATTGTATCTTGCAACCTTGCTGAACTAATTTAGTTCTAGCAGTTTTTTTTGTGTGTAGTCTCCTTAGGATTTTCTACATGATCCCTTAGGATCATGTCATCAGTGAATAAAGATAGTTTTACACCTTACACTCCAATCTGGAAGGCTTTTATTTCATTTTCTTGCCTGATTGCACTGGCTAAGACCTTCACTACAATGTGGAATACAAGTAGTGAGAATGGACATCCTTGCCTTATTTCTGATCTTAAGGAGAAAGCATTCAGACTTTCACCATCAAGTACGATGCTAGCTGTAGGTTTTTCATAAATGCCCTTTATCAGGGCATCTGATAAATCTTCTGTTATTGAAAGTAAGATGCTGGTCCCTAATTATTATGGTTGAATTGTCTATTTCACCCTTCAATTATGTTAGTTTTTGATTCACATATTTTGAGGCTCTGTTATTACGTATGTATTTGTTTATAATTCTTATACCTTCCCAGTGAACTGAGCTTTTAAATATAAAATGTTCCTCTGTCTCTAGTAATTTTGTTTGTCTTAAAGTCTATTTCATCTGATATTAGTATAGCCATTCCAGCTCTCTTATGGTTATTGTTTGCATGTGATATCTTTTTCCATCCTTTTACTTGGAACCTATTTGTGTCCTTGAATCTAAAGTGTTTCTCTGGAAGACAGCATATTGTTGGATCTTGTTTCTTATCCAGTCTGATGGCAATTCATAGTTTTCTGACTAATGAAGAATGCTCTTCTCTACTAAGGAAGGTCATTCTTTTGAACCACACATATAACTTCAGAATATGGAGCAGTAAGAGAAGAGACATTCGTTAGACATTCAACTAACCCTGGCAATCACTATAATGATAGATGCAGCCATATTTCTCTGCTAATCTAGTAACCCACCTCTCAGCCACTGCTAGCAGCCGTTCTGGTCTAAAGGTACCTTCGGTATCAATGTACATGGCCTTTCCTTCACCTCCACCTCGGTCAATGGGAAGCTAGAGAGAACAAAAATAACAGTGGAAATGAACACTGTACTTCTGATATAAGTGACTAAGCTCCCCATGATGGGTCTATAATTTGCCCCCCATTAAATAAAGCAAAAGGAAAAAACACTTTAAAGTGACAATCAGAGGCAGAGAGGAGACATTCCCTTCTGACAGAAATATACTTAGTAGTAGATATAAACCTCATTGTGCCCCCTGGCAGGGGAGGCTAGAATCTTGCCAGAGTTGGACTGCTTGGAAATATAGTTCAAAGTAGGTGATAAAATTCTATGACTGTATACCAACACAATACTGATCAATTCTCTCAAAAGTAAAAACATGTGGAAGGTCATTTAGATTCTCATGTGATACTCAATTAATTTTAGCATATCCAAACCACACTTACACCTCACTTTATAGAGCAGAGTTCGTTCCTATGGGTTACTAAAGGATACTGGCAATGCCCCAGGGGCATCCTAGAAGTTTAAAATATCAGCAACAAAGAAGAAAAAAGGTGTTTGCTCCAATAGCACATAGCGATGTTACAAATGAACAAGAGAAGAAAGAAAAAAATAATAATAGAAAGTAAGAGTGGGAAAAAACATAAAAGGAGGAATGCCGTGAAAACTGTCTCAAGAGCTACTCAAATTTCTGCTTCCAGCTACCCGTCCCATGCCAGACATCTTTAAGTTCTACAAATTTTAAGAGAATCATGTTAAAGGGTAGTTTCCACCCTAGAAATCTACTTTGAAGCCATAATTCACCTTTAAATTCTTAAGAAAATCCTTTAAGACGTTTTACATTAAGGGCCTGGTAGCACCAAATTTTCTTTCTTTTCCTATTTCTGAGAATTTTTTTTTTCAAAATTACAAAAGTACCATATGCTTGTATTAAAAATTCAAACAATATAGAATAAGTCAAGCAAAAACTGAAAGCTCTTCTTCATCACTCTCATCTCCCAGAAGTAATCTTCCACATCATTTTCTATGCATTTTCATACAAATACTTTTTATATACTATGTGGTTCTGCCACTTACTATGTGACCCTGAGAATATTAAATCTCAGCTTCCTTTTCTGTAAAGTGTAGATAAAACCCATCTTTGAAGATTAAGTAATTCATGTAAAGTGTTTATTTTAGCACAGTGCCTAGCATACAGAAAGCACTTTGAAGACTTATGATATCCTCTATCTCTAGGGCACTGATTTTAGCATATACTCAGTTACAAAGCCTTTATTAACTGCGAAAGGAAAAAATGATTATGTTATCATTTGGCAGGTTGGCAGATAAAATCTTTCAAATGATAGGAATCAACAGAAGGAACAAGGACTATGTATACAACAAGAGAGTCTTGGGGATTGCCTGGTGGCATAGTGGTTAAGTTCATGTGCTCCACTTCAGCAGCCAAGGGTTTGCGGGTTTGGATCCTGGATGTGGACCTACACACCGCTCATCAAGCCATGCTGTGTCAGCATCCCACATACAAAACAGAGGAAGATTGGCACAGATGTTTGCTCAGTGACAATCTTTCTCAAGCAAAAAAAAAAAACCAAAAAACAAAAAACAGAGAGAGAGAGTGTCTTGATAGAGGAAAGGTTTGGAACTATTGGCCAAAAGGACAAAAAGCAGAAACTGCCTCAGTTTTTTGGGGAGGAGAAAATCTTGACACTCAGAGGGCTAAGTCCCCAGGAATTAAGACGAATGAGGTTCCCCCCTTCTCTCACTTTCTGGTATCTTTAGTGCTAGCATGAGAAGGGATTCTTTTCTTGCTAGGTAGACCTCCTTGGGCAGAAGGGAGGCCATAATGTGGCTGGGCACAGGTAAGCAGACTGACAGCAGAGGAGTGGACAAGGTCCCAGTATATTTTGGGCCAGTCTCAAGTGGATGGACTATGTACTCTGCACTCCAACCCATTTTGTCTCCTCCACCTTGCCCTCCCAGTGCCATCGCAGCCATTTTGTGTTACTCGGCTGAGACACCACAAGATTAGCTATTTTTAATAACAGTATCATAATTTAACTCATCTTCCTATTTTATAGTAATGCAGGCTGTTTTTAACTTTAACCATTTGATAATGCTACGGTGTAAACTCTTTGTACATTTATCCTTGACCATATGTGAAAAGTTTTGTAAGACACATTTTCTGTCAAAGGGCATGTGCATTTAAAACCAGTACTGATGTTAAATTGTCTTCTGAAAATTTTAAAATGACCCTAGTACTTTGAACAAGCATGTAGTATTCATTTTTTGTAACCTATGGCTCTCAACTTTATTTACATAATTTCACTATTAGACAAAGATCTAACACATAATGGGGTTTCACTTCATTAAGTTGAAAAATTTGAACAAATGAGAGCAGATAATGTTTACATTTAAGTAGTAATCTAACATCCTTTCTGTATGTCTGGTTCAGCTCTTAGGATAGTGAAATGTAATCCTTTCTATTATTAATGAATTAGCATTCTTTTTCTCTGAAAACAAAAAACAAAGATCTATAGTTGTTCAGCCATCTGTGAATGTTATTTTTATAGAGAGAATATGTTTGTGAATTTTACTTCAGTTTATTGTTGACCAGCATTAGCTGACTGCTTAATAAACATTCCCAGGATAGGATTCTGTTTACACAACTGAAGAACATCAGTGTGATATGCTGAGTTGCCCTGGCAACTATAGATATTGTGTACTGTCCTCTAAATATTTATTCCACATGAATTCCTGTCAAAACATGGGGAAAACATTTCTATTTCAAAATGTCACACATCATGTCAAATGACCCATGTCAGGGTGATATTTTAAACAGTCCTATTTCCCTTTAGTAACAATTTTCTATTGGTGCTCTGGAGATAAGCTATAGCTCCCACAGCTCACTACCACTCTTCTTCTTCTCCTCAATGATTCCTCCCTTATTATCCTAAAAGTTCTCATGTCTCCCCAGCTCTTCCCTCCTCAGAATTATTTATAAGCAGAGCCGACACCAGCTTAGATCTACTTGGAATCCTAACTTGACTGTCTCATAAGACACATGGTGACGTTTTGGTCTGCAATGAAAAGATCAGTAGAGCAATAGAGGAAAGAAATACAATTAAAATGACAAGTGAGAAAGGAAAATGATGAGCAAAACAGGAGACTATCTCTTGCTGTGAGATAAATTTTCATTCGTAAAGAACCAGAATATTTTCCTGTCTCAAGAAATGGCATGCACTGTTTCAAGCAGAAGTAATGACTGATGAAGGACCCATCTGTAACATGAGAAAAATAAGGAGACAAATTTTCTTGGGTGACTTGAGAACATCGGTCTCATTATACTAGTCTCCACAGATATGTGTTTTACTAACTGTGAATCCTATGCAGGACACAAGGTCCTAACAAAATTCCTATTTTTTTTATGGCACATAGCATCTTTAACTATAGCACAGCATTATATCAATGTAATAAATATTTTTGATAAAGTGCTATTTAAATACAGAATAAATTATGAAGGACAGTTCATAACTTGTTTTACAAGGGAAAAAACACAAAAAAGAACAATTTATATTTGATATCTAAATTCATTTTCATAAATGAGTTCCAAGAACTACTGTTACTTTATCGAGAGGATAAAAATTCACACTAGAATAGAAAGATACTGGGAAGCCTCCTCTATCACAATGATATAGCTAAAACTGTAATAAAGCTTCAAAAGATTTTGAGAGTTGGCCCATGGGAATGAGTCCGGTTCCAGGGTGCTTTGTGGGCCAGCCACTCACAGCAGTATACTCTTAAAGCCAGGGAATGCTAGGATCCCACTCAAAGAAGAAAAAGGGCTCCTCAAAACATTGCTTGAAGTTGCAAAACAGTGAAGTTTGTTCAGTTTCTCTTCTATATCCTCCTCTCTATGTTTCTCTCTCATAGATCTTTCATTTTCAGAGATTCCAATGTTACTTCTCTGTATAAGACTTAGTTCCACATCTCTAAATACTGCTAGAAATTTTCACTTCTTGTCTCATCATCTCAACCTCACCACCTCTAAACTTGAACTCATCTTTCCATAAAAACTGTCTCTCTCTCCTCAATCCTTTTTAAAGTTACCAAATTAATACACTGTTGGGCTGAGGGATATTTTTTATTGTCAATCATTAAGTGCTGCCCTTTACAGTCATACACCACAAAATGATGTTTCAATGATGGACTGCATATAGGATGGTGGTCCCATAAGATTAGTACCACATAGCCCACATGTGTATAGGCAATACCATCTAGGTTTGTGTAAGTGTACTCTATGATGTTCGCACAACAATGAAAGCACCTAATTATGCATTTCTTAGAACATATCCTCGCTGTTAAGTGATGTATGACTGTGTATCTTCTGCCTATATCCCTTCAGTCTCACTATTTTACTTTAGTCCAGATCAGCTAATTCTTGTAATAATCACACATCAAGTACCCTCAGCTCTCAACTCTCCTTCCAATTCATTCAACAGGTCGCTACTAGAATATTTTTGAGAATTTTGCTCATGTTATTCTTCGGCTGTGAAACACTGAATGATCCCCACTCTTTACAGAATCAAATATAAACATTTTTTTTTTTTTTGAGGACGATTAGCCCTGAGCTAACATCTGCGGCCAATGCTCCTCTTTTTGCTGAGGAAGACTGGCCCTGAGCTAACATCCATGCCCATCTTCCTCTACTTTATATGAGGGATGCCTACTACAGCATGGCTTGCCAAGCGGTGCCATGTCCAGACCCGAGATCCGAACCAGCGAACCCCGGGCCACAAAAGCAGAACATGTGCACTTAACCGCTGTGCCACTGGGCCAGCCCAATATAAACTTCTTACACTGGAGTCAAGACCTTCTAAAATATGGTCTTAATGTGTCCTTTTAAGATTTATCTCCTACAACTTTTCCAAATAAAACCTCTAAGTAAATGGTTTATTTATTGTCTTCTCCTCAATACGTTATGCCTCCCTGTCCCCTGTACTTCTGTTCATACCATTCCCT
This sequence comes from Equus asinus, assembly GCF_041296235.1. Classification (NCBI taxonomy): domain Eukaryota; kingdom Metazoa; phylum Chordata; class Mammalia; order Perissodactyla; family Equidae; genus Equus; species Equus asinus. The sequence continues at coordinate 154,938,234 of NC_091791.1, forward strand.
ACAGTTAAATGATTTTTAATTTTTTTACCTGCTCAAATTTAGCATTCTTCAGGAGTCTGGTCCAATCTCTTTTCTCCATAAAGTATTCCATGCTTACTCTAGGGTGAAGTAATCCCTCTCTCTTCCTTAAATAGTTATGCTACTTCCTCTATACCATTTATAATGTATCAGGTATGCCTTAGGACATCTATTTTATCATCTCCATCCATTCAAGTATTTACTGAGTGCTGAAGACTGACTAGCAATACAGCAGAGAACAAGCCAGTTACAGGTTCTAATCTTATGAAGGTTTTAAGAGCATGGGCTCTGAAGTTTCATTTGACACCTGTATCTACTACTTAAATGAGATACGACCTTAAGCAATTATTTAACTCACCATGTCGGTTTCCAAATCCACCCATGAATGGGAGCATAAGTAAAGGAAGAAGAAACAAAAGGAGTCCAGGAAAGGTTTTCTCCTAAAGATGGAAATAGATATGTGTGTATACCAATGAGGATCATCTAATAGAGAGGCAGAGCAGAAAACAGGAGTAGAGTCCTTGAGAAGGTGGCAGGAGATGGTAACCAGATCACACTGGTAGGATGGGCCTTTGAGAGGAAAAGAGACACTTTCTCCATTGTAACCCAAGATAAGAAAAGGTGGGTATAAATGTAAGTGGATTTATAGATTTGATATGAAGAGTAAGTTAGGTCATTGGCTGAGAGTGAAGGTTGAAGAGAAGCAAGAAGGTTTGAGGAGAAAGGACAAAGTACAAGACAGTTGTCTTACTAAGTGGGAAAAAGTATGCCTAAATGGAGAAATTCAGCAGATCTGCGAAACAGTACTGAACGTTAACCTACTTTGTCATCTTGAATTTAAAGTGAAGCCAATTAGCATTATGTTATGATTTTTCTCCAGTTTGACTGCCTATTTGGCAATAGGCACTGAGAAGACAGACAGCGTTCATCTAAGATTGGCATCTCTTCAGGTGGGAGATGTAAATCTGAGGGTATTTGTAAAGGAATGATTTTAATGATGAATCATAAAATCTAGACTAGTGAAGAGGGCAGGTGACAGTGAGGGGAGGCCTAGTAGATGGTACCAAAGTATTTGAAATCAATGATCTAGAAGTTTCTTAAAATGTGAAAGAATTTTGCAGTAGGAATCTATAGGATTCTTAAGGACAGACAAAGTGCCATCCCAAAAGATGCTTGCAAATAGCAGGAATCAACTCATTCTTGCTGATTTGATTAGTTAGAGCCCCAACAGCTCACCTGGCATGTCACAGCCAATGTATGACAGATCTGGGTCTTCCCAGTTCGGAATTCTCCAAACATCTCTGTAATGGATCCAGTCTCAATTCCTCCTAAAAGAGCAATAAGAAACACCTCTTAGCACAATACAATGTTTAGAAACAATAATCAGAGAAATGCCCTTGAAGCTCATCAGAAAGATGTTTACATAATTTGGAAATATAATTTTCAACAAGCAGTAATTTTTAAAATACTTTTTATTTTGAAATAATTCTAGATTTATAGAAAACTGCAAAGAAATGTACAGGGAGGTCCCATGAATTCTTCACCCAAACTCCTCCAATATTAACATTTTACATAACAATCGTAAAGTAAACAATCAATATCAGTTTTCTGACATTGATACAATCGACAGAGCTTGGTCAGGTTTCTCCAGTTATACATGCACTCATTTGTGTGTTCTATAAAATTTCATCACATCTGTAGCTTCATGTAACTACCACCACGATCAAGACACAGAACAATACCAACACAAGTCAATAAGCAGTCATTCAAAAAAAAAAGATATGTCATCTAATATTTACTAAATGTTTCTCGTGTACCTGGCACAGTGCTATGTATTTATATGCATCACTTTATCTAATTCCAATAACTTATAACGTGGGAGGTCTTTTTATCCTCATTAAGAAGAGAAGAAAACTGAAGCATAGAACTATTAAGTAATTCGCACCATGTAATACAGCCATAAATGCTGGGAGGGGGGACAGGAGAGCTAACATTCAAATTTGAGTGTGATTCTCGAACTCATGCTATGTTGCACCCTAAAAAAAAAAAACTTGTGGCCGACCCCGTGGCCAAGTGGTTGGGTTTGCGCGCTCTGCTTTGGTGGCTCAGGATTTCGCCAGTTCAAATCCTGGTGCGGACGTGGTACTGCTCACCGAGCCATGCTGAGGCGGCATCCCACATGCCACAACTAGAAGGACCCACAACTAAAAAATACACAACTGTGTACCAGAGGGCTTTGGAAGAAGGAAAAAAAAGGGGGGGGGGGCACTTAAATTATTAAATATTTGGGGAAGCAACAAGAACCAAATCTAACTTTGCAATAATTTAGGACAGTAATGTTTTCAAAAGTTTTAAAACTTTACAGCTTTCCATAAAGTCTTGAAGGTTAGTGTGTACTACAATGTAGTATTCAAACATGGAATTTTTTTTTTAATTAAGATTATGATAGTTTACAACCTTGTGAAATTTCAGTTGTACATCATTGTTAGTCATGTCGTAGGTGCACCACTTCACCCTTTGTGCCCTCCGCCCTCCCCCAACCCCCCTCGCCCCTGCTAACCACCGATCAGATCTCCTTGTCTATATGTTAACTTCCACCTATGAGTGGAGTCATACAGAGTTCATCTTTCTCTCTCTGGCTTATTTCACTTAACATAATACCCTCAAGGTCCATCCAAAACATGGAATTTTTTAACCAATCATCAGATTGTCAACCTTGTAGTAGAGTAGAACGTTATAATTATTTCTTTAGGCAGAGGGCGCTTACTCTCTGACTACAATATTAAATGGAGATTAAATTATTTAACTGGAAGATAACTTCAGTATTTTATAAGTCAGGTTCCAGCCTGCAGCAGTTTTACTTCTTCAGTGTGGATCCTTCTCTTCTCTCTCAATCATAGCTAACACATAAATTCTACCCAAATACTTCAGTTTTGTTCTGTGACCTGGATGCTTTGCTAACTGCAGTTCACAACATATGATAAGGGATTACTACACCTTGAAGTAGTTTGTCAAGCTCTTTGGAGCCAGTAGTAATCTGTATGATCTCTGATCGCCTTTGGTGGAACTCAGTTGCAGTGGTGAAACCCATTGGAACTAATTTAGCTGCCTCAGTCTGGGAAAAATAAGAAATGTCAAATCAACAAAATATACTTAGTAAAACAAGAAGCACGCATGCAATAGAAAGAGACGACAGCTAACAAAATTTCCAGAATGATTTCTCTTTAAAAAGTCATCAAAATACTAGTAGTTCTAGTTCTAGGATTAATTTCTCTCTCTGGCAACTAAAAGATAAACTAACTTAGAGACTCCATGAAGACTAACTTTTTAATTGCCAATTTAAGTAACACATTCATGTAGTAAAAAAAAAAAAAAAAGAAAAAAGAAATTATAGACCCACATGTGTACTTCACCTGATTTATGATAAATTAACACTATAATACAAAGTCTAACAACATATTTAAACCTTGATTTCCTGGTCCATCAATCACAGATTGTAACTTTCAACTACCTTAAATGAGGACATTTGTCCTTTACCTCCATGTCTACTTCCCCTTCTGTCAGCTGTACCTTTTCTTATACATTATCAAGGTTGAGAACATTTATATCCTATTTTGTAGTCATTGATAAGCCTTCAATGATCAATCTATAGGTTGATTCCAAAATTTAAAAATAAATGCATTCACAAATATGTGGAAATTAAACATTACACTCCTAAATAACCAATGAGTCAAAGAAGAAATCACAAGGGAAATTATAAAATACTTTGAGATGAAAGAAAATGAAGACACAATATACCAAAACTTATGGGATGTGGCAAAAGCAGTGCTTAAAGGGAAATTTATAGCTGTAAACACCTCTGTTAGAATGATCTCAAATCAATAACCTAACCTTCCATCTTAAGATCCTAGAAAAAGAAGAGCAAACTAACCATAAAGCAAGCAGAAGGAAGGAAATAAGATTAGAGCGGAAACTAATGAAATAGAGAATAGAAATATAATAGAGAAAATCAAGAAAACCAGAAGTTGGTTCTTTGAAAAGATCAACACAATTGATAAATCTTTAGCTAGACCAAGAAAAAAAGGCTCTAATCACTAAAATCAGAAGTGAAAGAGGGAACACTACCACTAATCTTACAAAAATAAAACTCCATGCCAACAAATCAGATAACTTAGATGAAATAGGGAAATTCCTAGATACAAACTATTAAAACTCACTCTAGAAAAAGAATCCAAGCCAAGGCACTGAATAATTGAATTTGAGTCTAAATTCAGTAAAATAAATTATCTTAGTTTGACTATAAAAAACAAAAAACGAAAAACTGAATAGATCTACAGCAAGTAAAAAGATTAAACTTGTAATTCAAAATTTGCTACAACAAAAAGAAAAAATCAATGAACAGCTAAGTAGTGAGTTGCATTATTCTTTAAACTTGTCTACTACTTAATACTTCTCTTGAAAATTCATTACCGTGTTTATATTATAGCTTTGTAAATATAATTCACTGCAGAACCAAATGGTGTGCTAGAAATACAATTCTTTCACTAAGGCTCCAATGTTAACAACCCTATGTCTCTCAAAGATTTCTACCGTCAAACTCAAATTCGTTCTTTTTTATACACCACCAGTTTCAAAATCACGCTCCATTTTACCTTACTTTTATAACTGAGTGATGTCTTTCTCAAGTGTCTGACTTTATCATTTCTCAAATTTTCCAACCTCTCAATCTTACTATGTATTCTATTGAATCCTTCTTTCCCCCTGATGATCTCCTTTCCTTCTCCAAACTGGGCTGTCTGCTCTCCAGGCTAGCTACTGTCCTGGGTCTTCCTTCACTGAGTACTTGAGTTGGAGTCACTCTAACCTAGATTTTGTTTTCCACCCTCATTTTGGTAAAGTATATTCTCAAGTAACTTCCTAAGAGTGGACAAGAGAAAAACGTTCAGAATTCCTCTATTTCTGAAAATGTTTTATTCTCCCCTAATACTTGATTAATAATATTACTACAATAGAATTCTAAGTTCAAAATTATTTTCTCTCAGATCTTTGAAGGCATTGCTCTACTAGCTTCTACCATCCAGATTTCTGATAAGAAATGTGCTGTCTTTCTGATTTTTGGTTTTTTCAGGTCACTTAGTTTTTTCTCTCTGAATCTTCTCTTTATGACTGGTATACTAAAATTTCACAATGATGTATCTAGGTGTGGGTCTTACTATGTAAGACTTCTGCTTCCCTTAAGCTCTGGGAAATTTTCTTGTATTATTTCTTTGAGAATTTCTTCCCTTCTTTTTTCTGTGATGTCTCTTCCCATAACTTCTAATCTTCAAGATGAATGAAGATTAATGAAAATTAGAAAATAAAAATACCAAGGGGGGGAACTATAAACCAATATTGAACTCTAGTTAATATATGCTAAAATATTTAGGAGGAATTGTACTGACATCTGCAACTTTCTTTGAAAAGCATAGAAAAATTCCAAGATACACTGATCACTGGATTGAGAGATAAATAGGTGATAAAGCAAGCATATTAAAATGTTAATGGTAGAGTCTACTTGACGGGTATATACGTGTTCATTGTAAAATTCTTTCAAGCTTTGCAGTAAGTTCAAAAATTTTAATAACAAAATGTTGAAGAAGGGGCTGGCCGGGTAGCGTAGCAATTAAGTTCCCATGCTCCACTTTGGCAGCCTGGGGTTCACAGGTTCGGATCCTGGGCGTGGACCTATGCACCACTTATCAAGCCAGGCTGTGGCAGGTGTCCTACATATAAAATAGAGGAAGATGGGCACAGGTGTTAGCTCAGGGTCAATCTTCCTCAGCAAAAAGAGGAGGATTGGTGGTGAATGTTAGATCAGGGCGAATCTTCCTCATATTTAAAATGAATAATAATAATTAAAAAAAAGGGGTGGGGGGCCAGCCCCATAGCCAAGTAGTTAGGTTTGTGCGCTCTGCTTTGGTGGCCCAGGGTTTTGTTGGTTCAGATCCTGGGTGCGGACATGGCACTACTCCTTAAGCCATAGTGAGGGGGCGTCCCACATAGCACAAAGAGAGGCACTCACAACTAGAATATACAACTATGTACTAGGGGGCTTTTGAGAAAAGAAAAAAGTTGAAGAAAAAATACTCATAGGAGATGCTTTCCCTTCTAGTGATTTTAACCTCTACATTTTCTAGTCTACGAGTTCTTAAAAAAAACAGAATATTATAACCAAAGTGAAATCTGAAGTAAAACCAGGCAACTGCAATTTGGCAGAACTTTACTTCTATTCTTAGACAATAAGCCTGCTTTCATCTGTGCTAGGCAGAAGTGTTAAATCTGTTGGAGTTTTCAATAGCTAAGAACTACCAAATCCTTGAACACTACATAGAATGGCAAGTAAAAGAAAAATATTACAAAAAAAATGCATGCTGAATCTGTCAGTGCTGTCATAGTGCACCAAGAGAGCAGAGCTCAACAAAAGCCAATTACAACTACATTAAACTTTGAAAATGTGAAGACGACCACAGAAGAATCTGCCACCTTCTGAATGAGTTGTTTTGTTCACCATATCTCTCTCTCTTGTTAAGAAACCACTTTGATTTATATTTTGAACACGATTTTTCTTTTCTTTAGTTTCCTTTCTCCACTGTGACAGTGGATCTTCTTGCTGAAAGTCTCAGTTCCAAAGACTTTGGGGGAATGGGAGGGGATAGCCACTGTGACTGACCAAATATTCTTTAACCTTTAAAAGCAAATAACACAGTCTTTACCCACCAGAAACTCATAAAATGTCTGAAATCAAAGAGGACAGAAAAATAAAAAGACCTATCTATATCACTTTGCACATCTCATTTCACTTATTACAGGTTTGTATATATGTTTTCACAGAAACAAAACACTGGATTTGATTTTTAAAACTAATGTCTGACAAGGCATAAGCAAAGACCCTGTCAGGATCTGTTCAGTCAAAAATCCATGCCCAGAAAGAAACAACAGACTTTAGAGCCACCTACTGGCTTAGTCAACATCACAATCTTTCAGTGAGGCATTAGGGACTCAGAACTTTTATTTTCAATTAAGTCACCACTTCAACAAACATTTATTTATTTGAGTAATCCAATAAATGACAATTTCATACTTCCATGGATGGCAACACCTTTACTCCAAGGACTTAAATTAAGAATTACTTATGATTTTTGAGCCCTGAGTGGCTTACTATCACAGACTGGTACTAAATAAATGGAATAACAGCCCTGCCAGTGCTTACAAATTTCAAGCTCTTAGTATAATACTGGGTTGTGCATATATTAATGTATGAGATATTAAATAAGTACAAACAAATCTCAGATATTGTCCATTTGACTAAGCTACATGGCAGAACTACATGTGAGGAAGCTCCCAATAATAACAAATGCATTCTTTTTGAAGATTCTTTGGCTTTTGAAGATTCTTTTTCAGAGAAAATTTCTGTGAAACTATAACAGGAATCAACACAAAATATGAAAACATAACTTTATAGATAAATATTTGCTTTACACTATATAAAAGTTCAAGGGTAAAGCCAATCAAACTGTGTAACTATATAAATACCAGAGGATAAGTGCATAAAATAAAATGTAATCATGGGGAATTATGGGTGCTAAAGATGTCTGACCCAAGAATAATAAATAGTAGCTCTAAGACCTTGGAGGGAGACAACAAAGGATCACAGTATAATAGGATGAAAATAACTGGGTTCTCGTCTTAGTTCTGCCATCATCTGTATGACCTTGGATAAATCACTGAACCACTGTGCCTAAGCTTCCACATCTGTAAAACAGGGAGAATCCTGGCCCTACCTCTCTCTCTGTGTCGTTATGAGGGCCAAATGAGAATATAGTGAAAAGGATGGGATTTCAAAGTTAAAGTGCTATATAGTATAAGAGATTATTAAGTTACTACCTCATTTCCGCTAAGCCAGTAAAATCATTTTTATGTCATTTATTAATGTAAAAAAAACTAAGCTCATGATTTGAAATCACATTCTCTGGTCATCATTAAAGAATCTTGCCTGTGATTAATTAACAGATTATACACAGAGAGACTAATTAATATGACTTTCAATTCAAGTGATAAAAACAGCTTGTCTATTTAAAAGTAATATATGTTTATTATAGAAAATGTATGGGGCTGGACCCATAGCTGAGTGGTTAAGTTCGCGCGCTCTGCTGCAGGCGGCCCAGTGTTTCGTCAGTTCGAATCCTGGGCATGGACATGGCACTGATCACCAAACCATGCTGAGGCAGCATCCCACATGCCACAACTAGAAGGACCAACAACTGAAAAATATACAACTATGTACTGGGGGGTTTTGGGGAGAAAAAGGAAAAAAATAAAATCTTTAAAAAAAAAAATGTAGAAACTTCAGAAAACTGAGGCAAAATAAAAATTGTTCACATTCTTACCATCCAGAAATAACAGTTAATATTGTAGTGTATTTACCCCCAGTGTATGTGCTATACACAAACACACATTTTTAAAAACAAAAATCAAGCACATATACACACACACGTATATTCATGTGTGTATACATACATACACGCATGTTTTGTTAAGCTGCTTTCTTATATCAGGAACATTTTCCTATGACAATGAATATTCTTCAAAACTGTTTTTAGTGGCTGCATACTAACAAATATATTTCTAAGGCATGACATCCTAATATCCAGAAAGATAAGGTACACACCACTCACTGCTGGTAGGAGTGCAAAGTGGTAGTCAATTTGGCAGTATTTATGTCATAACCCATGATACTGTAATTCCCTAGAGAAAATTCCAATTTATGCAAGGAGGTACATACAAAGATAATTAACTGGTAATGCAGTCACCTCTGAAAAGGGGGACAGGGTCATCCTGTCAACAATGAGGGATAGAAGGAGAAAGACCACCACTTTTCACTGTATACCCCTTTGTACTATTTCCACTAATGCCTCCCTAGGTTACATAAGCAGTACTTACCAGAATTTTATCAGCTTTGGCTTCACTAATCCCCTTAATATTTATTAGCTCCTTCTTTGGTGCATAGGCAACAGCCTCCACAGTATGGAATCCGGCTTCTTCCAATTTCTTCACATCATTGGCATTTATGCCACATTGCTACAAGTGAAGAAAACCAGGGATAAATTTAAGCTTCAGTTCTCTCAACTGTCCAGTGTGGATATTTGCCCTACCTACTTCACAGAGCTCTTTTTGAGAACTGTGATATTAATATGCAAAAGCTTTGAAAAGTGTGCCCTACATATGAGGTATTTAATAACAAATTATCAACCTTTTCATTAGCAAAACCAGTTTTAAACTAGCACTATGTCATGTATATTAAAACTCTTATAATGGACTCATCACGAAATGAGATTAAACCAGTAATTCCTAAGCACTGGGAATAAACCTGCAACTCTCGACCTTTTATGCCTGGGACTCTAAATGAACTTTGAGACCCTAAGCCCTAAATGGCCACTTTAAACCAGTGTTTCCCATATCAAGCACACACAAAAAATAATATCGTCTACACTAAGCTAGGGTAAACAGATAAGGTTGCCCCAGAGCTAAGAAGAACAGTATCTTAGCATATCAATATCCTTTTGGCAGCACAATGACTAGAAAGCTCTGCTCTAACAACTGAATTAAGAATGGGGAAAACTACTTTTGGTCAGGGACTTACATACATACTTCTCAAAACAAGCCACCTAAAGGTACCTCTTCCTCCCTATATACAAAGTCAGCTTTGGTTTTATTAGCCACCGAAACCATGACTTGGGGGAAAGCATGGGGAGATGTCTATGTATTTGGGGGTCAGGGAAGGTTTGGAGAGGGGAGAGAATAGTATCTGCCCATACAAACCATGTCTGCTATTAATATTTAAGCAATAAGCAATATACATGTGTATTTAAGGATGCTCACGATAACAAGTTATGACTCTAAACCCTCTAATGTTTATCACAAACCCATTTAAGTAACTTCTGGAGTCCTGAAGCTTAGCTGGGGATGGGAGGAATATGTGTAAAGAAACAGAAGAATGAAGGCTTTCTCTGCTTTCACTCCTACTTCTTTTGGCCCATGTCAGCTGCACTCACACCGGGGCCTCTGTACAGTGGGCAGAAATAGTGCAAGGCCCCAGCTCTTGTGCAGAGTCCTAAGCTAGAGCCTGGCTCTTATACCTTCACACTTCAAGCCCTTCTGCCTCTCTATGACAGCTGTCTTCCTACTAACTTCAGCACAGATCTGGGTCAATGGAGAGATGTTGCTCCTCTCTCCTTCCCATATAGCTGGCCCTGGCCACTGTAATTCCCTGAACAGTAATTTCATACTTAGTACAAATGACTCCGCCATGGGATCCTAGGGTTTCTTAGTTTCTGACAATCCAGCTCTGAGAAAGAAAAATGATAAATTAGGAGGAGAATTCTCAACAAAAGAAGAGATCTAGACAGACATGTTTAGCAACTATCTTAAGCCTTTCCACAGGATCCTTGACAATGCCCCTGAAAACTCTAATTTGGGTCTTGATTTGAGGTAGTAAACCAATGGTATATGTAAAAGTTGTGATTTCTCCCAATAGGTAGAAGAATCTAGTCCAGTACTGTAGTTCCAAAATTAGCAACTAACACATACCTCTAACCGTGAAACAGGTTGTGGGCCAAAGCTCTCTTCTTCCACTGAAGTATCTGCATTTGCTTCAAGCTGCATCTGCATAGCCATTACTCAGTGTTCAAGACTGAAAAATACAGATGGCCATCAGGAAGAACACTAAAAGTAAAGAGCTGCAAACTCAGGTTTACAATAAATCTCTGAAAAATTCCTTGCTAGGCTTTTGGTCTATTCACTGACCGACTCATGGCAGGAAAAAGAACAAATCTCTCACCAGCTTTCCCTTCTACTTTGCTAGTTGTATCAGAAAGACTAGGGAGAGCCAGGACTATTTTGCTTCTTAAAGATGCATAGCTTAACTAGATCAACTACATGCCCCTGGTCCCCTGCTTCATATTCCTTGAGAGTAGGGGCCAAATTTTATTTATTTCTATACACTCTACAATACATCATAACTGTCAGGTGTTTGGTAAATATTTGGCAAATGAATGCAGACTTTCTGGGACTCTACTTATAATTAAAAAAAAAAAAAATGTGAATGGTTAAACTGCTTCAGTTCCATTGTTCCCTTCCAGCAAGCAGGGTTTGGGGGTGGTGGGACAGGAGTGAAATGAAGGTACAGAATGATTGCCCATAAGCCTCCATTCCTGATAGAGAAACAATAGATGGAGATGAGAGGTAAATTCCCAGCTCAGGCAAGGATCATGCTTGTAGTCACACATTTTGCTTCTAATAGGAGTGTATGAAATTTAAAGATCACCATTTTAATCAATTACAGACCTCAGTGAATGCACAAATGAATAAATAACATGCAAGTACCCTGCTTAGTCTGAAACCTTCCAGATAAGCATAAGGCCAAAAGCTCAAGTCAGGTCATTATGAGAGGGTTAAGATTGCTCAGGGTGAAACGAAGAACTGAGAACAAAAAACATCTGTAACTGTCTTCAGGAGGTACTAGTAAAAGCGAACAAGTCTTGATGTCCACAGAATAAATGAACCTAAATCACACCAAAACAACCTGGACAGTTAAACCATCAGGATAAATTTAACTCAAAAGATAACAAATAGGAAATCTCCATTCTTAGAGACTTGACATGATCATTTGTTCTTAATTGGTTCAAGTACAGATCTCTCAGATGGCAGATTTAGCATAACCTGAGCTTATGATAATTCCAAATATCGAATCAGCTGAATGTAATTTAAATTTAAATGTCTCCCTTCATAATTTATGGAAAAGATGGCAAAGCAGAGTAATGGAAGGATGGTCTTTTCAATAAATAGTGCTGGGCTGATTGGATAGCCTTAAAGAATAAAATAAACTTGATCTCTATCTCACACCACAGAAAAACAATCAATTTCCAATTTAGATTATAGATCTAAATGTAAAAACAAAGCTTTTAGAATGTAGACATGTATCTTCACAACTTTGGGTTAAAGGTTTCTTGAACTAGATACATAAAGCAGTAACCAGGGGCCGGCCCCGTGGCCAAGCGGTTAAGTTTGTGCGCTCCACTTCGGTGGCCCAGGGTTTCGCCGGCCCGGATCCCGGGCGCGGACATGGCACCCCTCATCAAGCCATGCTGAGGTGCTGTCCCAAGTCCACAACTAGAAGGACCCACAGCTAGAATGTACAACTGTGTAAAGGGGGGATTAGGGGAGAAAAAGCAGAAAAAAAAAAGATTGGCAACAGTTGTTAGCTCAGGTGCCAATCTTTAAAAAAAAAAAAAAGCAATAATCAAAAAGGAAAAAGCTGAAAAACTGAACTATACTTATATTTAGAACTTCTATCCATCAAAAGACACCATTAATAAGAGAATGAAAAGTCAAACTACAGTGAGGGGAGAAAATATTTACCACATATATAACCAGGGGCTGATAATCAGAATACATAAAGAATTCCTTCAAATCAGCAAGACAGACAACCCAGAAGAAAAACAGGCAAGAGATCTGAACAAGGCCTTCACGATAGAAGATATCCAAACGGCCAAAAAAGGTATGAACAAACGCTCAACCTCATTAATAATCAGCAAAATTAAAAATTAAAAGAACAAAATATAACTATATACCTACCAGAATAGCTAAAATTAAAAAGATTGACAAAATCAAGTGTTAGCAAGAATGTGGAACAACAAAACACTCAAAACACTGCTGGTTTGAATGTAAATTGGTACAACTTTGGAAAACTAGTATTACACGTGAAAGTTGAAGATAGACAAATGCTATGACCCAGGAATTTCAATACTCTATTATTAACCCGTTGAAAAGCATACACATGTGCACCAAAACGTATACAGAAATGTCCTCAGCAGCCTTTCTTATAAAAGCAAAAAACCAGAAACAACCCAACGTCAACCATGGGTAGAATGAATAAGGAATACAAGATACCAACGACAAAGAACTACTGCTACACGCAAAGACATGTATGAATCTAGGCAATGTTGACCAAAGCCAGACACAAAAATAGAAACATACAGTCTTACTTATGTAAAATTCAGAAACAGGCAAAACTAGTCAAGGGCGTTAGACGTCAACACAGTGGTTCCCTTCGGGGAGAAGCCGGGAGAGTATTAGACCAGGGGGAACAAGTGCTGACAGCATTCTACTTCTTGAGTGCTGATTACACAGGTATGTTCATTTTGTAATAATTCATGGAGCTGTGTACGCTTTGATCTGTGCATTTTTCCATACGTCTATTACACTTCACTTTAGAAGTTGTTTTAAAAACCAAATCTCCCTACAGATCATTCCGTAGGCATCACTAAACGGTCTTGCGCGTTGGATACCGAAAATCTCCTTTCGGCAACTGGAGGCCGGCACTTTGTGAGCGCAGCAGGGCGTGAGGGAGAGAGGGCTGACCAGAAATCCGGAAACCCCGGCCTTGACACTCAACAGCTGCGACTTTAGGTCACTTACGCCTCCCCGGATCTGGGCTTCCTCGGCCACGCCCCTAAAGTGGCTGGGGGAAAGAAAGGCCCCCAAGGCTGCTCCCAGCTCTAAAGACTGGGCTCCGCTGCTGTTCTCGCCACCACGAGCTCCCAAAGTCGGACGGGCCCGGGCAAGCCCCTGCTCCGCCCCGCCATGTTGGAGCTTCTCCCTCGGCGCAGAGGCGCCCCATAAGCCGGCTGGAGGGACACGGGCCTGGGGCCGGTCCGGCTACCGCGGGGACGAGCCCGGCGGCGGAAAGGGGCCCGGGCCGCGCCTGACACCCTCACCTCGGCCTGCAGCGCCGCTCGCTCGGGCGGGCTGCGCGCTCCGACTTCCCTCCGCTGGCTTGGGCCCGGCTGCCGCGGACAGACTCCAGACCCCCTGGCCTGCGCCCCGCTTCTCTACTCCGTCGCTTCGGCCTCTGCACACAACCCAGGCGAGCTTCGGCTAGCGACTACGCGCCTCGGAGTGCGTCTCGGCCCCCCTCAGGCCTCCGTCTCAGGCCTCAGCGCCCGCTCTCCCCGGCGGCTTTCGGAAATCCCGCCAAACCTCCGTCAGGGTCACGCCCGCGTCAACGTAACGTCTCCCCGTCCTTCTCGGATACGCCTTCTGGCATCTTCGGCCACTGCTAGCGAGTCTGAGGTGGGACCACGGAGCTTGACTTTGCCTGCTATTATGGATTGCCCTCTTCCTTTCCCCCCTAACGACTAATTAAAAATTTGGGACTTGCTCCTTTCTTTTCTTTACCGCACCGAGGACTACAACTCCCAAGAGGTAGTGGGGTAGGCCTGAGACTACAACTCCCAGTATGCCTCGCCGGAGGACGCCGAGGGATTAGCTCCTCAATCCCTCTGGGAAATATCCTGGCTCCAGAGAGCTGTTAGTGATTTGCTTCTGAAGTTTCTTCTTTTTAAATCTTTTTGTTGTTGTAACATTGGTTTATAACATTATATAAATTTCAGGTGTACATCATTATATTTCGATTCCTGTGTAGATTGCATTATGTTCACCCCCCAAAGACTAATTACCATCCCTCAGGATACACATGTGCTTAATCACACCTTTCGCCTTCCTCGCTCCCCACCTCCCCTGTGATAACCACCAATCCAATTTCTGTCTCTATGTGATTGTTGTTTTATCTTCTACTGATGAGTGAGATGTATGGTATTTGACTTTCTCCCTCGGACTTACTTCACTTGCCATGATACCCTCAAGGTCCATCCATGTTGTCACAAGTGGCTGGATTTCATTGTTTCTTATGGCTGAGTAGTATTCCCTTGTGTATATATACCACATCTTCTTTATCCATTCGTCCCTTGATGGGCACCTAGGTTGCTTCCAAGTCTTGGCTATTATGAATAATACTGCGGTGAACATAGGGGTGCATGTATCTTTACTCATTCGTGTTTTCATGTTCTTTCAATAAATACCCAGCAGTGGAATAGCCAGATCGTATTGGAGTTCTAGTCTTAGTTTTTTGAGGAATCTCCATGCTGTTTTCCATAGTAGCTGTGCCAGTTTGCACTCCCACCAGCAGTGTATGAGAGTTCCCTTCTCTCCACATCCTCTCCAACACTTCTTGTTTCCTGTCTTGTTAATTATAACCATTCTGACAGGAGGTGATATCTCATTGTAGCTTTGATTTGCATTTTCCTGATAGTTAATGATGTTGAACATCCTGTGATGTGCCTGTTGGCCATCCGAATATCTTCTCTGGAGAAAGGTCTGTTCAGATCTTTTGCCCATTTTTAAATTGGGTTGTTAGTTTTTTTGTTATGGAGATGTATGAGTTCTTTATGTATTTTGGATATTAAGCCGTTATTGGATATGTGGTTTGCAAATATCTTCTCCCAATTGTTAGGTTGTCTTTTCGTTTTATTGATGGTTTCCTTTGCTGTGCAGAAGCCTTTTAGTTTGAGGTAGTCCTCTTTGTTTATTTTTGTTATTGTTTCCCTTGTCTGGTCAGTGAAGTTTCTAAACATGGGCTTTTGGCACTTTGGGTTGTTGTGAGCCTCTGACTCAGTCAAATTGCCAGAGCCGGGCACTTTCTAGGCCCCTGCAGGTGGTGGAGCTGAGGAAACTCAAGTAGACATGTTAAGCTGGGAAATAGAGCTTGTGGAGGGGAGAAAGAAATGACTGAAATATTAGTTAAGCTGTGGTACTTTACTGGGTATTTGCAGGACTCCGGTAGAAGGAGGCATTGATTTTGAGAGGGTAAACCTTATTGTTGTTTACTAGGAAATTTGGCTTGTGATTCCAGTTTTAAAGGGTAAATAGGGTTTCCTGGGCAAAGAAGAAGAGAGGTAAGACATAAGCAGATAGAGCAGTTTGGGTGTGGAAATTAATGATGTGGTTAAGGAATAGTATTGTCTGAAGAGAGAGGGAAAGTGTCGTAAGAGGTGCCGAGACTGGAAAGTTATGTTTGGTTCAGGCTGTGAAAAAGCTTAAGACCACGTATGGAGCTTGGTCTTTACTTTTTAGGTAATGGGGAAATCATTGGAAGTTTTTAAGCAGACGAGTCATGTGGTTAGATCTACTTTTTCCTCCACCACTCCTTTATGTTTGTGGAGTGCTTTAAAGTTCATTAAGTTTTTATTTAATCCTCACACCATTATCTTGTGGCAATGAAGGACAGATTTCAGGAGAGTGAAAGTAAAGACAGCGAAAACCGTTAGGAAGCTTTCGCAATATTTCAGGCAAGAGATGAAGGCGTGAGTTAGAGCAACACCAGAAAGAACAGATTCAGGAAGCATTCTGGGGGTAGAGCCAAACTAACTTAGTGATTACAGAGGGTTCCTGAGGATGATAGTGAGTTGCCTTCCATACCGAAGATACCCACCTTTCCCTCCAGTTCTTCACACACCCTCCTCCTCAGAACATCTGCAGACCCCTCTTGGCTGAGTGAAGTCTCGTGCATTTGATCTGTCATTAAAATGAAGTTCCTGTGTCTAGTTCCTGGATGTCAAACCAGAGAAGCCCCATCTGCAGAAAGATTAAGAAATTGAGAGACTAAGAAAGTAGGAGAGAGTCTGAGACGGAAAGAAAACAGTTTCGAATTCTGACTGCTTTCCAGATCTCCCTTCCAATTTCTTAGAGGCCCAACAACACTTACTGCTCTGGAGGTCCATGGGATACCCCTACATGCCAATAAATCTCCCTTCCATTTTAGTGTAGAGTAGTTTTCTGTTCCTTTCTTCCAACAACCCACTAAGAACTTGGAAATAAGACAAACTAGATTTCTCACTAACAGTTAAATTAACAATCCATGAGAATATTTATAAATGTGTAATTGAAAGGTTTTGGATATATCCCAAATTGTAATCGAGGTGTCCTATCTGAAATCTCAGGGAGACAACCTCTAATAAGACCAAAACTTAATAAGCAGAAACCTAATCTTTTATCTTAAGAAAAATAATCTTAGGGGCTGGCCTGGTGGTACATTAGTTAAGTTCATGCACTCCACTTCAGTGGCCCAGGGTTCACCAGTTCAGATCCCCAGAATGGACCTATACACCGATTATCAAGCCGTGCTGTGGCAGGCATCCCACCTATAAAGTAGAGGAAGATGGGCACAGATGTTAGCTCAGGGCCAATCTTCTTCAGAAAAAAAAAAAAAAAACCCACAGGCTTGGCAGTGGATGTTAGCTCAGGGCTAATCTTCCTCAAAAAAAAAAAAAATCTCATTGGCATAGTCAACCTGGAGAATGGAAAGGGAAACCCAGTGTCACGTCAAGGTGATCCATTTGAGTAGTGTGAGGAAGATTTAGTATTAGGAAGTCTCTAATTATAATTGACCACATTAATAGGTCAAGGAGAAAAACCCTATGGTAAATTTCATCATTTTGAAAAGGCATTCATTAAAATTCAACATAAATTCCTGATTAAGGGGAAAAAAGGTAAAAAGGAATTAGATGTTTCCTTAACATGATCAAGAAGAAAACAGATATCCCAAACAAGCTGCTGTCATCTGCTTACCAGTGAAACACTTTCATTAGAATGAAGAGCAAAGTTGTCTATTGCCACTATTATTTACTATTGTTCAGGAAGTGCCACTAAGTGTAATAATAAAAGCATGAAATAATAAAAAATAATTTAAAAGTAAATAATAAAAGATGTAAATGTTGGAAAAGATTTACAGATATGATTATATACCTGGACAGTTTAAGGGACAATAGTGTAACTGATTACAAAATATAAAAAGATCAGAGCTTTATTAAGTACTAACAATAACTAGACAATGTAATAGAAAAAAAGATCCCATTCACATTGGAAACACAAAACATTTCTGGGAATAAACTTTTAGAAATGTTCAGGACCCATGTGGAGAAATCTCCAAAACTGTGTTCCCAGAGAGAAGGCTCAAGATTATAAAGTTGAAAATTCTCCAAAATCAGTGAATTCCCAATAGAAACCCCAGCAGGATTTGTGGCAGTCACTGTTGGTTGCCTACGTAACAGTCATTGCTCTTCTTTATGGCTAAGAGAACCTAGTCTACAGAAGGTTGCTCACCAGTAAAATTTTGGATGACTTTGCCTTCATCTGTATTCTTTTATGTATTGTTTGAATTTTTGGTATGAATTTGTTTTGACCTTATGATAATTTAAAAATCGTAACAAAAATGTAAAATGCCTCAGGATAAACTTAACAAGAAAAGTGCACATCCTGTAAGAAGGAAACTTTAAGATCTTAAAGGACACAAAATAGAAAAGCATACTGTCTACTTGTTTTGGAAGACTCAACATCTTAAGCATTTCAGTTCTCCATTAGTTGATCTTTGAATTTAGTGTAACATGATCTCAGTATAAATGCCAACAAGATTTTTTTGGGAAGTGATCAAACTAGTTCTCACCTTTATAATGGTAAAATAAAAAGCAAGAAGAGCTAGGAAAATCCTGAAGTAACTAGAGCCTGAACCAACCAAATATTAAAACATATTATAAAACTACAATAATTAAAAAGTACTTGTACGAAAAAGATAGGTCAATGGAACAGAATGGTTTTCCAGTGTCTTAGTTTCCTATTGCTACTGTAACAAATTACCACAAATTTAGTGGCTTGAAACAACAAAAATGTATTATCTTACAGTTCTGGAGGTCAGAATTCCTAAATGGGTTTCATTGGCCTGAAATCAAGGTGTTGGCAGAATTGTGTTCCTTCCGGAGGTCCTAGGAGAGAATCTCTTCCTTTGCCTTTTCTAGTTTCTAGAGGCATCTGCATTCTTTGGCTCAAGGCCCCTTCCTCCATCTTGAAAGCCAACAATCACTCTGACCGCTGCTTCCAGCATCACATCTCCTTCTCTAACTCTGACATTCGGCCTCCCTCTTATAAGGACCCTTGTGATCGCATTGGGCCCACCCACCTAATCCAGCATAGTCTCCCCATGTCAAGATGCTTCAAAACATCTGCAAAGTCCCTATTGCCGTGTAAGGTAACATTCACAGGTCTCAGGAATTAGAATGTGGACATTGGGGGACTATTATTCTGCCTGTCACACTCAGATATAGATACAAATACATAGAGAAATTTAATATATGATAAAAGAAGCATTCTGAATCAGTGGGGAAAAATAGGCTGGTTAATAAATGGTGCTGGGATAACCACATAGCCATCTGGAAAAAATTATTTGGGATACTTATCTCATACTTTATGTTAAGATAAGTTTCCAAATAGATCGAAGATATAAATGTAAAGTATTAAACCATAAAAGTTCTGAGAGAAACCATGGATCTTACAGTGGGGAAAATCTAAATATGATGCAAGCCCTAAAAGCTATAAAATAAAATATTGATACATTGGACTATGTATCTTTAAAATTCTAAATGGCAAAACTCATCATAAATAAAGTCAAATAACACAACAAAGTGGGGGGAAATTTGGAACCTGGATCACAAAGAGTTATTTTCTCTTATATTTAAAGACGTCTTACAAGCCAATGAGAAAGATAAATAACTCAGAAAAATGGGCAAAGATTATCAACAGACAGTACACAGAACAGGAGATAAAAATTGCTCCAAAGTATAGGTAAAGAAGCTTAACTTCACACATAATGAAAGAAAGGCAAATTAAAACCATATTGTGATACCATCAAAAAGTTTGGAAGGGGCCCTCCTGGTGGTGTAGTGGTTAAGTGCACACGTTCTGCTTAGGCGGCCCAGGGTTCCCTGGTTTGGATCCTGGGTGCGGACATGGCTAATCCTTTGTTTTTAAGTTGTACTTGCTTACAGGAACCAAGGCAGAACATTGCCAGAGGGCCAACCGCAGGATGGGTCCAACCCAGAAAGGTCCAAGATGGCGATGGGGTGCCATGGGCGAAAGGAAATGTGTGCAAAAGGTGCCGTGTACAAGAAGGGAAGATCTGCGCGTGCCCCAAATGCACTTGCCCTAAGCCATGATGTGGAGACCCCACCCCCTTCACATCCTGTAAGAACCCTGCTCAGCTTTCCTTCCGGGTAGAAGGTGTTTCAGAGCAGGAGCTCTGCCTCCTCCATTCATTGATCAAGGAATAATGTTCCTGCTCTGCTATTCTGAACCCAGTCTCATTCTATTGGCAGAAGCAGCTCTGGCAAAAGGACCCACTTGTGGGTCACTGGTTCCTTAGGGCTGGGTAACAGTATTTAATTAAAAGGAAAAAAATATATGTTAGAAGTTCTTTATGTGCTGATCTGAACCTATCAAGAAATGTAGTTAAGTGAAAAGGAAAATGAATAATAGTGTATATTGATGTGCTATTATTTGTGTAAAAAAGAGGGAGAAAAGAAATGTATATATATATTTTTATTTTTATTTTATTTTTTTAAAGATTGGCACCTGAGCTAACATCTGTCGCCAATCTTCTTTTCTTCTTCTTTGCCCTAAAGCCCCCCAGTACATAGTCGTATATTCTAGTTGTAGGTCCTTCTGGTTGTGCTATGTGGGATGCCACCTCAGCATGGCTTGATGAGCAGTACCATGTCCATGCCCGGGATCCAAACTGGTGAAACCCTGGGCTGCTGAAGCAGAGCGAACTTAACCACTCAGCCATGGGGCTGGCCCCAAGAAATTCCTATTTCACACTCCTACCTAGTTGCATACAGGTTTGCTTTTGTACACAGGATAGCTTTAGAAGAATGGACAAGAAACTAGTAACATTGGTTGTCTCCAAGAAGGGAAATTGACTGTCTGGCCGCAGAGTAAAAGGTGGCTTCGTGGCACAATGGATGGTGCATTGGACTTCTAGAGGCTGAAGGCATTCAAAGAGAAACTTTTTACTTTCCTTTTGGTACTTTTGTTTGTTTGTTTGTTTTGCTGAGGAAGACTCACCCTGAGCTAACATCTATTACAAATCTTCTTCTATTTTGCATGTGGGCCACCACCACAGCATGGCCACTGACTAGCAGTATAGGTTTAAATTTGGGGCCACATGAATGTATTATCCACTCAAAAACTAAAAATAGTACAGATTTAGATCTTATTTTTTAAAAAAGAGCACTCAATAAAATTTTTAATTTGGAAAATTTTTAAAGGATAGAGGAACACCAATAGCAAGAATTTGGTATAGTCTAGGGAAGAAAAAAAAGAAATTTGGCATCAAAAACAGTTGCTGGGGGACCGGCCCCATGGGCGAGTGGTTCAGTTTGCACACTCTGCTTCGGTGGCCCACGGTTTCACTGGTTTGGATCCTCGGTGCAGACATGGCACTGCTTGTCAGGCCATGCTGAGGCGGCGTCCCACATGTTGCAACTAGAAAGACCCACAACTAAAATATACAACTATGTACTCGGGGGATTTGGGAAGAAAAAGCAGAAAAAAAAAAAGAAGATTGGCAACAGTTGTTAGCTCCGGTACCAATCTTTGAAAAAAAAAAAAACAGTTGCTGGGGGCCAGCCTGGTGGCGTAGTGGTTAAGTGCTTTGGCAGCCTGGGGTTTGCCCGTTCAGATCCCAGGCACGGACATACACACCACTCATCACTCCATGCTGTAGTGGCATCCTACATACAAAATAAAGAAAGATTGATACAGATGTTAGCTCACTGACAATCTCCCTCGAGCAAAAAGGGGAAGATTGACAACAGATGTAGCTCAGGGCCAATCTTCCTCACCAAAAACCAACCAAACAAACAAAAAAAACAGTTGGAACAAAACATATACATTTAATAAAGTGTTCCATCAAGCTTCCCTAAAGCCTGTATCAAATCTCTCTCAGAACTAGACTACTTCTAGTTACTTGGCTACCAAGTAAACCTTTTTTCACTTCCAATTTTTTTGTTTTGAAAAAATTCAAGCCTACAGAATGTTGAAAGAATGGTACAATTAAACACCTGTGTACCCGTTACCTAGATTCATCAGTTGTTAGCATTTTGCTATATTTTCTTTCTCTCTCTCATTTTCTGTCTCACTCACACACATACATCACATACATATATACACATATATACTTTTTTTTTTTTTGCTGAGGAAGATTAGCTCTGAGCTAACATCTGTTGCCAATCTTCCTCCACTTTATACAAAGGATGCTGCCACAGCATGGCTGACCGGTGCTATATGTCTGCATCTGGGATCCAAACCCGTGAACCCTGGCTGTGGAAGTGGAGCATGCAGAACTTAACCACTATGCTGGGGCTGGTCCCCCCTTTTTTTCTGGCATTCCAATAAAACTTTATTTACAAAAACAGGCAGCTTTGCTGCAGTCTTGTGAGGTAGATAAGATTATTTCTCTTTGGCAAATATATGGAGATACAGCTGTCATTTTCTGAGTTTCTCCATATCAGATGCTTTAATCGCAGATTTAGAAAATCTGTCACAATACTGCATTTCCTTGTTTCTAAGATGCAGTTGAGTATCAGATGCACCTCTGATTTAATAACTGCTTTTTTGGGGAAAGAAAGAAACAACACTCTATTAAATGTATAAATCGATTGTGAAGACATGTCCTAAGAAATGCTGAGGTGATAAACAGTACATCTGGGAATTAATGTATGGTAAAATACTTGCCACTGCTTATTGGACACTTGCCACATACCGGGTATCGAGCTGCATACATGATATGTCAGTTCATTTGATTCTCCCACCAATCCTTATTCATTTGCTCATTCATATTTTTAACAGATATGGATTGGTATCTCTGGCTTACTGTGCGTCACTCTCGGCTGGATACCAAATGCAGAGGCCCCTCAATGAGGGTCAGAGAGAGGACGGGGGGTAGCAGGTTATGTAACATGCCTACTTTTGAGAGGACACTTGTTTTACACATAAGGGAAGAACCTGCACATAGTGTCTCTATGACTTGCTTCGTGCCTTAGACATAATCAATGGCAGAGCTAGGATACTGACTGCAAAGTCCACCTTCTCCTTGTCAGGTGTACAACTGAGAGTAGAATCCTGTGGACTGGGACCAGGGAGTGGACGCCACCCTGAGGTAGGTTTTTGTTCAAGATAAGGAGGAACGTTCTAATGGTTAAACAAGGCCGTGAGTGCTCCCTCACTGGAGCTGGTTGAGCACTATTATGGATGCTTATCTGCCAGAAATTTTACATCTGCAATAAATGTACCCCACAGGAGATTTCAACACTGATTCTTGATCCCGCGGTCATGGTCTTGTTCACTTAACTAATCAAAGTTGGTATTAGAGAAACTGAAACAGTTAACTATTTCTTCTTTACTTTTACTTATTCTTATGGCTTTTCCCTGGAGGAAAATAATAGCTAACATTAAGTGAGAATTCATCATACATCACACTTTATATGCACACACACATGCCTAGGTATATATATTTCTCTCCTTTGTCCATTATGACAGCTTTGCAAGGCAGATGGTGTTTATTATCTTAGTTTTATAGACGAGGCATCTGAGGTGCAGAGGTCCAGTCTTTGCCCAAGATCACATAGCTGGTGAAGGTAGAATCAAGCCTCAAACTTGAGCATGTCAGACTCCGAAGTCCCTGCTCTGTCCACTGCATAGCACGGTCAGTTTTGCTTTGGCAGATTGCTAAAGCCTTTCTGTGGAGGAGTGCGTTACATCAGGAATGTGGAAGAGGGCAGAGCATAGTGTTATGGGGGCAGTGCAGCATCTGGAAAGCTGGGTAAGTTGCTAACATGTGTTTTCATGCTGCAACTATATAATATCTGTATTTCAAGTGTTAGAACTTTCCACGATAGCAGGCATATCCATATTCAAAGAGAAGGTCAAAACACACTTGAAAACTAAATAGAAATTGTTTTAGGTTATTATCCCCCATACACCCCCCTACTATTGATATAACATAATTCTTTTTTGGGGGGAGTCCTTTTGACTTAATATAAAGGGAATGTAAATATTCCATGTTATGTTTCAGAGGTGCTATACATATTATCTTTAGAATATTCTTACAAGTGTTTTTAATTCTTTCAGTGTATTCAAAATCTATCCATTGATAGTTACAAGATTGAAGTTCTGGGGCTGGCCTGGTGGCTCAGTGGTCAAGTCTGCACATTCCACTTCAGCAGCCCAGGGTTCGCCAGTTCAGATCCCAGATGCAGACCTATGCGCTGCTTGTCAAGCCATGCTGTGGCAGGTGTCCCAGATGTAAAGTAGAGGAAGATGGGCACGGATGTTAGCTCAGGGGCAGTCTTCCTCAGCAAAAAGAGGAGGATTGGCAGCAGATGCTAGCTCAGGGCTAATCTTTCTCAAAAAAAAAAAAAGATTGAAGTTCTGGCTTTCACCTGCTGAAAGTAATCACAGGTCAGGATGGTAGTAGGAGGAGTCATAAGGGATCTGCAAGACCAGGAACTGACTCCCCATGGCACAGGGAACATTCCAGATCAAAGCAGGAGAGCAAGAGGGTTTTTGTGGCAAAGAATCCATGATTGGACACTACAGGAAAGGGGTTTCATCAATTAATTTCCAGCAGTGGGCCTGATATCGAACCTGAAGTGAGTTTGCTCACCTGCTGAGCAGCAAGCCAATTTTTGACACCAGGTGTAGTGGAAGAAAGTAGGCATTTTATTGCAAAGTGCTGAGCAAGGATAGTGGACAGCTAACACTATAATCCCAAACTCTCAGAAAAGCTACAAGTAAGGGTCTTTATTTAGGGTTTTATGTAGGGGAGGGAGAGCCTGTGGCCTTGCTGGTCAGCGTTGTCCCACCAGCCTGCGTTTGGCCTTGTGAGGCTGCTTGCAGCAAGGAGGATGGTGAGATAAGGGAATCTATGGATGAGCATCTTTGGTTGTCTGCCTGGGGTCAATGATGGATTCTGATGCTAGGAAGTCGAGGAGTTGGGCTCTGGGAAGCTTCAGCTTCTTGATAGTCTCTGGATATTGGTTTCCCTGTAATGAAACCATAAAGGACCTCTAACTAGCCAAAATATTAGCATGAGGCCATCTGGGTTCTAACAATTTGTAACTTCTATTTGCCCTGTGAAGTTCAGGGATACAAAGGTTTGAAACAACGGATATTTAAATATGAATGTAACTTAAAGAAGCAGGTGAGGGGGACAAGTGCTTTTGGTTTTAACTCCATATACGCTTGGTTCAATGTAGGGGAACTGATATCAAGGCCAGTATCAGGCCTTGTGTGAGACAAGATGTGGTAGATTCTGCTCAGAGCAGATAGCTACTCCCAGCTCTGTGAGAGTCCTGTCATGGTGGGAAGCTAATGTCTCTTTTTGCCTACTTCCATTCTTAGAGGATAAACTCCAGAGAAGCTGGCATCCTAGGGACTGATATCCATCCCAGGTGGAATCAGTCTTGGGAAAGGAGTCTGTCTCCATTGGGTTCATGACTCTGTAAAATTGAGTCTGTACAACTGGTTCTCAGATACTGGCTACCCCTGTGGTTTTTTTCTTTTAGATTTTATTTTTCCTTTTTCTCCCCAAAGCCCCTCACTGCATAGTTGTATATTTTTTAGTTGTGGGTCCTTCTAGTTGTGGCATGTGGGACACCACCTCAGCATGGCGTGATGAGCGGTGCCATGTCCACATCCAGGATCTGAACCCGTGAAACCCTGGGCTGCTGAAGCGGAGCATGCGAACTTAACCACTCAGCCATGGGGCCAGCCCCTACCCCCATGTTTTGCAGGTGGAACTAGGGTCACAAATCTTCAGGAACCAACTTTCAGAGACTTCCATCAAAAATAGATACCCTAAAGGAAGAGATGGATGAAGCTGGAAATAAAGTAGAAGAGTGCAAGGTAGGAGAATTTCCTAATAAATATGTACTTACATGAAAATTCATCAAAATTTTGTTCCGCAAAAGACCCTGTTAAGAGGACTAAAAGACAAAGTACAGACCGAGAAAAACATTTACAAACCACATATCTGACAAAAGAATTATATTTATAATACATAAAGAACTTTGAAAACTCAACAGTAAAAACAAAAACAAAAAACAATTAGAAAATGGGCAGAAGGGATGAACAGACATTGCATTAAAGAAGAGACACAGATGTCAAATAAGCACACAAAAAGATGTTAGCCATTAGAGAAATGCACATTCAAACCACAGTACTATCATTATACATATATTAGAACAGCAAAAATAAAAAATAGTGGTAATACTAAATGCTGATGAGGATGTAGAGAAACTGGATCTCTCATGCATTGTTCATGGGAGTGTAAAATGGTGCACCCACTATGGAAAACAGTATGGCAGTTTCTTATAAAACTAAACATACACTTGTCCTATGGACAAAGCAGGTGCACTCTTGGACATTTATCCCAGAGAAATAAGAATGTATGTTTATACAAAACTTGTCCCTGAGTTTTCATAGCCACTTCACTCATAATAGCCCCAAACTGGAAACAGCCCAGGGTCCTTCAATGCGTGAATGGTTAAACAAACTGTGGTACATCCATACAATGGGAATAATCCTCCACAGTAAAAGGGAACAAATTATTTATACATATGACAACTTGGGTGAATCTCAATGGCATCATGTTGAGTGGAAAAAACCCTAGTATCGCAAGGTTACATATCTTACAATTCCATTTATACAACAATTCTAAAATTGATAAAATTATACAGATAGAAAACAGATTAGTGTTTGCCAGGAGATACGGACAGAGGCATTTGTGTGACTATAAAGTGGTACTGTAAGAGTCATAACTCTCTGGTGATAGACCAATTCTGTATCTTGATTGTGGTGGTGGCTACACAAATCTATACATGGGATAAAACTGCATAGAACTATACACGCACACACAAATGAATTGCATGTAAAAACTAGTGGAACCAAAGGTCTGTAGGTACCTCACAGAAGTGGAATCATACAATATTTGTCCTTTTGTGTCTAGCTTATTTCACTAAGCATAATGTTTCCAAGGTCCATTCATATTATAGCATAAATCAAAATTTTACTTCTTTTCATGGCTGAATCCATGGATTGTATATACTGTGTTTTATTTATTCATTCATCTGTAGTATGTATATACTACATTTTGTTTAACCTTTCATTCATTGAAACTTGGGTTGTTTCCACCTTTTGGCTGTTGTGAATAATTCTGCTATGAACGTTGATGTAAAATACCTTTTCGAGTCCCTGCTTTCAATTCTTTTGAACATATACCTAGGAGTGGAATTCCTGGGTCATATGGGAGTTCTATGTTTAACCTTTTGAGAAACTGGTCAACTGTCTTCCACAGTGGGTGCATCATTTTACATTCCCATCAGCACTGCACAACGTTCTGAATTCTCCACATCCTTTCCAACACTTGTTTTCTATTCTTTTATCATCCCATCCTAGTGGGTTTATGGTGGTGTCTCACTGTGGCTTGAATTTGCATTTCCCTAATGACTAATGATCTCAAACATATTTTTCATGTACTTGTTGGTCACTTGTATATCTTCTTTGGAGAAATATCTATTCAAGTCCTTTGGCCTTTTTAAAAATTGAGTTGTCTATTATGTTGTTAAGTTATAAGAATTCTATATATATTCCGGATACTAGACTCTTATCAGGTATGTGATGTGCAAATTTTTCTCCTGCTCTTTAGGTTGTCTTTTCACTTTCTTGATAATACCCTTCAGTGCACAAAAGTTTTTGATTTTGATGAAGTCTAGTATACCTTTTTATTGTTGCTTGTGCTTTTGGTGTCATCTTTAAAATTCCATTGCCATATCTGTATGTGATGGAGATTTATCCCTGTTTTCTTCTAAAAGTTTATAGTTTTAGCTGTTACATTTAAGTTTTTGATCCATTTTGAGTTAATTTTGTATATGGTATAAGGTAAGGGTCTAGCTTAATTCTTTTGTATGTGGATATCCAGTTTTCCCAGCACCGTTTGTTGAAAAGACTATCTTTTCCCCATTGAATAGTCTTGTTACCCTTGTATAATTGACCACATATGTAAGAGTTTATTTCTGGGCTCTCTATTCTATTCCATTGATCTTTACATCTGTCTTTATGGCACTGCCATGCTGTTTGACTACTGTAATTTTGTAGTAAGTTTTGAAATCAGGAAATGTGAGCCCTCCAACTTGGTTCTTCTTTTTCAAGATTTTTTTTGGCTATCCAGTGCCCTTTGCAATTCCATACAAATTTTTAGGACCAACTTTTCCATTTTCCATCCTGCAAAAAAACATGCTGGTGGGATTTTGATAGGGATTGCATCAAATCTGTAGATTGCTTTAGATAGTACTACTGCCATCTTAACAGTTTAAATCTTTCAATCCATGCACATGAAATGTCTTTCCATTTATTTAGATCTTCTTTAATTTCTTCCAGCAGTGTTTTGTTGTTTCCAGTGCATAAATCTTGTACCTCTTTAGTTAAATTTATTCCTAAATATATCGTTCTTTTTGATGCTATTGTAAACGGAATTGTTTTTCTTAATTTCGATTTTTGGATTGTTCATTGCCAAATATGTAGAAATACTATGGATTTTTTTGAGGTTGTCTTTTTTTTCAGCTTTATTGAGGTATAGTTGACAAATAAAATCATAACATATTTAAAGTATAGAACATTATGATTTGATGTAAGTATCCATTGTAAAAGGATTCCCATCACTGAGTTAATTGACACATCCATTACCTCACATTTACTCTTTTTTTGGGGGGGGGTGAGAACACTTAAGTTCTGCTCTCTTAGCAAATTTCAATTATACCATAAGGTATTACTAACTGTAGTCACTGAAATACTATTGATTTTTACATAGTGATGTTGTATCTTGCAACCTTGCTGAACTTGTTTATTAGTTCTAATAGTTTTTAGTGAATTGCTTAGGATTTTTTATACACATACAAGATCACATCATCTGCAAATAGCTTTACTACTTCCTTTCTAGTCTGGATGCTTTTTCTTTCCTTTCCTTGCCTAATTGCCCTAATCATGTATAAAGAAAATGTGGTATATTCATATAATGAAATATTATTTATATGAAATGTCCAGACTAGGTAAATTTATAGTGATAAAAAGTAGATTACTAGTTGCTTTAGAGGTGGGCTGTGCAGAGGTGATGTGAAGATAGGGTGCAATACCTGATGGCTATGGTTTTTGTTGTTTTTGTTTGTTTTGCCTGCACACAACTCAGCATTTATTACACGTAGGAGAGGAGGGTTTCACTCTGTCCAGCAGTGGCCAAAGCATGGGGCCCTGGTAGTACAGGCACGTGGTGTCCTCCACCCTGGCATTGTGTGGCTGGAAGAACACTGCCTCTTTGTGGCCACACTTTTGGCACAGGCGGTCCTTGTTTCGCAGCAACGTGGGGTCTTGAGACACTTCAGCAATGATCTGGATCAGGTTGTCCGCTTCCTGTGTGATTTTTTTTTTAGCTTTTTATTGAGATTATGATAGTTTACAACCTTTTGAAATTTCAATTGTACATTATTCTTTGCCAGTCATGTTGTAGGTGCACCAGTTCACCCTTTGTGTCCACCCCCACCTCCCCTTTCCCCTGGTAGCCACTAATCTGTTCTCTTTGTCTACATGTTTAACTTCCACATATGAGTGGAGTCATACAGAGATTGTCTTTCTCTATCTGGCTTATTTCACTTAACATAATTCTCTCAAGGTCTATCCATGTTGTTGTGAATGGGACGATTTTATCCTTTTTTTTTTTTAAGATTTTCTTTTTTTCCTTTTTCTCCCCAAAGCTCCCCAGTACATAGTTGTATATTCTTCGTTGTGGGTCCTTCTAGTTGTGGCATGTGGGACGCTGCCTAGGCATGGTTTGATGAGCAGTACCATGTCCGCGCCCAGGATTCGAACCAACAAAACACTGGGCCGCCTGGAGCAGAGCGCGCGAACTTAACCACTCGGCCATGGGGCCAGTCCTGATTTTATCCTTTTTTATGGCTGAGTAGTAGTCCATTTTATATATATATATATATATATATATATATACCACATCTTCTTTATCCAATCATCAGTTGATGGACACTTAGGTTGCTTCCACATCTTGGCTATTGTAAATAATGCTGCGATGAACATAGGGGTGCATGTGACTTTTGGAATTGCTGATTTCAAGTTCTTTGGATAAATACCCAGTAGTGAGATGGCTGCGTCATATGGTATTTCTATTTTTAATTTTTTGAGAAATATCCATACTGTTTTCCATAGTGGCTCCACCAGTTTGCATTCCCACAAACAGTGTATGAGAGTTCCTTTTTCTCCACAACCTCTCCAACATTTATTACTTTTTATTTTCGATATTTTTGCCATTCTAACAGGTGTAAGGTAATAGCTTAGTGTAGTTTTGATTTGCATTTCCCTGATGATCAGTAGTGATGAACATCTTTTCATGTGCCTATTGGCCATCCATATATCTTCTTTGGAGAAATGTCTGTTCATGTCCCCTGCCCATTTTTTGATTGGGTTGTTTGATTTTTTGTTGTTGAGTTGTGTGAGTTCTTTATATATTATGGAGATTAACCCTTTGTCAGATATATGACTTGAAAATATTTTTTCCCGATTGGTGGGTTATTTTTTTGTTTCAATCCTGTTTTCCCTTGCCTTGAAGAAGCTCTTTAGTCTGATGAAGTCCCATTTGTTTATTCTTTCTATTGTTTCCCTCATCTGAGAAGACATGGTGTCCGAAAAGATCCTTTTAATACTGATGTCAAAGAGTGTACTGCCTAAATTTTCTTCTAGAAGCCTTATGGTTTCAGGTCTTACCTTTAGGTCTTTGATCCATTTTGAGTTTGTTTTTGTGAATGGTGAAAAAGAGTGGTCAATTTTCATTCTTTTACATGTGGGTGTCCCGTTTTCCCAGCACCATTTGTTGAAAAGACTTTCTTTTCTCCATTGTATGCCCTCAGCTCCTTTGTTGAAGATTAGCTGTCCATAGATGTGTGGATTTATTTCTGGGCTTTCGATTCTGTTCCATTAATCTGTGCACCTGTTTTTGTACCAGTACCATGCTGTTTTGATTACTGTAGCTTTGTAGTATGTTTTGAAGTCAGGGATTGTGATGCCTCCAGCTTTGTTCTTTTTTCACAGGATTGCTTTAGCAATTCAGGGTCTTTTGTTGCCCCATGTGAATTTTAGGATTCTTTGTTCAATTTCTGTAAAGAATGTCATTGGGATTCTGATTGGGATTGCATTGAATCTGTAGATTGCTTTAGGTAGTATGGACATTTTAACTGTGTTTATTCTTCCAATCCATGTGCAAGGAATGTCTTTCCATCTCTTTATGTCGTCATCAATTTCTTTCAGGAAAGTCTTGTAGTTTTCGTTGTATAGGTCTTTCACTTCCTTAGTTAAATTCACCCCAAGGTATTTTATTCTTTTTGTTGTGATTGTGCATGGTATTGTGTTCTTGAGTTCTTTTTCTGTTAGTTCGTTATTAAAGTATAGAAATGCTACTGACTTATGTAAGTTGATTTTATACTCTGCAACTTTGCTGTAGTTGTTGATTATTTCTAAAAGTTTTCCAATGGATTCTTTGGGGTTTTCTATATATAAGATCATGTCATCTGCAAACAGTGAGAGTTTCACTTCTTCACTCCCTATTTGAATTCATTTTCTTCCTTTCTCTTGCCTAATTGCTCTGGCCAAAACCTCCAGTACTATGTTGAATAAGAGTGGTGATAGATGGCATCCTAGTCTCATTCCTGTTCTCAGGGGGATGGCGCTCAGTTTTTGCCCATTGAGTATGATGTTGGCTGTGGGTTTGTCATATATGGCCTTTATTATGTTGAGGTAATTTCCTTCTATCCTCATTTTGTTATGAGTTTTTATCATAAATGGCTCTTGGATCTTCTCAAATGTTTTCTCTCCATCTATTGAGATGATCATGTGGTTTTTATTCCTCAATTTGTTGATGTGGTGTATCACGTTGATTGATTTGCAGATGTTGAACCATCCCTGTGTCCCTGGTATGAATCCCACTTGATCATGATGTATGATTCTTTTGATGTATTGCTGAATTCAGGTTGCCAAAATTTTGTTGAGAATTTTTGCATCTACGTTCATCAGTGATATAGGCTTGTAGTTCTCCTTTTTCGTGCTGTGTTTGTCAGGCTTCGTATCAGAGTGATGTTGGCCTCATACAATGTGTTAGGAAGTGTTCCATCCTCCCTACTTTTTTGGAATAGCTTGAAAAGTATAGGTATTAAATCCTGTCTGAAAGTTTGGTAGAATTCCCCAGGAAAGCCATCTGCTCCTGGGGTTTTATTCTTAGGGATGTTTTGATTGCTGTTTCAATCTCTTTCCTTGTGATTGGTCTGTTCAGATTGTCTGTTTCTTCTTGACCTAGCTTTGGGAGGTTGTAAGAGTCTAAGAATTTATGTTTCCTCTAGGTATCCATTTTGTTGGCATATAGTTTTTCATAGTATTCTCTTATAATCCGTTGTATTTCTCCTCTTTCATTTCTGATTTTGTTTATTTGAGCTTTCTCTCTTGTTTTCTTTGTAAGTCTGGCTAGGGGTTTGTCAATTTTATTTATCTTCTCAAAGAACCAGCTGTTTGTTTTATTGATCCTTTCTACTGCCTTTTTTGTTTCAATAGCATTTATTTCTGCTCTGATTTTTATTATTTCTCTCCTTCTGCTGACTTTTGGCTTTGTTTGTTCTTCTAATTCAGTTAGGTGTAATTTGAGATTGCTTATTTGGGATTTTTCTTGTTTGTTAAGGTGTGCCTGCATTATGATGAATTTCCCTCTTAATACAGGTTTTGCTATATCACATATGAGTTGGTATGGCATGTTATCATTTTCATTTGTCTCCAGGTATTTTTTGATTTCTTCAATGCTCCATTACTTGTTGAATAGCATATTGTTTAGTCTCCACATCTTTGTCCCTTTCTCAGCTTTTTTCTTGTAATTAATTTCTAGCTTTATAGCATGATTATCAGAGATGCTTGTTATTATTTCAATTTTTTAAAATTTATAGAGGCTTGCCTTTTTCTCAACATATGGTCTATCCTTGAGAATGTCCCATGCGCACTTGAGAAGAACATGTATTCTGCTGTTTTTGGATGGAATATTCTACATACGTCTATTAAATCCAACTGTTTTAGCTTTTCATTTAATTCCACTGTTTCCTTGTTGATTTTCTGTCTGGATGATCTCTCCAGTGATGTGAGTGGGGTGTTGCAGTCCCTTACTATTATTGTGTTATTTTTGATATCTTCTTTTAGGTTTGTTAATAGTTGCTTTATGAACTCTGGTGCTCCTGTGTTGGGTGCATAGATATTTATAAGCGTTATTTCTTCTTGATGTAGTGTTCCTTTGATCATTATATATTGCCCCTCTTTGTCTCTCTTTACCTGGCTTATCTTGAAATCTACTTTGTCTGATATGAGTATTGCAACACCTGCTTTCTTTTGTTTGCCATTAGCTTGGAGTATCATCTTCCACCCCTCTGCTCTGAGTCTGTGTTTGTCCTTGGAGCTGAGGTGTGTTTCCCGGAGGCAACAAATTATTGGATCTTGTTCTTTAATCCATCTTGCCACTCTGTGTCTTTTTATTGGAGAGTTCAATCTGTTTATGTTGAGGGTGATTATTGATGTATGAGGGCTTAATGCTGTCATTCTGTCACTCATTTTCTGGTTTTCCTGCATTTTCTTTTGTTTCTCGTCCTGTATGTTTTGGTCTAACCGTTGATTTCTGCAGTTTCTTATGTTGTGTTTCTTAGTTTTTTCCTTATTTATTTTTTGTGTCTCTGTTCTGCTTTTTAGTTTAGTGGCTACCCTGAAGTTTGTATTAAGAATCTTATGCATAACATAGTCCATTTTCTGATGGCCTCTTATTTCCTTAGTCTAAACTGATTCAGTTCCTTTCCTCCTCCCCTCCTAAGTTATTATTCTCATATCTTATTCCAACTTGTGTTGTGAGTTTGTGGTTAAAGTGACATGATTGTCATTATTTTTGGTGTTTTCCTTCCCTTTATGCTAATGCTGTTGTTGAATATTTGCTATCCTATTCTGATTCTATTTGTCTCCTTACTCTGTGTTTTGTGACCCCTTTCTCCCTTTTTCTCTTTTTTCAGGTATGAGGGCCTTCTCGAGGATTTCTTGTAGGGGGTGTCTCGAGACTATGAAGTCCCTTAGCTTTTGTTTGTCTGGGAAAGATTTAATTTCTCCCTCATATCTGAAGGATATTTTTACTGGATAGAGTATTCTTGGCTGAAGATTTTTATCTTTTAAAGTTTTGAATATGTCATTCCATTCTCTCCTAGCTTGTAAGGTTTCTGTAGAGAAATCTGCTGAAAGTCTGATAGGGGTTCCTTTGTAGGTTATTTTCTTCTGCCTTGCTGCCCTGAGTATTCTTTCTTTGTCATTCATTTTTGCCAGTTTTATTGCTATATGCCTTGCAGTAGGTCTTTTTACATTGACAAATCTAGGAGATCAGAAAGTTTCCTCGACACATATTTCTCTCTCATTCCCTAGATTTGGGAAGTTCTCCACTATTATTTATTGGAGCATGCTTTCTGCTCCATTCTCCTTCCCTTCACCTTCTGTGATACCTATAATTCTTATGTTACATTTCCTCATTGAGTCGGATATTTCTCAGAGACTTTCTTCATTTCAATTTAGTCTCAGTTCTCTCTCCTCCTCTGTCTGGAGCAATTCAGCATATCTATCTTCGATTATGTTGATCTGCTCCTCTATGGTGTCCACATGAGCATTCAGGGAATCCATATTTTGTTTTATCTCTTCCATTGTGTCTTTCATCTCTAGTATTTCTGATTGATTCTTCTTTATAGTTTCAATCTCTTTTGTGAAGTAGCTCCTGAACTCATTGAACTGTTTATGTATATTCTCTTTTACCTCATTGAATTTTTTGACGATAGGTATTCTGAATTCATTGTCATTTAGTTTACTTATTTCTGCATGCCCAGGACTAAATTCTGGGTGCTTGTCATTTTCTCTCTAGTCTGGAGTTTTGGTGAATTGCCTGATGCTGGAAGTATGGGTTTTTCCCATTGTGATATTATTTGGTTGTAGTTACAGCCTATTGCCACTGGATGGGGGTTGAGAGCCGTGTATTCTGAGCCCGTTGCCTTCAGCCGAGATGGCATGGCACAGCACTGGGGTGGGGGTGGGGGGCATTTTCTCTAGCATGCAGTCCCGGGTTTCCTGATCAGCTCTCACTATCTGGTCTCCTGGGGTCTTGGCTTGATGAGGTCACCCCACGCAAAAGCTTTCGCCCCATTAGAGGGCTTCCCTCTAGGCTGCAAGGGCACTAGGGAGTCCTGGGTGATCCTGTGGATGTGTGACCTCTCCTCCACTCCTTCCCTCACAGAGCCTCCCACGGCAGCAATCCCAGTCTTTAGGGGAGGGAGTGAAGTTCTCTTATCCCATTCCAGCTCCTCCGAGGGGGGCTCCAGCCTCTCTGCCCTCCATCATTTGGCTGTTGTGACTCTCCAAGGATGCCTGTGATATTAGGATATTTTCTGTTGGAATACGGTTGCTTCTTTTTCTTGTATATTGGATGGGAGAGAGCCCTGGGCAAGCTCATTCTGCCATGACACTGATGTTCTTCCTGCATGATTTTAACGACCTAGATGCAGCTGTTATTGACTTCCTGCTAGTAATCACAATTTTGGCACTTGTAGAGTGCGATTTTCCTTGTCCTCCTTGGGGCAAAGCATGTTGTTACATATCTGGTAGAACTGAATACCCATGAAGCCAGGCTTATAGGTCCTGTCTGATTCCATAGCAACACCTATGGGTTTTAAAAAGGTTTTGGTAAAATACACATAAAATTTGATATCTTAACCATTTTTAAGTATACTGTTCAGCAGTGTTAAGGACATCCACACTGCTGTGCAAACAATCTCTAGCACTTCTTTTCATCTTGCAGAAGTGAAACTCTATGCCTTTTAAACAAGTCATTTCCCTCCTCCCCTCCCCTCTACTTTCTGTCTCTGTGAATTTGACTGCTCTAGGTATCTCATATAAGTGGAATCACACAGTATTTATCTTTTTGTAACTGGCTTATCTCACTTTGCATGTCTTCAGGGTTCATCTATGTTGTAGCAAGTGTCAGCAGTTCTTTTTTCTTTTTTTAAAGATTTTAGTTTTCCTTCTTCTCCCCAAAGCCCCCCGGTACATAGTTGTATATTTTTAGTTGTGGATCCTTCTAATTGTGGCATGTGGGATCTTGCTTCAGCATGGCTTAATGAGTGATGCCATGCTCGCACCCAGGATCTGAACCAGCGAAACCCTGGCACACCAAAGCAGAGCGTGCCAACTTAACCACTTGG
This sequence comes from Equus asinus, assembly GCF_041296235.1. Lineage (NCBI taxonomy): Eukaryota > Metazoa > Chordata > Mammalia > Perissodactyla > Equidae > Equus > Equus asinus. The sequence continues at coordinate 154,974,374 of NC_091791.1, forward strand.
CCATGGGGCCGGCCCCTAGAATTTCTTTCCTCCTTAAGGCTGAGTGATATTCTATTGTATGTAGGGGGTCCCCATTCCTAGCATTTCTGATTTAGCAGGTTTGGGGTGAGGCTGATGCTGCTAGTCTAGGGACTATACTTTGAGAATCACTCCATTAACTCATAGAAACAATAGTTTCCTGAGGAACTTCAAAGTAGTTTTCTTTCACCGTCCTTCAGAGACACAGGGATAACTGTGGTTTGTACATGGTTCTTACATCCAGGTCCTGACATATTTTAATCTTATCTCAGTTTTCAAATAGGTGGGTGTTTCCAGAGGAAGCTTTCTTTGGTATGTCTTCAAAGGTCTATTGGATACATGGTAAAAACACTCTTCACTTCATAAAGAGACACTGCTTAAAAAAGATTGCATATAATAAACTTATTTTAATAGTGCAAAAAATAATCTGCTTCCAATAAGCGAAAGAAAAACTTCCAAAAATGTTTAATAAAAACAGCCAATACTTTGAACAAATACAAATAACTAGGTAAATAATACAATTATGTACTCCAAACCCAAGAAAGCAGAGACCATCTTTACAAGCCAAATCATTCTTGGAGCTGGTCATTCTAGGTTACCAAAATGCAGAAAACAAAACTTCTACTTTTTAGGCTTACAGAAAAGAAAGAAAACAACTCTAGCAAGAAAAGTAAATTTCACCAGAAACAGCCCATATTGATAACTTTAAAAGTTTTTCAAGGCGTTCATAGAAACAGGGAGCATTTACATCTTTATTTTTATGGCAAATGACTTCTGTGTTCATTTTTGAAGTTTAAAAGACCATGTGATCTTTTGACTAATAGCTCAGAAGTAAAAGCCAATCAAGAGGGAAGATAACATTCATGGGACCCAGAGGACTTTAACCTGATCTTAAAATATAAAGCAAAATTTTAAGATGAATTAGTTTAAAAATCCAAATACATTGTAGTTTAGAATTAAACACAAAAGAAACAAAAATTACCATGATTAGGATTTGAATGAAGTTTGGGTAAAAGTTTTTTCATATTTATCTATCTCACAGATAATACTGATCATTCAATATCAATGAATATGTTCATTTTTGTGTATGCAAAAGGTATGGCTTCAGAAACCAATACTCATATTAAGTTCATTACTGCTGCAGGAACTTGACAGAACTGGCATTTTGAATGTGGCATATAATTATTTAAGAAAAGGAGCTTGAGAATTTTGCTGTAAGGCATACTTCAGAAAGACAGAAACTTCCCAGGCAGAAGGGTATCTCTCTATACATCTCTGTGCATTTCTATATATCTCCTTACTACATCACAAATACAAAAACAATATTAATATATTTACATGTATGAGTTGGACTAAAATGAATTAAATTTCCTACAAAATTATACTTATTAAGAAAACACTAATAGACACTATATAATAAAAGGAGGCAAGGCCCTCAAGAATAGATCACTCCAAAGGTTGAGTGCTATTGCTTTCTCTTAATATTTCTTGAATGGAGAAAAAAGAGGATGAGTAGTTTGTAGACAGACCTGTGTCTACTCTAGAAATATCTGCTAGACAGAAGCCAGGCAACCTAAAAATCATAGCTCTACATATGGGGAAATGGCTAATATTTTTGTCAGTGGTGACACCTTCTCTTATATTTAAAAGTTACTCCTTCAGGTTTGTACTAAAGCAGAAAGCACCACTTTGGTTAGGAGAAACTTTCCCTAAGTGTTCTATTACTTAGACTTTTGGTAGAAAGATGATCAAGTTGATTAGCAGGTTATTTGAGGCCTTTCATCATTCCTGACTGTAGAGATTTAAAAACTAACCATACAAATTAACTATAACATCATCAGAAGGAATTTTACTAGGCTTCTCTCCATGACATAAAGACAAAGATTAAACAGCAGTGGAGATTCTGACATAACGTCATTATTAAGTATACTGTGCTTGGTTGTTACAGCTGTGGTCCATCGTTCTAGTGGGAGAAATGGCAGTCCTGAAGAAGATCTCGGTAAACTTGCTTGACTACATTCTTTAGGTAGTTGTCCTCCAGTGGCACTTTAGATAGAATGGTAGTGATTTCATTTTGGCTGGAAAGAACAAAATGTTAATTAATTTTTCTGGAAACTTACACTTATCTCCATTTCAGTGGAATTCATGTTTTTGGGTACCTTCTCTGAGTCTCCTAGGAAGCACAAATAGGATTTCCAGAAATAATTAGACTGTCCAGTTTGAACTTAGATTCCAAAGCAAGGCCTAAGAACCAATTCTTATGTAAGTGTGAGGTATCTTGACCTAATTGTTTTCCCTGGCTATAAAAATCTAAACTGTTGGTGTTTCCTGATGGATTTGAGGTGAGCATATTTTAAGCTCTGCCATCTTACAATCTGTCAGCAATGTGTCTAAAGGGTCACAAAATATATACTAGATATGAAATATTTTTAGTTCTGGTTCCACAGACTAATTGAGAAAAGCATTATGACTGCACAGATTTTTAAGTGATTATTCTGTTGTTAAGGCCATAAAAGTTATTCACATATGATCTGGGCTAAGCTTATGCAAGACTTTTTTCCCTTCTTGATTCCTGTTTTATGTAGGAGTGTTCAAAAAGTAGAACAAGTATAGAGCCAGGCCATGTGCTCACTTCGGCAGCACATATACTAAAATAGAGCCAGCCCTGATGGCTTAGCAGTTAAAGTTCGGCGTGTTCTCCTTCAGTGGCCCAGGTCCCGTTCCTGGGCACAGAACAACACCAACTTGTCTGTCAGTAGCCATGCTGTGGTGGCAGCTGACACAGAAGAACCAGAAGAACTTATAAGTATAACCAACTATGTACTGGGGCTTTAGGGGGGAAAAAGAAAGAAAAAAGGAGGAAGATTGGCAACAGATGTTAGCTTAGGGCAAATCTTCCCTTGCAAAAAACCCACAAAAAACAAAAAGTGGAGCAAGTTTAAAAAAAAAGACCAATGGTCTCCAGCAGCCACTGGAGATAGCAAAGTTCACTGACTTTAAAAGAACAAATTCTTCAGAATGAAGTCAGAGAGAAGCGACATTTGGCTCTCAGTATGGTCTATCCATTTGCGGACCACTTTGAGGGATCTTTCAAATTATAATGTAAAGTAAAAAAGTAGTTGGGAGCCCCACCCTGCTGGCCTTTTACTCACCCAATGTTTCCAATGTGATTTTGAATGGAAAAAGTTAACGGGACAGATGGATAATGGGCTGAGAGAGACAAAGTTATCTCAAACTTTGAAAATGCTGCAGAGCTGGAGAATAAAAGCCTCAATCTGTAAAAGACAAGATCCTCAATTAAAAATACAAAACAAAAACAGAATGAAACACAAATACATTTTTTTTTACACTGGCGTGTGCAACTTAGGTGTACATTATTTCTTGTCCTTATCAAATGGACAAAAGGTAAAAACATCTAGGACAAAGTAGTATTATGGTTGTTTTTTTCATTGTTAGTCATAAAACTCATTAACAAATTATTTTAACAAGTTTTTGACTAATTACTTATTGTTATGGGTTGAAATGTGTATCCCCTCAAAATTTATATGTTGAAGTCCTAATCCCCAGTACCTCAGAATGTGACCTTATTTGGAAATACAGTCATTGAAGATTTTAATTAGTTAAGATGAGGTCCTACAGGTGTAGGGTGGGCCCCTAATCCAAAATGACTGGTGTCCTTATGAAAAGGGGACATTTGGACACAGACATGCACACAGGAAGAATGTCACATGAAGATGAACGCAGATATTGGGGTTATGTATTTATAAGCCAAGGAACATCAAAGATTGCTAGTAAATTACTGCAAGTTAGGACAAAGGCATGAAACAGATTCTCTTTCACAGCCCTCAGAAGGAACCAATCCTGCTGACACCTTGATCTCAGATTTCTAGCCTCCAGACCTGTGAGACAATAAATTTCTGTTGTTTAAGCCTCCCAGTTTGTAGTACTTTGTTATGGCAGCCCTAGGGAACTAATACACTTACTCAGTATTATTTACATCTATGTTCATTAAGTTATAATTTGGTCCCCATCTCTTTAAAAACTCAATCTCTTCTCCAAGGAGTCTGCAGTGGCTCACTACCAGTGAGATTTCTTGAAGCATCTGGGAAAACGAGGCAAAAAAAAAAAAGATGAAATTATGAAAACATTTCAGTGTTTATGGGTTTTTTAGAAAGAATGCCCCAAAGTTAAATAATTTAATATATTTATGATTTCAGGATCCACTATTACATATGTAAAATTTCAAGTCTGCTTTTTGGAACAGATAACATAAATTTCCTTTAAATACTTCAATCAGAATTTACCTTGGGTACCTGATGCTGTGTTGTACATTTCTTTTTCCAGGATTCTTGTTCCTCAATGTACTGGAAAATAAGCTTATGAACTAAAAGGGAGGAAGGAGGAGCTTTGTCCTCTGAGGAGGAAAAAAAGGAAATGAAAAGCAGTGTATTACTTATTCATATAGTATATATACAAAAGCTATAAATATTATATAAACTAGAAATACCTTCAAATTACTAGTATCTAAATACCTTCTCTGTTTTATTTTCAAACACCATAAATCAACATATATGGTGAATATAAGACATTCTTATAAAAACTCAGCCTTTATCACATACAAAATAGAACTTGGTTAAGAGCATGGGATTAAATGTTAACATAAACCTGAGTTTAAATCTTAGCTCTCCTTAATAGCAGAGTGATCCTAAGCACAACACTTCTTTTGAGCTGTAGTTCCCTAATTTGTAAAACATAGAATAATACCTACTTCACAGTGTAGAGGTAACACACATGTCTGATACAGAATAAGTACTCATAATGGTAATTTTTATATTATGGAAATAGCTATTATTAATCATTGCTCAAGATCTAGTAATAATTAAAAAGAAAAAAACATTTCTTTTAAAACCCACCTAATATTTGGAACATTACCTAGCAGTTTTTTAAATGTGTTGAACTTACCATCTAATAAAAATTGAAAATTCAGGTCAACAATCTTCCTATGAGCATTGCCCAGGAAAGAGAGACCAACTAGGAACAAACAAAATAAGGACAGTATTTCTTTTTATTATGTGATTTTAAGCCACATAAAATTCAGTACTTTAGAATCCTATTCTTTCTGGGTAGCAGGGTTTTTTCATAGGCATTTGAAGGTTTATCCTTGAATCATATTATTCTCTGTCCATGGCAAAGGCTCCCCTGAGACGGCTGGACTACACTGATTGGCAGCCCTTTGAAGGAAATTGAAGGTGTAGTATATTTGCAGTAAATTTATCAAGCCTCCACCTTTGACCCCTAGCTTCTGTGCAAAGATATTATTTTCATGAACCATATAAGGAAAATGGCTATGACCTCTTACACCTGCTGTCTTTGCACAAATACAATAAAAATAATTTGTGCTTTTAGTATTATAGTAATGAGTTTTAGGTAGCCAGGATAGTTGCTTGTTCCTCCACACTCTAGAGTTATCTCCTGTCTCTCAAATTCTAATTTTTTTCACCTTGTTGAATATTTTCTATATGTTAGGCATTGTGGATACAATAGTGAGACAAACAGACATGATCAACCTATGCTCTCAAGAAGCTTACAGCTCAGGAGGACTCACAGATAATTGCACTAATAAACACACCAAGAACTACAAACTCTGATAAGTGCTATTAAGGAAAACTGCAGGAAGCAATGAGAGCAAATAACAGGAGGGCAAGCAACAGAGGGAGTAGGTAAAAGGAGAGTCACGGAAAACTTTCCTGAGAAAGTGATAGCTGAGCTGAGCTCTTAAGGATTATTAGTAGAAATTTATTTAGTGAAGAGGGGGTGCTATGGTCTGAATGTTTGTGTCCCCCTCAAATTCATATGTTGAAATCCTAATGCCCAATGTCTTGGTTTTAGGAAGTGGGATCTTTGGAAGGTGCTAAGGTCATGAGGGTGGAGCCATTTTAAGTGGGATTAGTGCTCTTATGAAAGAGACCCTGGAGAGCTAGCTCAGCCTTCCATCATGTGAAGATACAATGAGAAGTCTGCAACCTGGAAGAGGGCCTCACCTGACCATGTCAGCATCCTAATCTCAGATTTCCAGCCTGTGGAACTGTGAGAAATAAATTTCTGTTGTTTATAAGCTATCCAACTTATGGTAATTTTGTTATAGCAGCTTACACGGACTAAGACAGGGGAAAGAGCTTCCAGGCATAAGAAACATCAGTATGAAGGTTCCTGAGGTAGGATGGAATATGACTGAGCATGAAAGGCTATGACCTTTTAAGGAAATGAAAGAAATTCATTGTGGCCAACGTGCAGAGAACAGTATAAGATGAGGCAGGAAAAATTCAATTCATGCAGGACTTTACAGGCTATATTAAATCTTTTGATAATTAGTCTAAGAGTAGTAGGTACATGATCAGATTTTCAACAACGACTGTAGTTTCAGGAAGGAGAATGAATTGGAGAGGAAAAGGAGAAGATCCAGAAAGACCAGCTGGAATGTTACTGTAGTCATCTAGGTTAGAGACGACTACTGACAGAAGAGATGAAGAAAAGTGGTTGAATATTAGGAAATTAAAATCTATGTCTTATTGATGATTTAGATATGCCTAGTGATGGAGAAAGAGTATAGAATGATTCCTAAGTTTTAATTTTGGACCCAATGGAAGTTGATGGTATTCTTTGAGAAAAGGAACTTTTAAGGAGAATCAGGTTTGGGGGCTGGAAGATTGTGAAGATTCTCAGTTCCAATTTGGCCATGTTTAATCATGGTTGGCCATGCTGAAGCTAAGTGTTTCAAGAGAAAAGACCTAAACATACTGACAGGAAACTCCAACAAAACAGCTAGGACTCTGTCTAGTCACCATATGGTGATGTCTACCTACTGTGATAAGCCCACCAATAAACAGAGAACTTCCAATTAACCTTTTAGGTTAATTTAAGTAAAAAAACCAGTCAAGAGTCACCAGCCATTAGAGTAAATCCTCTATCACAAAAGACAGATGGAAAAAAGGAACTCAGAGTAAATAATGTGAAGAGCATGTTGATCCATTGTTTGGATAGGCAAAATTTCTACAGTCTAATGTAATTCAACAAAGGGCAACATTCACTAGCTGAATTTTCATTTTACTTTTTATCTAACAAAATAAAATACTATAATCACTAATTAAAGTGATTGCCTCTTCTAAGAATTTCAGCAGTGCTTTCATTATGTCAATAGTTATTATTGCATTAAAACAAAGATTTGAATCTTTAGTGAGTTTAAGCCATACATTTTTCTACAGAAGAATTATCTTACTTTTGCTACTCACCTACTGGCTCTCCAAATGTGATGGTGAGTTCTATTGTGTCATAAAGAAAGGTGAATACAGCTTGATCATCACTCCACTCAATGACATCCCACTCAGACAAGCTGGAAAGAGATAAACAAGACAACCATTTTTGGGGGATAAAAGAAGAGAGTTAACTTCTGATACCACCCAAACAGTATCAGCAGCAGCTGCTGGAGTTTTTCTACTGGCTTGGGAGACAATCAATATTTTAATTCAAATATTGTGAATGTACAAATTTATGCTTTTGAAAGAAATAAGAATTGATTCAATCTTGAGTTGTATATCAGAGAAAAACCAAGTCTAGGCAATATAAAGTGTTAAATATTTTAAAATTATAATTCCACAGCACTCCCACCTTGTATATTTTCAGCTTAGTGTTGAGTACCTTGACTCTTGTTGAGGCTGCATTGTACTGTAGGTTAGAATCAGTGATACACATTACAAACACATGCCAACTGCTCTAGTTGGTTTAGATAACCATGAAGGCACACGATAAAACACAAACTAATGACATCTGCTTTTCCTTACCTCAACTGATCCAGTAGCTCTTCAGTTCTATTTGTTTGTTTTTGCACAAAGTCTATTTGAGCTAGGGTCTGCTCTTTCTGTACCTCCAGTTCTAAGAGATTTCTGCAAACCAAATCAGGTATTCAGAGAAAGGTAAGGCCATCACTAAGAGAATTTGAACTCCATTAAAATAAAAGGTTTATGACAAGAAGCCACATGCTAGAAGGCTCCCCAGTGAGATGAATGGCATCCAAATTTTTGCACTCTTAGTTTTTTGTTTGTTTGTTTGTTTAAAGATTGGCACCTCAGTTAACAATTGTTGCTAATCTTTTTTTTTCCCCCCTTGCTTTTTCTCCCCAAAGCCCCTCAGTTGTATATTTATGTGTATACATAGTTGTATATTTTAGTTGTGGGTGCTTCTAGTTGTGGCATGTGGGACGCCACCTCAATGTGGCCTGGTGAGTGGTACCATGTCCGCACCCAGGATCCAAACCAGCAAAACCCTGGGTCACCAAAGCAGAGCGCGTGAACTTAACCACTAGGCCAAGGGGCCGGCTCCTCTTTTAGTCTTATACTTAAATAAAATCCATAAGTAGAAGAAATATATACTTCATTTTATATGTACTTATGTATAATATAAAAAACAGTTTAATGCTAGGTTTATTTTCTTTAAAAGGATCCTGATATCATTCAAGCTTGAGAAATACTGCTTTGTATTAATGCCCTGTAAACAATAAATGCTTAGAAAATATTTTTGACTAAGATGGCCTCCAGGGTTGAGTTCAAAGTGGAGCAGAAGCCCTGAGTCAGCTTTAGCCAATACTCATGTCCCCAACTATATCAGTTTCTGAAGGTAAGAAGTCATTTAGCCTTGTGAAGTTTAGCATGTTTTCTAACACTCAAATTGAAGGCTGACCTTTGAAGCACTTCTTCTTCAGTTTTCAGCTGTTCCAGTTCTTTGAAAGGAAAAACAAAAACAAATCTATCAAAATGAACACATTAAAATGTTGCAACAAAAATCATGTATTATATTGAAAATTCTATCTCATTTAATCTCACCTAAATAAACAAACTAGCGACAAAAGTGTTTTTTTTTCATTTATCTACTTAATTAATTCAGTTACCTTTCTCTGCAGCTCTCATTTCAGAATCCCATTCTTCCACAGGATTGTCTTTCTCTTCATCTTCCAAATTCTTAGTTTCTAAAGTAGACAACGAGCATTAGAATAACTCAGTCAAAAATAAACAACCAGAGATAAAAAGAATAGATGGTCACAAACACTCATTTTTCCCCACTTTTCCTTGCCAATATAGTGAGGAGCTATAGTTATAATTTCATACAATGACTTGATTCTAGTGGCAGACAAGTGAACTTTGAGCCATATGGCAATGATCTCCAATAACAGCTTCTCAGGGGTCACTTTGAGATGGAAATTGTTTATGTGTAATTTGCATATATCAAAGTTATTGTCAGGCAACATGGACTAAGCAGGAGCAGATACTCATATATAAACACATGCACACACATTTTAAAATTTTGTTTTTGAAGGCTTGGGAATCATCCTTAAAATCCCCCCTCTCTCCCCACATCCAAACCAAGCTTATTTTTACCTCAAAAATATTTTTTGAATCTACTTTTTTTCTTTACCACCAGCTTCCCTAAATATAAGGTACTGTCTTTTCTAAACCATACTAGTCCAATAACTACTTAACTTCTTACAGTTACTCTTGATCTATTCAAACCCAATCTCTACACTGCAGCCAGGGCTTGACATCCTTCAAATGGCTCTCACTATTCTTAGAAAAAGTCAAAACTCCTCAAGAGGCTGTCCTTGGCCTAGTCCCTAGTAACATCTCCAGCTTTATCTCAGACCATGTTCCCTTTTGCTCTGTTCTAGCCACATTAGCCTATTTCAGACCCTTATAATTGGTATATTCTTTCCCATAGAAGGCCTTATGCGTGTATTATTCATTTTGAATAGTCTGCTCTCCCTTCCCTTCTCACTTTAACTCCTACTCATTCTTTAGATCTTGGCTTAAATGTCACTTCCTCAGAGTGAAGCCTCTCCTGACCTGACTAGGTCAGATTTCTGTTTCAGGACCTTATAGCACCATGTAACCTCTCTTCCACAGCACTTACCTTAAAATTATTTATTTAATTCTTATATTCTCTTCTAGGCTAGAAGCTCCATAAGGGCATAAAGTTTTTGTTTTTAATCACCATAATTTTCTTAGCACTGAGCACTGTACATGGCATATAGTATGTACTCAGTATATTTGCTCAAGGAATAATGATGGACAAGAAAGAAATAGGGAGCTATTCAGTGGTACTGGAGAGGGAAGTGTGGTTGTTGGTATTTTTAAAGACGAGAGAGAGGTGAATATATCCAGTAGAGGAGGCAGAGAGGTTGAATACCCAAGAGGTAAGGGAAAATCAGTGATATACAGTTCCTGAGAAGGGGATTCAAAGTTTACATGGAAAGATTGGTCTTAGGGAAAAGAAAAGAACGATGCAAGGATAGATATAGACATATTAAAAAGTTTAGTTTGTTTGGTAGCAGAGAGTTTAGAAGTTCTGGCCTAACGGCTTCTCTTTTTTTTCCCGTTAAGTAGAAAGTAAAGGTAATAAATAAAGGAGTGGGGCAGTCTACAACAATGGAACTCATATACTTATCAATTCATGGAACTCATAAACTCATTATCAATTCAATGCAGAAAACATGTACTAGGCACTTATTCTGTGCAAAGCACAGTGCTAGGAACTTCGAAGGATATGGAGAAAAATAAAAACTTACCTTTGCCCCCACGGAGCTTACAACTTAGTTAGGAAAATAAACTATACAAAAGTAACTACAATTACAAGTAGATGTGATAGGTACTATAAAAAGTAATAACAAAATAGCCATAGAAGCTCAAGGGAGACAGAGACCACTTCCTTTGGCAGAAACCAGAAAGAGAATGCATTAGCAAAGACCAAGTGGCAGGACTGCATAGAAATGACAAGACTTGGTGGGAATTTAGGATGTGTACGAGAATAATAGTAAATCATGTAAGAAAGGAAGATCTGAAAAGGATTGTAAAGAATGTTAAATGTCAAGCTCAGGAATTTGGACTTTATTTGGTAATAAATGGAAAGACAGAAAGTTTTTCAGGGTAGTAACATAATGAAAACTGTCCTTCATAATTATTAATCTGGCAGCAATGTATAGGCTGGACTGGAAGGAGATAGAATGAAGTTAAGAGTATAGAAAGATTAGTTAGAAGACTTGAAATAGCACATTTCAGAATTAATAATAGCCTTAATGGGAATGGGAAAGAATACAAAAGATGTTGAAGAAGCAGATATGACAGGACTTGATAAGAGAGACTCTAAGACTGCAAGTTTTGAGCTGTTTACAATGTGTAAGAATGGTGATGCCATCAATAGAGATGAGAAACATTATAGGGAGAACAAATTTTCAGATTTTATTTTGGAAATGGGAGATGACAATAAATTCTATTGTATTCACACAGAGTTTAAGATGTTCAAGGACATTTAAGCAGAGAGGTGCCATAGGAAGCTAGAAATGTTAACTCTGGAATTCAAGAGAAAGAGGCTAATGATGCCCTCACCCTAAATAATTACAAGCTACTTAACGGCAAAATCTGTGTTTTATATATCTTTTTTCTGATGCTAAGCACAGTATCTGGCATGCAGTAGGTGCTCAACATATGCTTGATGAATTTAACTGAATTTGGGAATCATTCATATAAAGAGAATTGTTAAAGCAGATGAAAACATTAGGGGAGAGAATATAGAAATGAGTAGATGATAAAATCTAAATGCTTACACAAGAGGTTAGTTAGAGAGAGGCCAACAGAGGAGCTAGAAGGAATAGCCTGGCAAAAAGAATAGGGTCAGGGTAGTGCAATATCATGGAGGTTTAGGGAGATGAAAGTTTCAGGAAGAAAATAATCACCAGCGGTGTCAAATTCTGAAAGAGGTCAAGATGGCTAAGGACTGAGAGCTACCAAATTTGATTAGGTGGAATTTTGTGATCTTTGAGACAGCAGTTTCTGGACAACAGTACTAACAAGTTAGGATTACAAGAGGTCAAACTGAAAGGATAGAAAATTTTCAAAAGGAGATAAGTTCATCTAATTTAAAAAAATAACAAGATTATGGTCTAGAGACTTATCTTGGGCATCTCTTGTTGATTGTGTTATGGATGGCCACAGTAAAGGAGCTTTAATTTTCTCTAATTTAATGTCTCAAGCTACTAACACAAGGCTTCAGCAAAGTGATACCAGAAATCTGTGCTGTAGGGAAACATTTAGATAAAATTAAATTTTCTTTTGGAAAAGTATTCAAAATACTTTACCTATTTCCACCGCAGTGAGACAGTTATCAATCTTCTTAAGTATGTTGTCCATCTCATCTATCCTCATGTGAAGTTTCTCCCTCTCATTCTAAACACACAATATTATAGACTGTCAAGTTAAACCTCCAAACAAAACATTCTAACATAAATGGTTCAAATTGCTGACATAACTGCTATGTCTAAATCATGAACAGGCAAATCTCAAAATGAAGGTTAAAACTTCAAGTCTGGACTTAAAAATTTTTAAAAAGTAAAAATAACAGGTTAATATACAGTTACGCGTTGCTTATTGAGGAGGATATATTCTGAGAAATGCATCATTACACGATTTCATCATTGTGCAAACGCCAGAGTGTACTTACACAAACCTAGACAGTGTAGCCTACTACACACTTAGGCTACATGGTACTAATCTTATGGGACCACCATTGTAAATGTGGTCGGTCATTGTCCGAAACATCATTGTGTGGCTAATGACTGTAAAATCATTTTTTGTACTTTCCTTTATTCAGCATTTTCATGTAATATAAGTCGTTAATATACATTACTTTAAAAAAGAGTTCTTAAAAAAATGTTCTATGGTCAAATAAATACGGGAAACACTGGTCAAACAGAATTATAGCATTTTTTTCTTTTTAGGCTTAAAAAAAATGATTTCTGACTTTAGACTTTAATATGCTAGCTATTATTCTCCAAAGGGGGGATATTGCATGTAACATTTCTCAGACTGATTTGCCAATGGAAAGTTTTTTTATGCAGAGCCTTTCTTAAGGATGATCATTTTGGGAAATGCTACTTTAAACAAATACACACACACACACACACAGCTGAGTATGGACTATGAAGAAGATAATACTACATTATAGTCTTTAGCAATGGAAGATCAGAATCCTATATTGTTCTATTTCTATATGTATAATGGATAAGAAATTTGAGATAAGGCACAGGCCCGTATTAGTAAATATATTCTAGAATTACTCAAGATGCCAGGATTTGCCACTTTTGACAAATTGAACCCCACTTCTTATGAACAATTCTAAGTTTTTGCCCAAGTCTCATTCACTTGTCTCCTAAGGAACATTCTTCATATTCCACAACCACTATAAAGTAATTTTAATAGCTCTTTCTTTCTATGCTAACTGTCTCAAATTACCTGAGCTGACTGCACCAGCTTGCTGTACAGAGCCACTTTTCCTTGGTGAGTGAAGACTTTAGTCATCTTGGTAAAATGTGATTTCATTTTGTTTAGGTAAATTCCAAAGGCCTTCAGCTGCAAGGGAAAATCAAAAGCTACACTGCACGAAAACAAATGAGTTAGAAAAGGCAAATGGTCTGGGAAGCCTGGGTCAGCTGCTACGTGCTAAGCTTTGCCCATACTAGACTCTGATTCCTAAGGTAGGGCACTTTTCACTTGGAAATTTAATTCCATTTAATAGTTTCAGAACAGAGCCAAAGATTTCAATTTTGGTTCCTGCTTTTAATTCACTTATTCTTATTACAAATTAGGAAATGCCAAGATTTTAGTTAATAAAACTCTTTTAACACAGTAGAGCACATATAAAATGCTTATTATTTAATCAATTAAAGTAATTCTTTTCCTCATCTAAGTCTAAGAGAAAGGCAAAAAAGAAGGCGGGAACTCTAAATAAACTTCAAATATAGTTCATATTTAAAATTGATCATTTCAGGTTTGAAAAGATCATATATTAACAATTACTCATGTATAATTAAAACTTGACAACATACTATACCTGAGAAGTAAGTTAAAGAACTCATCACTAAGTAAGTAACAGTTGCTTATTTCACAATAAAACATTGTTCAAAATATCTATACTGATTCCCATTCAGAAATGAGACCAAAGTACCTCCTCATCAGAGCAGTGTCTCATTTTTTCCCACAGATTCTTATTTACACAAGTCAAAAGTTTATCTTGGTTTGATGCAGAAAGCTTTAATCTAAAATATAGAAAAGTTAATTAGCACAGAGTTCAGAAGTTAGCTTGAATGAATCAATTCAGATCTACAGGCACACTTAATTTAATTCTTCCTAGTTCTTTTCTACATAAAAAGAGCAGAATTCATTCAAGAACAGTGGCCAGCCTGATTATTTTAATACTAGTAGAACATGTGAAAAATGTTATGAACCAAAAACACTTCCCTCACAAATAGAATTCTCGTCTCAATGTATCAACTTGTTCCAACATGAAAACATATTGCTTAAGAATCCTTAAGGCCTGTCAGCGTATAACTGTTGTGAAGTTGTAGTTATTATTTTAAGTTACAGTTCCCAATTCAGTTCAAAGTCTTCTCTCACCTTTACAGAACAGCATTTATAAAAGCAGCAAAGTTATCTATTAGTCTTTTGTTGATAAGAAATAAACGTCTATTAGAGTTAGAAGATACAGGAACACAGGTACAAACTCAAACAATAGAGCACATCTAAACAGACTGTTCATTGTATGCAAGATCCTATTTCATTCAAAATAAAACATTCTCAGACAAATCCTGAGACAGCCAACTCTTTTAAACAAGATGAAGACAAGAAACTTGTCTGTCTTGTTCAGTGATGAACCCCAGTACTTAGTACAGTGCCTGGCATATAGAAGGTGCTCAATATATATTTGTTAATCTGCAGTACCATAATTTAATGGCATCTTAATTTTCTTTCTTTTTTTCTTTTCCTGCTTTTTTCTCCCCAAATCCCACCAGTACATAGTTGTATATTTTAGTTGTGGGTCCTTCTAGTTGTGGCATGCATCTTAATTTTCTAATTTTAAAACTACAAAGTTATTAAAAGATTATTTTATTTCCTTTCTTTTTGTTAGACTGGTTCAAACTTAGTTGGATAGTTCTGGATAAGTACAATATAAACATTATTTTGGGTTGCAGGTCCTGATTTACCTGGGAGAATCTAGATATATCTAATTTGTAAATTAGTCTATAGCACCTACACATGCCAAAGCACTGAGCTACAGTCTGAGTAAAACCACGTTCTTTAATATATGCAAATCAAGGGTAAACGCGATAAAATATAAACCCAAAGGCAATCTTGATTTTAGGCACTCTATATAAATCTCTAAAGGGAAAAAAAATCTTCTTTTGAAGATGTTCTTTTGCAATCAATTTATGATATCATAATCTAATAATTATTGTTTTTTGAGGACACACTTTTTGGTAAGAAAGGCAAGAAGACCTTTTATATACAGTACACTATTTCTACTGCTCATTTCTCCCTGCTGAATAGGTATTATTATCCCCAATTTATGGATGTGGAAATGAAGGTTAAATGACTTACATAAGGTTACATAGCTAGTCTTGTAGCCAGGATTGAGCTTCAATCTGTCTGACTACAAAGTCAAAAGTTTCCCACATACCATATCACATCGTCAATTAATGCTATAAACTTTTTCCTATGCCAGTGTTATTCTAATCAAAACCTTACCAGACTGATTATTCACTCATCCAACAAAACACACACAAAAATGAAAACTTTCATACTCTTCAATCTTTTGGCGAAGAACCTCACAATCTTCTCTATAAATCTGTATCTTGGGTCGGTAAACATACTGACTTAACATCAGATCTTCTGGAGTAGGTGGTGTGTTTATAGTATACTGCAAAAAAAAAAAAGTCAGTGTCTCAAAACTGGTATTTTGAGGACAAAATCATGTCCAAGAACTGTTTCAAGTTTCAGAGTGCCTATTTTAAAAAGTTCTGCAAATAAATATTTGAATACTCTATTAAATTCATACACCCAGTAAGCTACAAGTTGGAATTTGAATTCAAGTCTTTGACATCAAAGTCTATTTCCCAAAGATGTTTAGGGGAACTGTACATGTTCCACTCACATGAGACTGAAAGTGATTTGAAAATGGCTACGCATTATCTGTCAATTATACTTCCAAAAGCTGGAAAAAAAAAAGAAAATGGCTATGCATTATTTTAAGAAAATCAATTCATAAAAATTCAAACTTACCAGGAGCCCCTTCATTAAAAGAAAAAAGATGCCAGTTTCCCAGTTTATCCTTTTCTCTTTCCATTCTCTAGTCCTGATCCTTACCTTTATGCCAGGTCGAACTCAAAATGTTCTGGCATATGTAAAATAAGTCAGTGAAAATTTGTAAAATAAGGCAGTGAAAATTTGGTTATTTTAAAAATGTCTTACAGCTCTAATCCAATGACTTTCTCATGTCCTTGATGCAGTATTGGAAAAATCAAGTCAGCTCCTTGCGTCATATTACATATAAAAACCAAACCAAACAAAACCCCCAAACCGTCCATTATTCATAGGCAGTGTGGCACAGAATAAGTCATTTTACAACTCTAAGCCTTGGTCTCCTTGTCTATAAAATGGGCATAGTATTGACCAGCCTCTTCAGATTGTAGCAAAAGTTTTTTTTAAAGGTATTGAAGCCCAGGGCCTGCTAAAGTAACCTAACAAATGTTAGTGTCCTCTCACACTCCTCTTTTAGTTGATAAATTAAAAGTAACTGAATGAGGTTTTAATCTCTTTTCTCCATTCCTAACATATCTAGCAGATATGCTAAGAAAGTGCATAAACATGCTAAAAGCAATTATAAGTGAAGTTGACTTTCTAAAAAATATTTTTAAGGCTAGATTTATAAATAAAAATCAAAGCTCTAGGCACTAGCTCAAAAAGAAATGGCAACGCTGGAACCCAGATTGTGTTTTTTAAACAGTTTTCTCACTAAAAGAAATCAGGCCTCCTTGGGAAAATGGCTGATTGCTTTTCATATAGGAGCCAAATACTTGAAGGAATATTTCTGCTTATATAGAAGTATTTGGACACTAAGTGAAAAAGGAATGATAGAATTAGGATATAATTACTTTATGACTTCTAATGAATTACTAGATCTAGATAATGATCATTAATGGCTGCCTACATATCATCACCAGACATTATCTATCTCCTGATGAAAGTACAATTATAAAGTAAACTCGGAAAAAAACCCTGAATCTGTTAAAGCCTCTGCCAATTACAAAAAATACAAAGGACAGAGGAACATGTTGAACTGAAAGGTTGGGTATGCACAACTAGCAAAATTCATCCTATGGTAAATTTTATAGGAGAAACCTGGTTTCTTCACTAAAAAAAAAAAAGAGATGGAAGGGGACCTCACAATTTAAAAAGACAATTAAGAGAGAGAGATTAACGAATTATCATTGTAATGTTTGGACTTCACTTGGGTCTTAATTTAACAAAGTAGAAAATAATGCAAAAGACAATCAGGGAAATATAAATACTGACTGAATAATTAATCATCTTAAGGTGTGATTATGGTATCTGGATATGTTTTTAAAATAAGAGTCCTCATCTTTTTAGGGATACATATTGAAATACTTATAAATACAGGTAAACTGATGATGCCTGGAATTTGCTTCAAAATAACAGGGGTGGGGAGGTAGGGCAATGTAGAGACAAAACAGGAGTTGATAATTTTTTAAGTTTGATGATGGATACATGGGGAGTTCATTAAACTATTCTCTATGTATTGTATATGTTTGAAATATTCTATAATAGTAAGCTTTTTTAAAAAAAGGGTAGGTTTCCTC
This sequence comes from Equus asinus, assembly GCF_041296235.1. NCBI lineage: Eukaryota > Metazoa > Chordata > Mammalia > Perissodactyla > Equidae > Equus > Equus asinus. The sequence goes on from NC_091791.1 coordinate 154,992,144, forward strand.
CTGAACATTCATAACGACAAAGTGAAACACAGGACCACATTCCCAGAGATTCACCAGGAATGCAAGTGCCAATGGATATTAGTACACATTGGATGCAGGTGCCCATGCTGTATGCACTAGGTAGGTTAATACGCTGCACCTTGAGCCAAGGACGACGTGCACAGCCACCTTCTCTCCTTGACTTACCTATTTTGATTAAGTGCCCAATTTATGCACAATCAGCACTTGGGTATTTCAGGTCTGGCAAGGTTACTTGCAATAGTTCCTCAACCTCACTGAGGGAGTGTAAATTATAGTACTTCAGGCTGAGCCACTTGCTGGACATGCAGGAGGTCATGAGGCAGTACAATATCACCTTTTGCTGGTGCTGCAAGCTGAGTTCCTACAACGGCACACATATGGGTGCTGTACATGTGCCTATGGAGGCTGGCACACATCTCCCTACTTGCCTCAAGAACACTCTCTTCACTTCTACCCTAAAGGAAGATCATGGTCATTTGAGTGCCAAACAGATGCCCACAGCTGTGAAACTCATTTCCTATGGTCAATATACATTCCATCCCTTTGGCCTTTCCCTACTATGGGATTTTTAGATTTCTTTCCTGAGATAGCAAAAAATCTCTTTCTATCTTGATGGGTTTGTTCCCAGATCTATTTCCCCAACACTGGTCCTCCTGACCTCTGTAAGGACTGAAATGAAAGGAGAAAGAGTCACACCCTCAAGAGTTAGCTCCTGAGGTATCCTCTCCCTTTTCCACCCTGCCAGCATCCTCTCTGCCTCCTATCCTTCCCCTCTGCTCTCCTCTGTTTCTCTTGGTCCCTTAGTACTTTCTGCTTTTCCTAAGAAAGGTATAGACTCTGGATACACACCTAGGCACTTTTCTACCCCCCATCTACAGCTGAGGCAAGAGGATTCTAGTGGGAAGGAGCAGCTATGGTGATAGGAATAATGAAGTCGGTGACCTGAAAGATGTGTGCCCATCTTTCCAGTTTCGGTCTTTGATTTACTTTTCACATTTAGACATATAATACTCCTGGAATTGATTTCCTTCTAAACAGCTTTATTGAGATTTAATTCACACACTATATAATTCACGCATTTAAGTATACAATTAAATGATTTTTTTTTTAAGATTGGCACCTGAGCTAACATTTGTTGCCAATCTTTTTTTTTCCTTCTTCTCCCCAAAGCCCCCTAGGACATAGTTGTATATTCTAGTTGTAGGTCCTTCTGGTTGTGCTATGTGGGACGCTGCCTTAGCATGGCTTGATAAGCGGTAGCATGTCCGCGCCCAGGATCCGAACCAGTGAAGCCTGAGCTGCCGAAGTGGAACGTGTGTACTTAACCAATGCGCCACAGGGCCGACTCCAAGTCCTGTCTACCTTTTAAAGAACAGACTCACACATACATAGACATTTGGTTTATGGCAAAGATGCCCCTGAAGAATAGTAGTCTTTTCTATAAATGGTGTTGTATCAGTTAGATAGCCATAGGAAAAAAATGAACCTTGACCCATACTTCACACTATATACAAAATTCAATTCTATACAACACCAAAAGCACAAGTGACAAAATTAAAAATTGGGCTTCGTCAAAATTAAACCTTTGTGCTACAAATGATACCATCAAGAAAGTGAAAAGACAACCCACAGAATGGTAGAAAACATTTGCAAGTCATACATTTTATAAGACTTGTATCCAGAATATATAAAGAACTCTTGCAACTCAATAATAAAAGGACAGCCCAATTTAAAAATAAAGGATCTGAACAGACATTTCTCCAATGAAGATAAGCAAATGGTCAATAAGCACAGAAAACATGTTCAGCATCATTAGTCATTAAGGAAATGCAAATCAAAACCATAATAAGTTACTACTTCACACCTGCTAGGACAGCTGTAATCAAAAAGACAAGTGTAATAAAAATAAGTGTTGGCAAGGATGTGGAGAAATTGGAAGATGGGCATGGATGTTAGCTCAGGGCCAGTATTCCTCAGCAAAAAGAGGAAGATTGGTAGCAGATGTTAGCTCAGGGCTAATCTTCCTCAAAAAATAAATAAATAAAATAAAATAAAAAAGGTAGACAGGACTCATCTGGTCCTAATGACAATTTTAACGGTAAATTTTAAAATAATATTTTTAATGGTAATTAATGAAAGTTTTCCACTTCTTGGGTTAACTTTGGTAATTTCCGTTTTGCTAAAAAATCATCTAGGTCTTAAAATTTGTTGTCAGAGCTGATGGATTTTTAAAAAATTCTTTTAATTTCTCTCAATCTGTAGACATGTCTTCTCTCTCAATCTTCTATATTTTAGTTCCTCTTTTTACTTAATCAGGCCTTTAAGAGTTTTCTTAGTTATTGTCTTTTCAAAGTACCAGTTTTGGATTTGTTAACCTCCCTACCATTTTTTGTCTTCTATTTCATTAGCTTTACCATTTACCCACATTAATTCTGTCTTCTTGCCTTGTTATGGATGTTATTTTGTTGCTCATTTTCCAATTTCTTAAAGTGAGTATTAAAATTTTCTTTATTTTTAGACTCTCTTCTATAATAACATTGATATCTAAGGCTTTTAATTTCCTGCTAATTTTTGCTGTATGTCCCATAGATTTGGTATTAAATGTTCTCCTATACTTTGCTTTCTAAATAGTTTTGATTTCCTCTTTGATCAAAGAGTTACCCAGAAGTGCATCTTAATTTCCAAGAAGCTAAGAATGTTTCAGTCCTTTTATTAGTTCTAATTTTACTGGATTAAGATCAGATGATGTGGCCCATAAAATCTCCATTTTTTTCAATTTGTTAATGTCTTCTTTGCAGACAAGGGCATAACTAATTTTTATAAATGTTTGACTGAAAAGAAAAAACATTCTTACATAAATGATACGTTTTTCTATTGATCTTTTACATTAGTCTGTTGATTATATTATTCAACTATTCTATGATCTTACATATGCTGATTTTGAAAAATGTTTATTACAAACTTCTGCTATATTTGGATTTTTATAACAGTGGGGAAAAGTATATGTTCAGGAAATCACAAACAAAAATGGAAAGGAATGAGAGAAAAAAATAAAATTTTACCCTATCGAAATTCATGATGTAAAAAAAGTCAATTTTTATGCTAACCATAAATGTACCTACTACAGGAAAATTTTTTGTAGGAAAATTTGCTTCCTTAGACTTCTATCATTTTTGAATAAATGCTTGCTTTGATGCAGTTTAGTAAACCAGTACAATAAATTTTAACTGAGATAACTATTTTGCCAAGAAATTGCACTTACTTTGGCTGGGAGATTGCTCTGTCGGGGTTTCTGTATCAAAATGTGAACCTGAAGAAGTATAAAGAACTCCTTTATTGTTATTCTCCCATCTTTGAGTTTCTGAGGGAAGAAAAAAAGTATGCATGACCATTCAAGGTGAGCTCATTTTGACTATAATCACCTCATTTTTTCTAAATAACATAAAGTACTTTGCATATATTTGTGGAAATATTATTCAGATATTTGTAGGATACATATGAGCCTACAAATCTTTAAAATATTTTATCTAATATAATTTCTTAAGGTTATTCAGTAACAGTGGAATTGGGAAAAAACAACAAAACAAAGGTCTTCTAATTGTGCTTTCGACTCCACATAATTAATTGCCATGTTGAGTCCTTAACAAAAAAACTAGGCTCCTGTATATTTGAAATATTTCATAATTCCTTAAAAATTTTAAAAAGATAAAAAGACCAAGGAAATTAGTTGCATTAGAAATGAGAAATATTTTAACATACCTCCTTCAAGCTCTCTTCACAAATAGTGTCTCTGAGAAACTGTGATTCCATTTGACTATTGCGGTGTGCTAGGAGTAAAGCAAATTCAGGTGATAAGTCAAAATTAAATTGTAAACTTTATTTTAGTTATCCTTTAGGTTTACATGTGGTTCATGCTCCTGAAGCTATCCACTAGGATCTTTCTGGGAAGATAGTCATTTGTAGAGCAAAGTATATTACAGTTTTAAGGCTCCATTCAATGTTTCTCTACTAATTATAAGCCTGTTAAAGGAAATCACTCTACCACTTGTAGTATTAACACTTCTCAATTTATTAAGTAACTAAGAATTAAAAATAAACTGAATATTATTTTACTTATGAACTATTTATAACTCCCCAAAAGCTTATACAAATTTCAAATATCTCCTGCATTTAAATACATTTATTATTAGTCAAGTAAGCAGATGACTTCTATTATTTAGCCTTCCTAAAGATCTTACTGCTGAAGTCCAAAGAAGTCCCATCAGCTTTGATTGAATCCAGAGAACTGCTGCAACTAGATGGGGTCCTGCTCAGGCTTTTTATCAATACACTGGTAGCATTTTTATCTATTTCCCCTTCAGCATGGTGATCCAAAACCTGAAATTATTAATTAAGGAACATCATCAGGATAAAGTTATGACACTGTATACTTATAATAACTAAATATTTGTTGAACACTAACAGCAATACTACTTCTAACATAAAATTTATCTGTAATTCACATGAAATACCTTAGTAAAAAATTAGAATAAGTAAGAAGCAACTTAGGCCTTTAGAGTTAAAATAATTTTATTTAAAAATATATAGAAATAATTTTGTGCATTATATTGTATAAGGAAATTGTTTCTCAGATCTATCTAAGTTACAGCCAGATCCTACGAGCTACCAAATGTTGACCTATCCAATTATTCAAATACCAGCCACCAGAGTCAGGGCTACTACACTGCAGAAAACCAGAATAGAATATTGGCTATATATGGTAGACTCAGCCAGAGTACAGAGAAGAAACTTATTTCCAGGCTTTAGTACTTCTTTCACCAGACCGAGACTCCTTTGGCTGAAGTCAAATAAGTGATGTGGTCCTGCTTTTACCATTTGAACCATTTGACTTTACAGCCTTAAATGCCATTTTTATACACCTACTCACATATGTTTTTGAGGACAATCTATTCTTTATCTAAATACTAGAATGTAAGCTCCACGAGAGCAGATTTTTGTCTGTGAATTCCCATTGACACATTCCCAGCACCTAAACAATACCCAGGACATAGCAGATACTCAATAGGTGTTTATTGAACAAAATAATACTAATTTTCATAGAACCTATTCAGTTACAAATTTTACATTACTGTTACTACTTTCTCAAAGCTTCATAGACGAACCATTTCCTCAGGACCTCATCTTATAGAACCACTGAGTCATCTTCTAAACTTACTTACATATTTCTTTTTTTATTTTTTTGAGGAAGATTAGCCCTGAGCTAACATCTGCGGCCAATTCTCCTCTTTTTGCTGAGGTAGACTAACCCTGAGCTGAGGTCCGTGCCCATCTTCCTCTACTTTATATGTGGGACGACTGCCACAGTATGGCTTCACAAGCCATGTGTAGGTCCGAACCTGGGATCTGAACCGGTCAACCCAGGGTCACTGAAGCAGAATGTGCGAACTTAACTGCTGCGCCACCAGGAGAGCCCCACTTATGTATTTCTTAATGGAGTTTATACTTTGTTTTCTGTGAACCTCTGATACTTTTAAAATTTTATTTCTCCACTTACAAAACTCGGTTTAAGTGACAGGTTTTATTCTCCTCAAGTTATCCAAATCAGTGTTCTCTCAACTTCTTACAAAATCTATGACCTCTTTCATAACTACAAAAATCTTCCTTACTTTACTTTTCTTTTTGAGGAAGATTAGCCCTGAGCTAACATCTGCTGCCAATCCTCCTCTTTTTGCTGAGGAACACTGGCCCTGAGCTAACATCCGTGCCCATCTTCCTCCACTTTATATGTGGGACACCTACCACCGCGTGGCTTGCCAAGCAGTGCCATGTCTGCACCTGGGATCTGGGCCAGCAAACCCCAGGCCGCCAAAGTGGAACTTGCAAACTTAACTGCTGCGCCACCAGGCCTGCCTCTTTACTTCACTTTTGAGATACTGGGCTTGACCTAGGCATTCTCCCATCCACTAACGAAACGGACTCTCAGCTTCTACATATCCTCATTAGCCAAGAAAAAAAAAATTTTTTAATGAAGTGTGCATAATAAAAAGGCTTTTTATCCTCCAAACATTTATAACACTGAAGATGACTTTTCAAACTAAATATACCCTTCCTAGAGATTCTCATATGCAAAGCCACAATGCCAAATCACTAGAGATGACAAAATATTTAGAATTACCTATTAATTTTCATACTACTTTCCATTTCATTTTTGTGACCATTTTTCACTTCAAATTGTTTTCATATCTAGCTTGATTCTATATAAAAATATTTCACCAGACTTATAACTGGAAATAATCAATTCTTGCTTACCCAAGACTAAAATTCAAATTCAAAAATACTCATAATTTTTAAAAAATCAAGAACATTCCTAAGTTCAAGACAGAACTCACCTCCTGATCTTGTGCAGTATCACTAACCCTAATCTCACTTTTTCTGATTTTTTTCTCATTCGGAATATCATCTTCTTCTTCTTGTACCCAGGTTCTTTTTTGGCTATTGCAGGTTTCTTCCATTTTATTTTCAGATGGTGAAATCTCTTTTTGGTATGTCTCAATCAAAGCCTTCTCCTCAGTTTCTATACTAATAGAGTCTGAGGAATTAATCTCACCAGGATATATAGGAAGATTTTCCTCATTTATATATTGAGATGGACTTAAGTTCAGTTTAGCTGCAACAAATCCAATGCTTGAATCCTTAATGGAGACCGGCTGAGATTCTAAGTGATTTAAATCAGTTGTGTCTGCTGGAATCTGCTCCAGGTCATCAATACCAGTGACACTACAATTTCTCTTGTTTGGCAATCTGGGCAAAAATATTCCCAAAGAACACCTCCTCACTCTATCTTTTACACCTGTCATTAATGGTACAGAATTGGTTTCAGTTCTATTATGAGAACTTTTATTTTCTTCATCTCTATCATCTTTAACACTGCTGGACGCTATGTTATTGTTATGTATTTCTGTGGCTTGCACTATACTCATATCATTGTGTGCCTTATTTACTAATTCAAGTAATTTTTCTGGAGAAGGTGGTATATGAACAGTTTGGAAACCTAAAAATTCTTCAGTTTTTCCATTCAAATTATTCAGATTTGGTTTGACACTACTAAAACTTGCAGCAGTAGATGCAATTACAGGATCTGATGCTTCTCTAGGATTGGCATGAGTTTGAATGACTTGCTTAGTCAAGTCTGAGTTACTGTGGAAATCTATAGCTGTGTTACATTTAGCTGTTTGAATCTTCTCCTTCAGTTCTTTTTTACAGGCTATAGTAAATTGTTTCTCATTATTGAGCATTTTGGACTCATTTTCACATGTGAGTACAGAGGAATTTCCTATAACAATATTTAAATTCTTATTTCCAGCTTTAGACAATATTGTTGCATCTTTATTGATAAGACCCTGTCCTTGTTGAGGTAACGGAGGTAGCTGGGTTGAGAGATGAGGCTGAGAAGCAACACAAACATCATTAACAAAGGTCTTCTTTAAACTGTATTCTGCATTGTCAACAAAGGCCTCCATTTGATCCTTTGGAAGCTTAAAAGATACTCGCTTTGAATTAAGTTTAGTCATCTCTCCCAGATCTTGACCATATACTAAAGTCTGATTAACTAACAGATTTTGGGGCTCCTTAATCAGATCTTGGTCTTTCAGCACTTTTATGACACAGTCTAACTGTCCTTTGGTATTGGCTTGAATAACTTTTTCTTTCTCTAGCAAAGAACAAGGAGCAGAGACAGCCAGTCCCTCAGATTTCAAGTGATATTCACCGGCTAAATCGTTTGCATAAGTAAGATCATTTTGTACTGGGCAATTATTGGCTTTCTCATCTTTATCACATAGGGACATGACATTCCCCTCTACATTATCAAAACAGGAAATGACATTTGGTAAACAGGAATAATTATCACTGGGTCCACAAATAGCAGATGCATGACTGTTTGTAAAATCCACGTTTCTTCTATCTGTACTATTTAAGTGACAGCTTTCAATTTTGGCTTTTTCCAACGCATAGGCCTGGTGTACAACTTTCCCCATGACCTCTTCATCGACAGCAGTACTATGGAATTTCATTTCTATCTCACCTTGACACCCAGACAATGTATTAGTAGGAACAAAGGGAATCATATGATGTTTTTGCTCAGTGTGAAGAACATTTTTGTCTTCTACAGCCAGTGTTTGTTTTTTAGTGATTTCTTGAAAAGTGCTACCATCCTTAGGAAAAGAAACACCCAAGACTTTTCCTTTTGTTATTCCAAATTTAGGGCACTCCTGAAGTATTTTCTCCGTGGCTTGACAATCAATGAAAACAGTATGGGACTTGGTGACTTCCAGACCATTGTGATTACCTACAAACATTACAGTTTTGTCTACAGGCCTAGTGGTTATTTGATCTGCTGAGACAATTTTACATTCTAAGGCACTTGTGTGACTTCTGGTGATCTCCATGTCATCCTGCCCACAGGTATACAAAACAGTTTTAGAAGTTCCTGCGAAAGGCACCAAACGGGAGTCTTCTCTGTCTTCCAGGGCACTTTGGTTATTTATTTCCACTGTACAACTCTGGGTGATATCCATATCATTTGTATCATTCTTTGAAAAAACAACGGTCTTGTCATTTTTGAGTCTAAGGCTTTTCCTTCTCTGACTTTTGCCTGATAGAGGTTCATTCAGAAATCCAGGCTTTTGTACATCTTTGTCATTTTTCCCAATGGTTGATTTAGACACTTCCATGTTATCATCAGCTATAAATGCTACAGCTTTCTCTGTGGGACCACTATTAGACCATTCTCCCAGTAGTGTTAGCTGGCTGACTTTTGCTGCTGAATGGTCACTTTCACCATTCTTTGGAAGGAAAACATTCTCCTCAGCAGGAATAGATGTCACTTTTGGTTCTTCAAGGCTTTTCCTTTTGGATAGTTCAAAGTTAGGTCTGTCTGGAAGTACAGTTTTCTCCTTTGCACGGTAGTCAATGAGAGCAGTATGGGACTTTGTCATTTCTAGTTCACCATGATTATCTACAAACATTACAGTTTTGTCCATAGTCTTAGTAGCTATTTCACCTGGTGAGACTGTTTTATATTCTATGGCAGTTGTGTGACTTCTAGTGACCTCCACATCATCCTGCCCACATGTATACAAAACAGTTTTAGAAGTTCCTGCCAAAGGCACCAAATGGGGATCATGGCCATCTAATAAAGGTCTATGATTTATTTCCTCTGTATGACTTTTGGTGATATCCATATCGTTCTCATCACCCTCTGAAAATACAATAGCCTTATCAATTTTTAGTCTGCCAATACTTTTCCTTTCACAAATTTTAACATCTTGCTTTTCATTCAAAAATCCAGGTTTCTGGACACTTTTGTCCTCTAACACATCCATGATATTATTAGAGATAAATACTCCTTCAGTTTTCTCTATAGGACTTTTATTACATTTTTCAACTTTTACAGCTATCTGTCTGTTTACTGTTGCTATCTGGCTGTTAGTGTTTTCTAAATTGGTCTTACCAAGTTCTTGTACTTCAGAAGGACCAAATCCAATGGCAATAGTGTGACTTTTGATTAGATCCATATTTTGCTCCTCCTCTGAACAAATAATTATCTTGTCATGGGAACATTCAGTGGTAGGATTGCCTAAACTTTTCCTCAGCGGCTCAGGCAGTTTAGAATTCTGGCCTGGTATAGATTTCACTGTATGACTGTTAACAGCAGTATTATGATTTTTCATGGCAGATTGTCCTTCTGATAAAAATAATGGCTTTGTGGCAGGAAACAAAGATTGCTCACATGAAACTGTATTTCTATCATTTGCTAGCATTACTTGTTTCTTAAGGTCTCCACTAGAGTATACTATGTTATGTCTCGTTGCTATGTCCTGGTTAATATCAGCTGACTGAGGAGAATCTTTATCAAGATAGGGTGAAACCTTCAAAACTTGATCTTTTTCTTTGCCCCAGGTGTCAGTTAGGATGTTTTTAGATATTACGTTTGGTTGTTGGGATGGTTCAATATGACTTTTGGTCATTTCTTCCCATTCATCTAAAGGGCTTTTGCTCTGAGAGTGAGATTTACTGGTATTCTCAGATGCTAGATTATAAGATGCAAGACAGACTTGACTTTCTAAATTAGTTGTGTGACTTTTAGTCAAATCCATATCTTCACCTGTGAAGATTTCAGTCTTTTTGTCAGTCAATGAAATAGATAAAGGATTTGTCAGGCTTTGCTGTAATCTTTCCTTAGATACATGAGGAACTGAGCTACAATTTACATTCATTTCCTGAACTTCTGACACAGTTATGTGATTTTGGAACATCATTTCTTTTTCAGGTATTGGTGCAGCTGCTATCTGTACATTTGTCTGATCTTGCTTAAAAATTTGATTAACTATTGCAACCGTGTGACTCTTGGTAATGTCCATGCTATCCTCTCCTGAATAAGTAGTTTTCTCTATGAGAGGAGTGATGGCATCTGGATTGGGATACATTTTAGAATAATTACTGTCATGCTTTAGCAAATTTTTCTCCTCTCTCATACTTGAGAGACACTTGGTGAGGTCCATAGCATTATTACAACTAGAATAGAAAAATGTCTTATTATCTTGAATAGCTGGACTGGAACATACAGACTCTTCGATCATGGTCAATGTTCTGGCATCTTGGTTAGAAGGCTGTGTGACTGTGTGAGTTTCTGTCCCTGTAATATGACTTCTGGTAACATGTACTTCACCTTTAGGGTTTAAGGAAGGGTATTGAAAAGGAACATTCAGTTTATTCTCAAAGACTGTCGTCTTTCCTGCAGCTATAGTTCCATATCCTGTTGTAACATCTGTCACGACATTCTGAGTTTGATTTTCTATTTCAGATAAATTATCTGAGGGTAAAATCTGTATAGTGTGGTTAACTGTCAAGTCCATAAAATCACTGCCATAAACTGTAATATCATCACCTTTAAATTCCCTTAAGCTGACCTCACTGGATGTAGGAACCAGAGTCTGAATATTGGCTGTATGACACTGGGTGAAATTCATCCCATCATCTTGTTCTCTAAAGATTCTAGTCATATTACTGCTATTTTCATCTGTATTAACAGATACATGCATTTGATGTATAGAAGAGGCCCTATTTGATTCTTTGGCATGAACAGATATCTCAGAATTTTCTTTATCAGGTCCTGTAGAAGAAGCCTTACATTTTCCTTCTTTCAATCTTTTTATAAAGTCATTGAAATTTATTTTCTTTTCTGAAGAAGTGTTTTGATCCATGGAAAAATTTAATTCTTTCTTCATACTTGAATCCTCAGTGTGGAGCTTCAGGTTAGCCAGAAATGATGTCGTATCTATTTTGGTGGACGTTTCACTTTTGGTACAATCTAAAAGGCCTTTGGTAATCATCACGGTGTGACTTGCTGTCAGATCCATCTGGTTTTCATCTGAAAAGATGACTGTCTGGTCATTTGCGTGTTTCTTTTCATCGTTGTGTTCTGTTATTGAAATCTATAATGGAAACAAAATATAAGAGATCAGATTAAACGCAAACTTTTAAAAAGGCATTTTACAACATGTATTATATAGAGAGTACTATATAAAGAATCCTCAATGATGGTTTCACGATACATTGATTTGTTTGAATCAGTGGTGTGGTGTGCAGCCCGTAATTTGTTATTAAAACGTTTTCTAAAATCTGTGAACACTTTTAGTGTTTCCGGACAAATTAAAAATTCAAGGTTAATTATACACCCAATAGAATGACTAAAAAATGAAAAAGACTGACAATACCAAATGTAACTGTAATGAAAATTCTAGTTACTGTATTAGATAGATATTCTCATTCTAAATAAAAAAGACTTGGAAAGGGATAAGTGTATGATGGCTAATTTATGTACACTCTGTACTCTTGGGAGCCGAGTTCTTTTTGAATCTTAATGCAGTGGTTTTATCTGTAACGACATGGTCTAACTCCTTGCTACTCAAAGTATGGTCTGTGGACCAGTGTACTAGTATCACCCAGGAGATTGTTAAACGTATAGAATCTCAGGGCCTACCCCAGATCTACTGGATAAGAATCTATATTTTAACAAAATCTTGAAATTAAAGTTTGAGAAGTCCTGATATAAATAATATATTTCTCTCTCATTTAAACTGGCAGTGATTTAACTGTTCTTGGTTAACTGGAAAGGTAGGAAGGTTTTCCAGTCTATACTGGTCCATTTTCATAAGTAATCCCTAAATCATACCATTACCATTAAATTTTTTGTGTTTTTAAAGTTTTAACTTTCAAGGGAGATTAAAATATGAAGGCACTTGCATGAACTCATACCTCTCTCTGTTGTCTCTGGATCTGAATGGGAGCACAAAGCAATGTGTCCATCCCTATTGAGGAAAAACAGAAAACTATAGTCAATGAAAAGATATGTAACACCAAGAGCCTGATTTTCCTTTTCTTAGGTTCTTCATCAGTTACAAGTATTTACTGAAGTTTAATCAGTTACTAAGCCCTTCGTAAGGACTTAGGTATTAAATTTCAATAAGACTTTTAATTGTCTCATCTCAGGGACAGAGAGATCAGTGATTATTGTATTCTCTGTATGACTGAAATATTTTTAGAATGTGGTGGAGATTTTAAAGGTAGAATTTTAAGGGTGGAAAGTTTGGACATGCTTTTTCCCCCTTCATTCCTCCATTTTTATTTCCTGGATAATAGAGGTTACATGGTAAAGAGTACCAACTGATGAGACTGAAACGTTAGGGTAAGATTTTGAAGCATTTTTTATTCTATGTTAAGGAATCTAGACAGTCCCATGATAAGATGTGTATTTTATAAAAATAATTCCAGAGATGGAGAAGAAAGTAGATTCAAAAGAAGATGAACCAATGAGGAAGCTACTGTAATAGTTCAGATACAAAATGATGAGAGTTTATGTTAGGGCAAGAGACAATGAGAATGGAAGTAAGGGATTAGATTCAAAACATTTTAGAATTGAAATATAAAGGTTTAGGTAAGCAACAAACTAGACTTTGGAAATAAGGCAGATATTGAAGATACTATAAAACAGAAAACATTTAAAAATACTTAAGTTTAAAAGCAAATCCTTAGAATATTTTAAAGAATTTATGGCAACCTCGGCTGAGTATGATGAAGTAATTATAGGCTTTTTATTAAAAGCCTTATTTATATATCAAGCTTCCATTCATTTGTTCAACAAATATTGATTCAGAACCTATTATGTGCCCCAAAAGTCAACTATCTACTAAAGCAGAAAGAACAAGACAAAATTTCTGGATTCAGAGTTCCTAGTCTAACAAGAGAGGCAGAAGTAAATACCTAAAATACAATGTGATAAATCCTACAATAGACTGAGAAATAAAAGGGGTGTTATGAAAACACAGGACAGAATGACTGACTCCTTGGTTTTGTCAGAGAAGGCTCCATTTAAACCACTACAGTACTACTTAATATATGGTACCAGTCTGTGAACTGCTTGTTATCAATTCATGATGAAATAAGGAGCTTGCAGCCAATGTAAATCAACTAATATTTCCTTCATCAAGAAAGCTTTGCTAAGAAAAAAAAAATGTCAGCTAAACTAAACAGTAGCTTACTGCCATAGTTGATTCACATTCTAGTGCAAGTTCCTTTTTTTGTCATGGACTATAACAGTTTATGGACTGGCTAATCTGAAGAGCTCTTAAGTTAAGCTAAATGAAAAGCCAAATTAAGTGAAAAATGAGAAGACTGCTAGGCAAATTGGAGTAGGAAGAGCACTTTAGTAGAGGAAATAGCATTTACAAATGGATACAGGTAGAAAAAAGTTCACATGGGGAACTGCAAATAGTTCTTCATGGACTAGAGCATAGGCTGCCTATAAAGGGCAAGAGATAAAGTTGAAGACAAGCCAAACTATAAAGCCCTTTCTAAGTCTATCCTAAGGAGTGTGGGTTTTATCCTGTAAGCAAAAAAGTGTCAGTGAACAATTTTAAGCTGGGAGGTAACATGATCAGATTTATAAATATGTAGAATGGATTAGAAGGAAAAGAAATTAAATACAGTAGCCAAGAAAGAATAATGAGGAATTCAAACAGTGGCAGGAAGAATAGAGAATAAGTAACAGCTTTGTAAGATATTTAGGAGACAGAAGAGGAAGACAGTAGGGCCAAATGGATATGGGGAATGAAAGAAAAGTTGAAAAAATGATTCAATTCCTGAGTTGAATGAATGACAGAGTGAGTGGGAGTACAAGATAGAGAAAATAAGAGGAACAGTAGGTTTGAGAGAAATAATAGTAAAGTTTGTGAAATTTTAAATTGCAGATTTTGTGTAAAGAACAGAGCACTCTTCACATTTTTTTTTTCATGGTTCTTTTACATATTCCTTTCAGGGAGTCCAGATGAAGAGAAAAGGAGTATGATAAGAAAAGTATTCTGGTCATACTTACCAGTAATCTCACAGCAGTTATCTTCCGGATTCTTATTCCTAAAAATTAAAAAGTATTTTCAAAATCTATAAGACAAACAATTACCAAGAATCATTAACAGTTGAAAGAGTAGGGAAGGCAAAAGGTTTTCATAGGGTGACTGGCAGAAAAACACAAAGACAACTTTAAAAAAAGACTTATCTAATACCGGTCGAAGAAATTACAAGGCAATTAACAGGACCCTTTTCAGATTGGTCTTAATGGTTTGTTCATTTCAAGAATACTAAAAAAATATGTTTAATACATGCCACTTGCTTATTATTATTTTTGGTTTTTAAAAAGAATGACTGAGTCAGCCCTGATGGCCTAGTGGTTAAAGTTCAGTGTGCTCTGCTTTGGCAGCCTGGGCTGTTCCTGGGTGCAGAACCACCCACTTGTCTGTCAGTAGCCATGCTGTTGTGGTGGCCTGCACAGAAGAACTAGAATATACAACTATGTACAGGAGCTTTGGGGAGAAAAAAGAGAGAGAGGAAGATTGGCAACAGATGTTAGCTCAGGGCAAATCTTCCCCACCTGCTCCCCCCCCCCAAAAGAATGACCTATAAAGTAATTCATTTTCTAGCAATTTAGCCTAAAAAGTAAATAAAAGGAAACAACTCAAATGTCCATCAATAGGGAGCTAACTAAATGTTGGTGCAGACATATAATTTATTATAATAGACTGAGGTAGATCTACATGTAACAACATGGAAAGTGCTACAAGACATTATTAAGTGATTCCATTTTTGTCTTGTCAAAAAAAAAGATAAGGATAAACATGTACTTGGATATACATATAAAATTTCTGTAAAGACATCCAAAATTATCCACAGTGGTTATCTGTGAGGAGCCTATGTAATATGGCTTAGAGATTTTTCTCTATCAGTAAGCATAAAGAGAATCTTTTTTTCCCCAGCTCAACAGTAGTCAATTACATGAAAAAATTGCAATTTATTTAACTAGTCCTTTACTGATGAACCTTTAGTATCTTTCACATCTTTTACTATTACAAAAAATGCTGTAGTGAACAACCTTATATATTCATTATTTCAAACATTTACAAGCATATTGATAAGATAAATTCCCAGACACAAAATTGCTGAGTCAAAGGGCATGTGCATTTAAAATTTTGAATGATATTGCTAATTGCCTTCTACAATTTATACAAAATAGCAATGAGTGACTCTTTACCTATATTCTTAATTGATTACATGAAAAATCATATCTCAGTATAGTCTGAGTTTGTATTTCTTTTATAACGAATGAAGATAAGCATCTTTTCCTTTGTCTAAGAGCTATTGGTATTTACTTTTCTATGTACTAATATTAAAACAAAACTAATTTAATGAAAAAATCTGAAGACTTGATATTTGTTGTTTTGTACTAGTTGATGTATTTAAGGATTTATATATGACAGGAGAGTGTTTCATCACTTTATTAAAAGGATAAGCTACACAATGCACATATTTATCAGATATAGCAGTATATTAAATTCTGCAAAGAATTTGTTTTCTGAATTAATCCTAAGTATTCCACAAAGGGACACAAAAAATAAAAAAAGAAGACATTTAAAAAATACTTCATTAATAGGAATAAACAGCTTTTAAAATATAATTTGAATCACATTTTCCTTACTTACCGTATAAACAGAGCATTTTCTCCTGCTTCTGTTTCTAAAAATAAAATAAAAATTAAATTTGTTCAAGGATACACTGAGAAAGCATTAGAAAAATTGCATAAGGACATTAACAATAACGACAACAAAAAGAAATCACTAACTGTCCACCTTACTTTCTGCATCCCATGCCTCAAGCTATACTTTTTAAGCAATAAGATAGACAATAAGTTATATCAACTACCTGGTTAGATAGCTGCAGTAAAATTTTATGGCAAACAGATTTAGCAGGGATTGCAATAACATATTTACCTTCAATTTCTGACTTTCTTACTATTTTCTTATATGACTCTGTCTGGAATACTCTAGAAGAGAAAGCAAACATTACTGAAAATCTGCAACTTTTAATTAGAATCCCATGGTGTTAATTTATAGTCTGTTTTGAGATGGGTACAGATAACACTTTGATTTCAGCTTCTTTTTGCTACACAGCACATACTATTAATATTTCAAAGGCCAAAATTAGTTTACTACATTAAAATCTGTTATGGTTTGTTTGTGTGTGTGTGTGTGTGTGCGAGGAAGATTAGCCCTGAGCTAACATCTGTGCCAATTTTCCTCTACTTTATACGTGGGACGCCTCCACAGCATGGCTAATGAGTGAAGTAGGTCTGCACCTGGGATCCAAACCTGCGAATCCAGGCTTTCAAAGCAGAGCAAGGGTAACTTTAACCCCCTCGGCCATGGGGCTGGCCCCTGTTATGGGTTTTTAATGAGCTTTCATAGAATCATTATTTTATCCCTCTCAATAACCTAAAATTTTCATTTAAGCATTATCTACCTGGTGCTATATGTTAGAGTCTGACACATGATCCTTGACCTCAGGGAGCTTTCGCTCTAAGTAGAGAGCTGGATTATAAACATTACTTCACTGACTTTTGTTATTAACAGTTCAGATAAGGTGGCATGGACTCCAGAGGAGGGAATCTCTTTTCACTGGGATGATTAAGAATAAGCTTCTTGGGGCCAGCCCCGTGGCGAAGTGGTTAAGTTCACGCACTCGGCTTCAGCGGCCCAGGGTTTCGTCGGTTTGGATCCTGGGTGCGGACATGGCAACGCTCATTAGGCCACATTGAGGTGGCATCCCACATACCACAACTAGAAGGACCCACAACTAAAATATACAACTATGTACTTGGGGGATTTGGGGAGAAAAAGCAGAAAAAAAAAAAAGAAAAAGAAGATTGGCAACAGTTGTTAGCTCAGGTGCCAATCTTTAAAAAAAAAAAAAGAATAAGCTTCATGGAGAAGTAGCACTTCATATCTGCCTTGGACAATCAGACCAGTTCATTTTCATTCTGGTAATATTAAGTATCATTCATTATATAGAATCTCTTAATTAGAAGGAGAATTTTATTTCAATTACAAAAAAGCAGCAAACATTTGTATGCATTCTGTGTGCCAAGCACTTTGTTACGTTCTTTACATGCATTTTTAACGATTATAACAATTACCATGTTATTTTACAGATGTAGATATTGAGGGTCATAAAGGTTAAGTAACTCTCAAGGTCATATAATTGATAAATGGCACAGCCCAAATGCAAACCCAAATTTGTCCAACTTCAAAATCTGAATTTATAACTACAAAGTTATACTTGAAACAACTTTTCTTCAAATAATTTATAATAGAAAAATAGAAGCCTTTTTATTCAATATGAGCAGGATCAGTTAATCAAAAAATATCTTTTAAAATAAGGAATCATAAGCAATCCTTACACACCTTAAACATTTTAAAAAAATTAAAACACATAAATGAATTTTAATTTGCAAATCTCCTAATGTCAATCTGAGGTCTTTACTCTGAGTGTGGATCTATTGGTACAATTTTAATGTATTTATAAAGTGGAATAAACACTTAAAGAAACTTTGAAGCAATATAAACACAGAATCTTTCTAAATTTTTATGAATGATTTCCCTATCTTTTATGTTGTCTCACCCATACCAAACCTGAAAGCATTTTTAAAAATAAATTCACCTTTATCAAGTTCTTCCTAGCCATTCAGTATAATTTTCATAGAAATAACTATCTTTGTCTTTTGAGCTCATTTTCATTGGTTTATGTAATATTAAATTAAATTATGTAATTACAACAACTTCAACTAGATAAACAAGATAAACACTTCTTGGTAAGCCTACCAATCAACTCTCAGGATTTGAAGTTTACGGACATGACAGAGTGTTTAGTGTGCTGTGGGTATCAGTATGTTTTACAAGGGGAATGAAAAATATAGGTTAAGTCTAACAATTCAGTTAGGTGGGAGTTGTTAAGAGAGCTTTTACTGTACTTGTTTCTATATCTAGAATCCTGTAAGTTTTTCAATTATCTATTTTAACAAAGGATATATTTTTGAAACATTACTTATACATTGTTTATGACATTTTCTGTCATAACATACACTATCTCATTTTGGCCATGCAATAACACTATGAGATATGTAAGGACAATTACTTCCATGTTAAAAAGGAGGAAACTGATGCTCTGATAAGTTAAATGACTTAAACTAAGGGCTATTTAGTAATAAGCCAGAACTTGTTCTGGGTTTTTTTGGGTTTTGAATCTGAAATTCCTTTTAATATCCCAGAGCCATTTTAGGAAAGTAAGTATAGTGAATAGATTATTTCCAAAGAATGGAAAGGGTAGAAGAGGTATAACAGCATTTGGGAAAAGTATTCAAAAGCAGTGCAAATAGCAGAAGACTAGGAATTAGGAGACCTATATTATAATTGAGGTTTTGTCACTACCTATATTACCTTGGGAAAGTCATGTCACCTCCCCGGCTTTAATCTTCTCATCTAAAGGATGAAGAGTTTGGACTCGATTCTCTAAGGTTCCTTTTAATTTTAACATTCTATCATCTAAAACACAAATTTGAGTAGAAAACGCTTAATTTTCTCATATATCTATCCCAGGCACTCCTTCTTGTCTCAGAACTTCCCTGTTGACTTCTGGGAACATGTTTTTTATTAGCCAAACTCATTATAAAACAAACAAAAGAAACAGAATAAGCCAAGTGATCATTAATAACACAGCAAATGGGAAAAACAAAGAAAACAGCAGAATTTAAAACTTATATTTATACAGGAAAACACCCAATAAGCAAAATTAATATGGGTAAAAAAATTTGCAATACAGATGAAAAAGGGCTGTTGATATCCTTAATAGTTAAAGAACTTTAACAAGTCAAAAGCAAAAGAGAACTATTCACATCAAGAAGAAGAAAGACCTAGAAACAATGACTAATTAAACAACAAGGAGAACCTAATAAGCATCCAGATTGTGGTCTCTAAATGCCATTTCCTACTAAAAAGAACTGGGCTCACTCCTTGGAGAAAGGGCTGATTCCACGTCTGGGACCGATAATACACAAGATGAACATAAATATCTTGTTATACTATAAAGCAAAGAAGCTATCAAAGATTACGGGGTTATGTCAAAAGGTTAGAAACCAAAATGAAGAAATTCCACTGGTCAAAGATAGAGTAATTTGAGTATCAATAAAAATAATAATTACAATGTACTGAAGTACATGAAATATAATTAAGATGATGGTCTTGATACTTAGATTTAGATATTTAGATAAAGATAACAGGGGAAAAAAAGCTCATTAGTCAACTTTGAAGGATGCTAGGAAACCAACTCATTACACTGAAAACTAGTAAATAATGGGGGGAAAAAACCCCGGAATTTAACCTGACTTTCGTTTTATAAACCATAATTCAGAGTAAACAAACAGCTATTATGGGAAAGTCCTCTCAATAGAAGTGCTGTTAATAAATGAGGAAGGAATAACAGAATGAGAATAATATCAATTAACAAAATCTAAAGAAATAATGGATTTAGGCAATGATCATCAATGGCTGTTAACATCAGAAAAAGAAAGATAACTGAACATTAGGTGGCATCTGATGGAAGCACAGGATGCTACCTATGAAGTATTCTTGTCTAAAACAGGAAATTTAAGTCAAATCAAGCCTTCCAGATCTAACAACCAATTGACTGGAAATCTAGAGTAAAAGAACATATTAAACAGTATTATCCCATGGGGATACAACCAGCAAAACCCAGAATGTGGGACACTCTATAGAACAAACAACCCAGTTTCTTAAAAAAATAAATTATAAGGAAAAAAAAGGGAGGAAGAGCCTACAGATTAAGAGACTGAAAAGACATATCAACCAAATGGAATGTGTTAACCTTGTTTGGATACTGAGTTACACGGATCATTTAGGGAAAAAAATTGAGACAATCAGGGAAACGTGAACACTGACTAGATGTTTGATGACATCATGGAATTACTGTCAGCTTTTCAAAGATGTGATAATAGCATTATGAATATGTTTTTTAAAAATATTCTGTCTTTTAAAGATATGGAAAAATATTCTGTATCTTTTAACGATATAACTAATGCACTATATCTGGGATTCACATAAAAAGAATCCAGTGGGAGAGGTACGGAAACTAAGTGGGGGTGTAGTGAAACAAGAGTGGCCTTGTACAACCAGAGAGACTACAACTACAATATACAACTATGTCCTGGGGGTTTGGGGAAGGAGAAGAAGGAAAAAGAAAAAAAGGAAGATTGGCAACAGATATTAGCTCAGGTGCCAATCTTTAAAAAAGAAAAAGAAAAAAAAGACTGGCCATAGCTGACAATTGTTGTAGGTAGAAAATGAGTACCTGAGTTTTCGTGATACTATTTTCTGTACTTTTGTGTATGTTATAAATTTTCTATCATAAAATGGGGAGGGGAAAGGAAAAGGAAACTGTAAGTTTTCTTTTTTTTTTTCACTTCCCAATGACCTCTTTTTTTTTTATACCTCCACCTTCCTTATACAAGTTTGTAACCCAGACCTTTGCACTGTTTCTCAAGAGTTTTTGCAAATTTAAACTCTTGCTTCTAATTATGGAACAAAAGGCTTTATTTAACATTTAAGAAAAAGATAAGGATGAAAATAAGCAACACTAGGAATAAGAAAGTGGACTATAAATACAGAGACTATTTTGATTGTCTAGGAAAATAAAAATGATCAAAATGAGTTAAAGAAGCAGCAGAAAACCAGAATAGATAGTAAACAATAAACAACATTAGGAATAAGAAAGTAGACTATAGGTACAGAGATTATTTTTAAAAAATTGTAAGAGACTATCACGTAGAACTTTAAGTCTATATTTGGAAAAAAACCACAATGATTTTCTAGAAATAGATGATCAGAATCAGCAGAAGAACTACAAAACCAGAATAGATAGTAAACAGAGTAGGAACTGAAAAGGTAGTCAAAGATGTACATGTTATAAAAGTACCCGGCCCATTAAAAAGAAAAAACGGGCTGAGTGGTTAAGTTCACGTGCTCAGCTTTGGTGGCCCAGGGTTTCTCCGGTTCAATCCTGAGCATGGAAATGGCACCCGTCATCAGGCCATGCTAAGGTGGCATCCCACATGCCACAACTAGAAGGACCCACAACTAGAAATATACAACTATGTACTGGGGGGCTTTGGGGAGAAAAAGGAAAAACAAAATCTTTAAAAAGAAAAAAAGATCTATCATAATGTTAAAAAAAAAAAAAGTGGGGGAAACTGTTTATGTATTGATACGCAAAGATCTCCAAGATACATGTAAAGTTAAGGGAAAAAAAAGCAAATACAGACGAACATGGATAACATGTTACCATTTACGTACAGAAGTAAGAAACAAGAATGCATACCTGTGTTGGCCTGTGTATGTATGAAAATTATCTAAAGGAACAATAAGACCTATTTACGGGATAGAAGCTGAATAGATGAGGCACAGGAGTGGAAAGGAGACTAAACAGTTTTGAAGGTCACTTTGAATAAGCTTACATAAGGGGTTAAGAGCATAGAAAATAAAAAGCTTTCTGATTGATTTTTATAAGACGTACAGAACACCAACAGTAAAACCAAGTAAGAATAGCACACAAAAAATCAAGAGGCCAATCTCACATGTGAACCTTACTGCGAAAATCCCAAAATATTAGCAAACTGAATCTGGTAATGTTTTAAAAGAATATTTTATGACTAAGTTGGATTTATCCTAGGAATGCAGAAATAATTCAATATCCAAATAGTTATTTTACCACATAAAAGATTAAAGTAGGAAAAATGCTACAGTTCTTTTAATAGATGCTCTAAAAGCATTTAATAAAAGCCAATACCCATTCTTTTTTTTTTTAAAGATTGGCCCTGAGCTAATATCTGTTCCCAGTCTTTTTCTCTTTGTTCTTCCTCTCCTTAAAGCCCCCCAGTACATAGTCGTATATTCAAGTTGTAGGTCCTTCTAGTTCTGCTACGTGGAATGCTGCCTCAGCATGGCTTGATGAGTGGTGCTAGGTCTGCGCGCATGATCCGAACCTGCCAAACCCTGTGCCACCGAGGCAGAGCATGCGAATTTAACCATTTGGCCGCAGGGTCGGCCCCCCCAATACTCATTCTTGATTAAAAACAAAACAGAAATCTGCAACAAGAGAGTTAAATTTACCCAACAATAAAGGGAGAATAGGTATATAATTTTGACAAATGTAAATAGGCTGAACTATTCTATTAAAAAATGGCTATTGACAATTAAAATTTTTTAAAACTCAATCTACAACCTATAAGGTACAAACTGAAAATTTTCAAAGTTAGGAAATTATCTATCGACAAACATAGAAAAGGTAAAGATAATTACGAAGTTATACAACACATTTTTTCACAGCAAAAAAGTATTAGCACTAAACAAGGTTGCTATCATACAATAGAAGGAAAATAACAATGAAAACTAATAATAATGAATGATCCAAATTACAAATTAAGAAAAAGATGCCAGAGGAGAAAAATTAAAGAAATATAAAGAGGAAAATGCATAAATATATTTCCTAAAAATCGAAATATTAGAATGCCACATATTAGGCAGGCAAAGAGTAAGTGGCAAACCAATATAATATAAATAACAAAGCATATTTAGTAAATATATGGAGAGACCTAACCAAAAGGGCAAAATAATTCTTTCCTCCATTTTTCTGTAAATTTATCTTAATTATGTTTGTTCCTTGCTTTCTCTTTCTCTTTTTTTATCTACATAGTATCTATGATATAAGGAAAGCTTTCAAAGGTGTAATCTTGCAAAAATTATTTATGAACCAAGAAAGACACATGCTTTAGCAAATATAAAATTTAAAGGGCTCAATCACACAAAAACTTTAAGATATTTTCTTCAATATTGCCTAGGTAGATGAGAAAATAAAAAATGAAACATTTCAAAATGAGAAAAAAGCATAAATGAACAAAATATAGAAAAATGGTAATGGCAAATAAAGTACAAATTAAAACAAGTAAGAGATAACATTACAATCAATCAAATCAGCTAAAAGTAAGTGCTAAAATCTAATGTTTACAGTATATTGGGAAAAAATGTACATTACTATATAGTTTAGTGGTACTAAAACCAATAACAAAAATGTAATAATGGCTAAACAAATGCTTCTTCCTTTAACCCTGGCAATTCTACTTTGGGGAATATAATCCCAAGAAAGTAAAGCAAAAGAAAAAATGTAATGTGTACAGAAATATATAACACAGCACAAGAAAGAATCAAATAGCCAACAGAAAGTTAAAAATTATTATTTTTACATTAACATGAATATACCTAAAGAAAACATGTGAAAGAAAGGTCAGTTTGAAACAAACAGGAGAAAATGAGTTATTAAATCAAACTTGGCCAAACCATTCAAGGAGTATACAAGTAGAAGCATTCAAGGCTTTGCAATAGATGTGTACATGTGTGCTACTGTGGAGATGGATTAATTAGGTTGAATTGATTAGGATTAATTAGCTTGGTGCCATTAAACATTATGAAACATTCAAATAACTAGTGGTTCAGATTCTGTGATCAGCAAGTCATATTTATATTATAATTTACTTTCTTAGATAAAACGCCTATAAACAATGTACTGATCTACTCAAACAAGTGTTTTGATTCATTTGATTTATTTCTCATGATATATTTAGCAGTATATAGAATATATGTCATGAAATATTCTATTTATACACAAATCTCTAGTGAGTCTATTTAGTAAAAGCCAGATCAACTCATTTTGGGTATAGACAAAAACAATATAGAGTCTGCAAACCCAAAGGCAAGATCCAGGAAGACAATCGCAACTTCCCCAAGGAATATACCGCCTAGGGAAGTGTACTGGCAGGCAACAGCTAGTCTTCCCTGATTATACCAAATCTTATTATGCATCATTCGTTTTTTTCCCCCCAAACTCAACACGTCAAATATTGACAACTCATGTTTATCCAGGAAGACTTTAATTGATTTACGGATAAAAGATGAATAGAAAAAAGTTATAAAGCAATTAAATTACTATCAGTCTACAACAAAAAACATATTTCAGAAGGTACTTTACCATTTGGAACTACTCAGTCACAAAAATGTCACTCATTGTCTACTGCTAAGTGGGAACTCCTTTCTTGACACCTTACCCAATATTTACTTATTACTCCTCTAAGGAAAAGAAGAAAATAAGTTCCTAATAGCCCCACAACTGGAATCCTGGGCAACTATAAATTTATCCTAATGCAAAATCATGTTTTATATGGCCATTGTAGAACTGGAGTTACTTAATTTGTCTGATCCTAAAGGCTGGTTAAGGTAAAGAGTTCGGGGGACAGAGAGGAACAAATGAGAAATGGAAACCAATGCAGATCAAAACCCATGACTTTGCCAGGAAGATTTCTGGACATGAAACAATCAGGCCTCATCTGAAAACGTTTAAATTCAAGGTTAAATTGATCTAGGAACTCACCTCACAAAAGGTCAAACTGAAGCAGTCTGAGGTATACAGAGAATAAAATTTGAAGAAGCTGATATTAAATAGTCTGTTTTTATGATAGCTAAAAAGAGAGTCTCTGTTTACAAAAAAACAGCTACCCTGGAATACCAGCACATCCCTTCCCCCTCCACAACAATGTCTTGAAAATAGTTGGTTCAGGAAAACCCAACCCATTCAATTATGAGTAAAAAGCATAGAATCTACAAAGACACCATAAGATTAAAGGGAAGAAAAGTGCAACATAATTTATTAACATAAGAAAAACACTCATCAGAAAAATGTTGTCCCAGAGCAGACAAAAATTGTATATGGATTTAAAAAGCATAATAAAGCAATCATCTCTATGAAAGAACAGAAATGAAAGCAAAAATACAAGAACTCAAGGAACAGACAGTAAGACAGCAGGAAATGAAAAACAAATAGATGAAACTCATGAAAGCAGCAGAAACAAAAATATAATCACCACAGGAAGGAGGCAAAACTAGAAGGGGCACAAGGGTGAATAAGCAGTTTGGAAAATATATTTAAGGACATAAAGAAAATTTTAAAAATGAACAAAGTTAAAGAAAATAAAAAGAATTAAGAGAGAGGGGCTGGCCCCGTGGCCGAGTGGTTAAGTTCGTGCGCTCCGCTGCAGGCGGCCCAGTGTTTCGACGGTTGGAATCCTGGGCGCGGACATGGCACTGCTCGTCAGACCACGCTGAGGCAGCGTCCCACATGCCACAACTAGAGGAACCCACAACGAAGAATACACAACTATGTACCGGGGGGCTTTGGGGAGAAAAAGGAAAAAATAAAATCTTTAAAAAAAAAAAAAAAAAAAAGAATTAAGAGAGAAAACAATACACACAGAAGAAAAGCAAAGAATATTTATGTTCATAAATTATTGAGTCCCTAAAGAAATCTAAAATAATGGAATAGAAAAAGATACTTAAACGTTAATTCAAGATTCAAGACCCAAAACAGTCAAAATAGAGATATATCCTCGTAATGTCAATAAACTTCAAAGACAAAGAAAAAAAATCTGTTAGGCAGCCTGTGAAAAAGATACAGTCACTTATGAAGGGGAAAAATCATTCACTCCTCAGATTTGTTCATAGAAATATTCAATGCCATGGGGCCGGCCAGGTGGTGCAGCGGTTAAGTTCGCACGTTCCGCTTCTCGGCGGCCCGGGATTCGCCGGTTCGGATCCTAGGTGCAGACATGGCACTGCTTGGCAAAAGCCGTGCTGTGGTAGGCGTCCCACATATAAAGTAGAGGAAGATGGGCATGGATGTTAGCTCAGGGCCAGTCTTCCTCAGCAAAAAGAGGAGGATTGGCAGTAGTTAGCTCAGGGCTAATCTTCCTCAAAAACAAAAAAAAAGAAAAATATTCAATGCCAGAAGACAACAGAATCACATTACGTTTCTTTCCTTAAGGAAAGGAAACGTGAACTGAAGATTTTATATCCAGGTAAACCTTCCTCTTCAAGTATAAAGGCTATAACTAACAGTTTTGAGCACCCAAAAACTCAGGGAATATTATTTCAATAAGCCCTTCTTGGGGAAACAATAAGAAAACACACTTCAATCAACCAAGAGATAATTACGGCAACTATAGCAAAGGGAATGATATGAACATTTAAATAAATATAATACAACTAAAACAAACAAATGTGACAAATGCCCTAATGTCAAACACTAAGAAAGAAAGAGAGAGAAAGAGAAAGAGAGGTGATACAACTAAAAAAAGTTGGGAAGGGAATGAGGATGGGCAGAAGTATGCTAATTATCTCATCTATTATAACTGCCAAAGGGTATCATATAAAACAATGAAGTTTTACTTGAAGTTTAAGCATATTTAATACTACAAAGATATATTATTGACTAAAATTGGGTTGGGGGAGAGGAAATAGACTAATTTTACCATTGTTAATACATGGTGAAACAATACACAAAGGCATACCAGGTAAATGAAAACAAAAATATAGCAGAGACAGAAGTCTTAATATCAGTCTAGGTAGAATTTGGGTCAAAAAGCAATAAACAAAACAAAGATGAGTATCTCATAATGCTAGAAAGTACAATTCTGAAGATATAACAATGATGACTATGCACCAAAGAACACAGAAATCAGAATTCATGAAGGACTATCGGAAATAAAAAGAGAGAGTGAGATGCACTACCAATAAGAGACTAATTTACCTCTCTCTTATAATTCATGACAGATTAAAGTGACTAAAACTATATAACAGAAGACCCAAATAACATAAGGTATAAAGTAGATATAATTGATATATATCAAACCCTGCCCCCTAAAATACAAAATATATCTTCTTTTCAAGTATGTACGGATCATTCACAAAAACTGATCATATACAAGATCACAAAGAAAATTTCAATAGAAATCAAAATAATGATTACAATTGTAATCATGATTACAATATAACTAAAAATTAATGACAACAAGATGCCCTTACCACCTAGATATTTTTAAATTCTTTAATAAACAACTCTGGAATCAATGAGGAAATACATATATACTGTTTAACATCAAGAAAATAATCATAAAGACACTACATCTAAGAATTACGTTAAATTAATAAATTAACAGGGGGAAGCGATGATGTTGAATCTTTTTATTCAGAAAC
Source organism: Equus asinus (assembly GCF_041296235.1). Taxonomy (NCBI): domain Eukaryota; kingdom Metazoa; phylum Chordata; class Mammalia; order Perissodactyla; family Equidae; genus Equus; species Equus asinus. The sequence continues at coordinate 155,019,758 of NC_091791.1, forward strand.
TTGCTATATCTTCATTTCTACAATTCTTCTTTAGTATCCTTCAGGAATATTGGTTCTTTACACACATTTATTATTAAATTTACAGCAACAAAATATAACATAATAAAAAAAGACATTTATCTTCTATGTGTTTATTATTTATACATAGGAAATATACTGATTTCCATATATTAATTTTGTTTCCTGCTACTTATTGTCTGCAGAGGTATTTCAATCGATATTCTTGGATTTTCCTAACATACAATCATTTAACCTGCAAAAGGTAATTGATTTACCCCCATCTTTCCAATGTTTCTAACTCCTCTCTCTCTAGTTTATTTTTGTTGGTTAGCACCTCCGATACAACACGAATACAATACAAATAACAGTGGTAAGACTTAGTTATTTTGTTCCTGACCCTAAAGGGAATGCTTTCAATGTTTCTCTTTTAAGCATAATGATGAGTAACAAGCTTTTAAGTAACATTTCTCTAATACTTATCTAATTGAAACACAGATTATCAGAGTTAGTACTAACATATTTGGTTTAACACACAAAAAAGCATTACCTGTAACATTTTAATTATTTCTCCTTTTAACTTACTTTATAGTATCTGCAAAGCTGACTCGACGAGAGCTTTTCTTATTTCTCAAAGCATTGGATTCCTAGGGGCAGAGTATATATGGTATGATTCTTAATGAAACCACTGTGATTAGGTCTCCAGAGTACTACAGACAGAGACTAAGTCTTACTCTCAATTAATTTGATATTATTATTAATTTTCATAATAAAGTATGAATTTGACTCTCCAAAATATCCGAAGCCAGAAGCACTTAAAAATGAATATGATTTTCAGTGTGAATGATAATAAGCATACTGACACAAACAACATACATTTAAGGAAGGTGATTGCTGTCCCTTATCTTTTCTCTCTTTTTAAATGAATGGGTTATTTTACTATCAAGAAGAGGAAAGACTGGGGACAAACCAAGTGATACGCTGCCTGTTATGGGAACCTTACTATACTATTTTTAAGATTTTAAAAAAATTAATTGTAGTAAAATACACATAACATAAAATTTACTGTCAACCATTTAAATTTTTTTAATTTTTATTTTATTGTGGTAAGAACACTTGATAAGCGATCTACCTTCTTAAAAGATTTTTAAGCGTACAATATTGTGAACTATAGGCACAATGTTATAAAGCAGATCTCTAGAACTTACTCATCTTGCATAAGTGAAACTTTATACTCATTGATTAGCAACTCCCTGTTTCCCCCTCCTCTCTGCCCCTGGCAACCACTATTCTGCTCTCTGCGTCTATGAGTTTGACTATTTTAGATACCTCATACAAGTGGAATCATGCAGTATTTTTCCTTCTGGGTTGCTTCCACTTTTTGGCTACTGTGAATAATGCTGCTATGAACAGGGGTGTACATTTCTTCAAGACCTTGCTCTCAATTCCTTTGGGTATATTATACCCAGAAGTGGAATGCTGGATCATATGGTAATTTTATTTTAATTTTTTGAGGAACCACCGCACTGTTTTCCATAGTGGCTGGACCATTTTACATTCCCACCAACAGTGCACAAGGGTTCCAATTATTACACATCCTAGCTAACACTTGTTATTTTCTGTTTTTTTTGATATAGCCATCCTAATGGGTATGAGGTAATATCTCATTGTGGTTTTTATTTGCATTTCCCTAATGTTTAGTGATGTTGAGCATCTTTTCATTATAATAATCTATTTTTATTTTCCCTCATCTTCTTTAACAAGAGCAAACATTTTTACTCACATTGATATCAAACACAAAAAGCAAAAGAGAGAGAAACAAAAAAATCCACAGAGAATTTTACTGTGTTAATTCTGAATACCTAAGCATAAGTCTTATTACAACAAAGAATTAGGAATGTTCATCCTCTCTGTTAAGACCCTAGCAGACACTACAGGGGGCCTTGAGTTTAATATGACAATAATACTGACATAGTAAATACTGGGACTAATAGAGATTAATATATTTCTTACTAAAAAAAAAACACCCCAAACTGAAATTCATGTGGTATAATGGAAAGAGCACTGAGCTAGAAATTAGGAGATTAGAGCTCCAATTTGAAGTATGCCCCGAACTAGCTGCATGAGTTTAGACAAAACATTTAACCTCTTTGGACTTCATATTTCTCATCTATAAAAAGAAGGACCTAGAGTCAAGATTACTGATGAGCTCCTGTTGGTTTTAAAGCTCTCTGAGTCTATGAATAGGTCATTTACTCATTCAACATTCATTAAATTTTTAAAAAATACACACACACACCCCAGATCCTGTGCTGAGTGATAGAAAAATGGTGGTAAAGGAAACAAATACAGTCTCTACTGGGGATTAATAATGAGACAGATATTAAAACAAAAAATCCACACAAACATAAAATTCAAAGTGTGATGAGTGGTATGAAGGAGAACTATATAAAAAAAAGTAATTTAGCCTGAGAATCAGGGAATACTTCCTTGAGGAAGTACATCTAAGTTGAGACCTGAAGGATTAGTTAGAAGTTAGTCAGATGAACAGCTGGGTAGAGGGAAAGCATTCTAGGCAGAATGTGTGCAGAGGCTCTAATGTATTTGACAAATAGCAAGATCAAAGATGCCAAAGTAGAGTGAGCACTCAGAATTATATGTCTCCAAAACTATATGCATTTCATCAATCAACAAAATGTACTGAAAGTCAACTATGTATGGGGCACAATAAATTAAAAAAACACATGATAAAGTTCCCACCGTCAGGGAGTTCTCAATTTAGACTAGACATTAGTAAACAAATACAATAGAAGGTGCTAAGGGATGATTTTCTGAGAAAAGTGACATGAAAGCTGAGTGTTGAAGGACAAACAGGGATTATCAAAGAAGGCTACAGATTTATGGTAAAACAAGTATGATAAAACATTAATTGTAGAAGCTAGGTGATGCTATATGAGCACTGTAAAATTCTTTCTACTTCTCAGTATGTTCGAAAAAAAATTTTAATAAAATGTTGGGAGAAAAAAGAATAAGGGACTAGCAATCTAAACGGAGGGTACATCACATGTAAATATTTGCAGGCTTGACAGTTCAGGCCTTGTTTGGGGAATAGTAAGCAATTCCAAATGGTGAGACATATGTGTGAGAGTGGCAAGAAAGAAGGCTGGAAAAGTAAATAGAGGTTAAAATTCATGAGTGCCAGCTTACTCAAGCATTTGGATTTTAACCTGAGGGCCATGGGATGTTTACTTGTACACAATCAATTGAGAATTATTTATGATAATCTCTCTTCATATAGCTAATAAAGCTCCTGACTATTAGAAATATCACTGAAAATAATCATCTATAAAGCATTTATATAAAGCTTATATATATAAAGCACTAGAGACTTACCTGAACTATTTCATTCCCATTTCTGAGGTCCTGAAGAGGACTCCTTGGGGGTTTCAAAATCTAGAAGTAAGAGTTAGAATTATTCAAGAAAATCTGGCATACCTATATTTTAATAATCAGTTCATTTCAAGTTATACCATGAGTAGAAAGGTAGAGATGCTAAATATCCTGTAAAAATCTCTAAACTCCTCAAATTCAAACTGTTCAGGGCTATATTTTGTGGCTGGTTTAAATATTTGGCATCTATTACCTTCTCCCTGCCCACCTTCCCCAATTATTTTGCCTATTCTCATTCCATGTAGTCTGGGTAAAGCTCCACCCCAACGGTAGGGTACAACACGTGGCCTAGTATAGAAGAATCTGCACATGATATTCTGTCATCAACAGTGATTGGTTCAGGAATGAGGACTTGACCCATATCAAGATAATCAAGCCAACATGATTCAATTCTGAGTCTTTTGTTTTTTTATCTTGAGGAAATAGACACTATTTTTCATGTAGGACTTGAACCTGGAAGTTGGAGAGCTAGATGATATACTGTAGTAACTACAGAGAGAGAGCCTGTCTGATCATGCCCAGAAGAAGCAGTCAGAGTAGGAAAAGTGAAAGGAAATCCTAGTACTAGTGATATTGTTGGATATTGTGGTCACCAAGTAGTGCCTAAAGTCATCTCTATCTTTGGATTTTTCAATTTTATAACCCAATAAATTTTGTGCTTAATTCAGTTTGAGTTGGATTTTTTGTGTCTTGCTACAGCTTTGTACATCAGTTTAAATATATTTTGAAACAGCTCTACTGAAGCATAATTTACAAGGCATACGATTCATAAAATTACCATGAAATTCATAAAATACAAATTCTAGTATATTTACAGAATTGTGTAACCAGGTTAAATATTTGAGTGTTTATCCAGAGAGCAATAGGAGCCAGTGGGGGTGGATGGTGATGCCACAGCCAAAATTACTGTGGTATATGATTATTACTCAATAAAAGGTAACAATTATTGACTTAAGTGTTTCTTACTGAGGAATGTCGTCTTCTAACAGGTCTTTCTGTATTGTCACTGAAAGAGGAAAAAAAAATTTACACACACATTGGTAAAAGACTGAATTTTCAAAAGCCATCATCACAGCATCCCTTACATGCTTTTAAATTGGCCATCACTTTAACTTAACACTTGGCACCATTTTCACTTAGAAAAATTTATATTATAAGACTTTAAATTCAGTAGTTAGGAAGTCAATATTTTAAATTACATATTGTATAATACAAGACTCTCTCTTGAAAAACAACCAGTACAACATAATTTACCATAATTACAAAGGTACAATTATAAGATATATCGGCTATAAATCAAGAGACTCTAGCTCTGGTTTTAGTACTGCGTGATTTTTAGACCAGGTGAAAATTCAAACGCCTGGGGAGGTCAAACAGATAATTTAGTAAGTGCAAGAAAAAGAAGTGGTTTCAAGACTATAATGGAGAGTTCCTGCTTGGTCGAAAGGTCACAGCTATTACACTGCTCAGGTTAGTTGATGCCAAGCAAAAATATGACCCCTGTTTTGCCACACTTGATTTCTCAAGAGAAAGTGAAAATCTAATTGTTGTATGGAATTTTGAAATTTTGGCAACTAATTCAAAAATTTAAAAACATTGTTTAGGCAAAAAAAAAAATTAGGTCTATAGGCTGTAAACAGGCCGCCAATTTGTGAGGCCAATTCTAGACAAATCATTTCATTTTCTTAGGCCTCAATTTTCTCATCCTTAAAATTGAAGAGATGGGAGGTGGTCTCTAAAGTCCCTCTTAGTTTTAACTCTAGATGAGTTTATACAAAGACACGGCAAGGAGGTTGATGACTTTGTAACATTTACCTCTTTTCCCTGGAACAGAATGGAAAAAGATTTCAGAAGCTACCAAATAGGTATTACTAGTAGGAAAAGTACCTTTCTCTGATAAAGAGTTTAACATTTTCAGCTGCCTTGCATGAACTTACTTTTCTTCATTAGCCTCTGAAGACGTCCCATCCATTTTTGAAGAAAAACTTTTTCTGTAACAAATACACAATATTAGAAAAGAAGAGAAAGAAGGAAGAGAAACTACAGTCTATGAAGAGATATGAGCAGAGTTGAGACTTCAGGATTACTTTCTGGGGAAGACCAAAAAAAGGAAGGAAAAACTACACTAATGAGACTATAAAACATGAGAAATTTTGAGGAGTTTAAACTATTCTGTTATAATTAATGTTCCTGGTAAATTCTCATATTCAAAATAAAATCAGTGACCAACTCTGATTGGGATGATCTGAACTTTTAATGATTCAAATAAAAATTCGCTGTAGTTTATAAGAGTTTATGGATTACATAATAATTCAGTCTCAAAATGAAGTCAAAATTGGGTATCAAAATACCGTGGATTTGCATAACATGCATATTTATCTTATGAAAATTCAACTATAAATACTCAGCAAAAAATTTTAAGACAGAAAAATAAAGTTTTAAATAGAGCAGCTGATTATGCTTACAATGCCACTCAATGAGTATTTGTCTTGGAAAGACTGAAATAAAAGGCATACCTGAAGTTTCCTCAGTTGGTCTTAGTTCCTACCTATCCATAACTATTTTAGACTTTCACTTTATGCATTAACTTTACAACCTCACACCTAGGTAAGAAAAAAATCCATTGCAGATTTCAGAAAAGAGAACAGCTAGAGATTTTAACTCAACAATAATTAGTATTTCTACCAGAACATTAAATTAACACTATATACATAAACTGTTAGAATCAATGTTCTTACTTTTAGCAGTAAGTAAAAAAAAAACAGGTACTTTAAAAGATATCTTATTTTACACGCTTTCATCATACATAACAAAAGTCAAATTAGGAAACAATTCTTCAGAATAAACCTGAACTTCAAACTGAAATAAAAGTCTGCTTATTTTTAGTATCAGTTTATTCAGTTAGCTATCAATACAGACAAGATGAAGGGCATCTTCTAGGATTTGATCTCTGATCCTCTTCTTTTGTCCTTCATCGCTTAATCAGTCTGCTTATCCATTCTTGTGGCTTCACTTACCTCCTAGTCACAGATAACACTCATATGTACTTAATATTTTTAATTCTTAAATTTTAGCTTTTATGTACACAGTATAAGAAGTTCATTTTACAAGACTGTTTTTTTTAAAACAGCAGCCCCCTGCACTTCAATATCCTCCTTCCCCAAAGCAACCACTTTCACTACTTTAACCTAATTATTCTGTATTTAAAGAAATCTCTCCAGCCAGCCCTGATGGCCTAGTGGTTAAAGTTTAGTGCTCACCACTTATGTGGCCCGGGTTCACTTCCTGGTAGCGGCACCCTACCACTCGTCTGTCATGCTGTGGCAGCGGCTCACACAGATAAACAGGAACAACTTACAACAATGACGTATAACTATGCGCTGGGGCTTTGGGGAGGGAAAAAAAAAAGAAAGTTCTCTTTTCTGCAACCACCTGTCACTCACATACACACATTTAGACACCCCCCACACCCAGATAAATACAGTACAAGAAAAGAAAGATTACATGCCAATTTCACAATCATAAATATAAAAATCCCAAATAAACAGCAAAAAGGAGTCAGCAATTTGTAAAAAAGGATAATATATCATGGTTATGTTGGTTTTATTCCAAAAATGCAAAATTAGTTTAACATTAGAAAATCAATTTTACAATTTACCATACTAACAGATTAAAAGGGAAAAATCATCTCAACAGATAAAAAACAAGTTTGATGAACTTTAACATCCTTTCTTTTTTTTTTTTAAGATTTTATTCTTCCTTTTTCTCCCCAAAGCCCCCCAGTACATAGTTGTGTATTTTTAGTTGTGGGTCCTTCTAGTTGTGGCATGTGGGATGCCACCTCACCATGCATGGCCTGATGAGCGGTGCCATGTCCACGCCCAGGATTCAAACCCGCGAAACCCTGGGCCGCCAAAGCGGAGGGCGCAAACTTAACCACTCGGCCACAAGGCCGGCCCCTAACATCCTTTCATGTTGGGGAAAAAATTTGGCAAACTAAGAATAGAAGGTAAATCCCTTAATCTAACAAACAGCATCTATTTAAAAAACTGACAGCAAACATCAACTTAGTGGTGAAACTCTGAAAAATTTCCCTCTGAGACCAAACAAGTATGATAGCTACTTCCATTTCTATTCAATCCATCATCAAGTCTTAGTAGTTCTGTTCCCAGTATATATTCCAAATCCTTTCACTTCTATCTTCAGTGCCACTACCATAGTTGAAGCAACCACCATCTCTCACATAGAATACCGCAATATCCACCTCACTGGTCTCCTTGCTTTCACTCTTATCTCCTTACAGTCCCTTCTCCAAATAGTAGGCAGTTACCTTCTTAAACATAAATCACATTTAAGACATTCTCCTACTTAAAACCCTTCAATGGCTTCCCATCATACTGAGAACCAACCCTTCACCAGGACTTACAAAGCTCTACAAGATCTGGTCCCTGCTAGCCTCTCAGACTTTATACTTTATTTCATACCACTGTCTTCCTCACTCACTATGCTAGTCACACCAGCATTACTAATTCCTGCACACACAAAGTGCTTTCCCAAGTCACTGAATTTATATTTGCTATTCTCTCTTGGTAAGAAAGCCAAGAAAAGCACTCTCTGTAGCACTGTGTATGTCTCCTTTGCAGCATCACCACCACTGTAAGTTAAAGATCTGTTATGTAAATTAATCATTCCTGTTATCTCCCCAAACTACCCTTATTCCAACGTAAAGTCTATGAGAACAGGACTGGTGTCTCTTATGTTCACTGTTATACACTGAGAACCTAGGACAGTGCTTTGTAAATAACAGGAGCTCAATAAATATTTGCTGAATGAGTAATTAAGAAACAATTCTTTAAAGTTAACTTTATGATCACTGACTTGCATATTCTCCTTTTGGGAATATTTTCAAATTTAGTGACATATTAAAAATTCACAGATAAAAATATTAAATACTATCAAATCAGGATCACCTAAACATCTTTGCTGTTTGAAATAGTCATTGAAGCTGAAATATAATGATGTACACCTGAAATTTACACAATGTCATAAACCAATGTGACTTCTATAAAATAATAAAAAAACCCAACTACCTCCCCCAAAAGAAATAGTGAACATCGTTCCTGTCTAACCTGCAGACTAACTGGCACGTAATTCAGCGATAAGATTCAAAGCTTATTGAAGCCCTCTTTTTAAAATATCCTATTTATTACATAACTATAAGTTCCACCTTCAAGAGAAATGAGACCCTAGATCTTCACATTATTTATAAAATTTGTAAGCCTTATTTGTAAAATGCAGTAATAGTTGAATGCTTGATCACTGACATATTAATTGACTATTGTTTGGTTCCAAAACTGTGCACCTGGCACAACTCAGGGCTGCTACAGCATACTCACAGAGGTATCCTGGGATATTTTAAATTTTTGAGAGAAACAGCACTTCTTGATATCTGTCAGGCACTGTGTGAACTACTCTCTCAAAACAGTACCTATTCACATTACATTAGTTTTGATAAAACATTATTGCAAAGCTGGATTTTTGGCAGATGTTGTGATATAAAGCAAGTATTTTTTATCCACGTGGTACAGGAAATGAGAGTGGCAGTGTCCAACCTGATTCTAAGACTTGAGAAGTTGTGCAGTGTTCAATAGGCACACATATCCAATTAGTAGATAATTGTGATTACTTAAGAATAAAATTGAAACATTATCTTTTCCTTCAATTTATGCATATTTTTTCAAATGGCTACTAAGTGGTTAGGACATAAATTTATTTCAACTTAATAACAACTTATTAAGTTGTTTGGACCTAACTACTTAATAAATGGAACTGTTAGGTATTTCTTTTGGCCTAAGGGCACCATGAGCCAAGAAAGTTTGGGCACTACTAGCAAACCACCGCTACTGGGCCAAAAGGGCCCTTAAAAGTGCTTTTTTTTTTTTTTTACATTCGAATGGGTTGTAGAAAACAAAACAGAATATGTGACAGAGACGATGTCAATGACCACATAGCCTGCAAAGCCTGAAATATTTACTATCTAGCTCTTTGTCCACTCCTGCATTTACACTACCAATATCTGGAGTTAACATATTCCATAGTGTCCAATGATACAGGCTCTAGACCTATGCTGTCCAATACAGCAGCTATCTAAATTTAATTAAAATAAAACTTAAAACTCAGTTCTTCACTCACAAGAGGCACATTTCAGGTGCTCGACAGTCACATGACTAATGGGTACCATGTTGATAGCACAGATATAAAACATCACCATGATCACTGAAAGCTTTATTGGACAGCACTGTTCTATTATCAATATCTAGAGTATCTTCTACAGTCTCTTCTTTAGCACCAAACCCATTATTAATACCATTGCAAACATTTTTACTCGGTTTCCATCTACCTATTGGTCATCTTGTAAACATTTCCAGCCGTTCACAGAGTCAAGAAGAATTATACTGCTTGGACCGAACCTTTAATTAGCAAAATCTTCCCAGACATTAACTCCTTATCTCCGTAAATCATTCTTCCCTTCGAGTTCCACCTCAAATGCCACTTTCTCCGTGAAGCCTCCACTGCCAAGAGCATCAAACAAGCTCTCCCTTCGCTGCGCGCCCACAGTACTCTAGAACGTCCTATAACCCTCTACATTCTCTTGTATTGCAGTTATTTGTGTATATTAATTATTTCCCTTGCTGGACTGTAAACTCCTCTAGATTAGGGACTCTGACCCATCCGCTCCCAGCCCTAGCACAAGACAACCAGGAACCCAGTAAATAAACAAGGAATTCGATTGATCCAACTCAAGTGGATGAAAACTGCAATCTTCATATCTGCAGGAAGCCCTGCTTTGGTCTTCCCTGTCATCTCTTTATAAACTTATTTTTAAAATTCCAATCAGCAATTAAAAAAAATTTTTTTTCTTAAACTCTAGTACTGAAAAAACAACAAGGAAAGGGTCTTTAACTCTGAGCTAATAACGGGCAGAGGAAGCTTCTGCAAACCTCATTCGCGGCATACCAATACTGGCTTTATTTGTTAATGTTCAGATGGCTGCGGGGTCTGTTCAGGCTGCTAGCGCTCCGATCAGACCCCGTGCACAAACCACGACAGGCCGAGACTTTGGAACCACTGACTGATGTCGCTCCATTTACAGTTGAGGAAAGACGGGGTCACAAACACACACAGTGGGGAGTTCCCCGGGGAGGAGCGGCAGGGCTGCGCGGAGGGGCCCGGGCCCTGACAGACAGCGGCGCGGCGGACCCGGACGCCCCGAGAGCCGCGGACAAGCAAGCCGGGCCGGCCGACGGGCCCCGGGGCGGTGCTAGGGAGGAGGGCGGCGGCACAACGTGCAGGCCCAGGTGAGGAGAGGAAGAGGCCTGCACCAGGAACAAGCGTCTCCTCTGGGCCCGGCGCCTCCGCAGGCCGCCTGGCCGAGGGAGCGTCCCCCACCTCCCGCCGCGGCGCCTTCAGAGCGCTCAGACAATACCTAAAGCCTCCTCGAAGCCCAGAACGAAAGGGTCATTCTCTTTACCCGCCGCGGCCCAACTGCTTGACAAATTCTCTTCAGACTTGTTTGGGGTCCGCACGCTCCTCAGATCAGCAGCTCCCCGCCGTCGCTCCGCTTCACCTCACAACGCCCGGACAGCTTCAGCGAAGTATTCAAATCTAACCGCCTCGCTGGCACGCATGCGCAAAGCCGCTCATCGCGTCGGCTCCGCCCCCTTGGACTCCACCCCATCCCTAAGACGACTCTAACCAAACTTCCTTTCCAGCCTGTATGCCAATTTTATTTCCTTCAAGGTTATCTCATTTTCTACGGAGTTTTCCTTTGTCCCTCACCATCGCAGATCGCCTGTATCATGGGAGCAGCCATCTTGTTTTGATAGCTTGCTATTAAAATGATCGGATCTTTGTTTCCGTACAAAATGGCGGCCTCCATAACATTGCGTCACATCCCCCTCGTATTACTCCCTATAGCTAGCAGGAAAAGGTAGGCTTCTGGGACGAGGTGGCCGAGTGGTTAAGGCGATGGACTGCTAATCCATTGTGCTCTGCACGCGTGGGTTCGAATCCCATCCTCGTCGGGAAAGCTGGCTTTTTGTTTTTTTCCTTGCCTCAGATTTGAAATTTATTCGCGGAGTAAATTCATTTGTGGAGTGGAAATAGTTGAATATTCCAGTTATGATTTGCTAGTCAATTTAGCACCATCACTCTCAGGTTTGAGATATGTGAAACCTTTTGGAGCGTTCCGACCTCACAGATAAAGAAAAGCGAGGGAAATAAACAAATGTCTATGCTGTATATAATTCCTTTTTATATGAAGTAAACAACAGGGCATAGAATTCCACGATTATTACCATTCTCATATGTTCCAGTGCTGGTCTGCTCCATATTAATTAACCTAGCTCCTGACTGAGGGGTTTCAGTTATTGTGGACTCTCAACCCAGGGTTTAAATACGTACCTGGGCTTACTATGAAATATCAGGTTCCACTTCAAAAGCTACTGCGAGACAGTGTTCAGGATTCTCCTACAGTCCCTGGCAGGCTGCAGGCGCTCAAGAAAAGTATAACATTAAAAAACATTAAAAAGATGTTGACGTGTAGAACCTTAGGAGTACTATCTAGAAGCCAGACACTGGAGACCTGATAGATGGCTACCTTCCCAGAAGTGTTAAATCCTCTCTTGGATTTAAGCAGAGAGGGACGAACAGGGAGCAGAAAAAGAATAGATTTCCCTCTTGAAATGTCATCAGGCAGATTCACTCAACTCAGATTAACAGCCTTTATTTATCCAGTATTTATTATCCGCAGGCACCACATGAATTACGTCACTTTAATTCACCATTGCCCTATGGTCATGATAGACATTTTTATTAGCCCATTTTACAGATGAGGACACTGAAATATAAGCTTGCCCAAGGTTTTACAGCGTTTCTATAATTGCAGAAAGGGCAGTGTTACCCAATCTGTCGAACTCCGGTGGCTTTCACCACCATCCCATACCGCGCTAGAGATGAGTACACAGCGCGCATCAATCCCTTGTTCTGTCACACCGCACGGCACCCCAGAACCGGCACCTGGCAGGTGCTTCAGCAAGGCAGCAGCCCCTGCTCAGCCAGCTCCTCCCTCTTAAATCCAGACCCCTTGGGAATGTTGATACCTCCCTGGGCTGAAGACTGAAAGTCACCCCTGCACGTGTCTTCAGCCTTACCTCCGATCTGTTTGCCGCTCGGCTGCTAGGAAGCGTTTCTATCCGGGTTCCACTCACTCGCAAGGGGTCCATGGATAGAATTCAATTGGTTATTTGGTTGGGGAAAAAAACTGCATCTTTGTTTTCACTAATCTGTAATTGAAAGCACTTCCTTCAATAAAGACAAGCAACAAGCTACAGTAATATTAACCTTACCTGTGACTTCATCACCAATAGAAATCATGGATATTTTTATATTACATTACCGTTATCGCTTTGTGCTCATCACTACTTCAAAATAATGGTAGTTATTAGACCTGCCATTAGATCTTGTAATGTTATGCATTCATAAAGAAGTACTTACATTATTATAGTATTATATCACAGATTTTAAAAATATTTTGATAACTGTATTCTAATGTAATTGGTTGCCTTTGTATTCCAACAAACTTAATTTTATGCGTTTTAAGACAATATTCTGAGAAAGGACCCATAGGCTTCAGCAGACTGCCATAGGGGTGTATGCCACAGAAATGGTTAAGAGCCCCTGAAGGACTTTTGTTAAATTCCCTCAAGACACTGATCTTAAGGTGTTCCTGAACCAGGCCTTGCTTGCTCTCCCTGAGACCTTTGCAGATACTGTCCCTATTCTCCCTGGAGGATGCTCCCACTCCCCCACATCTTCCCATCCACCTCTGCCTGGCTGGGTCCTGTTCCTCCTTCGGATCTCAGCTTAACTGTCATCCCCATCAAAAGCCTCCCCCAACCCTGCAACCTGCAGCCCCTCTTTGGATTTCCCTCAACTAGACCCTGTGCTTTCTTCTGCTTCTGGGGCTTTGCACCCCTCCTAGATGCTCCTGTAGCTCCCTGGGTTTTCTCCAACACTTGCCAGATAGTATTTAAATTGTCCATTAGTGCTGCACCCTCTCTAAAGACTGGCAAGGCTGCATCATTTTTCTGAGTTTTGCCTCCTTCTTGCTGTGATGACTTCCTATAGAAAATTGATAAGGCCTATCAACGTGTCCAGGCCACAAATGAAAAATGCGTGGATTATTTTCTCAAAGGAAAATCTTCAGCTGTAGAAATTCTGGAAATACAAAGCACTGGAAGTGTCTAGAGAAAAATAAAATAAGAAATTGTGAGTAGACGCTAACTTTACTGTTCTTCAGTTCTTTACCTGTTTTCATCCTTAGTTCATTTGTAGTTTCTTTCACATGGAATTGCAGTAAGACTTGTTATGGCAGACCCAGTTTTTTTGCATTGCTATGATCTCTTGACCTACGAGAATCATGTTTATTTTACCTTTTCTAATTTTTCTAAGAGAATCAAAAGAATCAACAGCATGCTAGATTATTTAAAAGCCCAGAAAAAAAATACTTGGATTAGTAGTAATGGAAAAAGAAATTTAAAAGCTAAGGAAGTAAAAGAGCCAGAGGCGCCATCTACCGGAGCAGCCGCAACTGTAAGACTTGGACAAGATAGTTCCAGAGGCGTGGCTTCTATGTTTTGAAAGATCCCCGTTACTCCCTCAAATTTGTCAACAAATCAAAGCTCAGGGAAGCCATTCTCCATCAGCACCAGGGGTCTTCTTCACAAGTCCTATCCTGAACTGTTGCAGGACCCTTCAACCTCTGGAAAGAACCATTGCACAGTCAAATGTATTACCAAGCTACTCCAGCTCTCTTACTACTTCAGTGCCAGAGAATGTGTCCTTATTCTTCGAGTCCAGCTTCAGGAAGACCCATCACATCTGGAGAACGAGGTGCTCTGGGAAGAACTGTCCATTGTTTAGTTGGTAATGGTCTGCACCCCAGGCAGGCCCATATATGTCAGCAGTCCTTATATGATGTAGCTCTGAGGAAGAATTGAAATCCAATGAATTTTTTTGGTCTGCCTACAGTTTGTTTCTTAACTCTTGTAAGAAAAACCCAGACCCTGGGCTGCAAGACTTGCAAAGATTAGTTTTGAGAGGCAGGCAATGGCAGAAGTGAGTTCAGTCTGTTCCTTATCGTTAGACAGTGTGGTCCCACTGGAGAACCATCTGTGGGAAGAGAGTCGTGACAAAGCCTGGAGAGGGTCAAGAATGAATCTAGGCGTTCTCACAGAGTCTGCAACATCAACCTAAAGCATTTTTCTTTGCTCAAATCATTCTCTGAGCTGCATGCTATTGTGTGAAAACTTTGACCTTGCTATAACAGCTTATAGGAATGTCTACTGAGCTGAAAATGAAGTAATTTTTTATATTGAAGATAAATAGAGTAAAAACTGAAATCTAGTTTATAATTACCTTGCTTAGGAAAGACAAAGTGAATGAACACCAATAGACTAGGGAAAATGGGGAATAACACCTGTGATATCCCATGCTTTGTATCTTCTGCTGAGATAGCTATGGGTAGGTAGCAAGCAACACCAGTTATGCCTTTCCTTCTCATCACATTGGGGAGGAGCAATGTCTCAGATTTCAAATTTCAGAATTTTCATGTGAAATCTCCAGAATGAAGTAAAACTGGGTCAAACTCAACTCCAATAGAGTGAAGTTAATGGATGAAGGCAAGACCTGAGGACATGACCCATGATTTCACGGAGTTAGAAACAGAAGCAGTAGGGGCCAGCCCCATGGCTGAGTGGTTGAGTTCGTGCACTCTGCTTGGGTGGCCCAGGGTTTCACCAGTTGGATCCTGAGTGCAGACCCAGTACCACTCATCAAGCCATGCTGAGGTGGCGGCCCACATGCCACAACTAGAAGGACCCACAACTAAAATATATAACTATGTACTGGAGGGTTTTGGAGAGAAGGAAAAAAAAAAAAGAAACAGAAACAATAACTCCTTTTTTGATTGTGATACTATGGAATAGTAAATTTTTCATATTTCTCTTGGGCCTAAATAAAAGGTCATTGACTCTGGGCACTTTTTTCTCCTCTGGCTTTCTCAAAGATTCTGACTTTCTTGAATATTCTTTTCTGAACGTTTTGATTTATATTTATCAATTGTAGATCAAATTCCTTCAGTAAATGCTTACAAGTGTTACAGAAGGCTACATTTGTTCTGGACTGTGACAGCATATGGAGTGATAAAAACAGACCATTACAAAAGCCCAAATCATCTCAATGATCAACTTTCTGTTGATAGCTAATACATATAACTATGGATTTAATATTCTGATTTTTAACATCTTGAGTGACACAGAAACTTGACAACTGAAAAAATTTTTTTTCTTTCAGCTTTTAAAAAATTGAATGATTCCTTGACGATGGTTTCTGTGTAGTCACTGAAAAGATCACTTCCAATCAACTCTCCTTTCAATGACTGTCACTAATCACTTCTTGTTATAACCTAGCAAGTAACAAAGGCAGCCTTTATTTTAGCTCATGATGCAGGACTTTAAAAAAAAATTGTTTTTGGCTTAAACAGCAGAAATTGTCTCACAGTTCTGGAGACTAGAAGTCTGAGATCAAAGTGTTAATAGGGTTGGTTCCAGCTGAGGGCTGTGAGGGTGAATCTGTTCCACACCTCTTTCCTAGCTTCTGGTGGTTTTCTGGCTGTCTTTGACTTTCCTTGGCTTGTAAAATTCTTAATCCTTACAATTTTGCCTCAATTCTGACTCTGGAAGATGTAGCTTTTTGGGTGATATATAGAGCTATTCTTTTAAAATTCTTAACCTACCTTAACTTCGACATTTAGAATGTTGGAAAGTTTACAAGAAAAGAGAACCAGGAGCAACCTTAGTAGCCTAGTGGTTAAGTTCAGCACACTCTGCTTCGGCAACCCAGGGTTCAGTGCCCGTGTGGACTTACACTACTCTGTTAGTGGCCATGCTGTGCTGGCAGCCCACATACTAAAAACAGAGGAAGACTGGCACAGATGTTAGCTTAGGGTGAATCTTCCTCGCAAAAAAGCCCCAAAACAACAACAAAAAACCCCCCCAGAAAAACTGCATCGTTTATTACTTGAGCTACTGAAGTATTTTTAAGAATCTTGTATCTAGATACCATGGTAATGAAGTGTTAGAAAACGTAAGGCACAGGGCTTTCTTTGTGTCTGAGAGTATGCCAGATCTAGAATACTAAAGCCATAGACTGCTTTTAGATCCCTCAGTTCTTTTATGATAAAGAAGCAGTAATTGAATCTGCTAAGATGTATTAAAGTGGTCAGTCACTTTTGCAAGTTATTATATACTGCTTGTCATTATAGTCTCCCAAATACCGAACGTATGGTGTTCTCTTTCCATCCCTGATAAAAGTGACCATGGCCTAGGCAGTTGGGAGCGGTACCCACCAGCTGCATGGAGGTCAAACAGACCTTAGGGTTGTGAGGTGGGTGACTAAAAGAGGAGAGTCACTATTTCAAAGATAACCAAAGATAAAAAAGACAGAGATCTTTTAACATTTTTTATTTAAAAAATTTCATCTTGAAAGATATCATCTAATGATACAATACATACATATGTAATATATAGTACATGTACAGTTGAAAAGGACAATAAAACCAATGCTATGCATACGTGACCCAGTTTTAAGAACAGAGCATTACCAGCACCTTTGAAGCTTCATGTGCGCCGCTCCCGCTGCATCCTCCCACCAAGGAGATAACTACTTACTGAATTTTGTGTTAATCATCCTCTTGCTTTTATTACCAAATATGCATGTAGAGATCCCTAAAAAAATGTTTTATCTTGTCTGTTTTGAATTTTATGTAAATGGAATCATATTGTATTTATTCATCTGTGACTGCTTTCACTTAACACTGTTTTATCCATATAACTCGCTCATTTTCACTGCTGCTTAGTATACAATCTTCTGAATATACAACTAGATATCCATTCTCTTATGGATGGATATTTGGGTTGTCTCTGGTTTTTTGCTATTATAAGAATGCTGTTGTGAATGTTCCTATACATATCTCCTGAGCTAGGTGTACGTGTTTCTCTAGGTATATCACTAGAAGTACAATCATTGGTTATGTGCATCTTCAACTTTACCAGGCAATTTTAAACTGTTTTGATGTGGTTAATGGCTGATAAAAATGTTGCAGTTTTGAAAACATGGACAAGCTTCAAATGAAAGGAAGAGAGCACACATAGGGCTTGAGGGGAAGAAAACAACGGTCATAATCATAGACAATGTTGTTTACCATGGCAAAGCAAGTGTTCGAAGCAGAATGAGTGCCTTGGTGATGATACCTCCGATTGCAGTAAACTTATCCATCCAAAACCTGGTCACATTCCTTAGGCTGCTCTGCTTCCATCTTTGCTGTCCAATAATCCTATGTTCTAGAAAATCCTCAGTCCTGAGGACCAGTGTTCCAAAGCTTGAAGAGGCTCTGAAATGAGCCCATTTTCTCTAACGCCCTT
Source organism: Equus asinus (assembly GCF_041296235.1). NCBI lineage: Eukaryota > Metazoa > Chordata > Mammalia > Perissodactyla > Equidae > Equus > Equus asinus. The sequence goes on from NC_091791.1 coordinate 155,037,748, forward strand.
GGGAACAAAATTCACCCAAACGAATCTAGGTCGTCCACTGAGAAATGCAGACATTCCAGGAAACTCATGGTTCCCACCCACAGCTGGAACGAAAGCCAACCTTGAAAATGCAGCTGTCTGACCAGATGTCTCAGTTACAACATTCAGCAGTCTCTGCCTCTCACACTGCTTACTGGAGGAAATGTAAATTGGTATAATCTTTTTGGAGGGCAGTTTAGCATTACCTATGAATCAGTATTTAAAACTATTGACACCATAATTACACTAAAAATTTGTTCTACAGAAACACTGGTACAAGTGCGAAAGGATATAAGGATGTTCACTACAGTCTGTAATCATGAAAAATTGCAAATACCTAAAATTCCACCAATAGGGGATGGATTAAATTATAGTGTTGTGACACAATGGAACACAATGCAGCTATTTAAAAAGATGTTTTAGAAAAAAGCAAGTTGTGGAACAATTTGTCTGGCATGATCCCATTTTTATTTAAAAAATACATATAGATTTATGTGTCTATTAACAGAAAACAGTCAGGAGGAGACCATTTAATTATTAATAGTGGTTACCTCCAGAATAGGGGTAAGGAGAGGGGGGGCTATAATAAGAATTAAATTTTTAAAAAGGATATCATTTGAGGGCCGGCCCCGTGGTTGAGTGGTTAAGTTCCCACACTCCACTTTGGTGGCTGGGGTTTCACTGGTTCGGATCCTGGGCGCGGACATCGCACCACTTGTTAGGCCATACTGAGGCGGCGTCCCACATGCCACAACTAGGACGCACAACTAAAAATATACAGCTATGTACTGGGGCGCTTTGGGGAGAAAAAGGAAAAACAAAATCTTTAAAAAAAAAAAAAGGATATCCTTTTAGAAGGGGGAAAAAACACATTCAAGCACAGCCAACTGTTAACTGCAGGAAAGATCAGCAGGACTCAACCTGAACTCCCTTATGGGCAATACCTTTTTCACAGGTTTTGTATAATATCTTGGCACGTAGCACAGCATTTGACTGGCACAGAGACCGATTACTAGACTAGTATGCGCAAGGTGGAAGAACACATGCATATGAATACACACACACACAACACCTCTTTTTTGAGTGTGTGCAGACTAGTAGAGTCATTGCAAGTCAGGGACTCTTGTTTTTAATAGAGACTCTTTGAATCAATGTTGCTGCATAGAACTTTGTGTGATGATGGCAGTGTTCTGAATCTGTGCTGTCCAACATGGTAGCCACTAGACCAAGTGGCTTTAAAAGATTAGAAACGTGGCTGTTCCACATGTAAAAGAATGAAAATTGACCATTCTTTCTCACCATTAACCAAAATAAACTCAAAATGGATCAAAGACCTCACGGTGAGACCTGAAACCATAAGGCTTCTAGAAGAAAATGTAGGCAGTACACTCTTTGACATCAGTAGTAAAAGGATCTTTTCGGACACCATGTCTTCTCAGAGAAGGGAAACAATAGAAAGAATGAACAAATGGGACTTCATCAGACTAAAGAGCTTCCTCAAGGCAAATGAAAACAGGATTGAAACAAAAAAACAACCCACTAACTGGGAAAAAATATTTGCAAGTCATACATCTGACAAAGGCTTAATATCCATAATATATAAAGAACTCTCACAACTCAACAACAAAAAATCAAACAACCCAATCAAAAAATGGGCTGGAGACATGAACAGACATTTCTCCAAAGAAGATATACGGATGGCCAATAGGCACATGAAAAGATGTTCATCATCGCTGATCATCAGGGAAATGCAAATCAAAACTACACTAAGATATCACCTTACACCCATTAGAATGACAAAAATATCTAAAACTAATAGTAACAATTGTTGGAGAGGTTGTGGAGAAAAAGGAACCCTCATACACTGCTGGTAGGAATGCAAACTGGTGCAGCCACTACGGAAAACAGTACGGAGATTCCTCAAAAAATTAAAAATAGAACTACCATACGATCCAGCCATCCCACTACTGGGTATCTATCCAGAGAGCTTGAAGTCAGCAATTCCAAAAGTCCCATGCACCCCAATGTTTATTGCAGCATTATTTACAATAGCCAAGACATGGAAGCAACCTAAGTGCCCATCAACAAATGACTGGATAAAGAAGATATGGTGTATATATATATATATATATATATATATATATACAATGGAATACTACTACTCAGCCGTAAAAAAGGATAAAATCGCCCCATTCACAACAACATGGATGGACCTTGAGGGAATTATGTTAAGTGAAATAAGCCAGATAGAGAAGGACAACCTCTGTATGACTCCACACATATGAGGAATTTAAAAATATAGACAAAGAGAACAGATTAATGGCTACCAGGGGAAAGATGGGGTGGGGGGTGAGCACAAAGGGTGAAGGGGCGCACCTACAATACGACTGACAAACAATAATGTACAACTGAAATTCCATGAGATTGTAACCTATCATTAACTCAATAAAAATTAAAAAAAAAAGAAATGTGGCTGTTAAAACTGAATAAGTGTATATTAAATTTTATTTAATTTTAATTAATTTAAATTTAAATAGCCACATGTGGCTAGTATTGGACAGTGCAGATTCGAAGGATCTGTTGAAATATATAGACTTTCCTCAGAAAAATGCAAACATACACAAACTTTTGCATACAATTTCAAGAGATCCAAGACCCTTCCAAGTCCATCCACGTGTCCTTACATTAGGAACCTCTGAAGCTGACTAAAAGAACAATAAGATAAACAGGACTAGAGAGGGAAAGAAAATGGGCAAAGGCTAATGCTTCCATTCAGAACCCTAGAAGGCCACAGACCAGGTATGGAGGTCTGTTGCCTCCCAACTCCTCCCATCACACAGGTTTACCTCACCGTATGTCAACTGTTTACTGGTCTTCCCCACATTGTGCTGTACACTGCAAACCGTATACTCTCTAAGAGCGGAGACCACATCTATCTTATTGACCATTACATACTCAAAGCCTATGTAAACCTAGCACACAGTTGGAACTAAATGGCTGCTGAAGGAATGAGTTTTACCAGGCATCTGATTCTTGCCAGTCCTAGGAAACCAGAACTCCTGAGTTAAGAAGGGTCTTAGTGATAAGGAGAATTGTCTGGCTCACGAGAGATAGAGCTAGAGTTTTCACAAAGCTGAGCAGATAGATATTCAGATCCATGAGAATCTTGTCTCACCTAGGCTGTTCCTATGCCTTGTAGTTCAGAGTCCCTTGTTGATATACAAACCATGCAGAGTTCAGCAGTCAGTGACAGTGAGCCATATACTGAGACCAGAAGGCCAAATATCTCCAAAGCCTTTCTCCTTGGGTGTCTCCTGTCTTCTCTGGCTCTGCAATATGCCTATCTTCTCCAGCTCTGGACCGTGGCCCCCTCTACCTGGAATTCCTCTCATGTCTCTATTGGGCAAATTCTAACTGATTGTTAAATGCCTCTTCCTCTGGGAAACCTGTGCTGGCACTTTCAGACAGAATTATGCCATATTTTCACTTTTTCTCTTTTTATTTGGCACATTCCATCATGTGTGCTCTACCAGAGCAGGGTCTAGTCATTCATTTTTGTATCCCAGCATTAAATAATGTTTGGCGTGTAATAGGTGGTTAACAACCACGACAGTACACTGAAAGAATATAAACTCAATTGCTTTTCCTCACCCAGACTACTACTGTTCAGTATGTGTTGGTCAAAGGCTACAGACTAGTTGGGTTTTTTTTTTCTGCTTTTTCTCCCCAAATCCCACCCCCTCGCCCCCTGCCACCGTATATAGTTCTATGTTATTAGTTGTGGGCCCTTCTAGTTGTGGCATGTGGGATGCAGCCTCAACATGGCCTGAAGAGCGGTGCCGTGTCTGCGCCCAGGATCTAAACCAGCGAAACCCTGGGCCACCGAAATGGAGCCCCCAGATTAGTTGTTAATGAGCCTGTTTCATTCACCCTGAGGGAGCCTGAAAACAAAAATCCAGGGGTCTCTTTATGGGTATGCCAAAGAAATAGGAAGTACATGACAGATGTATAACAGAAGGAACAGAAAGGAGAAAGCTTCTGCCTGAACAGAAGTCAAACAAGGCAAGAAACAAGGCAGTAAGAACGTCCGCAGGGCAAGAAACAAGCAGTAAGAACGTCCTCAATATGGTAAAGGGGATTTACAAAAAGACAACAGCTAACATCATACAATGGTGAAAGACTGAAAACTTTCCCCCTAAAGATGCCCACTTAAGTTATGCTACTTCTATTCAACATTGTACTGGAATCACAATGAGGTATCCCGAGCAATTAGACAAAAAAAGAAATAAAAGGCATCCAAGTATGAAAGGAAGAAGTAAAATCATCTCTCTTCACAGATGACATGAAAAAGAGATACACACATACACATACACTTTAAGAATCCACAAAAAAGAACTATTAAGCTAATAAAGTCAGTGAAGTTGTAGGATACAAAATCAACACAAAAAACTCAATTGTAATTCTAACCACTAGCAATGAATAATCCAAACATGAAATTAAGAAAACAATTCCATTTAAAATAGCACCAAAAAGAATAAAATACTTAGGATTAAATTTAACCAAGGAGGTACAAGACTTATACACTGGAAATAACAAAACATTGCTAGAAGAAATAAAAGAAGACCTAAAAAAGTAAAAAGATATCCCATTTTCATGGATTGGAAAACCTAATACTATTAAGATGGTAATACTACCTAAAAACAACCTACAGATTCAATGCAATCCCTATCAAAATCCTATCAGCCTCACAAGCAACAAAAGCAAAAACAGACAAATGGGACTAGATCAAACTAAAACTTTTGGGGATCAAAGGACATAATCAACAGAACAAAAAAGCAAACTACAGAATAGGAGAAAATATTTGCAAATCATATATCTGATAAGGGGTTAAAATATGTGAGGTGATATCTTACTGTAGTTTTGATTTTTTTATTTCTCTGATGATTAGTGACATTGAACATCTTTTCATATCCTTCTTGGCCATTTGTATATCACTTAAAGAAGTGTCTATTCAAGTTTCTGTGCATTTTTTAAATTGGATTTGATTTTTTGTTGTTGAATTGTAGGAGTTCTTTACATATTCTGCATGTTAACCCCTTATCAGATATATGATTCCATTTATATAAAATGTCCAGAATAGGCAAATTTACAGAGACAGAAAGTAGACAAATGGTTGCCAGGGGCTGGGAGGAAGGGGAAATGGGGAGTGACTATTGAATGAGTGTGGGTTTCCTCTTGAATTTCACCTCAATAAAAAACAAAAAGAAAAAGAAGCAGTAAGAAAATCAGACACACAAGCTCTTAGAAAAAGGGATGTATTTACAAACCAAAAAGTTCCCACACTCTAGCTGGAGAGAAAGGAAGGAAGGAGGGAGCACGTATGAGCAGGTCCTTTTAAAACCCAACCTCACTCCTGTAGAAACCCTGAGTACCAGCCCATGAGGTCAGCTCCTACCCATGGCCCATCCCTCTTCCAACCCAAGAAGCAGGCCCTCCACTGGCCACAGCCCTCAGTCCTCTTGCCAGTCATCCTGTGCCCAGGCAGGCATGGGTGAAAAGTACTCAAAGCCTGGCCCTTTATAGCGCAGGGCATGCAGGAACATCACAAGATCCTGGGGCAAGGGGTCCTGTCGCACCAGCCGGCATTCTGCACAGAGAGGGTCCATCTCTTTATTCACAGCATCTGTTTCAGTTGCGTTCCCTGGTGCCAAGGCCATTTTATCCAGATCCTGAGGGGCTGCCTCAACTGCTCCATCCATCTTCTGGGCAGATGCAGTCAACTCTTCTAGGCAGTCCTTGCCCAGCTCTGAGGAGGGAGCTATAGTGTCTGAGAGTCCTGGGGACAGGTCGCCCTCACAGAGATCTAACACATCCAGGCTCTGTTTGGCTTGGTGCTCTGCCACAAGGTCCCGAAGCAGTTCTTCATCTGTCTTGGGAATGTGGCCACCCCGGCCCCGGGAGGGGCCCCAGGCAACTGAGTTGTAGATGGGGTCATTGAGGATGGGGTGGCCCAGGAACTGTAGGTGAACTCGGATCTGGTGGGTGCGGCCTGTAAGTGGCCGGCAGCGCACCACACTGGAGTGGCCATTGTAGCTCAGTCTCTGGAACACTGTCTCACAGGGCTTGCCCCGAGTATCTACACGGCACACCCCCACCTTGTAAGACACTACCAAGATGGGTTCCTTGCAGGTCACTTCCTCAGTAGGAAACTCCCCCTCCACTCGGCACACGTACTCCTTCTCCAGCTGCACAGGAGGGAAGAGCGAAAAAGTCAGCACAAAGCCTAAACTCCTGAAGCCCAGACCCTCTGCAGTGATGAGAAATGTGCCAGTGTCAGACAGGAGAGGATTCAAACCCCAGCTCCACCATTTCCCAGTTTCATGATACTCAGCCTCTTAAATTCCATTAAGTTGTCTAGAAAACACGAGACTAGAAAAGCATTTAACTCACCGGGCTGTTATAAGGATTCAGTAAGTTTGGCTCTAATGTACTTGGCATTGAGCCTGGTATACAATAAGCACTCAATAAACGTATCACAATCAGATCCAGAACTACAAGTCTCAAGACCACAATCATTACCATTTAACCCTTCTACCCACGCCTCTTCCAACTTCATCCAAAATCTTTCCACCAAGCAGGCTCTCCCCACAATCTCAAAAATCTTGCTTGGCCTGTCAGTACTTTAAAACTCCAAAACAGCCAACTCCTAAGAGAAGCAGTGTACGCCATCTCCAAAAGTCTTTTGAAACATAAGAGATAATAACCTGTCTTTGGCACTTTAGGTGTTGACCTTTCTGAAGGTAGGAAGCTTGGCCAGATAAACGTGAAGGCCCACTTCAGTTAGAACTCAGAGATGCCCTTTTGACACAGACCACTTGTGTGCCCAGGAAGTGGCCTGCAGGAGACAACAGCCTGGCTCACCTGCCGGTCCCGAACCTGCTCATGAATTCTCTCTGAGACGGCTGCTGTCTTGGCAAACATAAGGACTCCTGAGGTAAGGCGGTCAAGCCGATGCAATGGGTGTAGCTCCTTGAGTTGGTGCTCTTTGCCCAGGATGAAGATGACCGTGTTGTGCCTGAAGCGGCCACAGGGATGGACAGGAATGGAAGAAGGCTTGTCTACAACCACCATGTCTTCATTCTCAGCTAGCAGGCGGACAGGCTCTGCTGTGACTGGTGGCTCATGCCTATGCACTGTGTTCCGCAAGAAGTCATTGTCCTGCCAATGACATAGGCAATCAGTCAGCCCAGGGGCCAGCAACCTGTATTCTGCACACACAGCTTTCCTTTTTATTGACAAGAAGAATGGTGACAGTCCATCCTTATGCAGAAAAAGCAGTGTGCATAGTGTATTCTCATTTGGTAAAAATACAGACACACAGGCAGATAGCAGGCATTGAAAAAGTATTAGAAGGGTATACACAAAAATGTTAACCGTGATATCCCTGGGTGGTGGAATTATGGATGTTTTCTGGTTTTGCTTATTTTCTGTTTTCTCTACAATAAAGTTACATTTAAAAGCCAACTTTTTCTAAAGTAGAGGGAAAAAATCATCACATCGTGAACTTGAACAAATACCAAGCTGCCAGTCCAGAGATCTGGGCTCTAGAGCTGGGTTTCCCACAGGTTCCCTGCATGATCTTGGGCAAGTCACTTAACTTCTCTGGGCCTCAGTTTTCTTATCCATAAAGTATAAGGGTTAGACCAGATCTGTGCTTCTCAAAATTGGGATGAGAGAGGGGATTCAAATCACCCCTTCCCCAAATGCTGAAACTGCCTTGTCTCCACAACCGTGGCGAGCCAGTGTTACTGACAGGGGTGTCTGGGACCTCTTAGCTGTGATGGAATTTTAAAGAATGGTCAAACTACTGGGCTAGACAGTTCTAGTCTCTATCCCTGACATTTCACAATTCTATCATATCAGCCTCTATGATAAATAATTTAAGTAGTGGTTAAAAGAACACAGGCTGTGAAGGTGACACTGCTGCCTTACCTTTGTGAGTTTTGCCTTAGTTTGGTTTCCTCACAGGTAAAATCAAGTAGTAATACCTATCCCACAAGGCTGTCGATAGAATTAAATGTTGAAGTACTTAACTGTGTCCCCAGCACACAGTAAGATGTAAGTAATAGCCTCTATTATTACTATTTGTACAGTGCCTAACAGGAGCTATGAGAATTCCAACTTCTGTCCCTTGGAAACAAGGAAACCGCAGTGATGGAGGGGATAAACGGGCTGAGTTTTGAAGCACAGAGGATACTTGCGGAGATAAGGTGGCAGGAGGGCGCTAAAAGAGTGTTCCAAGTGAAAGCGAGAACGCTTCAGAATTACCCCGGTTTTACTCTTGTACCTATGCCCAGTAACTCTTGAAAAACCCCTGCTCCCTTTCCTCGCCCGCTTCCGGCCGGCCCCATCATGACTCCACCTTGAGCACAATGCTGAGGTCCTGTACCGGCTCCTCGTTGAGGTGCAGGCGCCCGGCCCGGACCGCGGCCTCGTAGTAAGCCAGGGGCTGGGCTCGGAACTCGGTGCTGAAGACGTGCAGCAAGCTGTGGCCCACCCAGCGGCCCTTGCAGTAGGTCTGGAAGTCAAAGTAATAGGGCCGCACTTTGCGCAGGCCGCCCTCGAAGTAGTAGCTGGTCTCTGCAAAGTGCTCATCGCCGAAGCTCACTCCAGCCCGCCGCTTCTTCGGGGGCGGCACGATGCGCTCCCCGGTTGCGCCCCGCCGCTTCTTCCGCTTGCCTGGGCCCGGGGCAGCAGCCGGAGCCTGCTCCCCGCTCCCTGTGGCTGGCTTCCCGTCCCCCGGGGCTGGCTCCACTCCCGCGCCCGCTGGTTCCGGGCGCCCTGGGGTCCGCTCATCCGTCGCGTGGCCACCCGTGTCTCCATTTTGCTGAGTCGGAGCCCTCAGCTCGCTAGCTGCCTCGGCCTCGATCGAGGGTGTTTCCGCCATCCGGCCCTTATGGCCACCACTAGTCCCGGCAAAGCTGAGGCGCCGGAGGTTCAAGCACTCCTGCACCAGAACCGAGAGCCAGCGGCGGCCGGTCAGCCACATAACCGCGCGGCCGCAGTTCATGGGTCGCGATCTGAGGACGTCACTCAGCACCAGCCAATCAGTGAGGCCCAGTGCGAAGCCGGGACTGCGAAGAGAAGCTAGGGAGAGAGTTGAAGGAGTTGAGTGAGTGGCGAGTTGAGAAGCTGCGAGGATGTCTCACCGAAAGTGTGGATTCCCTGTAGATATGCTCAGAGCCCTTGGGTCTGGAAAACTCTTGAAAGGAGTTGTTTAAAACAAAACAAAACAAAACAAAACAAAACAGAATGAGGATTGCTAGACTCCAAATATACTAAGAAGCCCTGCGTTGTATACTTTAAAAGGGTGAGTGAATATTATAGTATGTGACTTATATCTCAATAAAGCTGTTAAATATGTATTTAAAAATACACACACCCCAGAAGCGATGTTTTCACACCACTCCCCCCAACAGCATGAGAAGGATTAGAGATCTCCCGTTTGCTCCTGTCCTGAGATTAAAACAGCAAATGGATCAGAGGATATGTTTATCAGAGTTCTTAAATGCAAAACACTGAAACCAACTCTGATTCACTTCATCAGAGAGGGAATTATTGAAAGGATATTAGTACCTCACAGAATTCACAAGAGAGCTGGAGAGGAGGCTCAGAAAAAGAGCCAAATCAAGAGAAATCAAGGCTTCTGAGAATCAGCCACATGGCAAAAGGGTGAATTGTATTTCAAGAAAGTCATTATTTTTTTTAAAAAAGAATGCTTTTCAGAATGCGTGCGAAGCATGGACAAGAAGAGAGATGTGAGAGAGGTCTAGAGAGGGAGTCCTTGTGGGATTATCCAAAGCCTTGCCACTCAAAATGTGGTCTGTGGATTAGTAACCTGGACTACACCTGGCAACTTGTTGGAACTGCAGGGTCTCTTTTCACTGACAGTGCGGTGTTCCCTGAGCAGTCCCTCAGTGAGATTTAGATACTGTTCCCCGTTTTATAGACCCCAAGCCTGACTCTGGCCCATCTTGAGATTCTGTGAACTAATTAACATCCTTTAATCCTGTGCTGTACAATATAGTAACCATTAGCCACATGCGGCTATTTAAATTTAATTAATTAAAATGAAATAAAATTTAAAATTCAGTTCTTCAGTTGCGCAAGTTGCATTTCAAGTGCTCAATGGCCACATGAAACTAGTGGCTACCTTAGTGGACAGCTCAAATACAGAACATTTCTGTCATCACAGAAAGTTCTATTGGAGAGAGCAGTTTTAATCAACTCCTTTTACTGCTTAAACTGGCTAGAATGAGTTCTACTGTTTGAACAAAGAACTCCAACTAACTACTATGATAAGGATTTAAGTCTATTTTAAGAGCAACGGGGAATCATCAAAGAATTTTTGGGGTGTGTGTGTGTGATATGATCTGATCTCCATTCCAAAGGATCACCCTGGTTGAAACATAAAGAAGTGACTGAAGAGGGAATCACAAGGTCTAGCTCCAGTTCAGTGTGGTCCTTGATCGTGAGGGTTCTAATTCAAACATTCACACACCAAACAAACTTTGAACATTGCCAGGCTGATTGGCTCTGGAGATACAGAGGTAAGAAAAACCTGGTTCCTGATCTTAGTGAAAGCGTAGGCTCGTTGAGGATACAAATAAGAAACCTATTTGTGCTAATCACACTGCTGCAAAAGCAGAGAGTCTGAGATAAAGGGATGCTGACCGCCCTCATGTGGCTTCCTGGTGTGAGCAGTTCTTGAGGAAGGGGAGATTACCATGGCTTATAGTTTCAATTTTACAAGTCCAGGATCTGGTTTGGATTTATTTAGTGAACACACCAACTAAACTCAGAAGACATGGGTGAATCGGTAAGGGTGCCAATTTGTTAATTTACAGCTGTAACTTTAAGTCACAAAATATATTCCATTTCATGCCAGCAACTATTTATGCCTACTGTTAAACACACCCTCATCCTTCTACCAAGATATTTAAGAAGCCAAATCTGAAATTAAGAGTATGTTTGGTGAGCAGGAAATCAGAGAAAAGGGCATAAGCAAGTTGAGAGGCCATGAAGTAGCTTGATGAAGCACCCATAACCCTATGATGCTGCCCCTTTCTGTGAATCAGATGCTGCCAGATAAATATTGCCAGGTTGGGTGGTAGTCTGAGGATCCCTCACTGGGAGACTCCGCCCCCCTCCCTATTTATTCCCCAAGAATAAGCACTGCCAAAATCTTGCTCCTTTGTTTTCTAACTTCCTTGCTTTCCACTTCCTTCTGTTTGCATATTCTAAGAATGGTTATAAATGGGAGCAACGGAGTACCTTGTAGTTCCCTTTCACAGGGTGGTAGTTACTACCACCACAGCCACATAGACTGACTTTGCACACATCTAGAGACTATATCATCAGCCAAGTTACTTCTACTGATGATTGGTTGATGTCTTTCAGCACATGTTTCTTTGAGAGAGAGTAACCGGCCATGGAAATTAGGGGTGGATGGGGGAAGAAGGGTTGCATCTCAGCGCACTGATAACCCCTTTAGGATATCAAAGGTCATCTCCTTTAAAAAAGCGTTTCTGACCCGTCCTTCCCCCTCCCCCCCCACCCCTGCCCATGCCGTAACCACTGTCGCCTTTATGTATTCCTGCCAGACTTCCGTCGTATCCTCTATAACTCTTTGCTGTTATTTGTAAACTTGTCTGAAGACCTCTGGAACCCATACCAAGTCTTATCTGTCTTGAATTCCCGCTTAACACAATGCCTAGAACACAGCAGGAGCTTGGCGTCTATTGACTAAAGGAATGAGAGAAAGCTTCATAACTTGGTGAGTGGGACACGGGTGTCCTGTGACAGTTAAAGAAAGAAGTCGCCTTCTTCTCCATTTGAACCATCGATGTGCTATAACTTGGTTAGAGAAGGGCTGAAATTTTCAGAAACAAACACTGGCTCAGAGAATTGTCCAGAAGATGAACTTGCTCAGGGAACCAAAAAAAGTCAAAGGCCTTGGAAACTAGGCTTCTCCCTCCGAGGAGAGTAGGGTCGGAGGTCGCCGCCCGCGCGGCTGGAACCCGCAGGAGTAAACGGAATCAACCCGGCCCCAGGGAAGGCAGGAGCCAGTGCACGCGATTCCACCGTTCCCCGGCGACAACAATCCCGCCCACCGCTTCCTCGCACCCAGCTCCCCACTTCCTCACCCTGTTGAGCTCCACTCGACCAATCGACGCACAGAACATCGCCAGCTCGGGCGGTGGTTGGAGGGCTCCCGGGATCCGTCACTTGGAGACTCCGCCCTCCCGCTTCTTCCGGTTGCCAGCGACGCAGCTGAGCTGAGTGTTTGCAAGCTGCCGGGCAGGTGATTGCGGTAGGTGAGGAGGGACAGGGTGCCCAGCGTTTTGTATCCCCGGCTCCCGCCCCATCCTGGGATCCGCAAAGGGGCCTCGGGGCCTGACTCACCCCGCTCAGCTAGTGCTTGAGGACAGAGTGACTGAGGCCCGGGGTCTGGACCCCAGGGTTTCCAGCGCTGTTCCGGACTTCCTAAGGGGAAGAGCGGGGACCGGGGCGCAGGTGCGAGCAAAGTTCTGATTTGGGTGGGTTCAAACGACTTCGGGATGGGGGTGGAGGGTTCGTTGTGGCCTCTGGCATCAGTTTATCCAGGGCTGCCGTGACGTATCTGTCCCTTTTACTTCCGGGCCCTTGCACTGGCTGGGCTCCCTGTCTTGGAATTATTCAGACCTTTCTCCAGGCAGCCTTCCTAATCTCAAAGATCCCTCCTGAAAGAAGGTGTCAAGCCATCCTGTGAGATTAGATAGTTCTGAAAGCCCCCAGGCTCTGTGCGTAGCCCTTCCCACCTAGCTCTGCTTGGGCTACTTTCAGTAAATTCCCAAACAAGCAGAGTGGTGTTGGGTAAAAACATGGATTTTGGAGCAGCACAGGTCCAGTTTCCAATCAAGGATTCACCATCTATCAGTAGTGTGCCCTTGACAAGTTACCCACCTGATCCTCAGTTTTTTCATCTGTTAAAATGATGAAAATGTCTCTCTCTCAGTGTTTCTGAGTATTAAAATAAGAACATGAGGCGTATAGCCCAGCTTCTACATGTAGTGCGTACGTGGGCCTTTGCATATGACAGTATTCTCTGACAGAGTTTTCATCACGAAGCACCTTTATTATCCTTGTGTATATGGAATGTGTGCAAGATTGTTAGTCTGTGCCCTAATGAAAACAGAATTTAATAGCCTGATGACAGACTGGTTGCATTTTGGAGAACCTTTGGAGAGAAGTGCAGGGTGGTTGTCCTTGCTGGAAATATCCTAGAAATTCCTTTGTGTATGTGTTAACACATATATAATGTAAAGTTTACCAGTTTAACCATTTTAGATGTCCAGTTCAGTGGCATTTGCATGGTTGTGCAACCATCTCCACCGTTCATCTCTAGAACTTCCCACACTGAAACTCTGTACCCATTAGACAATAACTCCCATTCTTCCCTCCACAAACCCCTGGCAACCCCCATTCTATTTTCTGTCTCTAAATTTGAATCCTGTAGGTACCTCATGTAAGTGGAATCATTCAATATTTGTCCTTTTGTGTCTGACTTGTAGAAATTCCATTTTGAAAGACAAACTTCATTATGAAAGCAACTTGAGGGCAGAGCCAGAAGAGGAACCCAATTACCCTCTTGCCATCTTTTTATCTGTAACTTAGGAATTGAATAGAAGACACTTTAAGTTTGGTTAAGGGAAACTTCTTAAAAGGCTATTACCTTCCTTCAATGGGTAAACAAATAATCTGAGTACCTCATAGTTATACTGTGTCCTTAAAGCCAGTCTTTACTCACTCGAGCTTCTGTTTTTCAGCTCAGATTCCAAATGAAAATGTTTGAGAGCATTGACTCTACAACCACAAGATCTGGCCCGGATCTTTGGGCCGAAATCTGTCCCTGTCTACCAAATCCTGACCAAGAGGATGGTGCCAACACTGCCTTCTCAGACTCCTTCGTAGATTCTTACCCTGCTGCTGCAGGCCAGAGGGCCTCAGACTTTGCTGTTCAGCCAGCTGTAAAGCCATGGACTCCCTTGCAGGATTCAGAAGTGTATTTAGCATCTTTAGGTAAGTTCAATGGCTTTTTTCTTCTTTAAATCAGAAGCTGGTGGTTTTAAGGAAGTATGCTGAAGTTTTGTTACATCAAACCTGGATTTTTATTCTTAGGTGTTTTTTTTTTGTCCTCACCACATGTATCTGTCAGATGTAATTCTAGTGGATGTTTCAGGTTGATTGTTGGAAAGGAGCCCCCTTTTCCTTGTACATCTCTTAAAACAGTCTTTGTTGCCTCCTGCCTCGGACTGTTTCATCTGAATTCTACTCTATTTCTTGGCATTCTCTAGAACCCTCTTGCCTACTATTAGTGGCCTATATATTCAAATAACTCAGAAGTATCAAGTCTTATGCAATCCTGAAAGAAAAGATCATGGCCCCAGAGCTACATGTGGATTTCTGATGCTACACTTTGAAAAACTTACATTAAATAGATTGATTGTTGTAATGGGTGCATGTTGACATAAAATTCATTCTGCCTCTGTTAGTCATTTTATTTTTTTAACATTTCCTGAACACATCTTCACTGTCCTGTCCTGTGGCCTTAAGTGTAAGTATTTAGAGAGACTCCAAACACAGGAAAGAGATTCACATTGTCCCATGCAAGGGAAAAGAAAAATATCATTCTAGGGAAGTGATGGCCAGTCTTTAGAATTGTGGTATCTTTTTATTATTAAATATCCATGAGACCCATCTGTGTGTCACAAAACCAAACCTGGGAGGAAAGACAATTTAGGAAGAAGCAGCTTTTGAGGAAGAAGAAAAAGAAGAGTCAGAATGATAGTTTATGTGATTGCTGAGAAATATCTTGAAAAAATAAAAGGAATTTTGTTAATGATGTACTGGAGGAAAAAGATGTGAGAAAAACACGGGTGGAATGATGCATAATGAGAAAGATGAGGGTGTAATGTGAAATTTGTCAGGAAGCCGCCGAAGATAGGATAGTAATGCTTGCAGCCGTGGCTGAGGAGGTTGACAGTTCTGTTTTGTGGTACTCAGAATGTCTGTTTAATGATGATCCGGAGAAGGAGCAACAGTCTGAGAAATCTGAAGTACCAGATCCTTTGCTTGTTGGTGCTCTGTGCCCAGGGGTTATAAGAAACTTTCATGGATTCGGTGATGATTTTGATTGGTGAAGACTGGTTCAGAAAGTTAAAACTCCACCGATCATTTTTCCGAAGTCAGTTAAGAGGATGATTAAAATTTCCTTCTCTGAGGAAAATAAGAGCCACTTCTGTTGCCTTTGGCGGAGTCTGGGAGAGAATGGGAGGCAGGTTTGGAGTATGCAGTGGTGCATGTTTCTGCCCGCCCCACTTAAGTCACACCTGATCAGAGACTCAGCACACTCGGAGAGAGGAAGACCCTTTCCAGCCCAAAAGAGTACCTTGCAGTTTGACAACCAAGGTCAGACAATATAAAGATTGTTTCTATTGCCAAATAAACCTGTATCAAAGAGAATCCGCTAAGAGCAACAATTAAAAACATAGCCAGTTCAATGTGAGATGTGCATAATCCTTTTCAGGTCCTCAAGGTGGAAAAAGCTCCTCAAATATTTAACATTTGTCAACTGCGGGCTTTTTCCATGCGTAAGTTCTTGGTGGTAACTTGCAGCAACAAAAAGTGCTTCTTGTTTTGATCTGTGGGTGCTAGCTGATATGGCTTGTTTAGAAATGAAAACTGTATTGCAAATCATAAAGTTTCTTTTGGTTCCGGGCTTGATGTTCCCCCCTGCCCCCTCCAAAAAGCCATCATTTATTCATGTATTATAGTTGAAGGCAAGACTAAATGAAGGCAAAGGGCAAATGGCGATACCCCTTCTTGCTTTCTTCAAAGGGGGATATCTGTTCAACAATTATACTTAAAATGCAAAGAAGAGTAATTAAACATCCATCATGAGGAGGCCGTATGGACCACTCTCAAAGGGATTACAAGACGTTTGTTTTTGTTAGGCTCTTACATTCAGGCTGCAAGTTGAGCAACTTTAAAAAATGTTGGGAGATTCTTTTTCTTTAATCAAAAATTTAATCACATATAGAGATCTTAAATGTCTTTTGTTATTGAGTTCTCATCTAGTCCATGTTAGTGTCTAATGAACCATTGGATCTCTCATCATTTTCTCTAATTATTTCTCATGAGGTTTGGAAACCGCTTCATGTCACTATAGCAAAAAGAAAAAACTATTTACTCTTCAGAGAGACTGTTTTCAAGGAGTTGAAAAAAGATGGTAGTACACACATGTCAAGCCAGGGAAAACAAGCATTCCTTGGAGAGATACCTGCTGGCCTCTGTGATTTCAAAGAAAACATGCCATCGATTTATTTATGAGAATCTGTGGCTGTTCCCTTTTCGGGGTTTAGACATTTATTTAATACAATGCAGAGTGAAGACATTGTGAAGGAAAAAGAAAAATGTGCATTTACCTGTCCTCCTTAGAAAATGAGCTCTTGGCCATAACCCGGTGGCATAGTGGTTAAGCTCGCACACTCAGCTTCAGTGGCCCAGTGTTTGTAGGTTTGGATCCTGGGTGTAAACTTATACACTGCTCATCAAGCCATGCTGTGGTGGTAGCCCACATACAGAAAAAAATGGAGGAAGATTAGCACAGATGTTGGCTCAGGGCTAATCTTCCTCGAGCAAAAAGAGGAAGATTGGCACAGACGTTAGCTCAGGACCAATCTTCCTCACCAAAAAAATTTAAAAAAAAAAGCTCTTTGGCAGGGAGTATGGACGTACTCCTCAGTGAGAAAATTTTCAAGTTGTCATTTTGCATTTTAGATTTAGTTTTATTTCATACTCACTTTCCTTGTTATGCTCTACTTCTCTCTTTAGAGAAGAAACTGAGACGAATCAAAGGTTTAAATCAGGAAGTGACTTCCAAGGACATGCTTCGAACCCTGGCCCAAGCCAAGAAGGAATGCTGGGATCGGTTCCTGCAGGAGAAGTTAGCGTCAGAGTTCTTCGTGGATGGACTTGATTCTGATGAGAGGTAATTGATTCCCAGTCCAGTTCCAGGTGACAGTCTGTTTCACTGAGGGAATTTCTCATTCTCTAAAGAATTCAGGGAGAGTGACATCTGAGTCCAGATATGAGTTGATACCAACATCAGCTTTTCTGAGCTAAAATCATCCTGTGTAGGGTTGCTCTATTTGCTCTTAGTCCAGCAGCAGATTTCTGAGAATGGGTATTTTTGCCAAAATATAAATACCCCACCTACATTTTGATTACAGGTTAAAACAGAGTTGAGGACAAACCATTGTCTTCATTTCTAAGTACACAGTTTACTTGAGAAAGTAGTAATCACTGAACAACTGAAACTGCGTCTTCTTAACCTGTGAATCTCCAGTGCCTCCGGAGTTTCTGTCATGTTATAGGCACTCATCTTCGTGTAGACTAAATGAATGAATTTCTTAAGCATCAACTGTGAGAAGGCATGTGCTTGATGCCATGGGGCTGGGGCAGTAGGGTGGAGGGGAAATGTAAGGAAGTTTTAGACCCCTTTTTTTGGTGCTCAGAACTAGGGGGAGAGATGACAAATATATATATATAAACACACACTTAACAAAACGAGGCCACGTAAGCGCCAGATGCGTGGAAGTGACAGAACATGCTTTGGGAGTTGAGAGACCACTGAGCTCCCTCTGGGCTCTGGTGTTTGTGCTGGAGAAGGAGGCAGGACTTGCACAGTACCTGCAGGTGAGCCGAATGCAGACAGGGGGAGAGGACATTCTGCCACAAACAGCAGCATGGTGCTTGATACTCGGGAAGGTGGCTCTGCCACTTATTGCTTGTGTATTCTTGGGTAAGTAATCTGTGTGTGCCTCAGTTTCCTCCTACCTCATAGGGTTGTTATGAGGGTTAAATGGGTTACTATGTACAAAGTACTTAGAACAGTGCCTGGCACATGGTAAGTACTATGTAAGTGTTAGCTACTCTTAGTATTATTCTTCCTAACAGAATTTCCGAGTTCAGTAAGAAATTATTCAAAATGAAAATTGGTGAGGGGAGTCAAAACCTGAATTTTAACAAAAGGTCTTAGGGGAATATAATTTAACCCAAGTTTGCAACATATTACTAACATTGATTTTGAGAGTCCCGTGGTGTCAGATGAAGATACTGCTGCTGAAATCATGGATGGTATGTGAATAAAACTTCATAGTTACATTTTACTTTTTAACTTGCAAAATACTTTCACTTCCATTATCTCAAAGACTGCATTGGCATGCCCCCAGATCCAATAGAAATCATTGTGGCATCTCAGGTCAGGCCAGCTATCCTCTGAGGGTTCAGAAAATAATATACATTTTGCTCTTTTCTGTCTCTAAAAGCTCAACCCAGTTGAGCCTTAAACACAAAAGACTTGCAGACGCACAGATTCCTGAGCCACTAATAATTTGGTGTTATGTTCTCTCTCCCCTTGAATGTTTCCCTCTTCTCCAGTTCTGAGAAGAAAAGACAAAACTTTTTCCTGCATAGTTCTCAAGTAGGAATTCATTATCTCTGAAATCAGATCAGCACCAAAGCTCAAGAGAATGTGTCTGTGTGTTTATCAACACACCTAAAATAATGTGGTTTTCCCTTCTCTGTAGAAATAATTGAAACAATCCTGTGAAGAGTGTGGTAGATGAAGATTAGATGCCGGTGTAGCCCCCGAGTCCTCTGTGCTGTGGGCCCTTGTTCCCCTGAACCTACATCTGTGGGAATGTATCTTTCTATAGGGTTCAGGACAAGCACCAGGAAGCAGTAGATATGCATTTTTTTTTTTAAACTTCAAAGTTTGTGTTTTAAACAGAGGCCATTCTGTAATGGAATTGTGTGGTTCTTCATGTATGTGAAGGCCAGGTAGGTGACCCTCCTCATGGCGTGCTTTTGGCAAGGGAGGCATAGGCTGAGAATCTGACTGTCCACAACATGATTCCCCCATCTTAGGTGTCTAAAATCTGATAGTTATGGCTTTATTTCTTGGCTTCAGACTTTGTGCTATTGAAGAGCGTAGAATGAGGTTTACGTTATTTCTAGTCATTTGTACTTTACCGTGAATGTCTAATAGCTTTAGAGTGGAGGATCCTGGGTATTTGAGGAGGGTGGAATGGGGACACTTTCCCCCTCCCCATAGATCCAAACCAAACAAGAGCCCTCTGGCATAGTGGCCATTCCTTTGTGGGGGACATTGCTGCTCCGATATTTCCATCTTGGGGACTTACTACAGGATGGACTAAACAAACAAAAACCCCACAATTAAACCCCCAAATCATGCTTCAGGCAACTAAGTGCTGTAAGTATAACTGAGTCTCAGACTGCAGCAGATATAAGATTTCAAGATGCTCAGGTTTCTGCCTCACTAATAATTTGATATTTATTTGAATGTTTCCTCCCCTGGACAATTTCTCTCCTTTCCAATCTTGAGCAAAAAAAAGACAGGACGGAGGCATAAGCTCTTAGCTGTTCTCATCAAGCCTTCAGGGGCTCTGCATTTGAAGGGGGCTCGGTGCTGCGTATAGCCAAAGTGCCCACTAGGGGGTAAATTATGCCACGGAGCTGCCAGGATGCACAGCTGTCAGAGGAGTATCATCGTTCTCCCCATGTTAGCAGTGAAAAACAATTGTAGGAAGAAATTGGTGGTGGGTGGGAAGGCAGTGTTTGAGTAACTGAGATAATCATCAAGTAATTAATCAGTGAGGTCTGATGCAGCCGCCTTTTTCTCCTGCTCTTTCCTAGCACCTTGGAACATTTCAAGAGGTGGCTCCAGCCAGATAAAGTAGCCATCAGTACAGAGGAGGTCCAGTATCTGATTCCTCCAGAGTCACAGGTTGAGAAGCCAGCAGCCGGGGACGAGCCAGCAGGAGCGGAACAATAAATTACACACACGCACGCCGAGCAGCTGTCTCGGGTCCAGAGGGAACATTGGAGAGCTCGGCAGCAACAGCGAAGGAGAAATCTAGGGAGGGAAAAAGCCCAGCCTTCCACCGCACAAAGCAAACAGCTGCCGGCCCCTGAGGACTTGCTTGGAGCTGGCATGTGTGACTGTCTTGGATAAAGTGACTGACCCAGTGCTGGATCAAAATACTGCTTTCCTCTGTGTCTTGCAGCTTGCCTGAGCACTGTTGGTGCAGGTGAGAAGTCTGCTAAGAATCTAGTGCAGGACCAAGTGTGAAAGCATTTGGAGAAACTGATGCGCTTGTGTATAATGTATAAGTTAAGTGAGCCATATTTTTTCTTGCCTCTTCTGGATGTTCCTGCCTGTGTCCCAAGCATTCCCTTGGGAAATTGTCAGGGGTGCGTGGGTCCAAGGAGAGTGACATCTGCCTCCTTGAATCCAAGCCCCATATGGGGCTTCTCTAGCAAATCCATAATAAATGTAGGGACTTCAGAAAAAGAGGCTGGGCTTTTCCTTCGTCTGATTTGTTCCTTGTGGGGAAAAATGGACGAAAAGAAGTGTGAAAATATGAGTGTTTCTGTGTGTATGTTTTGTTATTTCATGCATGGTTTCTCCCCTAACTTCCTTCTGCACTTAAAAAGGGCCAGGTTCCAAATTAGACTTGTAAGTGTGGTGTTGGTGTTTGACACCACTCCTGAAGAGTTCCAAGCTTGCTGCTCGCAGCAGCTTTCCTGGCTGAGCCTGTGCTTCCTCCTTATTCGTGGTTCTTCTTGTTCAGTCTGGGTTGTCCATATAACTTTTCTCATCATAAGAGCTGTGTGTGTGGTGCTATTGACCTGATTCCTTCCAGAGAGATACTCTGAGGCAGTGGGGAGGTAAGGAGAAAGGCATGCGGCCAGAGGGGAGCCGGTAACCTTTGCTAGCCTCTTGTTTTTAACATGTGCCTTCTGAGAAGCCAAATCTCGGTGTTCTGAGGGCTGAAGTCTGAGGCCACGGCTCCATGGAGCTTCTTCCTGGGTAGTAGCTTCCAAATCCCTAATGATGAGCGGGATGGCCGTAAAAATTTTCAGAGAACATTTGCTCATTTATAAATCAAGTATTTGTCCAAAAGGATGGGAACCAACCAGGTGACTCCATATACTTGCTTAATTATATGAATATTTTTGTTGTAGTTTCCAGATATATTTTCCTTTTTTTTTCATTGTCTAATGGTGTTAGCTTTATTCCTACTGCTTTTTATTAGGAGGCTACCTTTGATGTAGAGAGTGGCCTTCTGTGTTCCCCAGACACTTGGAGGAAGCCAGACACTGACAATCACCTGGCTCGGACCAAGCTTGCAAGCTGCCATCTCCGCCTGGGGTTCAGATGCCAGCCCTCACTCTTCCTACAGGGTCATCTGATGGCTTTCCTCTGGATGCATAGGTTTTAAAAAAAAACTAAGATTTTCTTTTCCCTGCATGATAAACAAAAATTATTCTTCCTCGGTAGCAATTTAAGAAAAAAAGAAATAAGGCCCCCGAACACTCTCCCAAGGAGAAGCTGGTCACAGGATGGTTAGAGAATGTGTCTGTACCAGAAAATAGTGTTTCTGTAATTCAGGCAAGAGTTTAGCTTTGCCTTTCCCCTACCTCCCATTTTCTACCTAAGAAACAGAAATTTGAGTATGAGAAGGTGGGGAGTTGATTTAGAGGAACCGAAAAGCAATTGTAGAACTGAAAGGCTTTGCCCCATGTGAAAGAAAACCTGATGAGGTATCGGAGGAAGGCCTCAGATCTCTGACTGCCTTCTCCCTTAACTCTTCAACAGAGACAAGTTTCCACAGAGGGAGTCCAATGAGTCGTAACTATGGTTTCTTAATTGGTTTAGAGGTGACAACTTAAGTGATGGCTCTAGTAAAAGATGAAACTCCATTTACCAAAACAAATTTGATATTAGTTCTCAAAGCTAACTTAGAAGTAGATTTAACTTAGGGTATTGAAGTGGCACTAAATTTGAAACCAAGAGTCTTGGGTGCTATCTTTATCTGTCTTGTGGCTTACTGTGTGATCATAAATAAGTCAAATGACCTCTTTGTGTTCCAGTTCCCTTTCAGGAATTGGACTAACCATAGGAAGGATAGTATTGGCCAAAAATGCTGATCTGTTTCCTTTGACCCTGGAAACTTCCAAAGAACTCCAGTTAGGATTTCCTCAAATTGGTAAAATTTGAGCTGAGAGAACCTTTCTTAATACCCGTAACTTTTTGCCTTCCTCATGTCCTTAGTGAAACAGACAGAGCAAATGGAGAATAATTAGTGCTAAACCTTAGAGCCATGTAAGGGCAATTACCAACAGGGGCAAAGCAGTAATGACTGGGTATACCCAGAGAAGGTTGGGGTGGAGCCAAGGAGATAAGCTAAGTGACTGCCACTGTTCTCTCCTGGCACACACACTCATCACCCGAGGCTTGGCAAGATCAGTGCTGGAATGGTGCAGGCTTGTGTCCAGTACCTGCTCTAGAAATAGGCTCTGGATGTAGGACAGCAAATAAACAAACATCCTTTCAGCAGTTGTGAGGTGTGTCCCTCTCGGGCAGACCTGCCCACCAGGACTATTGCTGGAAGAGGGGAGACGCCCTGGAGCCACTCCCTGGCCCTGCCTTGACAGGAGTCCCCCAAGGCTGAGAACAGCTCCAGCCATGAGAAGCAGCCTATATTTTCCTGAAATTCCAAACTATCCCAACTAGCTTTGGCCCTACTTCAGTTATAAGATTCAAGACAAGACACTGCCATAGAAACCTTAGGTCTGTGGGAGGTCTGTTTGCTTGAACCCAGAAGTGGGTTGGTTATTTAAGGCACAGATTTCACTCATCTAACCAAATTTGTTGAGCCCCTACCCTGCATCAGGCATTGTGCATGGTGGTGAATAAAATAAAACCACAGCTTCCCGCGTGGACTGATGGAGGTGGAGATATGGCCTAGCTAATTAGTGCTGTAATCACTAGTGCTGTAGAGCCTGGGCAAAGCACAGGGAGCTTTGAGAGCGTATGGGAATGATATTGAGAGCCCCAGACCAGTCGGGTGGGAGGTAGGAGAGGTTGGGTTACGGAAGCCGAGTCCAGAAAAATGAGTAGCAGAACAGAGGGATAAGAGCGTGGAGGCAGAGAAAAGTCCTAGAAGAGGAAAACTGCATGCACCAAGGCCTAAAGGCAGAAGAAAGTTTGGAGGCTGAAAAGGAGGTCAGTGTAGCTGAAGCATAAAGGACAAAGGAGGAAGCATCAAAAGGTGAGGTTGGAAATCAATAAACAAGGCCAGGTGTAAAGGGCCTTATTAGCCATGTTAAGGAGTCTGGAATGTATTGTGGGGGCAACAGGGAACTAAAGGATCATTTTAAGAGAGGCATTGACAGGACCAGATTTGCATCTAGAAAGGTGGTCATGGCTGCCATGAACTTGACATGATTAAATTGATTAGGGGAGCACAAATTCACACTTGGCAATGATATGTCTACATGAAATCACGCAATTAGAGGGCTCATGGTTTTCCTTTGTTTTTATTTTCCAGCTTGATTTCTTTGAAGTTATTTTTCACTGTTACGGAACCAATAGACTCATGTATGGCAGATTGTATTTTCTAAAGATGGCCATCTCAATATATCACATCCCACACTTTCATCTTACAGTGTGATGTGGACACTTCTCCAGTGAGATGTTGGGTCAATGTTCCCTCCTCTTAAACCTATGTGGCTGCCTTGCTAATGGAGTACAGCACAAACTGTGACTTCTGAAGTGAGGTCATAAAAACATTCCACCTGGGTGAAGATGTGTGTGTGTCTCTCTCTTTCCCTGCTCCTTACTAGCTGTGAACCAACGTGTAGGAAGTCAGCCTACTTTGAAGCCACCATGCTAGAGAGGCCATGGAGAGAGGTGCTCCCAGCAGTTCAGTCCTCAGCTGTTTGAGTCTTCCACCCCAGGCACCAGGGATATAAATGATTTCAGGCCCCAGCCTTCAAGCCGCCCCAGCTGACAGCAAGTGGAACAGAGACAAGCTATCCCCACAAAGCCCTGCAGGTTCATGAACAAAATAATTGTCACAGTTTAAGCCACTAAGTTTTGGGTTGGTTTGTTACTCAGCTATAGAAGACTGGTACACCGTAACCTAGGTTTCATATTTTATGTAGCTAATTTCAAGTTTTTTATTTTGCAGTCCCTTCTAGTTTCTGATAGAGAATTTTAGTACTTATGCTGAATGCATAAGTATGTATGGAGAGGAGCGAAATTGGATGCAGGGGAGCAGCTGTGAGGTGGTTGCTGTTTAAGAAAGAGATGACGGTGACTTGAGGACTTCTGTTTCTACTTAGGATGTAGGATGCTGCAAGAAAATGTTACTCCCTAACAATGAGAAATAGCCGGATAATCTACAAAATGATAGCTTTTCTGGAGCTCTCAGAAAGCTGAGGTCATAAGGCAACCAGGTAAAGCCTCTTCAAGGAGAGGGACTCGTGAACCGTTTCAGCTTTAGCAGAGCACAGGAGAAAGGGCTGGCTCTCATACAAGCAGGTAAGAGACCAACAAAAATTTTAACAAAACTTTACAGGCTACCCGTGGGCTAGCGTGTCAGTTTAGCTGGAGACCAGCCCAGACACAGGGGAGTTTGTACTCACAGGCGAGGTTTTTCATGAGAAAAAGTGGGAGCAGGGCAGGAAATGGGAGAGAGCTCTCCTCTTTGTGGTGCCGGCAGGTAGGGGTTGATTAAGGCAGCTGCTAGGGGAAGGCAAAAAGCCTCAGCTGCTGCCACGGGCCTTCTCTCCTGTAAGCAAAAGCCTGGGGGAGGGGCAACAAACTCTTGCTTCACGGGGAGGAATAAAAGCAAACCTCATCTGTTTCTGGGTGAGGGCTAAAAACCTCCTGCCCTTCTTGAGCAAGGCAGAACCCACTGCTTCTGGGGAAATAAGAAAAGCAAAAAACCTCTCCCTCAAGGGGAGAAGCAGGAAACTGTTTTGGGTTGAAAATTCAAGCGAAGGTTTGCTCTGTTGGGGGAGAAGGCAAGAAACTCTGGTCACCCAAAACCAACCACAGATATAAGGCAGGGTTTGGCTGTCATAGGGAGAGGGGCAGACATACTGAGAAAACCCCACTCCTAAAGCTCAGGAGCATTGGACCTGTCTAAGACTGAAGTTGAACCAGGATATCAGAGACCTTGCCCTGTCCCCTCACACTAGCACCAAACAGCAAGTAACAGCAGTCTGCTGGTGGAGGGCAGGCCTGCAGGGATGGGGAAAGCTGAAGGTGGAGCAAGAACACAGAAAAACCCTCTGACACTCCAGTCTTTTTGCACCATCCTCTCACCTTCCAGTGCTATATGAGACAACGCTCCACTGCCATTCATAGGGTTTTCATGGCCAACTTTTTCGGAAGTGGGTGGCCAGGTCCTTCTTCCTAGTCTGTCTTAGTCTAGAAGCTCTGCTGAAACCTGTCCACCATGGGTGACCCTGCTGGTATTTGAAATACTTGTGGCACAGCTTTCAGCATCACAGCAACATGCAGCTGCCATAGTATGACAACCCACACATGGGTGGTGTGGTTCCCTGACGTGGAAACGAACCAGGGCCACTGTGGTGTGATCGCCAAATCTTAATCACTAGACCACCAGGGCTGGCCTGAGATAATGATAACAACAACAAAACCTGAACCCTGCCTGACTCCTAACTAGATTGATTCAACTCCCAAGGCCAACAGGCTGGCAGAGGAGGCTTGCCCACTTCCAGGCGTAAATACTATTCACCTCAGTCTCTGCTGTTCTACACATGATAGGCATTCAATAAAAATTTACAAAACAACAACTCAACAACAAAAAAATCTAACAACCCCATCAAAAAATGGGCAGGGGACACGAACAGACATTTCTCCAAAGAAGATATACGGGTGGCCAATAGGCACATGAAAAGATGTTCATCATTACTGATTATCAGGGAAATGCAAATCAAAACTACACTAAGATATCACCTTATACCCATTCAAATGGCAAAAAAGAACCAAAACAAAAAGTAACAAATGTTGGACTGGTTGTGGAGAAAAAGGAACCCTCATACACTGCTGGTAGGAATGCAAACTGATGCAACCACCATGGAAAACGGTATGGAGATTTCTCAAAAAATTAAAAATAGAAATACCATATGTTCCAGCCATCCCACTACTGGGTATTTATCCAGAGAACTTGAAATCAGCAATTCCAAAAGTCCCATGCACTCCTATGTTCATTGCAGTATTATTTATAATAGCCAAGACATGGAAGCAATCTAAGTGCCCATCAACTGATGATTGGATAAAGAAGATATGGTATATATATATACAATGGAATACTACTCAGCCATAAAAAAGGATAAAATCGTACCATTCACAACAACATGGATGGACCTTATGTTAAGTGAAATAAGCCAAATAGAGAAAGACAATCTCTGTATGACTCCACTCATATGTGGAAGTTAAACATGTAGACAAAGAGAACAGATTAGTAGTTACCAGGGGAAAAGGGGGGTGAGGGTGGGCACAAAAAGTGAAGTGGTGCACCTACAACACGACTGACAAACAATAATGTACAACTGAAATTTTACAAGTTGTAAACTATCATAATCTCAATAAAAAGTTAAAAAAAATTTACAAAACATACAAAAAGGCAAGAAAGAAAAAAAAAACAATGCATTGTCAAAAGATAAAAAATCAACAGAACCAGATTCAAATAACATAGAGGTTAGAACTACCAGGGGGGACTTTAAAGTAACAATGACTAATATGTTAAAGGGTCTAGTGGGAGAAGGTGGGCATCCTGCATGAATAGAAGGGGAGTTTTGGCAGAGGCTTGGAAACTATAAGAAAGTCAAATGGAAATGCTAGAGATAAAAACATGATATCAGAGATTAATTCCTTCAACAGGTTTTTCAACAGCTAGGCGCAGCTGAGGAAACAACCAATGAACTTAAGAAAGATCAGTAGAAATCATCCAAGCTGAAACGTAAAGAGAAAAAGGCATGGGGAGGGGGGTGGCGGGGGAAGAAAGGAAAACAGAACAAAACCAAGTTTTCAAGAGCTATGGGACAGAGCAAACACTCTAACATACATATAATTTGAATCCAGAAGGTGAAGAGAGAGAGAATGGGGCAGAAGAAATATTTGAGGAGATGATGGTTACATGAACGAGGATGTGGCAATGAGGCTGGAGAGAAGTGGATATGAGAAGCATTTAGGGGGAAGAACCATTGGAACTTGGTAACTGTGTGGAATGAAGTATGAGAGAG
Source organism: Equus asinus (assembly GCF_041296235.1). Classification (NCBI taxonomy): domain Eukaryota; kingdom Metazoa; phylum Chordata; class Mammalia; order Perissodactyla; family Equidae; genus Equus; species Equus asinus. The sequence goes on from NC_091791.1 coordinate 155,065,018, forward strand.
TGGGAAGAGTGACGCATGGCACCCGAGTTTGGCTCACGGTAGTGGGGAGTGGTTAGCAAGTGGTGGTGCCAGGGTTGAGAGCCAGGCCTAGCTCTCTCCAGAGTCTGTGCCCTCTATTGCTGCACCATACTGCCTCCTCCAGGCCAGACTGGAGTGACAGTGGGCCTCTTGCTCCTTGATCCCCCGCCCTCCAGCGCCAGGCTTTACTAAGCCTTCAGTGGGCTGCCCCCATGAGTCAATGTGTGGCTAAGAGAGATTCACCTCCTTCCACTCCCCCCACCTCCCTTTCCAAAGAGCTCCGTGTCACAGATTGTTCTGAAGTAAAGGATTTCTCTTCCTGAACAGACTCTCTTCTTCCTTCATGCTGACCTAATCCACTTTAAAAAATCGGTTCTTTTCCAGATGAGATAAGTGGGGAGGGAGGAGGCAGAGGCGGGAGTGGGTGAGAGGGAATGTGTCTATGTGTGTGCATGCATGCATGGGAAGGGAGATGGGTTACTGAGAATTTATGGCTATTTTCAAGAATAGGACCAGTTTGGGCTTTTTAATCTTGTGTCCTTTTTGGATGAGATGATCAACCGCTAGCTCAGCAGAGAGCCAATATGCAACTTGGTCTTCAGCATGGGGCTTGATCAAATCACAAGATCTGGAAGACAGGATGGAGGGTGTAGGCTGGATAAGAGTACAATTGAGTAGATTCACAGTTATTTGAACAACCATCTAAAGAGTACACTCATTGATTGATAAGCTGACATGATGCTGTTTTTTTCTTTTCTTTACTCTATGCAGCTCAACATTTTTATCAATGATTTGTATAAGTGCATAGAAGGCATCCTCATGAAAAGTGAGAGAGATAGGTAATTGATTGAATAACAGAATCAGAACTCTAAAATTTTTCTATACACTGGAATGATGGGACAAAATATGAAACCTAGTAGGGATAAATGTGAAGAACTTTTCTCCTAATTTATCATTTAGAATAAAGAAATTAACTACACAATTAGGGGACAAAGAAAAACTATGTATTAGTTAGTATGTTCTGGTGACAGAAGCCAGACTCAGTCTAGATTAAGCTGTAAAGGGACATTGATTGGGAAAGACAGAAGTAGAGCTGGCCTCAAGTTCAGCTGGATCCAAGGACTCAGACAGTATCTTCAATCTCCTTTCTTTCACTCTTAGCTTCTCTGCATGTTTCTCTGTGTGTTGGTCTAGCACAGAGAGTTCTGGAGCTCTGTACGTTGTCACGGTTTAGCAATTCTAGAGCTAGAGATCTTCCTTCCAATTCCATATAATAAATCCCTGGGGAGGACTCTGATTGGCCTGGCCTGGGTTACATGCACATAGTTGAACCACTTCCTATGACCAGGGAAAGGATACTTTTATTTGCTGGGCTTAGGTCATGGGCCCGCAACTATGGCTAGGGGTACTGTGGTTCGCAATCCCACCAGACCTGTTTGAGAATGGGAAGTGGGGGAGAGTTGCTATTACCTGAAAAAAAGCAAAAGGGATGCTGAGAAGCCAAAACAACAGATGTTCAGTGTCTTCACAGTTCAATTGAGTCAGTAGTGTTGCGTACCTGCCAAAAAAGTGACAATGCTAGGGATCAATAGTAGAAATGTACTTAGGGACATAGTAGTGTAAAAATACATTCCACACTGGCCATACTATTCTGAAGCATCATCTGTGCACCACATTGAAACAGGAACATTGACAAACGCACAATGCTCCCTGGAGGAGGGGGTCCAGGATGAGGAGGCTCAGGACATCGAGTCATTTGAAGAAAGTTCAAGAAAATAAGATGTTTTGGCCTGGAAAAGAGAAGATATAATAGACACAGTTGGCCTTAAAATATTTGGAGGAGTCTTCAGTAGAAAAATGAGACATTCAAGTACAAAGGACAAACTAGGACCAGTGTGGGTAAGTTTTGGGGAGATAATTACCATTCAGTATAAGGAGAACTTTCTAATAGCTGTCCAAGAATAGATAGGGCTGCCATGTAAAAGGTAGTGAGTTCCCTGTCATTGGAGGTGTTTAAGCAGGTGTCAGGTTGTAAAGAGGATTCCTGTATTGCATAGAAAGTTGGATCAGGTGACCCCTAAGGTCCTTTCCGGTCATGAAAGTATGTGGTTGTCCAATGGACACCTATGGGAGCTTGCTACTAATAAGTCGGCCCTGGCCTCCCCAACATCTGGGAGGGAGAGCTGGTTAGCTCTTTTCCCTCCCTAGATGATAGTGACCCCTTCTAACAACCACCTGATCACCTACCAACAAGCAGCTAGAGGCAGAGCCCTCCAGCACTCCTTATCTTAGCCCAGCCCTGTCAGACAGACTCTTTGGCAGGGAAGATTGCAGAAAGATAGCCCTTGTGTTATTTTATGTCCTCTGAACACATACCATAAGACAAGGACTTGGATGTAGGCAGTTTATTTTAGGGGGTGAGCTGGAGTGAGGGAGCAAGGAGAATGAGATAAGAAGGTGCAGTGAGTGGTCCACTGTGGATAGTTAGTGCTCAATCGCCCTAGGATCTCTCTGAGGAGCCATAATAATCACAGCTGAGAATTTCCCCATTGAGTGATGGGCAATCTGGGGTATAATTCCAGCAGTGCCCATTCCTCATTGGCTCAGGTTTGCCCTTTGGGAATGTTAAGCTCCTGCTACTTCCAGGCTGCTGTGTAGGGGCTGAGAAAAGCCTCAGCAGAGAAGGGAGAGAGGTGGGAAGCTGTGAGCATGCACCAGAACTGTCCACTGCAGCTGCAGTTGGCCACAAAGGTGGGTGAAGGTATGTGGGGCAGGGCATCCACAACGTCTGCCCCAGTCCCTTTCCCGCCCCTTCCAGGACCCATCTTCTAGGGGCAGTGTGAGAACTTTGATGTTCACATTCCAGCCTCTGTGGCCCAGGGTGTTCTCCAGGTTGGCTAACTCAGCATAACCTCATCTGAATGTCCACCCACAGCTCTCTTGGGCTCAAGTCTCCCTTCTGGGTCTAACTCCCTCACTGGGCTGTCAGGGCTGAGGGCGCTAGGGCAGTGGGCTCTCCAGGCTACCACCTGTTCTATTCTACACCCACATGTGTGCTTAGAACATGGTGACAACAGGGACACTGGCTCCATTGTCCTCTCTACACTGTGGTCAAGGTCAGGACAGGTTGCAGGTTGGATGGGCTCCAAGATTCCCTTGCTGATGGACTCGTTATTTCTTAAGAAAGAAAGGCTAATAAGGACCAACAACTCAAAGACCGTGAGAGACTTCACTCAAAGCCTCAGAGACACTTCAAAGACGGGAAATCATGGCACTAATGTTGGAGGCGGGGTTCCTGGCCAGACCCCGAGGACCAATCCAAGCCGGCCTACCACTCCTGTTACTTCTCCTCTGGCCTGCCTTGGTCAGAGCTCTGGACCCATCGCTCTCTTCTTCCCTCTGTTCCTCTCATCCTCTTGCCCTCATACTCCCATCTGGTACTCACTGTGCAGCCTGTTTCTTCTCTCCTCTTTCAGGTCAATTTCCTGCCAGGGCTTCATCATCTCTGATGAATGATGAATGAGCGCTCATTGCTCCCTAATTTTGCCTCATTTCTTACCATCCCTGCTTTGATGCCCATTTCACCAACTGGGAGAGGTGAGGCTGAGAGCAGGTATTTATCATGAGTCTGGGGTGGAATGGAACCAATGGCTTCCCTAAGGCAAGGAGAGTGGTGTATGTGTGTATGCGTGTGTGTGTGTGTGTGTGTTGGAGTGGGGTGGGGTTCAATTTTACCATTGTTATCTTATGGCCAGGTCCCTCCTAATGTGGTAAATGATATTCAGCCGGAGGAAGAGCCTGGGGAACAAATCAACTCAAACCCCACCTGAGACCTCAGAGAGGATGAGATAAAGAGAAATATGGGATCCACACCCTGCTCAGAACATGGTAATTTATGGGGATGGGAGCGAGGGCAGCGTGAGAGCTGATCCTCTCACACCTCTCCCCACTCCTCTTTTCTTCCTCCCTCGGGGCCTCTCCATTATCCTTTTAGCCTGGGGTTCTCTTTCCCTCTGTTGTCATGGGTCCTCTGTATCTCTTTGTCTCTTTTTCTTGGTTCCATCTCAGAGTCTGTTTCACTTTATTTGTCCCTTGTTCCTGCATCACTGAGGCTCTGTCACCATCTCACTTTCTTGCGTCTTCATATTCTCTGGGTCCCTAAGTATGCTTGATTCTCTTTGCCTCGGTCAGTGTGTGTGCCTCTGACTTGGTCTGTTTTTCTGTGTCTGTCTGTCTGTCCCTATTTCCAGAAACCCCATAACTCCGGAATGCCTGGCAGGAGTGACTTTTCTGAGAATGGAGCCTGGGACAGCCACCCAACGTGCTGAGTGGAGGTGGCTAAGGACATTTCCAGCCCAGCAGTCGTCATGGTAACAGCCAGGGAGGGCCAGGCAGGGGACGTGCGGAACCACGTGGGCTTGACCTTTCTGTGGGTGTCAGGTTTGAGCGGGAGCTGGAGAAAAACAGCAACAACTGCTTCCCTCTGGCCCAGCCCTCGGGCTTCCAGGCTGGGCTGACTGGAGAGATGGAGAGAACGAGAACCGGGACAGCTGGCAACAGAGTGAGAGGAGACAAAGGGGTTAGCCATAGCCATCTAGAGAAACCACAGGAGAAAGGGACAGGAGCACAGGCACACACACATGCATGCGCATACACCCTGCCAGGTTTGTCATGAAGACTCTGGTTGTGAACTGACCTGTGGAGGGCACCAGACATCATTCCTGGAGGCTCAGCTCGCACTTCGCCAGCCGGTGGCTCTGGGTGGTGGTTACTAAAGGTCAGTTCCCCACACTCAGAGCTCCCCTCCAGACTCCTTCAGATCAAATGTCACTTCTTGCATATTGCAAAAGCCTTTAATGCTCTAAGGAGGATACATTAAAATAAAAAGAGCCAAATGATTCTTTCAAAAATAGATATACTATAAATGCAAAAGTCCAAAGGAAGACTCTCAGAATAAAAGCAATTCTAACCCTGCCTGCACTTCCCTCAGCTCTGAAGGTCCCTCCACAGTTGCTTCCTACGCCTGCTAGGTCAGTTGGGAGAGACATGGCTGGGCCCCAGTGTCCACTTCTCTGACAAGGGCACAAGGAGGGAGCCAGGTCAGCTGTTGCCTGTGTGTGAAGGGGGCTTGGACTCCCAGCCTCTACACAACCTCTCCACTCCTTCTCTTTCTCCTTTTGGGGCAGACATACAGGCAACAGGAAGAGGTGCCCACAAGTGCCCTGTTAACCCCGTGACCCCTTAAGGGAGAGACAAAGGGTACAGGGCAGACTCAGGTTAGCTCCATAGAGAACACAGCTCAGCTGTGGATCTCATTTCCAGACCTTCAAGTCATGGCCATGCAAGAGATCTCAAGCCTTCTGAGACACACTGTGATGGAATCAAGACCACAAACTCAGAATGAAAAATAAGGTCTTGTTGTGTACTGAAAATCAGCAGGCAGGAAAGACAGGGAGGGGGCACACACCAGCCAAGAGGGGGATGACTTACACCAGCATTCCAGGCTTTCTTTTTATACAGCAGCACAACCCAAAATCCCCTTAGAGAACTGCCATTGTGTCACTCAGACAGGGGAAGAGGATTCTTGTGATTCTTGGCAGCAGAGGGGATGGCAGACCCTGTGGTCATAAGTTAGTGCGCTTCCAAAGGCATTTGAAATGAGTTCTGATTATACGTATTTGAAGGTGGTCACAGTGTTACCAAAGCTCTGGCATTTTTGAAACTAATCTTTCTTTCTCTGACTCGCAGGTTCATGCGTTGTGGACCTCCGCTTTGGAGTCGATTGACGTCACCTCCTAGTTCTGCCCCTAGGTTCTGTAAGACCATCACTGAACCTTCCGGCCCCTTCCCTGGAGACAGAGTAGGTTCTGGAAACCTTCGGGTACCTATGATTCCAGGGCAGCAGGCAGAGTACTGGAGGGCGATTGGGGCTGTGTTGCCCACACCTGAGGCCCAGACTCCACACACACTGCACCATTTCTCTCCCATAGTCAACCATTCTTGAGGTTGCTTCCCTGTGGGGGACTCAGCCCAGTGCTAAGTCCCTCCTTTTTCATTCTGCCTAAGCCCCTTCCTTCCAGCTCTGCCTTTTCTCCATCAGCCCCTCAACTCATCCTTGATCCCCTCCTCCCGCTCAGCACCTGGGGCTGGGACAGCTCCCCAGGGACGCCCATAGTCTCAGAGCATCTGCCCAGCTCCTCAACTGGTATGAACTGGAGAGTGTGGGTCAGCCTGACAGTTGCTCCTGCCAGGCCTGTGACCTCTAGAATCCATCCCTTCTCTCTCCACTCATGCTCTGGGCCAGGACTGCCACATCTCCTGGATGCTCACTGGGCTAGGACAAGCCACCCAGTATTTCATGCCCCATGTCTTTGCTCACTCTATTCCCTTTGCCAAAAACATCTTTTCTGGTGAATCCCTTTTCTGCTTCAAGGCTCAACTCGAATGCCACTGTGCAAGTAAAGCCCTCTCAATCTACCTTAGGCTACTCTGTTGCCCATAGAACTTTTTCTTATCATTATCATAGCAGTTGTGTCTCTGTTTTCATGTCTGCCTCCCTACTGGAGGGTGTCTTTTCTGGAATGGACCGGGTCATATTGATCTGTGGATCTCCAGAACTTGGTTCCGTGTAGCTCATTGAGTATTTGTTGTTGCTGTTGGCCCTCACCTAGAGTAGATCCTTGGTCTGGGAAGTGAGTTGGAGAAGGTGTCAGACTCCCCAGAGACAATGGTCTACCTGCATGGCAATGAGTACGGGTGGTGTGTGTCATGCCTCCTCTTCCTTGCCAGGCCACGACCCCATCCTACTGCAGGTCCTGTAGTGCCAGGCTGGTTGCAAGACACGGTACTCCTCACCTCTGACAAAACCACAGCTTGGCCCATTGGTACCCCGTGGGATGGAGCAGCCACATCTGGCTAACATCTGGATGCTTTCTCCCCAGCTCTGGGCAGCTGTCTCCTGTAGTTGTTCCCTCATCCTATGGCTTCACCGACTCCTCCTGCTGCTCTAAGAGAGCCCTAGAGAGTGGGCTCAGAGTGGAAAGAGAGGGCTGGGGGCATCTCCCTGTCTTCCTCCCTCTCCTTCCTCCTGGCTGGCTGCAGCTGTGCTGCGTGATGTGGAACTGAACACAATCTTAATTAGTGCTCAGCCCTGCTCATTATTGCCTCTGGAAACCAGAGAAGCTCCAAGTTAGGAAGTCTTGATCTCAGTGGAGGCCAGGGCCCCAGATGTCCTCGTCCTGCTTCTTGTGGATTGGGTCTGTACGACTTGGGATCCCTTTTTGGGCCTTTAAAGGGAGATGCCCCTCCCTGGAATGGGGAAGGGGCTGGAGCTGGAGGGAGGAGAGGGAAGCCTAGGCCCCCTCATGGACTCTCACTCTGTTCAGAGCATCTCCAGGACAGCATGTCGTGGAACATGTGAAACTCCACTGCAATCAGAGAAAGATGAACGAATGATTAAATAAAGCAAATGTGCTCAAATCCAGCACACTGGTGACTTGCCTGCCTTTAGAGGGACTAAAGCAAGAGGACTGATGCATTGTTCAGCATTCTTTTTTTTTTCTTTCGGTGAAATGGAATAAAGAACTGTGAAGTGCCTGAATACTAAACAAAAGGAAGTTGAGCGAAGGAGGAGAAGAGGGGCGGGCCTGGAAATTATAACCCATAGGCCTGGTTCCAATATCTGGGAAAACTCCTTCACAAATATCAACTTGTAAACATCCTAGAAGATCAAATGAGACAATACACATGAAAGCACTTGAACTGTGAAGGGCTTTATAAATTTAAGGTGTTATTATGTAATGTTTCTGCTCAGTGCAGACTATCAAACAGATGCTATTGGGAGGCTGTAGATTTGTGATAGTGGCTCGTCACCCACAAGGTACTCACAGAATTTAGGCTGTTTCATTTAATTAGTCATTGCCTGTCACAGAAGCTACTGCAGAAGCCTTCTAAGTGGACTCCTCACCTCCACCTTTCTGTTTGTTCCGTTTATCTTCTGTGCCACCGCCCGCTTAATTTCCCTGATGCAGAGCTCTGATCAAATACTTCAGTGTTCCTCTGGCTGACTGCACAGAGCCTGGAGACTTCGGGTTAGCAGTCAAGATCCTCCATAATCTGGTCCCACACGACTTTCCCAGTCTGCTTTCCCTCCTTCCATTCTGGGAGACATAGGCTCACGAAGACCAAGTCACTTATCCAAGTGCACACAGATACCAAGCGGCAGATCCCCAAATCAAGCCTTCAAACCCCAGACACCAGACTCCAAAACCAACTCTCTTTCTAGCCCGCCACTTCTTCACTTCGACGCAGCCACCTGCAGTGAAGATTTTCCCACATAGAGCTTTTTCTCTTCTTTGGAAAAATTTTCTCAGGACAGATTCCCAGGAGTGGGATTGCCAGATCAAAAGATATTAATATTTTTATGGCTGCATGCACTGACACATGCTTTGCAAAAAGGGGCTGAGTTGATTTATATTTTAGCCAGTGATATAAATATATAGCAGGCCCTCCTTTCCACTGGGGGTAACCTTTGAATGAATGGCTTATTAAATAAGGCATATCTTTGTTTTATTTTGCGTTTCTTTGACTATTGATGTAGAATGTTTTCCATGCTTTGGTTTACTATTTGTATTTAATCTTGTGTGAATTACGTGTTCATATCTGCAGCTCATATAATTATAAAAGCCTTCACATTTCAGAAGGTGCAATTTAAAAAAAAAACAGAAAAGGCAATCTTGAAGAGCAGATATGGTAGACTCTGTGAAATCAGAGCAGAGGCCCCTATCTGATAAAGGCATGTAAATAAGATGCATCTCAAGTGAATCTTTAAAAGAAAATTGAGGGGCCAGCCCTGTGGCCGAGTGCTTAAGTTCACGTGCTCCGTTTTGGGGGCCCAGGGTTTCGCTGGTTTGGATCCTGGGCGCGGACATGGCACCGATCATCAAGCCATGCTGAGGTGGAGTCCCACATGCCACAACTAGAAGGACCTACAACTAAAATATACAACTGTGTACTGGGGGCCTTTGGGGAGAAGAAGAAAAAAAAGAACATTGACAACAGTTGTTAGCTCAGGTGCCAATCTGTAAAAAAAAACAAAAAAAAACCAAAATTGAGATCAACTAATTTAAAATACAAGTCTACATTTAAAAGGAGAACTTAGGAGAAGGCATTTCTTGGACTCAGACAAAACTTTTCCTGACTCTGTCAATGTGTCATAACACTAGCATTCATTATTTAATTTCTGAGTCATTTTGGTGACTATATAATTGTGCTGAAACAGCCATGTTTTATTTTTTTATTTTGTGTTAAAATTTATTTTTTGACTAAGTCATGCATACACATGGTACAAAGGTCTAAAGATATAAAAGGATATAGAAAGAAAACAACATCTCTCACTTTCCCATCTTCTAATCACCCTGTTTCCCTCCCCAGAGACAGATGCTATTCCTAATTTCTTGTGTATCCTTCTAGAAATGTTCTATCCCTATATGAACCTGTTCGTGTATATTTTTAATAGATATAATAGGATACAGTACATGCCAATCTGTACTTTACTGTTTTGAGAACATTCCGTAACAGTACATAGAAAGTTTAAATACATTTTTAAAACCATAATGTCAAAAAGGCGTGCTCTACCCTAAGAAAACTCAATAAACAAAAATATACATATATAAAGCAAATTTTCAGGAGGTATTTACTTCACACACTGAGCCTCTATTTGTATAGAAATCTTCTAAATATCAAACCAAATTTGCCCATTTCAGTTATGATTCATTTCGTCGAAATTATGTTTGTATATTTACACAGAAACATTCTATGAAAAGCAAAGGCTATTTAACTTGGAAATTATTCATTAAGCAAATTGATTGTTAAATATTATCCTCAGTCATAATGACATATCCTGACCTGGTCAGAAAGTGTGATTATATATTCGAAAAGTTGATCTTATGTAATTCTTGTATTTTTTAAGAAGCCACAAATGTAATAATTCCACCTGTCCAATTTGCAAGTTGTTTAACAAACATCAATGGCATAAAGTGTAAAGAAAAGGACTTTCAATATTAGCTGACATGAGATACGCAGTCCCGGGTCATCTGGACTTCTTGGTAGGGCCCAGCCTACCGAGGTCCTGTGTCCTAACATGGCGCAAGACTAGATTTTTACCCCGGATCACATCAAAGGGTTGGGGCATGCTCTACAAATATCCCCAATTTCTTTTCATCACTGGCCCCTGAGCCTAGGTCTATGAGTTTATTGAAAACTGTCCTGCTTTCAGCCTATGGCATCTTTAGGGGCATAAGTGTCCTGTGTTTACTACCTGCTGTGTAAATCAGCTTTCTTTGTCTGCTCCGAAATTACTTTGGAGCAGCAAATTGGCACTATTTATGGAACAAGTCATTGTTCACCCTATCTCTGCTTGGTATGACCTTCTAAATTTTAATCTTATCTCTCCTTGGAATTTATCTTTCCAAATTTGGGAGTTTAGCCCTACCAATGCCTGCTCTCTAACTGCATAGTTAGAATGTATCATAAAAGTCATTTTATTCATTCATTTGTTGGTTCATGTGGTATTCACAAGTCGTTCTCATCTCCTCCAAGGCTTTTCTCAAATGTTATCTCCTCCATGTGGCCTACCCCATCACTCTCTTTAAAATTGAAATACCCCTCCTCCTGTACCTCCTATTCTCCTTACCCCGCTCCATTTTTCCAATTGCTGGGCACCTTATAGCATAACATATACTTTCCTTATTTATTATGTATGTTCTTTATTGTACATCTCCCTGCCACGCAATGTTAGCTCCACTTTGGCTATGGAATTGGTGACGTGTCCTGAGAATCTAGAACAGTGCCTGGGGTGTAGCAGTCCCTCGATAAATACAGTATTTGTTGAAAGAATAAATGATGTGTGCTCCTGCTATGTGTAAGACACTGGGCTAAGCACACTGAGGCCTCCAAAGATGAATCTGCTGGGAGTCCTATCCTCAAAGAGCCCAAAGTCTAGTCTTAGAGTTGAGACATGGAATTAATGACTACAATACAAGCTAGAAACTGCAGTACAGAAAAGGAGCTGTGAAGCGAGACAAGGAGAAAGAGAAAGCTCTCAGTCATGAAAAAGCCGAGGGAAGGCATGAGCAGAGGCACAGGGTGAGCTGAGGAGTCAGAGAGACTGGAATTGGATCCCGAACCTGCCCTGGTTCAATGAGCTTGGCTTGTTAGAAGCTCCTCATCCACAGGGGTAAAAACATTCATCTTAGTAGGATCACGAGGGTCAAATAAGCTAACACCTGCCTGTGGTGGATGGTGCCTGGCACCAACTTCGTGGTGAACTAAGATCAGTCCCCTCCTTCCTCTTCAGAGTCCATCAACAGGAGAGCATAAATGACGGTATATAATAAAATATTGTAAGTTGTTAAAATGATAGTTACAAGGAATGTGTAGCAGCATGGAAACCAGTTTATGACTGATGTTAAGGGAAAAACAACAGACTACCAAATGGTCTATGATTACCACTGGGAAAAAATGATTCAAAATCTACACAAAACTTAAATCCATTCTTGGGCTAGTTAGGTGGGAATGAGAATAGGCTTAAATATGCGCCTTTGATTTTTGTAATTCGACTTTTTCGGCACCAATTTTGATACCATTTCAAACTTACAGAAAAGTTGCACAGCACAAAGAATTTCCAAATTTCTTTTACCCAGATTCACCAGTTATTTTCACGTTTGCTCTCTCTCTCTCTGCTTATATCTATATATATATGCATTTCCTAAAAATAAAGACATTCTCTTACATAACCACTGAGTAGATTTCCTACTATTTTTACAAATAAAAAGGCCGAGAGACTGTATCTTCCTGAGATCGTAGGCCTCATTCTCACTAGGTTCAGGACGCAAGGTTCTTGTCTGCAGTCTTCAGTCTCTCACATTTGAAAACACCACCAAACTACCAGGCCAGTAACACTGCTTGTTGGAGAGCCCCCTTAACACACCTGGCAGAGGGAGTGGTATATTGTGCCCCCCAGGTTGCAGGGGGGAGGGGCTGAGATGGCACCCCCTCTCCCCATCGAGGGAGGCTCCCATTTCGGGACTGAAATCCTGCAGGTGTAGGACCGCAGAAGTTTCTGTGATCCTGGAAGCTTGTTGCCTGGAGCTGAGTTTCCCTGGGGAATGAATGGACTCTCAAGGGAAAGATACTTAGCTGCCTGCTGGCTCCCCACCCAGAGTCTGCTGAGAATGATTCTTCAAACTGCTGAGTTCTGAGGACCAATCTACAAGTGCTGGAGCCAGAAATGGTTAAACAAGAGTCTGTCCTTGGAATTCCTAGGCTTAGAGCCACTGTTGTACAAGGAGCATTCTTTAAGGGGGTGCTTCTATTTGGAGGAATGAGGTCTGTGCTGAGGGCCCTGGGCAGTGACTGGAGCAGCAGCCAGTTGGGAGGATAGAAGAGGTTTCCCGTCAGCTTGTGGATGAGGCCTGCACACATACAATCAATTCCTACACACCCCCGCCATCACCAGGGAAACAGTCCTCCCGACTCTTCCCTCCATCCTTCTGAGTTACCAGACCCAGGGCGTTCCTCTCTCCATATCTGCAGCGTCCACCTCATGCCCAAGCGGGACAAGTACAGGCAGAACAGATCCCACACACTGCAGCCCAGGGGAAGGCGTTTGGCATCATTCCTGGCCCCCACCCCCACGCCACGGCTGTGGCTCTGGCTTTGAGGCCCAGGCCTGGTTGCACCCAAGCCCCAGAGTTAATAATGGTTTTGCCCTTTTTACTCTTCCCTTCACCCTCAGACGCCACATCTTCCCTGGCTCTGTTACTTGTTAACTTTGTAATTTGGAGGAGTCAGCTTCTCCAGACCTGTTTCCTCATCTATAAAGGAGATAATGACATTTACCTTAGAGGGTGGTGGTGAGGGAGAAAAAAGACCTTGTGTGTGAAAGTACACAACTAACCCAAGCAAGTGTTCGTCAGATCTGAAGCTCTCCCATGGGAGCGGCTGGAGCTTGACCTCTCTTACTTTATACTCCAGAAGTGCCCTTTGCTGAGGGTCATAAACCGCTCAGTCAAGAGCAACGGCTGAGGCTGATTAAAAGGTGACTACCCATTTTCACCTATCAGATTGACAAAATTACTTATAGACCACAGCAGGCAGGGTCCTCTCATACAGCAGTAGGAGGAGAACAAATGGGCACAATCTTGATACCTGGGAACAATGATCAGGAATATTTAGAACATTCCCTTTAATCAAGCAATTCCCCTCATGGGAGTCTGTTAGAAATATTCACAAATGTCCACAAGGTCATATGACAAAGGCACTCATTGCAGCATTACTTGTAATAGAAAAGTATATGGAGAAAATCTGAATGTCTAAAGTTAGGGAACTAGTTAAGGAAATGGGGAGTTGTGATGCTGCCATGCTAGGGGGTACCATGCAGCTGTCAAAAGTAATGACAGGTCCCAAAGCCATCTACAGATGCAATTCAATCTCTATCAAAATTCCAATAGAATTTTTCACAGAAATAGAAAAAACAATCCTAAAATTTGTATGGAATCACAAAAGACCCCAAATAGCCAAAGCAATCTTGAGAAAGAAGAAGAAAGCTGGAGGCACCACACTTCTTGATTTCAAACTATATTACAAAGCTATAGTAATCAAAACAGTATGGTATTGGCATAAAAACAGACACAGAGATCAATGGAACAGAATAGAGAGCCCAGAAATAAACCCACACATATACAGTCAATTAATTTACAAAAAAGGAGCCAAGAATATACAATGGGGAAAGGACAGTCTCTTCAACAAATGATGTTGGGAAAACTGGACAGCCCCATGCGAAACAATGAAACTGGACCACCATCTTACACCATACATAAAAATCAACTTAAAATGGACTGAAGACGTGAATGTAAGACCTGAAACCATAAAACTCCTAGAAGAAGACGTAGGTTGAAAGCTCCTGGACTTTGGTCTTGGGGATGATTTTTTGGATTTGACACCCAAAAGTTAAGGCAACAAAAGTAAAAATAAACAAGTAAGACTACATCAAACTAAAAGGCTTCTGCACAGCAAAGGAAACCATCCACGAGATGAAAAGGCAACCCACACAATGGGAGAAAACATTTGTAATTCATATATCTGATAAGGAGTTAATATCCAAAATACATAAAGAACTCATACAACTCAATAGCAAAAAAACCAAACAATTCAATTAAAAAATGGGCAGAAGATCTGAATGGATATTTTTCCAAAGAAGACATACAGATACCCAAGAGGTACATGAAAAAATGCTCAACTTCACTAACCATTAGGCAAATGCAAATCAAAACTACAAGGAGAGTGGGTCAGTCCCTGTGGCCTAGTGGTTATGTTCAGTGTGCTCCGCTTCAAAGGCCTGGGTTTTGTTCCCAGGTGTAGACCTACGTCAGTCACCTCTCTGTCAGTGACCGTGCTGTCGCAGCAGCTCACATGCAAAAAGAGGAAGATTGGCAACAGATGTTAGCTCAGGGCGAATCTTCCTCAGCAAAAAGAGGAAGATTGGCAATAGATGTTAGCGCTCAGGGCAAATTTTCCTCAGGGAAAAAAAAAAACAAACCACAAGGCGATATCACCTCACACCTGTTAGAATTGCTGTCATTAAATAGACAAGAGACAACAAATGTTGGCAAAGATGTGGAGAAACAGAAACCTTTGTGCACTGCTGGTGGGAATGTAGATTGGTGCAGCTACCATGGAAAAAAGTATGTAAGTTCCTCAAAAAATTAAAAAAAGAACTGCCATGTGATCCAGGAATCCCATTTCTGGGTATTTATCTGAAGGAACTGAAAACACTAACTCGAAAAGATATCTACACCCCCATGTTCATTGTAGCATTATTTACAATAGCCAAGATATGGAAACAACCTAAGTGTCCGTTGATGGATGAATGGATAAAGAAAACATGGTGTATATATATATATATATATATATATAATGGAATATTATTCAGCCACAAAAAGAAGGAAATCTTGCCATTTGCAACAACATGGATGGAACTTGAGGGCATTGTGCTAAGTGAAGTAAGTCAGGCAGAGAAAGACAAACACTGTATCATCTCACTTATATGTGGAATCTAAAAAAACCCAAACTCAGTAGAAGTAGAGAACAGATTGGTGGTTGCCAGAGGCAGGGGGTGGGGTTGGGGGGTGGAGAAAATGGGTAAAGGAGGTCAAAAGGTACAAACTTCCAGTTATAAGACAAATAAGTTCTGGGGATATGATGCAGAACACGGTGACTGTAGTTAACAATAGTGTATTGTATATTTGAAAGCCGCCAGGAGAGTAAATCTTAAAAGTACTCATCACAAGAAAAAAATTATAACTAAGTAAGGTGATGGATTTTAACTAAACTTATTGTGGTGATCATTTCACAACATATACCAATATCAAATCATTATATTGTGTAGCTTAAACTAATACCATATGTCAATTATGTCTCAATAAAACTGGAAAAAATAAAATAAAATAAAATTCCCATCTTGCCACTGCTTAAAACTATGCAATTCCTCTCACGGCTCTTTACATGGCCTCCAACATCCCACGTGCTCAGGGTCCATCTTACTTCTCTGGCCCTACCTATGCTTCCACGTGATGTCCTCCAGCCCCAACAAACTCTCTTCAGTATCAGCTATCACAAAGATGTAGATCGTAAGTAGTTGTACCGATCTACCAATTTTTTTACAGATCCACACTAGAAAGCAAAACTGAAAAATGTTTTAATCCCTTAAGCCTATGACTTAAGTCCTATGCTATTGCCTAAACCTGGTTACCTCCCAAAGGCCCCATCTTAGAGAGTCTGTTCATTGCATCCTATCCAGTGATGGTGACAGAAATAGCTAGAGGTACTTTGATCAATGCTGTATTTATCAGAGCATAAAATACATCGAAGTGGTAAGTGCACTAACGTTTTACAATGATAAAAAGAATAATGACAGATCATTGTGTATTGACATGGAAAGATTGTAGGCTCTTAAGCAAAAACTGCAAGTTGCAGAATTATTTTCAATGATCTAAAAGTGCCTAGCATAAAGTAGGTAATCAACAAATACTTGTTGAATTGAAAGAATATGATCCCAGCCCATTTTTAGAAAACAAATTACCACCCCAACACACACTTGTAAACAAGCCCATATATTTTCATGTACCCAAAAAAAGTTCTGGAAGGACAGTGACCACTGTCAACTGTGTTTATCCTTGGGGTGGGAGCAGCTTTTGCTTTCCCTGGCTCTGGTCTGCAGAGCCCACACTGTGTGAGGTGAGGCTGCAGGGGGCAGCCCACGCATATACCAGGCAGCTCACAGGCGTCAACGTTGTTGGAGGAGTCTTCAGTCCTGCTCTCTCAGTGGGGAAGAACAGGGAACCACTCCCAACCACTATACAAGGTAACTTCCAGGTCAGGGAGAAAAAAGCCAAGGACAAGATGTGCAATTATTCAGGACATTGTTTTATTTATACCTAAGGAGAGACACCAGAGTATGAACCCCCAGAAGCCTAGGCCTTGGGTGGCCCAGACATTGTGGGTGGGTGGCTTTTAAGGCTTGGAGAACCCAGGCCAGAGCCAGCCAATATTCCCTGAGCTGGGGTCATGCTCCGGCAACTGAATCCTGAAAGTCCCAGGTCTCTGTGCTCAAAGCTTAAGGGAGAAACAAGGGGTGTCAGACAGGATCAGCTCTGGGGACAATGTGAGGCCCTACTGGCACCAAGGCAAGGTCAGAGTGATGAGGATTTTAGGCTGGTTAATTTAAAAAAACTGCAGATGAGAAGCAGGCTCTGAGGACTGGAATTTGCTTGCTCTTTGAGAGATATTTGCATTTGTGAAGGAATTGGGGATGACCTTGTAGGGACCTGAAATTGGCCACCCCAGGATATGTCTCTTTGGCATCCGGATTGTTTTGGGCTGATTGCTTTCGATAAACTGGGACAGGGAAGGAGGCTCTGGGGAATGGAACTTGCCCTTGTTGGGACACATTTACATTTGTAAGGTAAATCTCTATCTGTAAAAGGTGCCTCCCTCTCTGTACCAGGAAGAAGAAAAAGAGATGACCTTGTCCCTAGAAACCCTTAATAGGGAAGGCAAGAACTTGGGTTGTTTGCTGTCTGGCAATCTCATGTAACTGATTTAGGGTGGTGGCTTCTGACCTTTACTTAATCCGATTTGATTCTTGTCTAAAAGCCATGGGATCACCCAATGAGCAGACCCCACCTGCACTGATACCATTATAACTTTTTTTATGTTCTTTCCTTTGTCTTGTAAAGAGATGACTCACATACCCACGCCTTATAAAATTAGCCCTAACCCTCAACTCGGGGCAGCAGCAGTGGCTCCTCCTGCCCGTGGGCCCTGTCCCCACACAGCAGGCTGACTGCCCATGGGTCCTGTCCCCATGCCAGCAGCTACAGCAACTCTGACTGCCCATGGGCCCTGTCCCCATGCTATTCCACACTATTCTCTAAATAAAAGAGCACTACTGCCAGATCTTGAGAGTCCAAGAAATCTTTCTTTCGACTCCTCGGCTCACCGACCCCGCATCTAGAGGAACACTTGAGTATGGATAAGAGGTCACTTAAGAGGAGCAGGATTGGTTACAAGGGCCTGAAGAGGACAGGCAGGCCTCTCTGAGATTTTGGAAATGGGTTCAAAACAGTATGACTTTGGAATATTCAGAAGGAATTTTTCAAAATTTGAGAGACATAACATAGTTTGGGGAACTCTTAGAGGAAGGCATCATAATTCGTCTCCAGTTTGCCACGATGAGGTCTGTCTTAGTGTGTCCTGGCTGCTATAACAAATTACAGTGGTCTGGGTGACTGAAACAACAGACACTTCTCACGCTTCTGGAGGTTGGGAAGTGTGAGATCAGGATGCCAACATGGTTGAGTTCCCTCGAGGGTCTTCCTCCCGGTTTGCAGACAGTCACCTTCCTGCTGTATCCTCACATGGCAAAGACAGAGAGAGCCAGCTAGCTCCGGTTTCTTCCTCTTTTTATAAAGACACTAGTCCCATCATGAAGGCAGTCCCACCCTCATGACCTCATCTAAACCTGGTTACCTCCCAAAGGCCCCATCTCTGAATACCCTCTCATTAGCGGTTAGAGCTTCAACATATGAATTTGGGTGGCACACATTCAGTCCCTAACAAGGGCTATATGACTGTGGTGCAGTCAAGACAGCTTACAAACTTCCAGGCCAGTCAGAGCAAAATGCATCCTGGGCCCCGGGGGGTAGCGGGGAAGAGGGAAAGTCAACCCCACTGCCCTGCAGGCTCTCAGAGGCCAGGCAGACCCCAGCAGTTCCCCTACCCTGCTCCAAGGAACCGGGGCCCTTCGGAAGGCGAGGCTTGGAGGTGACTGTAAACAAGCCAAGACCCTGGTAGGGGACAACCAGCGGGACCTCTCAGGCGTTTAGGTCAGGATTGTGGGGAGGCTGCAACAGCTGGAAGCCTGGGGGATCTCTGACTTACAAGCCAAGACTTTCTTGAACAGCCCGTCAAAGCTGTACTTGCATATCTGTTATCATGTTTGATTCTCACAACAATGCTGAGAGAGGCATTTATTAATTTATTGATCAATAAGTCTTTATTTCCATCAAGGAAGACCCATTTCTAACATTTATTATGATAAATAGTGACGCACTTGATACAGGTAAGAGCTAAAGATAGCTGAAGCACTTGTAATAGCCAACACTGGAGTGTAGACATTATTTAATCAGCTTTATTGAGGTATGATTTACATATAAAAAAGCACTCATTTTAAGTATACTAATTTTTATTACGAATGTATCCGTTTTAAGTATATTAATTTTTATTACAAATGTATCCATTTTAAGTATATTAATTTTAATGTACATCAAATACATTAAAGCAGCTCGATGATGCCTTTTCCAAAGGTATATGGCCATATGACCACTGCTCCAATGAAGACAGAGCATTTCCATCATCTCAGAAATTTCCCTCAATCTTCTTTGTGGTCAGTCCTCCCACGCCCACTGTCCCCAGGAAACCCCTGATCCACTCTTACTTTAGCTTAGTTTCGCCTGCTGTAGAATTTCATATAAGTGAAATCATCCAGTAGGTACTCTTTTGTGTCTGGCTTCTTTCACTCAGCATAATATTTTTAAGATTCATGCATGTCGTATCAGTAATTTGTTCTTTTATATTATTGACTTGTCTTTAATTGCATTTGACATACCACAATTTATTTATCCATTCCCCTGTCAATGGATATTGGATTGTTTCTGATTTTTGGTTATTGTGAATAAAACCGCTATGAAAATTCATGTACAAACCTTTCTGTGGATATATATTTCATTTTTCTTGGGTAAATACCACAGAGTGGAAATACTGTTATTTATGTTAACTTTATAAAAAACTGCCAATCTGTTTCCAGAAGTGGTTACACCATTTAATACTCCCACCAGCAGTGAATGAGAGTTCTAATTGCTCCATATCCTCACCAGTACTTGGTATTGTCAGTCTTTTAAATTTTAGCCATGCTGGTGGGTGTGTCTCATCCTGGTCTTAATTTGCATGTTGGCTAATAATATTGAGCATATTTTCATTTGTTTACTGGCTATTTGTATATCTTCTTTTTTTATATATATAATTTTTTTTCTGCTTTTTTCTCCTCAAATCCCCCCAGTACATAGTTGCATATTTTAGTTGTAGGTCCTTCCAGTTGTTGCATGTGGGACGCTGCCTCAGCATGGCTTGATGAGCAGTGCCATGTCTGCGCCCAGGATCCCAACCAGTGAAACCCTGGGCTGCAAAGCTGAGTGTGTGAACTTAACCACTCAGCCACGGGGCCAGCCCCTGTATGTCTTCTTTAATGAAGTGTCAGTTCAAATCTTTTGTCTTTTAATTTTTTATGAAGAATTTTTTTAAGAAATTGATTTAAAAAATACTTACTGCAGTGATTGAGGTAATCATGGTTGTTTCCTTTTTTACAGATAAGGAAAGTAAGTCCAGAGGAGAAGGTTTACCCCCAAGCTTTCTTACAGCAGAAAACCAGCAGTCTGTGGCAGCAGCTCCAAGTTATTCTGAACAACCGTCCGTATTGTTATCCTCAAGCTGTACTGAATGACACCCATCTGCTTAGTAGGCTTTATTCAAGGTACCCCAGATGTTTGAGAGTGACCCAGAGCCATCTGATATTTTAGCTTCCTGCTTAGTAAAAATAAAATTAAAAAATCAGACGTGCACCTAATTAATAGTAAGACATCCTATGTTCATGGATCAGAAGACTTAATATGGTTAAGATGCCAATGCTCCTCAAATTGATCTACAGATTCAACATAGTCCACGTCAAAATCCCAGTTGGGTTTTATGTAGAAGTTGACAAACTGATTCTAAGATTCATATGGAAATTCCAGGGACCCAGAGTTGCCAAAAGAATCTTGAAAAAGAAGAACAAAGTTGGAAGGCTCACACTTCCTGATTTCAAAACTTACTACAAATTCATAGTAATCAAGACAGCATGGTGCCAGCATAAGGATAGACAATAGAACAATAGAATAGAATTGAGAGTCCAGAAATAAACCTTTACATTTATGATCAACTGATTTTCCACAAGGGTACCAAGACAATTCAGTCAAAGAAAGCATAGTCTTTCAACAAATGGTGCTGGGACAATTGGGTATTTCATTGTAAAAGAATCAAGTTGGACTCCTACCTCTCATCATAAACACCACACATTTCTTAGAGGAAATATAGGAAGAAAATATAGGTATAAATCTTTGTGACCTTGGGGTGAGCAAAAGTGGCAGAAGAAAAAATAGGTAAATTGAACTTCATCAAAATCCAAATCTTTGATGCCTCGAAGAACAACATCAGGAAAGTTAAAGGGACAACCCACAGGGGCCCACCCTGTGGCCGAGTGGTTAAGTTCACCTGCCCCGCTTTGGTGGCCCGGGGTTCACGGGTTCGGATCTTGGGTGCAGGCCTACGCACTGCTCATCAAGCCATGCTGTGGTGGCATCCCACAAAGAAGAACCAGAATGGCTTACAACCAGGATATACAACTATGTACTGGGGCTTTGGAGGGGTAGGAGGAAAAAGGAAGATTGGCAACAGATGTTAGCTCAGGGCCAATCTTCCTCACCAAAAGAAAAGCATACCTTAAAAAAAAGAGAGAGACGACCCACAGAATGAGATTAAATATTTGCAAGTCAGATGCCTGATAAAGGGCTTGTATCTAGCATGTATAAAGAACACTTACAGCAGAATAATAAAATGACAATCCAACTAAATAATGAGCAAAGGATCTGAACAGACATTTCTCCAAAGAAGTCGTGGCTGCTAGCCATCAGGGAAATGCAAATCAAAAGCATAGTGAGATACCACTTCACAACTACTAGGATGACAATGATCAGAGACAGTTAACAACAAGCGTTTTCTAGGATGTGGAGAAACTGGAATCCATATACATTGCAACAGGAAAACAGCCTGGTAGTTCTTCAAAAAGTTAAACATAGAGTTACCTAGGTATACACCCAAGATGAAAGAAAACATGTATCCATACTCAAACTGGTACACGAATGTTCATAGCTGCACTATTCATAATAACCAAAAAGTGGAAACAACCCAAATAACCATCAATTGATGAATGGATAAGTAAAATTCCATACAATGGAATATCATTTAGCAATAAAAAGGACTTAATTATAGATATATAATATATAGATGACAGCGTGGATGAACCTTGAAAACATTATGCCAAGTCAGGTACAAAAGGCCATTTGATCCACTTATATGAAATGTCCAGAACAGGTAAATGTATAGAGACAGCAGACTAGTGCTTGCTTAGATCTGGGGAGGCAATATGGGGGGAAATGAGGAATGACTACGAATGGATAGAGTTTCCTTTGCGGGTGATGAAAATATTCTAAAATTGAGTATGGTGATGGTTGCAGAACTCTGTGAATATACTAAAAGACATTAAATTTTACACTTTAAACAATTAGGTGAATTGTAAAAAATACATTGTGCAAATGTCCACTTTCATAAATTATTAAACATTTTCTTAATTCGGAAATGATTTTATAAACATAGTTACACTATTGTTTCGTAAATAAAGTACTTATAAGTCCACAGAACATAATGCAAAATGATACCACTATTCATACACTTCATATTAGTTATTTGCTGAAATTATATCAGTATTATGTACATTGATCTTGCTTCCTAGGCAGGTATAGAAAAGATTTCCAATATGATGAACAACGTGTGGACTGAAAAGCAGAGGCAAAGATGGCATAGGATTGGGTACAAAGTAAATGTATTTCCTTCAACATTCTGTCCATGTCATTGTTCTGAAGTGAAAGAACAGGTTCCGAACACTAAAACAAGCACACGGACACCAACAAGGAAAATGACACAATCAGTAAAACATACAGCATACACTCTTAAAAACACATTTTCTCACAAACACACACACACACACACACACACACACTCAATCTGGCAGCCACTGCCACATCTAGAGACAACTAGACCACTGTTGGTGGGGCAGGCTTCCCGGTTTCCCTGAGGAAAGGAACGTTTCCTGATTTTCCACCTCCACTCCCCCACACCATTTGCGCCCCTCACCTAGGTGCAGAGTGGGGAGGGGGTACCCTGCACACCAGGTTGTCTTTCTTCTTTCAGTGGGTGTCCCTGTGTTTCCAGGGTAAGAGAGGAGCAGGGAGTGGAGGACATTCTCAGGAGGGCGGCAGAGAGTGCTCAGCCCAAGGAGGCGACCTCAGCAAGCAGCACTGCCACCTTGTGGTTTGGGTTGGTCCTACTTTTGGATAAGGCCCCAGGGACCCTCCGTGGGGCTCCTTCATACTCCACAGAAGAAAACATCTGGGCACTCAGTAATATTCCTTCAAACATCATTTTTATTGTCCTCTCAATATAAAAGTAATTCAAGTTCACTTTATAAATTTCAGAAAGAAGAAATAAGCAAAAATAAAATAAAAATTTATTGTAAATCCAACACCCAGAGATAACCAAGCTTAGGCACTTGGGTGTGTATTTTTCCAGACTTTTTCTAAGTTTTTTTTTAAATGGGATTATATGGTACATAACAGTTTTTCATAAAATGAATATATTGTAGAAATAATCTTCCTCTCGTTAAACACTGTTCTGCAACATCTTTTTTTTTTAAGGAAGGAAAATTTCAAAAATGCATGAAAGTAGAGAGCCTAGTAGAATGGATTCCTATGTACAAATCACCCAGCCTCAGCTATTATCAACACATGGCTGATCTCACAATATTTTTGACGGCTGAATTGTATTCCCTTCTTTGGGTGGCTGGGCCATAATTTATTTAACCAACTCTTTATTGTTCAGCAATTAAATTACACTCAGTTTTTCACTGATTTATTGTTATACTGGGTTGAACATCTTTGTTGCTGAATCCTCACAGAAATCCATGGTTATTTGCTCAAATTCACAAGTCAGAGCTGATATGAAGTTTGTAAGATGTTTCAAATATTATCCAGATACTTTCCAGGAAGGCTGAATTAGGAGCTCTTTAAAATATAAAAAAATTGAGGACCTTTTCTCCATATGATGGTGAAGAGAAACTGGTAGGGAAAATTTACAATGATTAAAAAAATACTATAAATTCAGCAACATTTTAAGGGAGTTTTATTTTTATTAATCACAATTATGCCTATAGATTTTTCCTTCAAATTTTTTATTTTCAAAAATCCAAAACCACAGAAAAATTGAAAGAATAGTATTATGAACACCCCTATACTTGCCACCAAGCTTCAACAATTTTTAGCATTTTACCACTTTGCTCTCCCCATATATATATATATATGAAAACATTTTTTGCTGAAACTTTTGAAAGTAAATTGCAAATATGTCACTTCACTCCTAAATACATTAGGATGCATCTCCTAAAATAAGGGCATTCCCTTACCTAACTACAAAACCATTACCACACCTAAGAAAATGAACAATAATTCCATAATATCATCTAATATTAATCTATATGAAAATTGACCCCAATCATGGCTTTTAAAAAAAATCAGATTCAATCAAAGCTCACGAATTATTATATCATTTAATCTGCATTAGTCATTCCTTTCTTTTGTCCTGACGTTGTCCTTTTGAAGATGGCAGGCCAGCTTTCTTGCCGAATGTTCCACATTCTGGATTTACTGTTTGTTTCCTCACAGTGATGTTCAACTTGTTCCTCTGCCCCCTGTGTTTTCTGCAAATTGGAAGTTAGGTCCAGAGGCCCTCTGTGAAAGAGGTGTACCATATTGGACTATATTATTTAT
The DNA here is from genome assembly GCF_041296235.1 of Equus asinus. Lineage (NCBI taxonomy): Eukaryota > Metazoa > Chordata > Mammalia > Perissodactyla > Equidae > Equus > Equus asinus. Next base: position 155,089,347 of record NC_091791.1, read on the forward strand.
TGGTCCTGATTGTATTCCATTCTTTCCTCTGAGGTGCCTGGCATATATAGTACTCAAGTATTTGCTAGACGAATTATCTTCTTACATCCTTGTGCTGTGATTTTCAAGAGCCAGTGTGTGGATCCCTCATGATCTTGAAGATATTTTCACCACACAAGAGGAAAATAAGGACTGTGGAGTGAGTTTTCCAAAAAGCCAATTTTATTTCACTTCAAAGATCCGTTAATTCACCTGACAATTACTGACCAATTCCAAATGGAAAAATAGTAATTCAACAGTGGAGAAACATAGTCGTCACCATTCTAACCAAGAGATCAAAGTTAGCATCTCTCAAAATAGGACAAACCAATGTCATGTGGCTCTTGATGTGATATACTGAGAAGGGACACATCATTTCTATGGTATTCTTGGCAAAAATGCGTTACCTGAATATAGTCATGAGGAAACATCAGACAAACTCCAACTGAGGGACATTCTACATAATAACTGGCATGTACTTTAAAAAGTCAATGTCGTGAAAGAGTAAAAGGTTGTGGAACAGTTCCAGAGTGAAGGAGACTAAAGAGACTTGACAACTAAATGTAATATGTGATCCTGGACTGGATCCTGGACTCGAGAAAACAATAGCTATTAGAAGACGAAGAAGAGGGAGGAGGAGGAGAGGGAAGAGGACGAGGGGAGGAGGACGAGGGGAGGAGGGAGCTGCGGCAGCAGGGGGGAGGGGAGATTATTGGGACAATTGGCAAAATTTGAATAAGGTATGTAGATTAGCTAATAGTCTTGTATCAAAGATATTACATTTCCTGATTTTGACAATAGTACTGTAGTATTTCAGAGTTAAGTGGTGCCATGTCTATAATTTACTCTCAGATGGTTTAAATAAGACATTTATGTCTATACAGACTATTTCACTCTCTGTCTCTCTCTCTGTGAATGTGTGTGTATGGAGAGAACGAGAGAATGATAAACCAAATATGACAAAATGTTAGTAATTGGCAACTCTGAGTGAAGAGTGTACAGTTCATCATACTATTCTTGCAACTTTTCTGTAAGTTTGAATTCATTTCAAAACATAAAGTAAAAAAACCACAAAATCAGTTAGCAATCCTTCAGTGATGTCATTCTCATATTTTTGGAATTAAAAAGTTTGCTTATAAATGAAATCATCATGATAGTAGACGGTAGTTATTATCAATGAACTTCTCGACAAAGGAAAAAGTTAGCCATTCCCTCTCAGCCCCTCCTCCAATGTTTTTCTTGGTGCAAAAAGTCCAAAAACATGAGAAGCACTATTTTCGTGTGCATCCCTGAAAGGATGGACTCCTGTCTTCATCCAGAGGGAGGACGCAGTTTGTCCTCAGTAACGGGCCAAGAACAGCTCTGTGGAGGCCTCATGGCGCACGAGGGACCTGCCTGCACATATCTTCTTGGGCACCCATCCATAGCACACATCCTGAGTGCTTCTGGAAGGAGGAGTCCAGCCTACCTTGGTAGGTGACTGGCTGTCCGGCCTAGGTGTGGTGGAGTGCTCCAGAGTTGACTATAGGGACAGGACTGACATCACTGTCTCTTCTGGAGATAGCAACCACAGAGTGAGAAAACCACAGCAAGTGATAAAGGCAGGCTCCTAATTAAGCCCTCAGCTGCATGCGGCTGGGGGCTTGATGGGAGGGGTAGGATTTAGCTAAACCAGGAGAGAGGGTGGTGATCTTCTCTTCTGGGAGTCCCTTAGTACACTAGGTAGGTGCTCAGAAAATGGCCATGCTGCCATCATCAACTTCAGGAAATAGGGGCAGCCAAGACTCTGAGGATCAAACCAGCCTTTGCTTCTTTTACCAATTCTTGTTGGGAATGTTTAGCTGACCAGACAGTAAGCTCCCCTCCTCCTCCATCATCCCAGGAGGTCCTTGGAGGATGCAGGACCATCAACGGCAGGTGAGATTAAGAAACAGGACTCTAACTCTTTGGGCAGAAAGAGCAAGAGCCAGAATCTGCCTTGTAGACCCCAGCAGCCCTGCCGGAGAGGAAGAGAGGATCCTGCCAGGCCTCTGGATTCCACTGATAGGTCTGTGAGCACAAGCAAGGGTACAGGCTGGGGTCAGGATCCAGAGCAGGGTAAGAGCTGCAGTCTCACGTAGGGACACAAGCAGGTCACACAAACTCCATCAGCCCAGGTCAGGAAAAAAAAAAACTGCGCTGGACTGGGGCAGTGATCCCAGATTCAAGGGAGATGGGATAAAGGCCTGAATCAGGGACCATGGTGACTGCTGGGGGAGGGCATTGATTGGAGTTCATGTTAAGGATAGAGACTAGAGATGGTAGGGGAATAGGGAACCAGAAATAGCCACTGAATTGTGAAGACTGGGAAACGAGAATGAGAATGGGGACAGGAGCTGAGTACTAGGGTATTGCTGAAGGAGCTAAGTAAGCCTCAGCTGTGAGGAGGGTCAAGTGCCAGGGGTGGGGCTGAGGAAAGGTCTGGGGGAGATTGGGTTACTGGGGAAGACAGGGTGATGGTGAGGAGGAGGAGGGGGAAGAGGAGAAAGGAGGACAAACACCGAGAGGGCAACCGGAGGTCCCTACAGAAGGACATTCAGCAAGCGAGGGTGTCGGAGCCAGGAGAGGTCACACCTATCCCCCAAACAGAGGTTGGGGAGGAGAGGCCGATAGGGTGCGGTCATGGGGAGAGGTCAGAAACTCCGGACCTCCTCAGTGGGTTGGAGGCTGCCTGCCCCGGCCTATCCTGCAGGAGGGCTTGGCTCTCGTGCACAGCTGCATCACCAGCTGAGCGCACTGGGGCTGTGCCCCTGTTTTACACACGCCTGTCCCAGATCAAGCAACATCAGGAGCATGGTCTCTGAGCTCCGCTCTAAAACATTCTGCTCCGACCAGGCAGCGCGCAGGCCCCAGGGGCGGCCCCCGGCGAGATGGCGCGGCGCGGTCCCGGGCGGTCACCCAGCCGGCGGCGCCCGCCCTCCCGGCCGCCGGGTCCACGCGGGCGCCCAGTCTCCGCCCCGTCGGCGGCGCGGGAACCGGCTGCGCGAGATCCGCGCTGGAGCTGCAGGCACGTTCCCGCCGGCTCAGCGCCAGAGGGCGGCGCTGCGAGCGGACGGAGCCGAGACCTTGACCCTGGTCCGGCCCCTGGGGAGAGAGCGCTGGGCCGGGAACGTGTCCCTCTGCTCTCTGCGGCTCGCACGGCGGAGTCCGGGCGGCCGGCGGGCGGGAGGCCAGAGTCACGAGTCAGAGGGCGGCAGTGAGGGAAGCTCGCGGGGAGCACAGGGTCCTGTCACCGGCCCGGGTTAGCGGCGCCTGTGGTCAGATCCCGGGAGGGGCCCTGGACCAGCGCGGCGCGGGCGAGAGCGCACGCGGGAGATTCCCAGCAGGCCGCGGCCGGGCGCGGCGGCTGAGAGGCTGCTCGCCGCTCCCTGCCCGGCGCCTACGACCGGCATGAAGCTAAGTGGAGAGTGGGAGGGAATAATCTGCGCCCCAAACAGGGAGGTTTTGCTGGTCCACAGGCGAGGCAGAACTGGAGCCTTCTCGCTGCATCCCACCCCAAGCGCACCCGCCTGAAGGCGCAAAGACGCATAAACACAGTCTGGGGCACTGCCCTGAGCTCACAGCGTGGAATGAGGCAGGTTCTTCCGCCAGACGTGTATACACGTGTAACACACACAACATAAAATTTCTGTCATTTATTAAGCACGTACCCTGAACCCAGAACTGTGCCAGGCACCAGGGTAACCCAGGTTTGGGTGTCTGCAGCCTACCTCTCCTTCCTATGCCACGCCTGAAGCAGGACTTTAGCAATTCCCCTCACTCTCAAAAAAATTCACTTACACAAGAGCCTTCGTAAGTTTTGCAGGGTTTTTTTGAAGGCTTATCGAGGAGACCAAGGAGAGGGGATTTTATACATACAGCACAGGGCGCAGAGTTTCATTCCTTTAGACATCTCTTCCCTTATTCGCCTGTTGGGCTGTTCTTCATCCACCCTTTCTCTGAGAGCCTCTGAATCTTGCCCAGCCCCAGGCACTCCCTCCAAAATCTTCCTCTGGGATTCTCCGTCTCTCCCCCTTCCTCGTGCAGAGAAGAGCAGCTGGGTCCTGCCTTCCCAAAACCGTTGATGGGAACACATGCTCTCACCCACACCATACAGCCTGCTCAACAAAGACCCTCTCATCACCAACATTCACCCTCTGCGGAGATCAGCAACAGTTTTTACTTCTGAAGCACGTACCTTCTCTCACCCAACTGTCCCTAAAATCCACACGGGGTGGGTAATTATTCCCATTTTACAGATGAGGAAACTGAGGCTTAGAGAGGTTAAGTAACTTCCCCAATATCGCATGTCATTCAGGCTGAACCAGTTTTCAGACTAGGCAGTTAAGCTCTTTCTCCCGCCCCAGGCAGCCTCCCAGAGAGGCAGTTTAAATAGCCACATCTGATGTGATGTCTTCTGGTGCATCCATGAGCATTCGGCACAGAATTTAGCATGTGTGGTGTCCAGGTCATAAGTGTCTGTGATGTCCCTTGCATCCTTCTGTGCTTCTTTGGTATTTGGACTTGAAGCACATTTCTCAGATATAGAAATTACATCAGACAGTTAAATTGGATGACTTAACTATCCATATTTATATTATTATTTGTCGAAAACAAAAGTAGCTGAGGTAAATGGCCCCATTTAATTCTCCCAACTCCCTTTGAGGTTGAGACAGCAGTAAACTGGTTCCTCTTCCCTCAGTGGGAATTCCTTTATGGAAAATTCTGACAGAGAGTACTTTAAAATGTAAGTCTTTCCCACAATGTTGCAGATTTCAGATTAATTATAAATACTATATATAAATGCTACATAAATACTACATGTATACTATAAATGCTATATAAATACTTGTATGGTAATATCTATGTGCCAGGCACTGTTCTAAATACTTTAGATATTCACTCATTTAATAATTACAACATCCCCATAAGGTGGGTACTATTATTTTTTCAAAGATATTTTTAAACTGAAGTTTAATTTCCATAAAATAAAACACGCAAAATTTGAAATATAATTCTCTGAGTTTTGACAAATGTATATGCTTATGTAACCTTCACCTCAATGGAGATATAGCATATTTCTATCACTTCAGAAAGTTTCCTCTGCCCTTCTCAGTCCATACCATCCAGAGAAACCAATGTTCTGATTTCTTTTTTTTTTTTTTGAGGAAGATTAGCCCTGAGCTAACTACTGCCAATCCTTCTCTTTTTGCTGAGGAAGACTGGCCCTGAGCTGACATCTGTGCCCATCTTCCTCTACTTTATATGTGGGACGCCTGCCACAGCATGGCTTGCCAAGCGGTGCCATGTCTGCACCCGGGATCTGAACCGGCGAACCCGGTCTGCCGAGAAGCAGAATGTGCAAACTTAATCGCTGCGCCACCGGACCGGCCGGGTTCTGATTTCTTATACCATAGATTAGCTTTGCTTTTTCTAGAACGTTGTATAAATGGAATCACAGCGTCTGGCTTACTTGGTATAATCCTTTTGAGATTCGCTCGTGCTGAAGCCCGTAGCAGTAGCTCATCCCTCTTGTTGCTGAGGAGTATGCTATTGTACGAATACGTCTCCGTGTCTTCAGTTTACTTGTCGATAGACATTTGCATTGTTTCTAGTCTTTGGCAGTTATGAATGAAGCTGCTATGAACGTTTGTAGGCAAGCGTTTCAGTGGACATAGATTTTCATTTCTCTTGGGTACTTAGGAATTGAATACAGTGAGTGTATATTTAACTTTATGGGAATCTACCAAATAATTTTCTAAAGGTTATAAAGTTATCTGTTATTATACAAAAGAGGAAACTGAGGCCCGTCCAGATTCACTAAATGCCCCCAAATAACTTGTCCAAGCATATGTGTTCTACAGTCTCTCTAGTTGAGAAGGAATTAGAAAAAGAGCCAGCTGGCGGGGCTGGCCCCGTGGCCGAGTGGTTAAGTTCGCGCGCTCCGCTGCAGGCGGCCCAGTGTTTCGTTGGTTCGAATCCTGGGCGCGGACATGGCACTGCTCATCAGACCACGCTGAGGCAGCGTCCCACATGCCACAACTAGAAGAACCCACAACGAAGAATGTACAACTATGTACCGGGGGGCTTTGGGGAGAAAAAGGAAATAATAAAATCTTTAAAAAAAAAAAAAAAGAGCCAGCTGGCGCTGGGAAAAGAAAAGGCTGTGAGGCCAGGGAGGAGGTGCTAAAACTAGGGGAGCCAGCCTGGACCTTGGGCGACCCTCTCTGTGTCCTGGGGAGGGGCCCTGTGCCGTCAGGGGGCAGCGCTGTCCAGGCTGGGCTCTGGGGGTGCAGCCTGGCTTTGGCAGACAACACCCCTCCTCGCCACTCTTCTCCGGACCCCGGGCCCACCACTGCTCGCCCAGACTCCCCCGCTAGGAAGCCGCGGGCCGGCAGAGTGGTAAGCTCCCCTTTCCGGGGAAACACGCGGCTAGACCGCTTTGCCCAGGACGATTCTCCGCGGATCCTGCAGGTGGGACCCACTCCCACCTCCAGAGGCTGGTGGAGGGCAGGTTTCCACCTCTAGGAGGGGATCTGGGATCCACCTCTGGCCTTGGCGTGAGTCTTTCAGACTCGGCTGCCCCTGCCTCCACCAACCCCAGGGTCGGCGCAGCCTGTGCTGGACTCTTACCTATTTTTGTCTCTTCCCAACTAAGTGATTTCTCAGTAAGCAGCTCACAAGAAGGGAGATCACATTTGCATCGTAAAATCAGACGTCTCGGCTGAATTATCCTTTGGCTCGAAAGACACCAACTTGCAGATTCTAACAATAGAGTTGTCGACATTGAAACAGGAGTGGGGGAAATAGATTTTTTTATAGCAAGGAAATAGATTTTTAAATGTTGGCATTTGATACAGACAGCCATTTGAACCAGAAAATACCATCCGACATACAATAGGTAATTGATTGACTAGAAAGCGAACGCATTTTCATCAATGAGATGGAAACTGCCTTTTTTTTTTTAACCTGAAGATATCCTCTCAGGAGGCCCAGTTTACCTGGCAATTTTCGACCTTACTTGTCCTTTCACTCTAATATTTTGATTTGCTTGAAAGGAAGAAGCGGAAATACATAAGAAGAGCTCATGATGAAAAGAGATGAGAGTCTGAGAGGCCTAATCAATCAAGAGGTTGTCCTCAGCCCCCAACCGGGTGCCCAGGTTAGGCACTGCAGACTCTCCGGAAGCGGTGAGGGCTGCTGGTTTCTTTGGGGAGACAGGACTTGGGCACAAGAAGCAATTAGTGAGCCACACAAACGGTCTGTACCATCCAGTTATGTCACTGGTCATGAAAATTTACATTTTCCCAAGACCATCATCATCCTGCCCAAGCTGAATTAAAATCAATGAGATCTTGTTACTTTTTAAAATTTAACGTATTGAATGCAACGCATTAATAAGGTTCAAACATCAGGAAATATTTGAAACATTTTCACAAACGTCTCCCTCCTATGGCATCTCTGAGCCAACAGTTCTCATCTGCTCTTCTCCACTGTTGTTAGTCTGATCCCAGAGTTTCTTTATGTACCAACAAGCACATAGGAATAATCTCCTCTCTTTTACACAAAATGTAGCATACTGTTCACACTGTGCTGCATCGTGCTTTTTCCCCTTAATATAACTTGAAGCTCTTTCCATATCAGCTCACAGAGAGCTTCCTCATTAAAAACACTCTTTTTCATAATATGATACTGTTCCACTGTATGAATGAGCCGCAAATTAATTATCTAGTTCTCTTATCTATGGACATTTAGGTTGTTTCCGGTATTTTTACTATTACAAACAATAATGCAATGAGTAACCTAGTACACATGTCACTTTGCACGTAAGCTATATCTTTGAGGTAAGTTCTTGGACGTGGAATGGCTGGTGGAAAGGTAAGTGTATTTTTGGTTTGAGAGAGATTGTCAAGTTGCTCTCTGCAGACCTTGCGCCACCATATGTTTCTATTTTTCCCCACACCCTCACCCACAGAGTGTGATATCAAAGGTTTAGATTTTTGCCAAACTCTTATTAAAAAATGTTTTCAGTGTAGTTTTAATTTACAGTTACCTTATGGATGAGGTTGAACATCTTTTCGTATATTTAAGGCCCATTGTATTTCTTTCTTATGTCTGGTCTTTTACATCCTTTGCTCATTTTTCTATTGACTTATTAGTGGTTTTTGTTTTATTTCTAAGAGTTCTTTTTATAATAGGGAAATTAACTTGTTGTTATGCAAATTGCAAGTATTTCCCCAAATTTTACATTGTCTTTTGACTTTGCGTATAATATTTTTGCCATGCAGGAGTGTTTTCTTTTTAATGTGGTTAAATATATTAATATTTGATTAAAGCAGCAGAACATGCTAGATTTTTACAAGACTACTTAAAACAAGGCATTTATTGCATAATGTTGATCCCCTCTCCTGCCCCACATTAGTATATAAGATAAATAAGCATGATATCATCAAAAGTGACTGCTCTTTTAAACAGAAAAATGTCCGTTTTCAGATATTTTCTAGACATTTTTATTTATTATGGTCTAATCACATAAAGAACAGAAATTTAGTTCCTTTTCCAGTTGCCAGATTCAGACCTGGATAGTGGATTCAGGACTGAAGACATGGGAAGCTCTCGATTTAGGGTACATTTTTATAGAATATACCTCTTTCACATCAAAGAAAGAAGTAGCCGTAAAGAGGATTGATGCCTATAATATTTATAAAGCTATTAAAATGAATATTTTAGAACAGAATGCTCAGGTAAGGCACAATCATAACAAACTCTGGATCCACCTTAATCCATGAAAATCAGTACACGTGCAGCAGGTGCCTGCTGTGGCAAGGCACTGTGGGGACTATGAAGAAACGGAAGGCTCATTGTTCATGTTTACCCTTTAACATAATTTTGCACGTGTTTATATGACAATTTAAGTATTAAGCCGTCTTCCTAAGGTATTTAGCTGAGAAGCCATGCAGAAACTTTGGCCAGGAGAGAGCAAATATGAATACCCATGTGATTTTTGTTACTGAAATTAAAAAAGGAAAACAGTTGATGCTTCATTTCTTCTTTACCACCCTGAAGGGTGATAAGAAGGAGGCCAGACTACAGCCCTCCCTCACATCGATTCATCTTGCGCTTTCTCTGCATCTGCCCCCAAATGGAGCAAAGAGATGTGGATGTTGGTCATCTCCCCGCTCCCTCCTTCATCCCCCATGCCTAACTCATTCCATCTTAGGAGTACACTTTTATCACCATTGCCTTTGGTGCAAGTGTCCCCATAAAACATAAATGGCTACACAGTCTTTTATTATTCATATTATTTTATGCAATGCATTTTAAATGTTATTTAATGTGTTTGGGGACAGTGATAGTGGGTAATTGTGGAGAGTGGAGTCTGCAAATACATCTAGACATTTTTGCATTCATCCTTGTGGAAATAATTTCTACTTATAAGGTAGTAGAGATGAAGAGTTGTCTACAGGACTTCATGCTCCTCTTTCATAATATAGTGTATTTCTAGAAAGGGACTTTCCATCCAGGAACTGTATTTCCAGTTCCCCTTATGTCTAGGTGGGACCATGTGCTAAATTTGCATTGATGGAATATGAACAGAAGTCATTGTGTACCACTTTCAGGCCAGGTTTAAGAAATGTCGCTGCCTTCTCCAAGTTGTCTCTTTGCTGATTGCCTGCAGAGCATGACAAAGCCCGAGGAGATGGCAGAGCCATGTGATGGAAGGAATCCCCTGGGCCTGAATTACCAGAGGGAGGCAGGATACTCACTGAGCACAAACATTAGCACTAGACTGTTACGTGAGAGAGAAATAAGCTTCTGTTGTGTTAAACGTCTGAAATGTTGGGGTTTATGCGTTACATCCGCTGGCGATACCCTAACTAAAACAAAAATCCTTTCATTGTAAGTTGCATCTTCTTGGAGTATAACTTCAATATGGAATGTAGATCAGTCCTCTATCTCAGCTATATAAGCCTGGTTCCTCTGTCCTTATGGAGGTTATAATTAAGTTGACTGTTCTGTCTTTAGCCATGTTCTCATTTAGTGACCTGAATGAACAATAGAAGGTCCAAAATGAGACTTGCAGACAAACACAAAGCTGAAAGGGAGAGCATGATGCTCAGTGAGAGAATCAGAATCCTAAGTTATCTAGATGGGATGATGGGTCAAAAGCAACAAGAGGAAATTTAGGCATGTGTTAAAATGATGCACTTTCCTAGACAGTGGTTTGAAACAATTGTAATGATTTGGACATTATTATGAATTGGTATATGCTACATTTGATAAGCAATGGAAGAAAAAAAGGGATCATTTCTGCCACGTGTAAGGGAAAAGTGATTTTTGTGCTCCACGAGATGCAGCTCACTCTCCAGTTACCTGAATAAAGAATCTGGGTCAGAGTATTTTAAATTGTCATCTATTGGGGCTGGCCCAGTGATGCAGCAGTTAAGTTCGCACGTTCTGCTCTGGCAGCCTGGGGTTCACTGGTTCAGATCCCGGGTGTGGACTTATGCACTGCTTGTCAAGCCATGCTGTGGCAGGCGCCCCACATATAAAGTAGAGGAAGAGGGGCATGGATGTTAGGTCAGGGCCTGTCTTCCTCAGCGAAAAAGAGGAGGATTGGTGGTAGATGTTAGCTCAGGGCTAATCTTCCTCAAAAAAAAAAAAAGAAATGTCATCTATCTACTTTGAGTGAGTTCATTTCTCCAGACATAGAGACTTCCTTCCACTTGGAAGACTTCGTTTACTTGAAAAACAACAATAAAACAGACACCAGAAAGACTAGATTTAAAAGATTAAAACCTACAGTTTTTAAAATCATTAAAACTCACATTTATATCCAAAAGTCCTATGCACCCCAATGTTCACTGCAGCCTTATTTACAATAGCCAAGACATGGAAGCAACCCAAGTGCCCATCAACAGATGAATGGATAAAGATGTGGTACATATATACAATGCAATACTACTCAGCTGTAAAACAGAACAAAATCATTCCATTTGCAATTACATGGACGGACCTTGAGGGAATTATCTTAAGTGAAATAAGCCAGTTAGAGAAGGATAATCTCTGTATGACTCCACTCATATGAGGAATTTAAAAACTTGGACAAAGAGAACAGATTAGTGGCTACCAGGGGAAAGGTGGGGTGGGGGGTGGGCACAAAGGGTGAAGTGGTGCACCTGCAACACGACTGACAAACATTAACGTACAACTGAAATTTCACAAGATTGTAACCTATCATTAACTCAATAAAAAAAACCTCACATTTATAGGAAAATAGAGACTCATTCTATGTCAGACTCTGTCTAGGTGCTGACCTTGGCAGTGAAATAGAATATAGGTCTGTGTGAAATACCATAACAATAATTACACATCTTTATAGCACCAGAGCAGTGCTATCCAAGAGAAATATGAGAGTCACATATGTCATTTTAATTTTCTAGTAGCCACTTAAAAACAAAATGAAATAGGAAATCAATTTTAGTAATATATCTTAATAAACCTATCTTATTTCGACATGTAGTTCATATGAAAAATTATGAATATTTTGCATTCTTTTTTTCATATAAGTCTTCAAAATCCGGTGTATATTTTACACGTCAGGACATCTCCATTCAGACTAGCCACATTTCAAGTGTTCTGTAACCACATGCTAGTGGCTGCTCTGTTAGCACAGTTCTAAAGATTTCATCCACGCTATCTCATCTCATCCTCACACAAACCCTCTGCCATACGTATTTTTATTCACATTTTACACATAATAAAACTTTTACAGAAGTGAAGTCATTGCTCCAAGACACAGAGCCATATGGAAGAATGAGGACTCGAGCCCAACTTTCCTGATGGGCAATGTATCCCAAGGTTAAGTAGGTTAATGTGGAGTCAAACAGAACTGACTTCGAATCCTGACTCTGACATTTGCTCAGCTGTGTTACCTCAGGCACATATTTTTTCTCTGACATTTGATTTCATTATCTGAAAAAATGGTGATAATAAGAGTCCTCCTAGTAGGCTATTATGGGATTAAATGAGATAACGCATGCAAAGCGCTCAGCACAGCGCCCATCCGTGGAAGTTAATGGTTATTACCTTGACAACAAGCCCAGCGCTCTTTCCATCTTCCTACACCGCTTCCCAGGAGCTTCTCCTTCCATTCGTGGAGGGTTCGTTCTTGATGTGTGGCTTTTACTGCGAACCAGTGAACTGGATGATGGTTCTGACTCTGAGGCCAGCCTCATCCCGCTACATCACAGCTGCTTTGTTGTCATTTTTCGTCAAACATTGTTGTCATCTTCCAACAGCGCAGGGTGCGATGATTGACAAACCACAAAGCAAACCTGGAAGTGTCTGAAGCCAACCACACAGTCCCATCCTGAGACTCCTCCAAATAGCCCCACCTGACTGCGTGGATTGTAGGAGTACCTGTCACTTGGTTCTGGGACTGTCCGCCCCTTCTGCAAGCCCTCTGCAATGTGCACGGCTGAAGGGAGGACATAGGATGTCCCCCGCAGGAGCCCGGGCATTCTCGCAGCCTCCTCCCTGCCTGGCGCGGGTATCCTCACTTGTCTGCAGTGAGGTAACATGACCCCTTCCCCCAGGGCCAGGTTAACTGCCCGCAAGCCAGTAACAGAGTGTTTTTTACCACCTTGAATGAAATACTTTAAGAAAATATGGGGTTGGAGTATCGAACCCACAAGTAGAAATATTGTGGTGCTCACATATGCAGTGCGTACTGGTTAGTGACTGTCCCCAAAAGTGTTTTACTTGCCATCATAGAGAAATGAGCCTACAAAGACAGGTTCTCAAAAGCTTGACACGCACTGAAGTGAATCATAGTTCTTTCACTCATTCAACAAATATTTACTGAGCTCCTCCTGGGGACCAGGTGTTGTGCAGGATGCTGGGGACACAACGGTGGGTGAAAAAGACAGAGTTGTTGCCTTCAATGACCTTATCTTCTAGAGGAGGATGTAGATATAAATCAGATATAGAATTACAAACTGGAGTCAGAGCTACAAAGGAGAGTGAGCAAACCACAGAGAGATCCGATCTGTGGGTCAGAGGAGGCTGCGCTGAGAAGGAAACTTCTGAGCTGGAGGGGGCAGAGACTAACTACGACGCCGTGAGAGGGGGTGAGGATGCGGGAGATGTCCTGGCAGAGGGCAAGTGCAGCAAAGAATATGCTGGGGTCAGTTCTGGGTCTAGGATAATGGCTGGCTATTAAGAACCTCTTTTATAGGAAGGCCCACTGTCCTGAGAATATTGCAGAGGGATTTTGAGATTCAACGTTGGGCTCTGGGGGCTCCAAAATCAATTCTCCCAGATAAGAAAGGTAGAAAAATGTCGCCCCAAACTTCTGAGAGAAGCAAGCTGGGTGGGCAGGTAGAAGAGGGTGCTACGCGGACAGCATCCAGGAGAACTGGCTGGTGTCCCGCTCACAAGCCAGACTGTTCAGGATTTGGCCCCGACTAGAGAAGCCTGGGCTTGATGACAGTGGAGAAACCACCCCCTCCCCCCCACCACCGAATTGATGGGGGATGGCAGCTGCAGTTGAATGTCACGAGGGGCAGGGTAGTGGCCCTGGTCTCTTTTTGGCAGCCAGTGGCTGGAGCAGTAAGAAAATGGGAGCTACAGAGAGTGGTGGAGGTGGGAGAGGCAGGAGCAGTGAGGGTAGCTGCAGCTGAGAATGAGTGAGGGGAGTCAACCCAGTGGAGAGGGCGGACCTGGGGTGCCGGGGCCTCACACGCTGCCTTCAATGTGTTGCGGGCCTGACATTAGAGATCATTGGATTTTTTATGCCCTTGACTGACCTCTAGGTTGTGAACATATGATGATAAAGCTCAACAAATACCCAGAATTGGGAGGTATGTGTGGGCAGCATGGCTCATGGTCCCTTGAAACAAGTGGCAGTCTCTTAGGGGACATTTTCAGCAGAAAATGGGGGACCGATGAGCAGCAAGCACAATGACCTCTTGGTAGAGTGAGAATTTCAGTAAGATCTGGGACATCAGAAACATCACTTGCTGTAGGCTCTGACTCTTCAGGTGCCCACCATTCCCTCGTTTTTGTAGATCCACCGATGACTGAAACACATATCAAAAGAAAAGAGGGGAGAATAGGGAAACTTTACATTTATGGTCATTTAAGGAAATGTAAATACAAGTTTCTTTAAAGCAAAATTGAAAAGCTCCTTTTATTGTTAAAAGAGTTGAACATTTTCAGTATTGGAAATGCTAAGACTCCAACTCTAAGCTGGGTACGAAGGTAAGCAGAATTAGACACAGTCCCTATCCTCATGAAACACACTGGCTAAGGGGGCAGACAGCTATTAATTAAATAATGCACTAATAGACACATAATCACACACAGACAGGACTGCAGTAAAGATGAGGGACATCTCGTGGTGAGAGCTTACGACAGGGCGAGTGATCTACCACAGGGAGTTAAGTAGGTTGCTCCTCTGAGTGACAATTAAGACAATCTGAAGGATGAGAAGGAGTTAAACAGGCAAAGAGGAGTGGAGGCAGGAGAGGGAGAGCATTTCAGACAGAGGGAACAGCATGTGTAGAGGCCCTGTGGTAGGTAGGAAAGCACAGGAACTGAAAGGCCTATGTGGTGGGAGAATGTTCTAGGAAATGGAGGTCAGAGAGGAGGGCGATACAGGGCCTATGGCTGTGTTGGGGATGTGGGTCTTTATCCTAAGAGCAGAGGGAAGCTACTGAAGGATATAAGCAGAGTTGGGTTGGGATGGGTCCAATGGTAGTTTGGGGAGACAGAAAGGAGCCTATTGCAATAGTTCAGGCACCAGATAATGTTAGTTATCACCTGACTTCTGGCACTAGGGAGATGGAGTAGAGATAGAGAGAAGTGGAGGCATTTGGTGGTAAAAGGGACAGGACTGGTGACTGACTAGAATCTGGACTTGGGGAGAAAAAGGTGTCAAGCAAGATTCCCAGGTATGTGGCCTATGGACCTGGATGAATGGTGGTCATGTTCATTGTGACAGAGATGGAACACAACCAGCAAGGCTTCCTTGTTTGTTCCTTCCATCCTCTCCCCTCCCCTCCCTTCCTCTTCTTTTTCTTTCCCTTCCCTTCTCTTTTCTCCCTCCTCATAGTTTGTCTTGGGGATAAACCATGAGTTTTAGACATCTTGAGTTGGAAGCACCATTGAGACATCCAGGTGGTGATGTTAATTAGCAGTTGGATACCGGAGTCTGTAACTTAGAAGGGGGGGCCTGGGCTGGAGAGCTGTGTGTGAGATCATTGACATATATGGTACTTGAAATATTGGGCATGAATGGACGGTTGGGGGAGAAAGCATACAGTAGGGGAGAGGGGGCCCAGGAAAGATCTTGATGGACCTCAGATTTTAACGACTGAATGGAGATGAGCCCACGAAGCAGCCAGAGCAGTAGGGTCAGAGAACGAGGAGGAAAACCAGTAGAGGGGGTTGTCCGGAAATCTAAGGGAGGAGGGTGTTTCAGGAAAGAGAGGGTGGCACACAGGGTTGAATGCTGCTGAGAGGTCAGGAATGAAGCCTGAGGATGCCCACTGGACCTGGTGAGTCAGAAGTCGCTAGATCTTGACCTTGGGGAAAGATGTCTCTGTAGAGCGATGGAGGCCAGAGTAGAAGAAGAAATACGAAGTTAGGAAATGGAGACAATGAGCATAAACAACTCTTTCTAGAAGCTTGATTATTCTATTAAAGCACGCAAAGGTGACGTTGAAACCTGTGCATTAGGATTCACTGAAGCCAGGACTATATTTCAGTGGAAGGAGAGCCATCATTTGTCAACGGGAAATTCACAAACTAACAAAACCGGTGCCCTCCTTAATGAATCTGTGGGACGTTGATTCTGGTGGGATTGCTACATATATCATGGCAGCAACAAGACAAATGTTCTTCATTTTGGGTGTGCACCTGTAAACCTAAACGACATGATCTGTAGGCGCAGAGGGTTTGGTAAACAATTACTGATACGGGGCCTTTTTAGCCTGTTCTCTGGGGAACAGGAAGTGACAGGAGGGGAGACTAACCACAGCAATGGATGTGTGCATCTGAACTCTTGACTCATAGTGTGGGTCCACAAGCAGGTCTCACCACCGTTGCCCGTGGTGCTTCAAACTGCACAGAGGCCACCTTAAAACCAAGAGGAGGGGTCTGCTAGGCACCAGGCGTTCAACCATGACAAACGAGAACTATGAAAAAACGGGCCTTTGAGGTGGAAACATACACTAAAACCCACAGCTGTGATACCCAAAGCCAAAGGCAGAGGATTATTTAAGTCATTTTGGACCTAATGCTTCAGACATTTTGACCCATTTGAAGATATTGGCAAAGATCACCTGGTACTGAATAGGAAGCAGCATACGTTTTGATCTGTATGCATACGCCCCAAATCTCCTAGCTCTAATTTGTGATACCCAAAGACTTCATTTTAGAGGCGGGTACCTCTCCTATTTTATCCTTTTTACTGGGAAAAAAGCGGATCCTGAAAAGTGGAAATATATGTCAGGAGAAAAGAGAGTGTTTGAAACTTTCAAATTGGTGTCCACGAAGGCAGGCACCTCGACGACACATCATCATGACAGCTGAGATGCCATACACGGAGAGGGTTGGTACTTAAAAACGGCTTCGGGCACACTTGAAACGTATTTATTCATAGACCTTGCATATATTACAGGGAAGGGTTTTCGGAGACGGTTATTTGACAGTGACAGTTATCTATGTTCAGACATCTGGTGCTTGTTTCTCCTCATGCCTGAGCTCTCCTTGGGTTTAAGGAGGACGACAGAGCTGCCAAAATATCTCGTTCGCGCCACAATTCACTTTAATAAATGCTGCTATCATCACGTCTTCAGAGGAGGAGGAAGAGGTGGGCCAGGCGAGGCAGGAAGCCAATGTGGGCAGGGCCGGAGGACCCCCGAGTCTCCCGGCAGAGCCACTCATTCTAGGGCTAAGAAGGCAAGCCCCTGCCCGGGGTGAATTTCGAGCCCTGGAGAAAGGACCCTCTGCGAGGAGGGCGCGAAGGCAAGGCTTACGATCACAAAACTCCCCCACCGTGCCATCCAGAATCCCTCTAATAGGAGTTAGAGATAAAATGTAAATGCTTATGGCCCTGCAGGAAGTAATTCAGAGATTTAAACTCCCCCTCAGGTGTAAATGATGCTTCCAGAAAACTGCCTGGGCCTGAAAGAGAGTGGCAGAAAGACCCACGCAGGAGGGGGAGCTGCAGTGGGGGCGTGTCCATGCAAGGCAGACACAACCCACATTTTGGCTTCCACTCAGGGCTGGGTCTGAAGGCATGGAGGCTGGGGGGCGTTGGAGAGAAACTGTGTGAGGTGGGAGTGGGCTCTTTCTACTCTTGGGAGCCTGAGCAGGGTGGCTGGGTGGTCGATAGTGGGCATGTCAAAAAGGAGCCACCATTTGGCTGCCCTCTCTGCGGGCCTCAGGCACTTGCTTTCGCAATGCTGCCCCCAATGTCTTTCCATCCGTCTTGACAACTACTGTGTCAACACAGGACCTTAAAGTTTGTTCCAAGATGCCTTTTTGGGAGCCTATGCTCTGAAATCCTGTCCACTGCCTTCACTTTCTGAAAGAAATCAAGGTGATATTTGGTGGGGACCAAACCAGGCCTAGGGGAAGGGCTCCACTGGACTCTTCTACCCTAGTTCGATATCATGGATTTAGCATTTGCACATAGCTTCTTAAATAACATTTAGGATCTTAAGAGTTTGTACGTGTCTGTGTATGCACGGACTTGCCATTATTATCTCATAACTTTTATTTCTTTTAAAAAAGAACTTTTGGGGGCTGGCCACATGGCCAAGTGGTTAAGCTTGCCTGCTCCGCTCCAGCGGCCCAGGGTTTTGCTGGTTCGGATCCTGGGCGCAGACATGGCACTGCTCATCAAGCCATGCTGAGGCGGTGTCCCACATGCCACAACTAGAAGGACTCACAACTAAAAATATACAACTATGTACCCGGGGCTTTGGGGAGAAAAAAAAATCTTAAAAAAAAAAAGTCAATGCCTTTAAAAAAAAAAAAAGAGCTTTTTTATGAGTGTCAATATAACCTAGTATTTAAGGGAGTAGGTCCTGGAACCACATGGCCAGATTTAAATTACAGCTCATGTACTTGCCAGCTGTGTGACCCTGAGCAAGTTACTCAACCTCTCTGTGCCTCACTTTCCTTATCTGTAAAATAGGCATGATAACTGTACCTGCTTCGTGGGGTTGTTATGAAGATTAAGTGAGATCCTACATGGAAAGCCAGGACAATGTCTAGCATATAGTATCACCTAATAAATGTCAACCGCTTTTGCTGGTGGTTTAGGGTTATATATACATATATCCTCCCAGCTCCCAAAGCCACAGTTCAAGATGCTCCTCTGTCCCCTGGATTTCCTCCAAACTGGCAGCTGGTTATCTTACGTTTTGTGATGTTAGCAGCTGTTGATGCTCGGGGCCTAGATCCATTAATTCACTGGGGATTGCAAAATGGTGATATTTTATCACTTATTTTTTATTTATTAATTGGGGTACTGTATTTTAAAAATGCTTCTCTTCATCTACTATTTGGTTACCCAATAGTAAAATTCAATAGAAAGGCAAGATAAATGCTAGATTCTTTCCTTTTATTTACCAATTTTGAAGATAATGACTCATTTTATGAAGATGACTATAGTATAAATAGTGGTATGAACTCATAAATAAATTTGAATGCAGCTAATGGTTTCAATCAGTTACAATTATTACCCTTTTTGAAGTTAAGATTGTCCCACCTTTGCCTGGTGGGAGCCTTTTTAAGTGGGCTCTTGCATCTTTTGACATGACTGCAGTAGTCTTTGATCACTTCCTTGCTATCCAGGCTGATCCTGTACGTTTCCTACCCCAGACCTGGAATCAGCCATTTCTCCAAGAAGCTCTAGTTTCTTTTAGTAGAAAATGGTATTTCAAGACTAAAATCTGGATACTATATTTACTCATTGCTACTATGTTGGTCATTGTTTCTAGGCCTCTTCAGTTGACAAAACTAGGATGGACAGACCAGTTGATAAATCAATCAATATGAAAGAGCTCATGAGTTCCTACTGATACTTTCAATTCAAATTCAGGACTAAAGTGTTTTATTTTTAATTCTTAGGGAGTTTTACTAGTCATGTATACTTTAGTAAGAATTAGCTAGACCCTTTCAAAATTGGCAGGTGAGAACATGTTCTCAAACAAGTTTCTGCAGCAAAGGGAAATTCAGTATAACGATACACAGGGTCCATGGACAGAAATGCAGCCAGGCCTCAGGAAGGGAGTGGAACCAGGGAAAAGAAAGTTGTCAGGGTTCAGGGCAGCCCTTCTCTACAGGGCAACTTCTTGCTTTTCTTTCTCCAGATCTACTTTCTCCACTCCATCATATATGTGGTTAATAAAAGGCAAACACTTCCAGCCAGTAGGCATTTTCATGTGTTACAAACATGGCCATTGGGGGTGGAGACAGGGATGGGAGAAGGAAGGGCAATGCCCAGGCAAGAGAGAACCTCAATAAGCCAGAGTCCATGTCATGCTGGATGTGAGGACCTTTGTAAGCTGTGGGCACAGGGAAGGCAGCTGTGGCTTGTGAAGAGAATGCAGGACCACAGGGTCTTCACCTAAGCTTTCTGTATTACATGTGTAGCTCTTTTGTTCCATTCTAAGAAGGCTGGTTCTCAAGGACAAAGGGCAGGATAAAATTAGAATATCACATTATTAATAACCTACTTTATCCCACATCACATACACAATAGTCTCAGAACAACATTAGGGGCTGGCCCTGTGGCCGAGTGGTTAAGTTCACGTGCTTCGCTGCAGGCGACCCAGTGTTTCGTTGGTTCAAATCCTGGGTGTGGACATGGCACTGCTCATCAAGCCACGCTGAGGCAGCATCCCACATGCCACAACTAGGACCCACAACAAAGAATATACAACTATGTACCGGGGGCTTTGGGGAGAAAAAGGAAAAAAATAAAATCTTTAAAAAAAAAAAAAGTAATAAAGTATTTCTTCTTTATTTAAAAAAACAAAGAACAACATTAATACTATCACCATTGATACAATTACTGAGAACAGTCAAAACTGATTATTTGCATTTGCTCTCCCCATTCTCCCCCATTTTTACAGTTGTGCTATAGCTACATTACATGAGCATATGGCCTTTACATGCTGTATTTTCTCTTTCTTAACCCTCACTCAGTCTTAATTCTATGAGTACCTGTGTATTTAATGCTTACACCAGTCCTTAGATTGATGTTTTTTAGTCATTTGGATAATCTTACTTGTGAAATTTTAAGAATATCTATGAGGGGCTGGCCTGGTGGCAGAGTGGTTAAGTTCACGCACTCTGCTTCGGTGGCCCATGGTTCACATGTTTGGATGCCGGGGGCAGACATAGCACCACTCATCAGGCATGCTGTGGTGGTGTCCCACATACAAAATAGAGGAAGATTGGCACAGATGTTAGCTCTGGGCCAATCTTCCTCACCAAAAAACAAAACAAAACAACAAACAAACAAAGAATATCTATGAAAGTTGTATTAGTCAGAGTTCTCCAGAGAAACAGAACTAATAGGATGTGTGTGTGTATGTGTATTTATTAAAAGGAATTGGCTCAGGCAATTCTGGAAGCTGAGAAATCCCAAGATCTGCAGTTGGCAAGCTAGAGACCCAGGAGAGCTCATGGCATAGGTCCAGTTCAAGGCTAGCAGGCTTGAGACTCAAGGAAGAGCCGATGTTTCAGTTTAAGTCTGAAGGCAGGAAAAGACCAATGTCCCAGCTCAAGGCCGTCAGGCAGGAGGAGCTCCCCGTGTGTCTGGGTGTGTGTGGGGAGATGTCAGCCTTTTTGTTCTATTCAGGCCTTCAGTTGATTTGATGAGGCCCTCCCACATTAGGGAGGGCAATTTGCTTTACTCAATCTACTGATTCAGTTGTTAATCTCATCCCAAAACACCCGGAATAATGTTTGACCGAATATCTGTCAAGTTGACACATAAAATTAACCATCACAAAAGTAGAGGGCAGCAAGAATTTTTGCTGCCCCTACACTCAACACACAGTCGTTCATTCTGTCTGTTAGTTCACAAGGCCAGAATCAGCAATGGTGCCAATAAATACTTCATATGAATGGCTGCAATTTATAGAGGATTACATGCATTATCCCATCTAACTCTGCAAATAGACCCCATTCTACAGATCCAGAAATGGAGGCTTCGAGAAGTGAATCCATTTACCCAGTGTCATACAGTTCGGCCTGGAAGTGGAGATTTGAACAGAGCTCCTCCATTTCCCACCCTGTGCTCTTAACCACCATGCCAGATCCTGGAAAGAACCAGGCTTACAAGGATAGAAGGCGAAGTTTTCTACTCTGTGGCTCACGGTTCCGTGGAGGGATATTTACAGGCGTTCCAAGCCTCACACTCTCTTTATGTAGATGTTGAAAGAAACAGATTTAAAATAGCAGATACGTGAGAAAAGAACCAATCTGTTTGGACCAATTTTTAGATTTGCTTACTATAATTTAAAATTTCAGGAAACTCATTTCTCCATTTCTAGAGTCAACAAATAATGGTATATGGATTATAAAAGCTATGGTACTTACCAGGAAAACAGGAGAACAATAATTTTTGACAAAATATACACACAAAAGAGTGTACATAAAATATATGTGCAGTTCGAAGAATAATAAAATAAACATTCACGTATCCACCACCCATCTCTCTACCTGAATCATACCTACTAATTTCGACTACTTCTAGAAATTAGACATTTAGTACATGTGTCTGTCTACAGGAGAGAGTCAAAATAGCAAAGCTGATTTCGGAGTGGGTTTGAGCCTCCTAGAGACTGTCTTTCCCAAAGTGGATACAGACTTGTGAAAAAAGGGATGATGTAGTCAAATAAGTTTGGAAGGACAGTGGGAGTTCTACTGTGCCCACCTTCCACTCAGATCTGCCAGACACATTAACATATCAGGAAAAAACGTCCTGCAGTGATCTTTGGATTCTGTGTAACCCTGGATTTCTCCAACATGTGTGACCACCAAACCTTTTCACAAGGCCTGTTACCACCTGGCTGCGACTTGTATTCCTCTGGGGAGATGCCAGTCCGGGCAGGAATGGAAGCGTTCCTGACCCATGATGCCAGTGACAGCGCACTTTGAATGGTACAAAACCGCTAGACTCCTGAGCCAAGTAGGAGTTCAGGAGGGAGGAGGGAATGGAGCCAAAGTTACAGCCACTGGAGTCACAGGGAGGGGCAGAGGAGGGAGCTGACACAAGATAGGCAAATTTGCTCTGCTGGTTTAAGGAAACGTTACCTTCAAGTTTGCAATTCGGGTGGTGTTTTCCAGGAGGGAGAGGTTGCCTTGAATTATGAAAAATAAAGCTTAAGATCCTGTCATTTGACTTGTGGTTTAATCAGGAAGAGCCTCTGTCTTAGTCAGTTCGGGTTTCCATAGACTGGCAGCTTAAACAACAAACTTTCATTTCTCGCAGTTCTGGAGGCTGGGGAGTCCACGATCAAGGTGCCGGCGGATTCAGCGTCTGCTGAGGGCCCTTTACCAGGTTCGTAGATGGTCACCTTCTCACTGTGTGCTCACGCGGCAGAGAGAGAGAGTTCTGGTCTCTTCCTCTTCCTCTAAGGACACTAATGCCACCACCCTCATGACCTCATCTAAACCTAATAACCTCCCGAAGGCTCCACTTCCTAACACTATTACACTGGAGGATTAAGTTCCTCTTCTCGGCGGGCTGGGGTTCGCCGCTTCAGATCCCGGGTGCGGACATGGCACTGCTTGGCAAAAGCCATGCTGTGGTAGGCATCCCACATATAAAGTAGAGGAAGATGGGCATGGATGTTAGCTCAGGGCCAGTCTTCCTCAGCAAAAAGAGGAGGATTGGCAGTAGTTAGCTCAGGGCTAATCTTCCTCAAAAAAAAAAAAAAAAAAACACCAATGATGACATTAACAATTGTTGTAAAAACATCTGTTGTGCCATTATGCTTAAGAACACAAGATATTGTGGGCTGGCCCCGTGGCCGAGTGGTTAAGTTCTCACGCTGCACTTCAGCGGCCCAGGGTTTCACATGGTTCAGATCCTGGTCGTGGACATAGCACCGCTCATCAGCGTCCCACACAGCAGAACTAGAAGGACCTACAACTAGAATATACAACCATGTACTGGGAGACTTTGGGGAGAAGAGGAAAAAAAAGAAGATTGAACAAAATGTGTCAATGCTTTGTAAGCGGCTCCCCAACCTGCTTGGAACACTCACAGTAAAACTTCATCACCAGACTCCCACACCTGACGTGATGAGGCAGGGACAATTAAAAATGACACTTGTCCTGCCCCTGTGGGGTTTACAGTCTGAGATAGGCCACTGGGGACCCAAACAGATAAAGAGGACAAGTTTTGAGAAAAGCAGACATCCATTTTAGGCAAAACTCCCCTACAGCTATAATCAGTTAGTGGAATGTCACTCTTTGTAATAAAGCCTTCAAGGGTCCAGAGAAGGAGAGCAATTATTTCTGCCAAAGTGTCAATAGCAGTAGCTGAAAAGTCCAACAGCAACAATGTTAAGTAACAATAAGGCCAGCTTTGTATTCCTGGAGTTCCTTTGGCTTTTATGCCTGTGTGTGAATTCCCTTTGCATCATGACAAATTGACTGCTCACGGCCATCACTCTTGAACTTTCTGGAACATGTGATCAGGAGCCCAATCTGCAGGTACCCAGGACCCCTCAGATGTCAGAGCCGCAACCAGATAAAAATGCTTGGAGGCAGACACTCACAGTTCCAGAGGCCTCTCAGCACCTCAAATGCCATCCTGGGATTCTGTGACCATAGGTCAAGAACTCCTGGTCTACCAATGGCATTTTTTGCAGAAATAGAAAAAAATCCTAAAATTCATACGGAATCTTAAAGGACCCTGAAGAGTCAAAACAATTTTGAGAAAGAAGAACAAAGCTGGAGGACTCACATTTCTTGATTTCAAAACATGTTACAAAGCTATAGTAATCAAAACAGTATGGTACCGAGGCTGGCCCAGTAGCGTAGCAGTTAAGTTCATGTGCTTCGCTTTGGCAGCCCCTGGGGTTCACCAGTTTGGATCCTGGGCATGGACCTAGCACCACTTATCAAGCCATGCTGTGGTAGGTGTCCCACATATAAAATAGAGGAAGATTGGCACAGATGTTAGCTCAGGGCCAGTCTTCCTCAGCAAAAAGAGGGGGATTGGCAGCAGATTTTAGCTCAGGGCTAATCTTCCTCAAAAAAAAAGAAAAAAAACACAGTATGGTACTGGCCTAAAGACAGACATATAGACCAATGGAACAGAATAGAGAGCCCAGAAACAAACTGTCACAGATACACTCAAATGATTTTCAACAAGGGTGCCAAGACAACACAATGGAGAAAGGACAGTCTTTCAACAAAGGGTGTTGGGAAAGCTGGATATACACAGGCAAAAGAATCAAGATGGATCCTTACCTTATACCATCAACAAAATTAATTCAAAATAGGTTAAAAACCTAACTGTAAGACCTGAAGCTGTAAATATCCTAGAAAAAAACATAGGAGGAAACTTTCACACCACTAAATGGGCAATGCTTTCATTTTTTTTTTTATTGAGGTAACACTGGTTTATAACATTATATAAATTTCAGGTGTACATCATTATGTTTTGATTTCTGTGTAGTTTACATCGCGTTCCTCACTCAAAGACTAATTAGCATCCATCACCATAACACATGTGCCTGGTCACCCCTCTCACTCTCCTCCCTCTCCCCTTCCCCTCTGGTAATCACCAATCCAATCTCTGTCTCTGTGTGATTGTTTGTTGTTGTTTTTATCTTCTATTTATGAGAGAGATCATATGGTACTTGACTTTCTCCCTCTGATTTATTTTACTTAGCATAATACCCTTAAGATCCATACATGTTGTTGGAAATGGGACAATTTCATCTTTTTCGTGGCTGAGTAGTATTCCATTGTGTATATATACCACATCTTCTTTATCCATTCTTCCCCTGATGGGCACTTAGGTTGCTTCCAATTCTTTTTTTTTTTTTTTTGTGGTGAAGATTAACCCTCAGCCAACATCTACCACCAATCCTCCTCTTTTTGCTGAGGAAGACTGGCCCTGAGCTAACATCTGTGCCCATCTTCCTCTGCTTTTTATATGTAGGATGCCTGCCACAGCATGGCTTGAGAAGCCATGCGTAGGTCTGCACCCAGGATCTGAACCGGTGAACCCTGGGCCTCCAAAATGGAACGTGAGAACTTAACTGCTGCATCACCAGTCCAGCCCCTAGGTTGCTTCCAATTCTTCGTTATTGTGAATAAGGCTGCAATGAACACAGGGGTGCACATATGTTGATGCATTCATGTCCTCATGTTCTTTGGATAAATACCCAGCAGTGGAATAGCTGGATTGTATGGTAGTTCCATTCTTAATTTTTTGAGGAATCTCCATACTGTTTTCCCTAGTAGCTGGACCAGTTTGCACTCCCACCATCAGTGTATGAGTGTTCCCTTCTCTCCACATCCTCTCCAACACTTGTTATTTCTTGTCTTGTTAATTATAGCCATTCTGACGGCTGTGAGGTGGTATCTCATTGGGCAATGATTTCTTGGATACAAAGCCAAAAGCACAGGCAAAAAAAACTAAAGCAAAACTAGAAAAATGAGAGGATATGAAACCTAAAAAGTTCTGTGCAGCAAAGGAAACAATCAACAGAATAAAAAGGCAACCTATGGAACGGGAAAAAATATTTGCAAAGCATATATCTAAAAAGGGGTTAATATCCAGAATGTATAAAGAACTCCTACAATTCAACAACAAAACCCAAAATAACCTGATTTGAAAATGGGCAGAGGACTTGAGTAGACATTTCTCCAAAAAAGATATACAAATGACCAACAAGCATATGCAAAGATGTTCAACATCATCAATCATCAGAGAAATGCAAATGAAAACCACAGTGAGATATCACCTCACAGCCAATATGGTGGCCACTATCAAAGAACAAAACAGAAAAGAAGTGCTG
Organism: Equus asinus; assembly: GCF_041296235.1. Lineage (NCBI taxonomy): Eukaryota > Metazoa > Chordata > Mammalia > Perissodactyla > Equidae > Equus > Equus asinus. The sequence continues at coordinate 155,115,458 of NC_091791.1, forward strand.
GTGAGGATGTGGACATATTGGAACCTTGTGCACTGTCAGTGGGAAGGTAAAATGGTGCAGCTGCTGTGGAAAACAGCATGGAGGTTCCTTAAAATAATAAAAATAGATCTACCATATGATTCAGCAGTCCCACTCCTAGGTATATATCTGAAAGAATTTAAAACAGGATCTTAAAGAGATATTTGCACACCCATGTCCATTGCAGCATTATTCACAATAGCCCAAATGTAAAAACAACCTTAATGTCCATCAATGGATGAATGGATCAACAAAATGGGGTATATACCTACAATCGAATATTATTCAGGCTTAAAAAAAGAAGAAAATGTTGTCACATGCTACAACATGAAGAACCTTGAGGACATTATGCTAAGTAAATGAGTCAGTCACAAAAAGACAAGTCCTGCATGATCCCACTCATATGAGGAGCTAAAGTAGTCCAACTCAAAGAAACAGAATGTGGAACGGTGGCCAGGGGCTGGGGGAAGGGTAATAGGGAGTTCTTGTTGAACAGGTATAGTTTCAGTCATGCAAGATGAAAAAGTTCTAGAGATCTATTGTATAACAACGTGCACACGGTTAGCAATACTGTACTGTACACTTAAACATTGTTCAGAGGGTAAATTTATGTCGTGCGTTTTTTACCACACACACATAAAAAAGAGCCCCTTGTGTAGGAACCTCTTCTGATGCTGTTCCGCATGATGTTCCTCAAGGAGTATCCTCCAGCCAGGCCTTGAGAAAACCATCACTTTCCAAGTTCCTTCTAGAAAAGGAGCGAGAATGATGGGAGAGAAACCACCCTGACCTCAAGCAGTCAGGTGTGGCGACACGAGGAGCTATATTTGCAAGTAAGGGCACCACAGCACAGAGTACATCCCAGTGGGGTGGGGAGGAGGTAGTGCCAAGAGGAAGCTGCCCTGAGGAAGGGCACACCCGGGGGCAAGAGCACTGTCCAAGGCTGGCAGCCACTCCACAGGCTGTTGAGCGGCCTGGAAACAGAGTGAGGTCACCAGGACAACTGGAAGAGCCCCCACAGCAGCGGAGGGGCAGTGTGAGCAGCTGGGACTCTCAAACAGAGAGGGAGCCTTTAGTTCTGGGAACAATATTGCCATATTGAGTGGGACTCAGAGTCCAACGAAGGCTACATAGCATTTTACAACACCAACACCAGTAAATTGCTTGATATTTGATTCTCAAGAGGGTCAAAGTTAATCACCACTTTTGACTCTTTGAGACAGACTTTAAAGTTGAACCCTCTGATACTTTATAGGTTTTCTAATTTTCATGCCCTGCTACAGGAAAAAAAATTACATCTATCTATCTATCTATCTATCTATATATATACATATTTTTTCCTATGGCATGTACAGTTATATATTTTTTATATATTATATGAATATATTTTTTAAATGATAGAACTATAGAAAACATGACTTAAACGCTTTCCAGAGCAGATGAGGAAATGAAGAATATTTCATGGACACCATACGTTCAGCCCAGTCTGTCCCCTTGTCTTCAAGACAGTCTGGGCCCTGCACCTCATGATTAGCGCTTATATCACAAGAAAGTCGTACCTCAAGAAAGTCGAACACGCTCGTCGGAATAAAAACATTTATATGCTTCAGTCCTCACAATGTGGGAAAGTGACTGTGGACAAATCAAGGAACCATACACTTGGCATCTCCAGAAATTACTAGATAAATTGCTATTTAATTCTGTAGCTGGGAAGCCTCTGAAATTGAATCACTCTGATGCTTGAAGCTCTAACTCGGTCATTCTTCAGAAGAAAATGGGGTGAACTAGAGCAGGAAACATGAAGAGTTATCTGTGAGCACCGGAGCCCAGTGCGTCTCACGCCTGAGTACGTACCCCTGCTAAAGGAGAAGAAAAAACACCCAGATCTCTGGCATCGACTTGTTACTCAAGTAAGTACGAGACATGAAGCTAAAGATACTCATGCTAATAGTTACTCTACTACTGTGAAGACCAAAACCAAACTACAAATTCAAACAAAATCACAACTGAAAACAACTCAAATTAAAAGCACTAATTTTATGTGATAAATGATACCGTGTTGCTGCCACTGAATTCTGAGCATCTCACTCTGGCGCCCACTGCCAGCGTGCGGGTTCTATGAGTCCAGCACACTTTGTTTGACCAACCTCCCCACCATTTTTCTTTTCTTTTCATATTACCACATTTTACAGACTAGATCTGTCTCTGTTCTTCTATAATTAGAATGGAACCACTTGGGTGGAGCTGGTTGGCACCACCTCTGTCGTAAATGCAAACTTGGAAGCTGAGACGGTGTGGTGCTGCTGGGTTACGAGGCAGTCTTTCACGCCATCAGGAATTCCATACAGTAATTTGCTTAGGTTACCATCGACATTCAAAGTTAGGAGACTCCCCAGATACTTCCTTGGGTCTTAGTTTGACAAAAACTTTCATAGCCTAAACCTGAGGCTCTTCACCTTTTTTTGTACCACAGCCCCCTGTGGTGGTCTGGTGAAGCCTTGGAATAATATTTTGCATAAAATATACATACGATTGCAAAAGAAACCAAGAATATTGAAAATTAGCTATCAAAATACTAAAAACCAAAAATGTGATATTGATATGTGCTTCTTTATGAACACATTAAGATTCTGGTGGCAGGTCTAATAATTCTGTAATTTCTAGATAGTGATGAGTACAATTGATAGCTTGTAATATCTTCAATAACTATAAGGTGATAGAAAATATCTGTGATTTCTATAGATGACAGAGTCACCTACTTTACTAACGTCTTATAAAACTATGAATTTACAATATTTCATAAAATATTCGCTACATTTCAGAAGAGGTTAGGGAAAATAAAGATGCAACTTTTCCCTAAGTTTACCAATCCCCTGAATTCTGTCCACAGACCCCTAGGGGTCCCAAAGACCCTAGCAAGGACCTTTGGCCTAAAGCTTACCCAAACAAAACAGTTAAAGTTATACACACGAATTCACCATTAGCTGCAGGCTTGCGTGATTAAGGAGCTGCCCGCTTACGTGGACCATCCCTCTCTCTCCTTTCACCGAGGGGCATACCCGGGACTCAAACCAACACTCTTGGCCAGCGGGTCTCTGAACCTCTGTGGCACTGTACCACAAGAAGCTTAACTGTCCTGGCATGATGAGGTTCTTACCTGGATCTTCTCCTTTTACCCTTTTCTCTTCAAAGATTCACTACAGGGTGAGGTGTGTGTCCTCCCCTTGGCTCTCGGGCACCCGTCCCTGGGAGGAGTCCCATGTTCCATAACACTCTTGTGTGGCTCCCAAGCTGAGAGGAAAGGCCCTAAAGAGACTCTGCTCATCCCCTGTGAAGACGAAGGTAACTCCCCAGAGCACAAGGACCTCCTTGGTTGTTAGGCAACCAGTCATGAGGAAGGGGGGCCAGGAGACCTCCCGAGCAAGAGACACCCGGCCAGTTCACCCTCCGGCTGAGAAGGGTGAACTGCCCTATGGTTGCTAGGCAACGAGACATAATTTAGTGATAGCGGTACCCAGAAGATTGTTATACCCTTGGTAGTGTGTGGCATGTGGGATGTGAGAGAGAGAGAGAGAGAGTGTGTGTGTGTGTGTGTGTGATGTGATGTATCGTTTCCCCTGAAGGTCTAGAAGGCAGCAGAAAAAGTCAAATTTCTGAAACAGCAGAACGGGGCTTTTGGGGGTTCCAGCTAGAGCTGACTATGGAGACCCAGGCTTACTGCAGAGTAAGTTGGAGGTGTCCCCTCCCCTGGGATATCCCTCTTTTTCCCACACCAGGTCCTGCCAAAATCTGCTCTCCATTCATGGTCAAGGTGCTAAAAGGGGCTGATAAACGAATCCATCCTAAGACCCCTACTGACAAGACTTCACAGCTGCTCCTGGCACCACAGGGGATGAAGACAGACCCAAGAAGCAAGCTCTCTGCATCCAATCCCGGTTCAGCTTCTCACAGCTCTGTGACAGGCCTCTCTGAGCCTCAGCCTTCATTTCTGCAAAAGGGAGTAGTAAAATCCATCAGAGGGTCACTGGGAACACTCAACGTGAGAGCCAACCTGAATCTAACCATGAGGAAATCACCAGAATATCCAAACTGAGGGACATTCTGCAAAACAACTGATGTGAATGCTTAAAAATGTCAATGGCATAAAAGATCAAAAAAAAAAAAGGTGGGAGACTGTTTTACAGGAAAGAGACTAAGAAGCCATGACAACTAAATACAGTGCATGATCCTTGATTGGATTTTTTTAAAAAAAAAGGTCAAAAGACATTATCTGGACAATTGGGAAAATTTGAATATGGACTTACATAATACTGTTGTATTAATGTAAAATGTCTTTTAATTACGGTATTGGATCACACAGCAGAATGTTCTTCTCCTTAGGAAATACACTTTGAAATATTTTGGGGGTGAACCATCACCCCCCATGTCTGTAATCTGTTCTGAAATGGTTCAGCAAACCTACATCCACAGAAAGAAAAAACAAATGTGGCAAAATGTAAACTGGTGAATCTAGGACCAAGAGTGTTCATCGTACTATTTTTATAACTTTTTTGTAGGTTTGAACATTCTCAAAATAAAAATAGGAGAAAAGATATGCAGACATCTCTTCGCACAGGGCCTGGCACAAAGAAGCAGTTAATAAATGATAGCTTCTTACTATGATTATTTGACTTTTGCATCTCTGTGGGGATGATTTCTTAAACCAAAAGAATGACTGTAGAACAGGGGGATGACAGGATCTGGCATGGGATGGTGACAGGACTCGGGGTGCTGGAGCCTTAGTGGAGCCTCCTCCACTTTGCTGGGCCACTCAAGGGGTGATGACAGTGTTCCTGACACTCTGAGCAGAGAATGACTGGGCCCAGGCTGTCGGCCACGTTCAGAGCCTGGCCTTCAGACTTCTCTGTGGAAGGTAAGAAATTGGAGGTGGAAATGGCAGTTTTAATCCCAGGCGTGGTGGAGGCAGCCTCCCCGGGCGCAGAACTTGGAGAGCAGACGGTACCTTGTGAGAATGAGAAAGAGGTGCTCCTTCCTCTGGGAGACCCAGCCTGAGTCTGAGCACCCGCAGCCCAGCGGCACACAACAGCCCTGATTAATCCCTTCTGTGTAATATTAGCTCCCATTTATTGAGTGCCAGGCATGCTCTGTGATTTACTTTGAAACCTCACAACAACTCTTCAGGATAGATGTTATTTAGCTTGTTTCGGTTGTGGGGAAACAGGCTTGGAAAGGTTGAGAGGCTTGTTGGATTGGCCCATCTAGTAAGTCTGAGCAAGAGAGCAAGGATCTGAATCCAGCACTTCCTGACTCCTAGGCTCTCAGTCTACTGACGCCCTCCAGCCTTCTGTTTGTGCAGTTTTATACTGTGCAAAAACTCCTTTCCTCACGTGGTCTGCAAGTCCCTGTAAGGTAGTGAAGGTGACCGGTGAGGAAACTGAGACTTAGAGAAGGGACTTGCTCAAGATCATCAGAGGCTTGTGGCACACTCTGGACTGAAACACAAAAATTGGGTCACTCTGAGTCCTTAACACCCCAAGGGACTCCCTCCCTAGTAACCACTGGAGGCTGAGACCCATCTCCTCTAGGAAGCCTGGATGGGTCAGGAACAAATGAACTCCGCCCCCTTTTACCTCTGCTTTAGGGAAGCCATTTGATTGCTGAAAGTTCCTCCCTTCAGGGAATTCCCATGGTCACTCCTCAACTCCTGGGCTCCTTTCTTGGTTCTACTTTTCATGACATCTGTCTCTCACCTGGCTATGCTCCTGCCAGTCCAGGTGGCACCCCTTCCCTCCTGTTTGTCAGCATGCCCAGGACCCAGCCCTACCTGGGCCTCTTCCTCCTTCTAGGACCCCAAATCTCTACCATTGCTTCTGTAGTGGAACATCTCTCCTTCCAGTCTTCTCCTTTTAAGAAGCACTATGCTAACCAGCAGATGTCCATTGTGACTCACGATTTCTCTTCCTGCAGAAGGTCCTCTTCCTCTATTCCCCTTGCTGCCATCTGCCCATCCATCCATACATGTTCTCCAAAATCCACCAATCCATCCATCCATCCAACTACTTATCTATCTACACACACACACACCATTTACACATATACTCACTCACACACACACCTATCTATCCATTCATCCATCCATCCATGTGTTCATCCATTCAGTCATCTGACCTTCTACTTATTCAATCTTTATTGAGCACCTATTATGTACTAAATACAAAGAGAAACAAAGCCTGGCCCTTGTCTTTGGGAAACTCTCAGTCTACAGGGCAGGGACAGACTAGTAACACCATGGGATGAAAGCTCCGCTAGAAGTGTGTAGTAGGGACCACAGAACTTTAGAGGAGGAAGGAGCTAATTGGTCAGTAGCTGAGAAAAGCCTCAGGGAGGGCCAGACATCTGAGCTGTGACTATGAGTCCCCTATCTTGTTCTATTCCTCCTCTGTGCCCATCGCTCCCTCATCCCTCCATCTATTAACTTTATCTGTGGGTTCTTGGGCTAAGGGTAGTCTCAGTGAACAAAAATCAAGGATTCCTCCCCAAAAGTTGCACAGGGCTGGCTTTCCTGCTTTAGTTAGGCCAGCTCTCTCTTTCGTCTATCAGATCAGCTCTCTTTTTATTACCGGACACTTGCACCCAGGCAGCAGGAGACGCCCCTTCCATGGACTAGCCTGCCACTGTATCCAGCAGCTTCTGTAGAAGAGGCTTATTAAGGCTTCTCATTAGGGGCAGAAGGTGAGAGGGTCAGGCATGCCTGGGTCACCAGTGGTCAGCTGACCCCCAGTTCGGCTTAGCTCTTCAACCAGAAAGCCTTGCCCCATTCCCCTGACCCCTGCGCAACCAACCTCACCATTCTTGGGCCTGCCTCAAGTGCCTTCCTTCAGGCAGCCTGTGGCCCCTCACAGCGGCACACTTAGGGGCCAGCCCGATCTCCAGCTCCATGGACACCTCTGCTCTAATGGTTCCTCTGACCAAAGTGCCTGGACTCTTGGGACTCTGCTGCCCCTGGGGCTCTGGTGGTGTTCCAAGAGGCAACTCAATATCTCCAGGGCTAAGGACAGAGAAATGATCCAGTGGATGCCTGATGACCTCCTGCCCCCTTGGCTTCTGTGAGGTTGAATATCTGGTTCCCACCAACTGCAAACAGTCACTGAGTCAGCAGGTCTGGGGGCTCTGCTGGGCCAGTGGCAGGAATGGCACCACAAGCTCTTCCTTCCCCAGCTCCTGAAGTCCCGTTATGTCCTTCTGCCCTCCAAAGTCCCACCGCAAGGCTGAGCTGGCACAGTTTTCTTGTGGGAGGGTTGAGGAGCAGGGGCGACCTGGTCTGACCTTGGTCCTCCTTGTCCCCTCACAATGGTGCAATCAGGACTGATGCTGTGATCCTCTTTCCCTCTATGGAGACTCCTCTGCAGCTGGGTCCAGGACCAGGCGGAAATAAGCTAAAGAGCTCAGGAGGAGGATGCTACAGAAGACTTGGTACTGCTCTGCATATGGGTCGCTGGAACTTCACTTCCCTCTCAGGCCGCCCCTGGCATTTAAGTCCAGGGGGATGATCACACTGGGAGGAAGCCTGGACTATATCCCCTGGGAGGTCTGGGGCTTCAGCATCCAGACTCAACCTCTGGGTGAGTCTGCTCTTACCTGAAAGGATGTGAGCCTATGAGAGGTGGAAGCTAGGCAGAGGTGATCATCAATATCTACCTAATTAATGACAATGACACAAACCAAAGATAATCAAAACCTGCAATGAATTGAGTAAACTGCCAAGAAAAAACCCTGACAATTATAGGATGGGCTTTTGGGCACAGTGATGGCACCTGTCCTCCAATGCCCAAATGAGGGCAGGGGCTTTATTCCTGATAAAGACAGGAGTGACCATGGGGGAAGAGTCTAGTTCAGGATCTCTCAGACATCTAGAGGCTCTTGCATGGCCAACAGCTGTTTTCTGGCTGTTGAAAAGGTCATTATGTCAACTGAACCTATGGGACCAATGTCCATATGTCAGAGTGGCCAAGTTAGGTCTGTATGGCAGCTGCTGAGGTGTCCTACTCACATCTCCCTTCAAGAGAACCTGCTGTGAGATGTGTAATTGGCTGACAGTCCCTAGCTGCTCTACATCTTTCCATCTGCCTCAATGTTCGTGTCCTCCGACTTCAGCCCAATGGAGGACTCCTCCAATAGGCCATCTTTGCTCCGAATTCCCCACTGGCCTTGCTGACACTTTCTTAGAGCTGCACTGTAACCTGAGACTCTTCCCACCCAATTCTTCCTTCCCTCTCTCCTTTCACATGTGTCAGGCTCTCCCTGCCTACTCCTGCTCCCCTCCCCCTTTATCCTTCACAGCTGTTTACTCCTATAAATCTCTTGCACATCTAATTCTGTCTTGGCATCTGTTTCTCAAAAGACCCAAACAAAAGTCTAGTATGTTCATGGTCCGGATCCAGCACTACTGGAAGGTTGATTCTCAGGGTGGGCAAATCTGGGGAATTTTGTAATAGCTGGAGAGAGGGCTGTGGACAGAATCACTTGAGCGTTGAGACGGAGGGCTGGAGAAGGGTGCAAAAATCAGAGAAAATGAACACAATGTTCATCAGCAAATGCAATGAGCTGGATAACTTACAATGCACGTTCACTGACGGAGGAGAAAACATTAGATGGTTTTAATTCCAACACCATCATCTCTTTGGCCAAGTCACTTAGGCTTAATTTCCTCATCTATAAAATGGGAATAATTTAGGGGCCGGCCCTGTGGCAGAGTGGTTAAGTTCACACACTCTACTTCAGCGGCCCTGGGTTTTGCAGGTTCGGATCCTGGGCGAGGACATGGCACCGCTCATCAGGCCATGCTGAGACAGGCATCCCACAGGCCACAACTAGAAGGACCCACAACTAAAAATACATAACTATGTACCAGGGGGCTTTGGGGAGAAAAAGGAAAAAATTTAAAAATCTTAAAGAAAAAAAGAAAGGGGAATAATTTAACTTACTTTGCTGGGTGGTTGTAAGAACGAAGAGGATGATGCATGTAAAGTACTTAGCAGGGTGCCTGGCACAGGAGCTCTCAATCCAGAGTAGCTATTGTTAATTATTAGTATTTTGCTTTAGGAAAAGAAAGAATGCCTTTCCTCTTGCTTGAAGCCAGGTATGGGCTGGTTCAATAAGAAAAGCACCAGATCCACTCTGGGAGGGGCCCTGGGGGTTTGGCCCCCTCTGGTGATGGGCCCCTGGGAAAGGCAAGTGTTCTGCATGCACCCAGGGGGGAGGGTCAGCTGCTCCACTCAGACCTTGTTGCTTCTGGCTGAGGGCCTGTGTGGGACCCTCCTGGAGGGAGGGGACAGAGGTGGGAGAGAGAAGGGGAGGGGAAAGGACCTCAGAATTTAAGGTGAGGTGGTTTCTGGTCGGTAGCTTCAGATAGGATGAAAAATGGATCAGAATTGGAGCCTGGAAGTGGAAGGCCAGGCTTTGGGCTCCTCCTCTTTCCTTTGTTCATTGCCCTCAGCTGGTGAGAGAAGTTAAAGCACTGCCAGCCCCATCCCGCTGTGCCCAGGAGGACTGGGTTGTCCATGATGGAGCGAGTTCTAAAGTGGACCCTTGTCCTCACAGGTGCCAGGCAGTGGCGAGGGCTTGGCCGTGTGGGGATGAGAGCAGACCCAGTAAAAAGGGGGAAGTCCAAGAAGACAGGTGTTCAGGCCTGAGAATGCTCCTGTCCTGCCCCTGGTGACCCAGAGCCTGCCACACACCCCCAGCTCTGGCCTGATTGTCCAGCATAAGACAGGCCCCAGTTTGGCTAGCTGGACCCCCACAACTCTCTGCTGTCTCCTTCTCAGCTGCTTTTAAGAAGACCAGTTTCCTGAAAGGAAGGGTAGATGACAAAGTAAGTTCCTCAGGAGCTGACCCTAGGGAAGAAAATGACACTAGGTGGCAGTTTATCTCAGCAGTCCGTCTCCCTTTTACCTCCAGCCCTCCTCCCCACACCACACGTGTTGCGTTCTGGCTGTCAGGATGCTCTGCGGCCTGGCACTCTTTTCTGCCTGGGAGGAGAGTAGCCAATAAGCTAACCACATTAAGGACTTCATTTGTCTCCCACTCCTCCAGGGCAGGGACTGGTAAATGTCAGCTGGGCTGAACTGGATTCTCTGCAAATGAAGGAATGAAAGAACTGAGGGAGAACGGGTGCAAACCCCCTACATACAACCTCATCCACCCCTCCTCCTCTTCCTACTCCTATTCCCTCCTCTCTCCACCCCCACCTTCCACAGTGCCCCTGTTGGGGGCGGGATACTTACTCTCTCTGTGCCAGATTCCGTGTCTGTAAAACTGAATAACACCCGTGGTATCGGGCTGTTGTGAGGTTTAAGTGAGATGAGGTCAACATAACAGCTGGCCCAGCATTTTCTGGGTCCCGCGCTGAAGGCCCTTGTGAGGGGGATGGAGTAGCTGCTGTGGGTCTGGGGAGGCAGTTCCTGGCCAAGGAGGAAGAAGCTAGGGGCAGGGTGGGGATGGGGGGCTTCCAAGGGGACGGAAGCTCAGAAGAGGACTGACTGGTTGGCAGAGGAAGTGAACCCACGCGTCAAAGGGGCTCTGCCCAGAGGCAGCTCTGGTCTCTATCGCTGAGTGGACACAGTGTCCTGGCTTCTCTCCTGTCCCCACAGGCTCCTGGTGGATCAGGTGTTCAACTAGCATTTCAAAGAACATCCATTGAGCCAGGTGCTGGGATGGGCCTTTTTACTCGTTTTGTCTATATAAGACAGGTGTTATTGTTCCCATGATACAGTGGGGCACTTGGGGGCTCAGAGAAGTGGTCAGCCAGCTGGTGAGAAGTAGAGGTGGGGCTTGTTTGGTCTGGTGATTCCAAGCACAGTGCTCTCTGTCCTGCAGTAAGATGTACACCTTGGTTCTGCTGGGCCATCTGCATGCCTACTGTGTGCCAGCCCCTTGGACTAGGTTCTGGGAATGTCAGGTGAACAAGACAGACACAGTCTCAACTTCACACAATTCACAATCTCATTTGGGGAGGCTGACAAGTAATGGGGCAGTTACAACACAGCACGCTAACTGCTATCTGAAGTGAAGTCCCCAGACCAGGTGACCTTGAAGAGGGGCATCTGACCCAGACAGGTGATCAGGTAAGGCCTCCTAGTAAGTCATGGCAGAGAACCATGAGTGCCCCTAGAAGCCCCACCCCCCAAATTCCTCCTCCAAAATCAGGGCAATAGCAAAGTTAGGCATAAGTGGCATCTGCAAGGGGGCCCTTCCCACCTCCCTCCCTCACTCCCTCTGGCACCGCCTCTCACCAGTGTCTCAGGTCCCTGAAGTATAGGTGTTTCCACTGTGGGTGTATGAAATAGACCAAGAGGGCAGAGCCAGCTCTGGCCTTGCATCTCTCCCATGGGCACAGCAGGTGCAGCCACTCCGTTCCCCATCCCCTGGTGGGCCTGGGATCTCAGAAGAGCAGTGGGGGAACAGGTCACATTGAGGCCTATCCTCTACTGCCCTGACCCTATTCCTCCCACATAGCCCACAACTTCTTCTGGAACTAAGTTGGCAAGAACCTGTCCCTCGCTCAGCTTCCCTGCCTTCCTTGTAATTCTCAATGCCAGGAATAACCTCCCTTGCTCACATGATGACCTCCTTTTTCATCTGGGGGCCTCCTCAATCAAGAAGTATTCCTGCCTAGGAGGAGAAGGAGTTGATGTCTCATCCCGGCCCCCTGCTTCGGGAATAATCCCTGTAGGTGTGCTATGGACCTGGGGCCATTCCTAAAGGGGCTGGTCCATTGGTGGCATCCTAGAAGCTGAGTCTGTGATCTGGCACGGCCTATGGGAAGCCCCCAAAGGCTCCATGGCCCGGCAATGGCCCACCGGACCGGCCTAAGCAAGTTACCCTTTGTCTTTCTTTCTCTTTGTCTCACTTTCTCTCCCTGAAGCTCCCGCTCCTTACCTGGGAAGACAGACACGGAGACTTGCTGGACCCACAGGAGCTCAGAGGGAGAATCAGAGACAGAGACGCTGACTTTGTACACAAAACAGCTTTATTAAAAATTCAGCTATTAATAAAACAAAGGCTTCACAAGGGTTCTATCAAAAAGTACAAATTTTAAATAAATGCGTCAGAAAACTGGTAACCAGATACACCAACCAGTCACAACCTTGAGGGAAGGGAGGAGGTGCCCAGAACCCCAAGAAGAGGCTAGGTGCAGGGGTCTTTGGATGCCTGTGGGCCGGGTCCTGGAGCTACCAGGCAAGGGCCCTGACAGTTTTCCTGTCCTTGGAAAAATGGGTCTTTACTTGTCAAGTGTAGGAAATTCTCAGTCTGAAGCAGAAAGGCACAGAAGTCATTGATAAGGCACTTGTGACTCCAGCCCTTAGGCACACAGAGTGGATGAATGGGCAGTCAGAACCATAGGGCTCCCGGCTCTGGCTGTGCTCCTGATTGGTGCCACCTCTGGGTTTGGCCCCAGCTTAAATTAAGGTGGACCACGTGGACGGCATAATCCCTGCAGCCAGGGGCCTGGAGTCGGTCTTTAGAACAGATGTGTTTGTTGCTTCACTGGCAAACTGGTGTCTGGCCCCGCCAGGGCAAGAAGGATCACACTGGCCCCCAAGGAATCCCCTCAGTGGGGACACCAGGCCTCCTGTCCAATCCTGTTCACTGAGCCACTGTGGGCACCCACCTTAGACGAGGAACTCCCTGGCATCTAGGCATCTGGAGAAGCCCCAGACCCCAGAGCCAAGGTTTCTCTGGATGGCAGGCAGCGGCCCAAGAAGCTGGCATTGTCGAAATCAGTCTCCAACAGCTGCTGGCCCATACCCATGGTCATTGGTGGCAGGCCTCCCTGGTGACATTAGGCAGTGGGTAAGCGAAGAGGGAGAAGTCCAGGATGTACTTAGGTAGCACGTCCTGCAGCAGGGCCCGGGGAGCACTGCACAGGTGGTAGTGCAGGCTTTCAGGGCTGGCCGGCCGGTACCAGGACTGGCGAGCTGGGAATCGCACATGGGGCGGTGCCTGCACCCACTCCAGCACCTGGTTGGCATCAGCCTCCAGCCTCTCATAGGAGCCTACAAAGTCATAGCGCACCGCACAAGGCTGGCACAGGTGGTACACGGGCATCCAATGCTCATTCATGCGCTCAGGGTCCTCGTCCACCAGGTATCTCAGAAACTCCGGGAAGGTGACATCATCCCCTGCGGGGCTGGGGCCCGCTCCAGCCCTGTACCGCCGCACGATCTCAGCGCCATAGCGCTGTTGGTACTCTCGGATCTCGCCAAACTTGTTGCGGTAAGCAGAGAGGAGGCGCTCCAAGGGGTCCCGCACAAACAGGAACTTGAAGTAGTGCTGCAGGCGGTAGCGAATCTCCTCAGGCCGCAGGTCTGCTAGGAACACCAGATCATTGCGGTGGTCCATCTTGAGGCGGACGTCCACGCTGTCCAGGACGCCGGCCAGCACCTTCAGCACCCGCTTCCAGTTAGAGCAAGCCACCTTGGGGACGTAGCAGTACAGGAAGCGGTAGCGGTCACTCACGAGGATGTGGCGTAGCAGGGTGCGCCGCTGCCCCACTGGCAAGTCCCAGGGGTCCCGCGGCATGCCTGGTTGTCCGCACACTGCCCGCAAGGTCCGATTCCGGACGTCCTGCCTCACCTGCAAGTCCGAGTCCCCAGCATCCAGGGACAGCCTCCCAGGCCTGAGGACTGTCCCGCGCCAGGCCACACCCTCGCGATTTGGAGGGTGCAGGGGAAGGGGCTTCATCTCGGCCAGGATGCCCCGCTCGATCATGAGCAGCAGCCCGCTGGAGGCCACGATCACCGCGAACATCAGCATGGACGGCAGCAGCAGGGGCGGCCCCCCCAGCCCCGCCCGGGCCCTGCCCAGTGGGGGCCGCCTCAGCGCCCGGCCCAGGGGCTCGGCGCCATTTGGGGCTGCCAGCGGGGTCAGCGGGCGGGGGAACATGGTGCTCCCGGGGTGGGGGCCTGCGCGGGCAGCCCGATCCGAGGGCCGCCCGGGAGGCGGGCTCGGGCTGGGGGCGGGAGCCGAGGGTTGGACCCGCAGCGCCGGGCGGGGGTCGAAGAGGGGAGCGCGGGCGGGAGGGTTGGCGCGCGCGGGGGTGGCCGGCTCCCGGGCTGCGGCGCCGGAGCGGGCGGCGGGCGGCGGGCGGGCGGGCGCGGCGAGGGACCAGGGCCGGATGTCCCGCCCGGCAGCTCTCCGCCCCCAGCCCCGCCGTGACACAGGCGCGGGGGCGGGCCCAGGCCGGGGGCGGGGAGAGGGGCGGGCGTCCCCGCAGGGAGCGGGCTACCAGGGAGCGTGCAGACCCCTACCCGGGAGAGGGCGCCTGAACCAGGGCCGCCCTAGTCCTCCGGGCTTCGGGGACAAAAGCTCGCAAGGCTCTGAAGGCAGAAAAGACCCGGGCCGCGGCGCCCTCTCTTGCGCAGCGCGTGCCCTCAGGGAGCTGGATGGAGAGGGCCTGCGCCCAACACCCTGCCGCTCGCTCCGGCCTGGCCGAGCCCTTCCTCCCGCGGCGGGGGCCCCCAGCAGAGCTCTCTGCGAGTCCAAACTTTGGAGAGGCCCGTCTCTCTCGCTGGAAGCAGAGTCCCCAGTGTGCTCCCCCTGCCCACCCTGTCCTGCCCGCTCCAGTAAAGAGGAACAAGACTGTCGAGCACTGACCAATGGCTCATCTCCATGGTGACCCTTAGATTTAACAGTACGTGGTGGATTACGGTGTTTATCCACTGGGTAATGCTGAAATGTCTGGAAATGGAATCTTCTCCCCTCATCTGCCTTCCCTTCCCCAGGTCTGGAGAGGTGGGATACCTGGGACACTCTCTGGTGAGAGGCCAATGACAGGTCGGTGCCTTGTGACCACTGGTGTGGCCAGCACACGTTTTGAAGGGTGAGGGGCTGGGGGCACAAAGCAGGAGCCTTCTTTGCCTGGAGCCAAACATGTGCTCAACAGCCAGTGACGTAGGCTAGAGGCAGCTATGGGAATGCCTGTGCCCACCTGAACTGGGCACCTAGCTAAGCATCCAGACCTCACCCTGTTATGTGTGGGAGCCAGTGAGGCTCTGAAGCAGAGTAGTTATGCGATCAGAGTCCACAGTTACCAAGGCAGGTGTCTGTTCAGTGTCTTGTATTCTCTCCTTCAGTTGTTACAGTCACCCTGTGACTAACATCCTGGGAGGTAGGTACTATGGGCAATCGCACGGTACAGCTGAAGAAACAGAGGCTCAGGGAAGCTGAGACTCTCTCTGGATCGGTCTGATTCTAAAACCTAAGTTCCTAATTATGATCCTTCAGAGATTAATGGAGTACAAACATGGAAGGGTGGGAAGAGAGGAAGCAGCTGACCCCAGGGAGTGATGAAATAGGAGAAGATGCCAGAGGCTTTGAGTCTAGTGGGAGAGTGGAGCTACCACTGATCAGATGAATTCAGAAAGGATGAGGGGCTCTGAGGGATGAGCCGAAGCTAGAGGGCTCATGGGTTTCCTCCAAGCCCCATCCTTGTAATGTGAGAGCACAAAGGATGAGCAAGAGGAAGGAATGGAAACCCTGGAGGCCTTCCAGCTCCTTAGAGTAGGCTCCCTGCATTCCACTGTCTGAATGCTGGGGTGCACCTCAGGATGCACCGTTCACTGCTAGAGAAATTAGCGTTAAGGTTCAGCCTTCACCCAACTGCTTCCTGCCTCCAATAGCACTGAAGGTAGACTGCTGGTGGTGGAATTATTTTCTACTGAAATCTTTCGTTTGTTTGTTTTAAACAGTAAGTACATCTTTTGTACTAGGAAAGGGAAAAAAAAACCTTTGAAAAGTTTTTGATAACTTGGCCACATGCACTCATTTCTCTGAACAGTTTTCTGCGTTAGCAGTCACAGAGAAGGAGTCTGAGTGCAGGAACAGCCACTTAGTGGGGGGGAATCCTTGGGCAAGGTACTTGTCTCCACACCAGTTTCCTGTCTGTAAAATAATAGGATATAACCCATATCATGGGACTCCTGTGGGCAGCACACTGATGGCAGTGCTATAGTCCATGGTGGTGTTCATGCCACTGAAAGCCTCAGTGGAAACGCACCTGCCCAGATTTCCTTACCAAGATGCAGAAGAGGGTAGAGCAGCCATGCTTTGCCTCCTAGGAGTCCCCATGGCCTTAGAATTGCCCCACCTTGAGCACAGTCAACAGAGGCTTTGTGGCTGGGGCTGGTGTGAGCTGGGGTCCAGGCAGTCACAAACCCTTGGCCCCATGAAATGGTCTTCACTCCCTCAGCAAGGAGTGCCAGTTGCTAGATATGAGGCCCTGGGACAGTTTTTGCTAGCCAGTTCCAAGAGCATGACCCAAGGTGACAAGATGATAGCCTCACCATGCACCTACTCAGCGACCAGCTCCTAGGTCAGTGACCAGGGGAGGGCTGGCAAGCCAAGGATTTCACAGTCCAGGCAGGTGGCTCTGGCCACCACGATGCCAGGAAGTCAACTATAAGCTCCCACTCCCGCCGCCTCTCCTCCTCCCTCTGATTTTTCCTGCCCTCTCTGCTTACTGCCTCAGTGAGCCCCTGCACTGTAAGGGTTAAGAGGGATCCCCAAAATAGAGTGGTGAACCCCTTGCACCACACACAAAGACGACAGGACACACAGGAAATGATCCTTTTCTAAATCAATACAATTTCTCAAATTTATTTATTTTTCTTAAAGAAGTACTTCTAATCTCTGTCAAAAGGGAGGTGAGGAAAGGTCCTCCCTCCCTTGTAAACACTGAAATACAGATCTGAGAAACCAGGGTCGACACACACAAAAAGTGCATTTTACAAAATATCAACTAAAATATATTTTACATGAATTATGCTTCCATTGAAATTCTACCAGCTGCATTTTCAGGTTCGAAAAAATATTTCCACATCTAAGAGATTTCAAAAGCATTTAAGTTCTGGGCAGCAGACCCTGCCTCCTGGGAGGAGGGACCTTGATCTCCTCTCCTGCTGGGTGAGGCTGGGCCCCTTGGCAGCAAGGGCTCAGCACCTGGGAATGAGCTGGCTCCAAGGCTGGCTCTTCAGAACCCCCATGGCCACTCTCACCAGCCTCTCTTACTGCCTGGCCCTCCCGGACTGATGATGCCTTCCTCTAACCAGCTTATTCAATACAAGGGGACCCAAGTCCCTTCCCTCCGGTTTTGGGATTGGGCTTCCCATGTGTAAATTCACCTCAGAAGCCCCGAGGCCTCCGCCCTCCCAGCCCAGTGGCCAATCAGGAGCAGCAGGTCTTCTCTGGGCAGCACGGGGGAGGGGGTTGCTCGGAGGGGGTGCCCTCACGATTGATTCGCTTCTACCTCCCTCTCCAGCTCCTGTCCTCACCAGCGCCACCTCCTCAGCCTGCTGGGTCTATGTCTGCCTCTCCGTAGGGGAGGAGGACTCAATGCTGCCCTCCTTGTCTTCTGTCCCCAAGGGTGTACCCCATGGGAGTGCTCACGAGCAGGTTCCCAGCACCAGGCCCAAGCCACGCTGTGTCCCTCTCCCTCCGTCTCCAACCATGCTCCTCTTTGGTACAAATAGGAAAGAACCGGGCTGCTCCAGCTCCCTCACAGAGAGCCCCAGGGCCAGGGTCTAGCCCTGGCAAGGACAGCAGGGAGCTGGCTGAGCCTCCTAATCTACTCTGGGGAGCAGCATGAGGTGAGAAGAGGGCCCCTGGGCAACTGGAACAAACTGAAAATGCAGGTCCTTAGCTCCTAGAGTGAGTGGCTGCAGCTCAGCAGGTCTGCGGACTGATACAGTGTTGATTCTCGCTGGGATGTAAATTAGTGCAATCTACAAAAGACTAGGGGAGGGGGTGGCAGGGCAAGGGGAGCCACAGCACTCCTTTGGTTTGATTTCAGGTGGGTGTGGCTTGAAGAGTCATGTGTGAAGTTCTGCAAGAGGTTTCCTAGAACCTCCAAGAGTAAGGCAAGAGGAAAAGTCTTCAATAAATCAGGTAGCAATTTTCCTTGCCCCCTGCCCCCCACCCCCTCCCAGCTCCCTTCTGCCCTGAAACGAACCCCATGTTGATCAGTTAACTTCTGGGAAGCCAGACCTGCTGGGCCACCCTCACCAGGAGGCGGACAGGAAGCTGACTCCCACAAGTGGGCCACACCCAGGACTGTGAGGGCCGGGTACCTTGTCCCAGCACCAGGGGCTACTGCAGGGGCAGAGGAGGAAAGCTAGGGAAAGGCCCCAAGTCCAGGAAAAGGAAGTCAATGCTCTGGAAGCCAGACTCTGGCTCTCTCTGCCTCAAAGGAACGAGCTCGGAGCTGTGCCGGAATCTGGGAGAGCCTGGTCCCAGGCTGATGGGGAAGCAGCGGGTCACAGTGGGTGAGGTAAAGCTGGCTCCCACTCCCCCTTGAAGGGCCCAGGGGAGGCTAAAGAAAGGCCTGTTTGGCCTGGTTCCTGAAGGACCCCCCACCCGCCCCTCCAGGGCCCCATGCCCCTCAGGCTTGGCCCAGCCTCAGGGAAGACTGCTTCTTCAGGAGTCTCTGCTCAGGGGACCACAAACAGGTACGCTGGGCCAAGCTGAGAAGCTCTGGTGCTTTTCTTATACCCTGGCCTCCCCTTCCCTCCCATGGGGCCCAGAACCCAAAGGGGCCCCTGCCCTCCCCCCCAAGAGAACCACAGGCCAGCAACCTCAGGCCCCTGTGGCCCCTTAACCAAGTGCTGTGCTTCAAGCAGTGCCCCCTGCCCCGAGCCCCACTTGCCGTGGGCAGCCCAGTGTGGGCGTGAGGAGGCTACTGGGGGTTCTTGAGGATGCGGCCATGGCGGAAGTCATAGACATGGCGGCAAAGAAACACCAGCTCAGGGTCCGTGTCCTCGGGTACTGTGCGGTGTGGCGGGGTGGAGTAGTCTGCAGAGGGGGGCACCAGTGCTGTCTTTCGGCTGGGGAGGCCCTCACCTCGGCGCTTGGCCATGGCACAGAATCTGCAGTGACACACCGTTTGCTGTCTTTACCACAGCCACCTTTGCAGGAAGACCAATTCCTTCCCCACCCTGCCCAGGGAGCTGGGACATCCCCTCCTGCCCCTGCAAGGGCTGATGCTGCCTCCATCTCTGTCCTGCCAACTGCCAGCCCATCTTCTCTGTCACTAGGGGATCACACCTGCTGGGGCCTCCCTCCCAACCACCTGCCAGCTTTCAGTGACTTTCTCTGAGAACAGTACTGTAACCTCCTCAACCCTGTCTCAGAGAGGAAACAATTTTTCTTCTTCTACAAAAATTAGATGGTGGAAGCAGGCTATGAGGAAGAAAGTTCTGGGAGGTCAGGCCCAGTGAGTAAGATCCTCTTGGGGATCACAGGCAGCCCCCAAACAGCCCTGGGGAGTCTGAGGGGAGAAGCCAGCAGATGTGCAGGGCACCACCCACCTGCAGTACTCGGCAAAAGTCAGCACGTAGCACTTCTCCTCGATGCAGGCCACACTGTTCTGGTCCTGATGTCTCGATGCAAAGACTTCATTCTGCAAAGGCTCAAAGGGAGAGAGGAGGGGCTGGTTACCAGGGCTGGAAGCACCTAGCTCCAGGAGCAAGGCAGACGCTAAGCCCTCTGCTGGACTCTTGACCTGAGGTAACTCCAGCTAGTGCCCAGAAAGCGAGAGCTTCCCAGAATTTCAGCCTAACTGCTCCTCACTTAGCACCCCAAGGCATTCCTCCTAGGTTCCTCCTAGATCCCGCCAGGTGTCTGCTCCAGCCCCTGACTATCATCAGGCTCCTGGCCTCCACCCCATGCCCAGGGATGGAGAGGAGAACTGGCGTGCATCTTCTGATTAGATGAGAAGTCTCAATGAAGGAAACAAAGTGACAGGGAGCTCAGACGGGGCAGAGACATTACCGCTCCTCGCACAACGCTCGGTAGAGCGCCTAGGGGTGTCAAGAGGAGTCTTTCCCCCTCCCTCTCACGCCGCAGACAGTCTCAGAGCAGACAGGCGTGCTGCTCCACCTCTCCTTTCCTGTCGCCAGGAGAACAAATCTGCTTGCTCCCACTCTGGCACCCTCTGCCATAGAGGGTTCCCTTTCTGCCTCCCTTTTAAGACAAAGGTTACTACTCCCTTTGAAATGTGAATTGGGGCAGTATTCGGAAAGAGGCTAAAACCCAGGCCCTTCCCCAGGTTCTCTGGCATCCAAGGTGATGAGTCCAGAGACTTGACTGCCCATGGCTGCCTCCCCAACACGATGCTCATAGTGCCACAACTTCTCCCTCTGCCACCCTTGCCCTCTCCGACCCATGTGCCCAGCGGCTCACCTCATGCATGCTGGGACTGCGGCCTCCCTGTAAGTGCTCTGGTCTGTAATACCACAAGAGGCTCATCATCAGCTCTCCTGGGGGGAGAAGAGAAGCAGTCACGGCTTGAGCTGGCAACCCCAGAGTTACTTAGACAGGCAGGCAGGCCGGGCCACCTGCCCTGGAGGCTCATCCAACTTTAGTGATTGGGCCAATCCTGCAGGTTCCAGCCACCCATGTCCCCTGCCCCAGGCCAAGCCTGGCCTTCAGTGGCCTGGAATGCTATTAGCATGGAGGAAGAAAGAGGAAAAGGCACTGACAGGTGAGCTAGGGGGACAGGTGCCCAGGCCCTGGTGGCTGGAAAGGTTAATAAGCTGATCCAACTCAAGCCACAAGGCCGTCTGCAGCCCTCAGCAGCAGAGAGATGCTGGCCGAGTGGAAGGCAGACTCTGTGCCAAGAACACGGGGAGACTAGGGCCAGGTCAAAACAGGCAGGGGGCTACCTGATTCAGGGTTCTCCCAGAGGGCAGAGATTTTGGCCACATAAGGTGTGGATGTCTTTCGTGGGCCTGACTTGAGGAGGACAGTGTCCCGGACTCGGATCGTCTCTCCGTGCCGCTCCACCGCCTGGTAGCTCTTTCGGATGGCTGGTTCGGGTTCATCCTGAGCAACAAACCAATGACACAAATAGGCTTGTGTGGGGCCACCCTCAGAGTGAGGAGGGAGGGAGGGAGCGGATTACGTCCTCTCTACGCTTTCCTCAGGGCAGTCAAACCACCGAGGACTGAGAAACTGCAACAACAGTTTGCAGATGGCCCCTTCTCCCTAAGGCTGGCTTTTGGGGGCAGGATGGGGAATCCCCATGGTTGGAGAAAGGATGAAAAATGGGAGCAGGGGTGGAAAAGTGGCCTGAAGCTTCTGGGGTGCAGTGTGTCCACCACACCCCCAACAGTTGGCTCTCTCATTCCAAGCCCTAGCATTGGGTAGGTCCTGAAGCTTCCTAATGGGACAGTCTGGGTTTGACCCTTAAACCATCATTGTAAGTGGTGTCACCTTGGGCAAATTACTGAATCGATTACTAAGCCTCAGTTTCCTCATCTGTGAAATGAGGATAATCTTAGGAACACAGGGTCTGTCCCTCACAAGGGAGTGGTGAGAATGAAAGCAGATAATTCAAGCAAAGTGCTTAGCTTAGTTCTGGCCCTTAAGAAGTGCTCAATCAATTTTAGCCTACATTGTTTTCATGATCCCAGATGATCCCATATCACTAAGGTTCTCTGCCTACCCCAATATCCCCTATACGTACTTATCTAAAGAGCCTCCACACAAGTCCTGCATCTTATAATCCAGGATACAAGGGACAGCATGAGCAGGGATGAGGTGAAGATACTTCAGATGGCTTCACTGAAAGTCAGTGACAGAGATGGCAGCCACCAGCTGTGACTGACTGTGCATCCTCTGGCCTCCCCAAGGCGCATGATACAAGACCACTAGAGGCTGGGGGAGCAGGCTGGGCCAGCAGGACTGGTTCCTGGAGTCCAAGTGAGCTGGAGCCCCTCGTCACCTCACAGAGTAGCTAGAGCCTGGGGTTCCTGAGACCCACCTCACTGCAGGTCCTGGGTCCCCCACTGCCACCCTCCCTTGTCCCCAGGAGCAAAGAGCTGCACTCACCAAGACGTAGACGGCCTTCTCACAGGCAGCCCCAACGGGCACCCAGCCGTTGGTGCGGCGGCGGCGGCGACGACGCGGGCGTGGGCGCTGGACGCGGGACTGCTTGGGGTGGCTGGGCCTGCGGGCAGCCTTGCTCCTCGCAGTGTGCCTACAGCTGGAGCCCGTGCGCAGACCTGACTTGGAGCCGCTAGGAGGCTTGGCGCTCTGAGGGCACGCGCGGGCTACTGTCTGGGGCTCCGAGGTGGGTGTCTGAAGATGGGGGACGGGCTCTGCTGCAGGTGGCACGCTGGGCACAGGGCATCCCAGGAGAGGGTGGGCAGGTGAGGCAGGGTGGCCGGCTTCTGGGAGAGGAAATTCTAGCTGGCCCAGGGACCTACAGCCTTCTGGAAAAAGGAGAGAGGGGGTCAGGCCAGGTGAGGACAAGCAGTAACTCCCCTGGCCCCTCTGCTCTCAGGGCCTGCCCCTGTCTTAATTCTGAGTGTGGACCCAAATGCCACTGAGGTGGCTGGTGGGGGTCAGGAGCCTTTAAGGTAGATTGTCAGAGTGACTGGCTAAGAGTGTTTTTTGACCTTGGAGACTGGTCCACAGACATCTCCATCTCCCCTTCTAGCCTGAAAGAAGGGGAGATAAAGAGAACAGTGTCTCTAGCTGTGATTTCATCTTCTCTAAGGCTTCCACAGCGCTTAGGAGCAGGGGATCTGGAGTTAGACAGCCTGGGATATGAATCCCAGGCCCGCCACTTACTAGCTGTGTGACCTCCGGCAAGTCACTTTACCTCTCAGAGCCTTGCAATAGAAATAGTAGTTGTGAATATCATATAGTGTGTCCTAGGTGTTTTTCTTATCAATGTATTAACTCGTCTCATCCTTACAACCCTATGTGGTAGGAACCATTACCCCCATTTTACAACTAAGGAAAGTGAGAGACAGAGCAGTTACTGACTTGTCTGAGAGTCACGTGGCTAAGGAAATGGGGGAAAACCTTTCACTCCAGGCAGTCTGGCTCCAGAGTCTATGCTCAATGACATGCTACATGCCCTCCTATATAAAGTGCTTAGAACAGTGCCGGGGACGTAATGCCCCAGGAAGGGAGGAGGGATAAGGGTTTCAGCTCCCACAAGTTAGGTGTCTAGACTCGGAAAGTGGCATGAAAGAGAAGGAAAAGCCCAGAAAGAAGTCTGTTGTCACTTCTTAGAGCTCCAACTCACAGCAGAATCTGCAACAACCAGTCTGGCCAGAGCCAACCGGTCTATAAAGCTGTTTTATAGACCCCTTCAAGAACGGGTTGCGGGGGAAAGCCCTGGGAAGGCCTGGCCACTCACTCCCCCAGCAGCAGGGCAGGCTTGCCAGCCAGGATGGCTGTGGTCACTTTGTTTCCACAAGGGAGCCAAGAAGGGGGCCTGGAGAGGCATGTGAGGACACTCCTGCCAGTTTGGGGGAAGAGAGCTCACCGTAGGGGTATCTCATAAGCTGCAGCATGAGCCTCTCAGGTGTCTGGGTCTTGCTGGGAAGGCAGACACCAAAGCCACGGGGTCTGGCAGCACCCTGCCTGTGCCAGGGTCTCTGCTTGTCTGTTCTCCGAGTGTGCCCACCCCATCCGCCCCTAGCAAGGTGATGCTAAGTCTGGGCACCACTCTCTTTCAAAGTCTGTATACTATTGTAGCTGGCACCACCTGCTGGGCCTGGTCCCCACCACCCTTCCCATGAATGCTGAACTTGGCCAGCATGCAGAAGAGGGTCTGGGCTTCTGGAAAGTAAGGAATTCTAGCTTTTCTTGAGGAGGGCTACAGGGACATGGGAACAACTTAGCAAAAGCTTAATTTCAATATTAATCTTGCACTCAGAGTCTAAGAATGAGTCTCCCTATAGGGAAGGAGGAGAGGCCCTCTCTGCTCCCTCCCTCCACTACAAGGCTACCTAACTGCCAGGCCAAGAAATCTCCATAGACAGCGGGGACAGAGCAGGGCTGCTAAGAGCTAAACATGCCCCTTTCCTGGGAATGCTCCTAGGCTTGGGCCACAAAACTAGGAGAATGCTCCCTTCTCAAAGACCTCTCCCTCCCATGCAAGAGCCAGACCCCAAGCAGCCCCACCCTCCTAGAACACCAGGTTGCAGAGACTCCCTGGTACATCCCACCCCGAGGAAGACTTACCTGCTGCAAAAGGCATTTTGTAGGGGCAGCCGCCACAGGTAGTGCCAATGTGGGTAAGAGACGAGGGCAACATTTCACAGATGCTGTAGCCATTCACTCCAGAGTCCTCGCTGGAGCAGTAGCGAGAGCCCCAGGCAGGGTGCTGGAAAGGGCTGCCTGCGGGCACTGAGCTTGGGGCCAAGAGGAGCCCCTCGTTAGGTGCAGCCACTGGGGACAGCTTGCCCTCGGGGAGCATGGGGCAGAGGGAGTAGCCCCCACACTGCAGCCCCTCTTGGCTGTAGTACAGGTAGAATTTGCCTAGCTCAGTCAGCTCAGGCCGACCACACAGGCCACTGTAATCGGCGGGGTTGCCAGGCATCGGCAGCGGGGACAGCTGGGGTGTGGGGAAAGAGGGCTGGTGCAGTTCCTGTTTGGGGGCAGGTGACTCCTCGCCTGGGCGCCCAGGTTCCGGCTTCAGGGCTGCCTGCCCACCCATGAGCAGGGGCAGGTGGGAGCGCAGCCCCAAGGGGCTCTCCAGACCCTTAGTCAAGGGCTGGTAAGGTGGCTGGATGGATGGCCTACGAAGGGTGGCAGGTGGCCATGGCTCCTCAGGGTGTCCTTGCCAGCTGAGTGGCCCTGCAGCCTCCCCAGAGCCAGCCCCCTGCCGGGCCTTGGGACAGTTCTTGCCATTGACCTTGGCCCACTTTGGCCTCGGGGCCTTCAGTGCCGCTGGCTCAGTGGAACGCCCGTCAGCTTCAGGATGGGCACGAGGCAGCCGCAGGGGCAGCTCCCGCTCCTGGCTCAGCTTTAGGAAAGCAGCTGCATTCAGGCTGGCCAGTCTCTTGGGAGCTGGGTCACCATCTCGGCGGGCAGCTTCATCCAGTGCTGGCTCTGGAGACAGGTCCCGACTTCCTCCTCCAAGGTCCCCAGGTCGGGGCCGCTTCTTGGAGGACCAGCCCCCAGTGGCCCTGTCGCGGTCCCGGCTGCGGTGAGGGTCTCCCCCTCGACTGCGGCGGGTGCCCGCCAGGCTACTGGTGTCCTCCCGCTCCAGCAGCAGGTTATTGAGGGCCTCAGCATTGAGAGAGGCCAGGCGCCGCTTGCGGGGCTGGGCAAGGCCAGTGTCCTCGCTGGATGGAGCCGGGCTAGGGGGCTTGGGCAGGTCAGGGGGCAGCTCATCAGCCTCATCTGCACTCCGTGGACCGGCCACATTCTCCAGGCGGGTCAGCAGCACTTTGCAGGCCTTGGGCTTCTCAGGAACTAATGGGCGCTTACGCAGTGGGTAGTTCTTGCGGCGCCCTGTGAGGTGCCCTGGGCTCTCAGGCATGCCTGGCTCCACATCTTCTGCCCCCTGCTCCATATTACTGCCTTCCATTTGCAGGGGCTCTTGGCGGCCGGTGGGGCCCGAACTCAGCATGGGAAGGGACTTCCTCCGAGTGTGTGTCATGGAGTATCCTCCAATCTGCAGGACAGGAGGCAGGCAATGAGAGAGGCCCACCCTGGCCTGGCCTGCCTGCTTTCTCCCCGATGGCAGCCCATCCAGCATCCCCCTCACACAGTAATTCTGGCCTATCCCCACCCCATCTCCAGGCTGGATTTACCCAGGACACCTCTTCCAGAGGGCAAAGGTCTAGCAGGGTCGGGCTGCCTCACTCTCGTTTTAGCCTAGGGTCCCTCTCTGAACTAAGCCCTTGGAGAGCCCACAGAACAATGCAGACCCCAGGGTCATAAGACAGAAGGAGCTGGGGGCAAAGCTCTCTGTTCTCTCTACCTGTTCTGCCACCAGATACTCACTGCCAGACAGGAAGCTCTGAAGACACCAGGCCAGGGGGGGGACTTGGGTGGTGGGAGCCCCTCTATTCCTTCAAAAGCATTACTAACCCCTCCCCCATCTCGGGGTCTCTGAGATTGGCCACAGGAGGATAAGGAGTGGACAGTGAGGAGCTGAGATAAGGAAACTGCTCACTGGGCAGTGGGGGAGGCAAAGTCCAGTCTGTGAGGACACCCTGTCTGGCACGTATGGCAGAACAGCCATAACCTGGGTCTTGTCGGGAAAGCCCCCAAAGGGTAGAGCCCTGGCTTTGAGGAGCCTGTGGTCAAGGGAGGCCTCAGCCAACCCTAGGAGCTAGGCTACCTTGGTTCAATTCCAGGGAAGGGCAGCCCAAACTGTGCCAGTGCCTGGGGAAGGGCTGTCGGTAAGGCTGAGATGAGCATTCCCAGGTAGGAAAGCCAGGGACCACACACTAGATCTGTGGTATAGCTTTAAACTCCCACCAGCCACTAAGAGTTGGGAAAAGAAAGTATCAAAGAGAAGAACTAACTCAGGGGACAAACTGGGGCTGCCTTGTTAGTCCTGTCCTATTCCTCGGCTCTCTCTCCTGGTAGGCAAGATGCCAGACGGGGGGCAGGGTGGAGGAGTCACAGGAAGCCTAGAGTCCTGACAGAAAATGCCCACAACCAGGCATCATCTCCTACTTTTGCTTGGCAAACACTCCCCCGACCCCCATCATACCTGGGGCAGCCTGGGCCCCGTCCTGAATGAAAAAGTCCAGAGCCGGCTGTGTGCGAGAAGCTGGCACAGCCAAAGCAATGAAGACTGGGGGTGCGGGTGTCAGTGTCTGGTCAGAGATGACTGAGCTGCTCACTCCCTACCTTCTCCCCAACCCAAAGCAAGGGGCCGCCAAGTAAGGTGCCAGACAAGGCTCTGGCCTCCCGGGCACCCTGCGACCCCTCCCCACCCAGCAGGCCCAGGTTTTCAGCTTACTTTCCCCACTGCTGTTGTTATTCGCACGCACTCTACCCAAGGAGCTGAGAGCAGTCCCTGCTGGGCCAGGATTTAACCCTGACGGCCCCAAGCCTGAGGGCTCCCAGGGACTCCTGAGCCCTGCCCAGCTCGCTCCTGTGGCTTTGGGCCAGCGGCCGGGGTCACTGGGTCCCTTCTCTCCGGAGACGTGCTGCACTAGTTGAGAAAGGGGGCTCAGAAAACCAGGCTGAGGGCAGCATGGGCACTCCTCGGCCCCAAGAAAGGACTTGGAAAACTGGAAAAGGGGGGCAGCGTGCCAGGCATCGCTCTGGCCACGTGCAGGGACCTGCCACTGCTCACAGACCAGGCTCCAGGCAAGACGCAGAGTCACAGAAGGCAAACCCATTCATTCCTGAAGCACAGACAGGAGAGCTCCTACAAAATCCCAGGCATCTGCTAGGCTCCCTAAGACTTGTCCCTGCTTCTAATCAGGGTGCCTGCCCATCCTTGTTTGCTCAGCACGCTTATTGGCAATGCCTCCTTTCACTCTCAAAAGCATCTGTTGGGGCCGGCCCCGTGGCTGAGTGGTTAAGTTTTCACGCTCTGCTTCAGCAGCCCAGGGTTTCGCCAGTTCGAATCCTGGGTGCGGACGTGGCACTGCTCATCAGGCCATGCTGAGGCGGCATCCCACATGCCACAACTAGGAGAACCTACAACTAAAAATACACAACTATGTACCAGGGGGCTTCGGGGAGAAAAAGGAAAAGCAAAATCTTTAAAAAAAAAAAAAAAAAGCATCTGTTGCTTACAACCCACACGCCCTTTTCTCAAATGCAGGGCACGCTGTGCTGGAGGTGGAGGAGTAGCAGCAAGGAGAAGCACATCTGTATTTCCTAGGAAAGCTGAGGCCCAACCTTCCCCACCCTCAAAGGGCCTGGAGACAGAGGACAGTAAACAGACCACACAGCTGAGGGGCCGAAGCCCCTCAATGGGCCCCAAGTTACCAGAGAAGTCAGGCCTGGGAATGGTGGGGGCCAAGGCTGAGGTCACCTGGGCTTGCGGCCTTTAAGGACACGGACATCATGTACACAGTAAGGAGGGGGAGATGGGAGAGCAAGCACAGGGAGGTGCTTCCAAGCCTGGCGAGCGGAGGAGCTCCAGCGGAGGGGTGGCTGGCCTGCTCCCGCTCCCCCGCCAGTTTGCCGGTGGACTGGCTGCATGGGTGGACGCGCCCAGGATTCTGGCACACTTGCCCACTTCTCAGTCTTGTCCTCTCAACACGCAAAAGGTCCCAAGCAGGGAGCGGCTAGGAGCAGGGCCTTCCATGTTCAGGAGCCTGTCTCCAGAACCTTGGAATTTGTTCCCTGTAGAGAGTCTTGCTCTTTCACCTCCCATTCAGCCCTCTAGTCCCTGAGGGACACCTACTGTCCCTGGGCTGACGATCCCAGGAAAGCTCTGAATCACAGGGTGCAAGTCACATTTCCAAATCAAGCGTAAGCACCTCCAGGTAGCCTCCCTTAAAATTGCCAAATCTCCCCTCACCCACTAAAAACGCCCAAGGCCATTGAACACACAAGGGAAACAACACCTAGCTTTCATGTGGTGCCTAAGACAGCAACGTCACTCACTGTCCCGAGGAGAGGCTAGGGTCTCCGCCACCTGCCTTACTGTACCCCAGTCCGTGGAGAGCAGGTGAGTCATGCTTTGAAGCTGGACATGTGAGAACCTTGGCTGCAGCTTTTCCCTTGGGTGGGGCTGGGTGGAGGGGGCTCCCAGCCTGCCGGGGCCCCTCTAACCTGCAAGGGGTGGCCCAGCTCCTTTGGGGAAGAAGCTCCGGGAAAGCAATAGGCTTGGTTCCCATTCCAGCTCTGCCAATCCTCCTGCTGTCCTGTCCCTCCCATGTATCCACTGCCTCAACTAGGAACTTTCTCTCTGCACTACCCTCCTCCTCTCCGGGAAGCCCTGTCCTCCCAGGCACAGGGAGTCCAGGCCCTCTTGGGACAAGGTTCCTAGGAGGGCCTCCCCAGGGCATATTATCCCTCACCTAGACCCTGTCAAGCAAGCTCTCACTGAAGAAAGTCAGTCTGACTGTCCCCAGCTCTGAAGAGCAATCGGCCAGCTGCTGTGAAGGACAGTGGCCCACCGCTGGTGGGTCTGAGTCAGAGGCCCAGACAGCAGGTTGAAACCAAAATCCCAAGTGTACTCTAAAGACAGCAAAGGGGCCATCTCAGCCCTGGGCACATCAGGGTCTTAAAATGGAGGAGGGAGATGAGGCCCAGCTGAAGTGTCATGGGGAGGTCTGGGCCTGTGTTGCCCCAGGCCTGCCCAGGGCTGGGAGAAGCCATCTCCACAGAAGCAGAAAGGGAGGGAGAACGTGTCTTTTGCCCTCAAGCTGCAGCTGCACAGGACATCACCCCCCACCAGCGAGGGCAGAGCACACCCAAGATGTGGTGTGCAAGGGAGGGTCAGATGTCTGGAGGAGTGTGGGCTGTGGGCATCACTGAGGGGAAAGTGAGGGGGGGGCCTAGACCAGCAAGTCAAGCCCAGATGTCTCACACAAGCAGAGGCTGCCCTGGGGCAGGAAGTGGTCCTCAGCCTTGACCGTGGCTCCCCCCTTACTTACCCAGCTCAAGGCAGCAGCCCCACACCCGTTCTTAGGGCTTCAGGAGCCAGGGCTCTGCCACTGCCCTTCCTGAAACCTCTCTGACTCACTGCACTTTAAATTTTGCTTTTCAGTCTTTTTGGTTTATTGTTAATGGGAGGTGAGCATTGAGGGGGGGGTCTTAGGCAAAGGCAGACCAGGTGGTCACCTGGGTGAGGGCCAGGAAGGGCCCTGACCCAAGCCGCCTCCCAATTACACATAAAGCCACAGTGGCCCTGAGTTAAGCACTGCCCTCCTCTGCAATGTGTCCTGCAATAACCTCCCCCTCCCCCAAAGGAATAACACTTTTTCTTCAGCATTGAGTTTCTTGAATCTTCTATGAGAAAAGAAAAGCAGCAAGGGCACAAAGGCTGGCTCCTCTTCTTTTCAACTCAGCTGATGGCACTCATGGCAAAACAGAGAGGGGAAGCTGCTCAAATTCTTACACTAAAGCCAGGTAAAGACGCAGCTGGGAGCTCCTGAACCCCCAAGTGCTGGTCAAGGGGAAAGAACCAAGCTTTGAGTCAGGCAGACCGGGGTTTAAATGCCAGCTCTGCCCCTCATGAGGAACTTACTTAATTTCTCTGAACTTCAGATGCCTCATCTAAAACGGACACATCGAAATGAACCTTACTGAAGAGCGGGGGTGAGGACAACAGAGTCACCGTGCAGGAGCCTAGCAGGGTAGGAAGCAGGCAGGCCAACATCCCTCCCCTCTTCCAGACCCACTAACAGAGGAGAGGAGCCTGCTGCCCTTAGCCTAGGCCGTTCCCCACAGCAGGAGCCAGAGTGGTGGGGAAGCCAGCTTCCGCTGGGAGAAATCTGAAAACCCAGCCTGCACCTGCACCCTGCTCGGCCCCCACCCAGTCCATGGAAACACGCAAGTGCCAACCCCAGGGAAAGATGGCGACGCAGCTCCTTCCCCACGCAGGACCCAGTGTGGGATGAATTGTGGAGAGTTCACTTTACGACAGAGCAAGACAGGGGCAGAAACTGTATCCCAACAGATCCTGAACAACACTCTGCGCCTCCGAGAAACATTCACCTGGATGGTGAAAGGCGAGATCTGCAGATGCTAAAGGCCCAGGGGATGGGGTCGGAGGGTGTACATTCTGCCTGTTGCCGCCATCTGGCTGCGGCCGGTGCAGGCACCCAGAGAGCAGAGTCCTCTGGCAGCACAGAGCTCATGCCCCAGGGTGCCGTCCCTGAGGAGAGAGCAGTGGCCATGGCCACCAGCCCCACCTCCCTGGTGCCCATTCAGCCTCATTTGCTGCGGGCATTCAACGCACTTTACAACCAGGCCAGGACCCTATGAACACCTACCTGGGCAGGAAGCACGTCGCCCAACCAAAGGGAACTGGCCTAACCCGTCTGGATACAGCCTGTTTTAGAGACTGCCCTCAGGTCTGGTGGCCATCTGAGGAACTGGGCCCGCCCCCCTTGGAAGCACCAAGCCTATCCATAGCCTGTCAGACCACCTGCTCCTCACGTTTCACACTGGCGGCTCCCAGGAGCTCAGAGCCGTGGAGCGGCCATGCAGGGAAAGTCCGCACCCACCCCACATACAGTCTGATGCATCGGCCAGGCCCCACTTCTGGCCACTCTTGTCCACTCTGACCATCTTAGCCCAGACACACAGGCCCAGAGCTGCACCCAAGTGTCCAGAACCCTCCACTTACTTCTGGCTCCAGATACAAAGCCAGACATCCCATCTCTTGTAACTACAAAGGAACACAAATCTCAGTGGGAAAAGAGGAGTTTTAACTCAGACTATAAAGTAGACTCTCCATTTTATATTAGAATCGCAACTAAGTACAGAAATACATGAACAGTAGAGTTGTTGGAACCACCTTCTCACTGGAAACTGCCAGTGCCTTAGTCTTAGGACATGGCCCTTCCGATAGGTAGGGGGCCGAGTGAGAGAGATGAGAGTACCTCTTGGATCTAGAAGTCGATATATACACATGGACCCTTGAGCTAGGACAGCGGGCAGAGACCACTGCTATTTTAAGCATACCACAGTGCTCGACTTTAAGAAACTCGAACGTGACAAATCATAAGGTGATCAAGCGCAATACAAAATTAGTCTTTAGAAGCTTTCTTTAAAGGCACACCTCCCTACTTCAGGCGGTCTGCCTTCCCCTAGCTTCTTCCCAGTGCACAGCTCCTGTGTGCACAAGGCAGATTTGTATTTGCAGGTGCCGCTCCAGCTAAGCCACAGCCCCCGCTGCTCATTCCCAGGCACCCGGCACCTCTTGTGACCTTTGCTCACACAGCCAACACTTGCTGGCCCCTCGCCACGGCTCGACACAGCAGAGGTAAGACCCATACAGGGTTAGAAGCCACTTCGTGCTGCTGCTAATCCTAAGTGGGCTTGGTCAACAGCCTGTGCTTCTCTGAGCTTTGGTTTCCTTATCTATAGACAGCAAGGTTGTTATGAGGATCAAGTTAAATAAGACTGTCTGTCAAATGCCTAGGAGAGTACCCGGTATACAATGGTGCTCAATACAAGCTCATTCTTTCCCCCATATGTCAAGTATTAAGTGCTGAAGAAAAATGCAAAAAAAAAAAAAGAAATTGGAGCCCGGCTGGCAGAAAGAGGACAAGACAGTGCGACAGGGGCTGTGATGGAGAGCTT
The DNA here is from genome assembly GCF_041296235.1 of Equus asinus. Classification (NCBI taxonomy): domain Eukaryota; kingdom Metazoa; phylum Chordata; class Mammalia; order Perissodactyla; family Equidae; genus Equus; species Equus asinus. The sequence continues at coordinate 155,147,510 of NC_091791.1, forward strand.
GGGGCTCGGTGGAGAGCTCCAGCTCCATGGCAGCTTCACAGAGGGTACATCCGAGCTGGGACTCAGACACTTACTGAGGGCCGACCTCATGCCAGCTGTACTGAGGGGAGAAGAGCCCAGTAGGGAGGGGTAGACAGCAGTCTAAGAAACTCACTTCACAAACACTCGGATGCAGGAAGAGGTAGCAGACAAAAGCTGAAGTCTTGAGGGCAGGAAACAAATGCAAGTTTTCCCACACTCACCCCTACTGGCTCCACATAGGACTACTCCAGGCTGGGGGACAAGGGAGCATCGGGGCAAGACTCCCTCAGACCCTCCTACCCAGGCTGAACCAGAAGTAAATCTATTCCTGGAGCAGGACTCATTTGCTCCAGGCAGTTAACAGCAAGGGAGACATAAAACAGGAATAGGGACAGGGCACCCCAACGCTCAGCACCAGGCCCTCAATGGACCCAGGGGGAAAGCTCAGGCTACAGATGCATCATTCTTCAAAATACACAACAGCTCACCTGCCTGTTTCAGGCACCTGCCTGGGGTGGCAAAGGGTACACACGTACTGTTCAACCACCAGGACACCCCAGGAACCAATAACTTAGATTTCTAAGATGGCTTGCCAAGACTGGAGGTGCTATCTCTTGTCCTGAACAGAAGAAACCGGCCAACCAGGTCAAGAGGGGAGCTCTGTCCTTGGCGTCCCCAGCAGAGTGCTAACCTCCTGAATGAGCCAGCCATGAGGAACAAGACGCGAGACCAGGCCTTCCCAACACTTTGCCAGCACAAGCAGAACCACAAGGCAGACCCTATTAGAGTTGTCGGCACCCAACTCGAAGATCTCACACCTAACTGACTGACCGATTAGTGCCACCCTGCCGTGAGGATGCAAGAACTATGAGGACAGGCGGGCTCTGCCTTCTTACCAGTAGAGCCATCCACAGGGCTTAATAAGAGCTTGCTGAATGAATAAAGATCTGGTTGCCCACTCGCCCCACCCCATCTACCCTAGACTGATGGCACCACGTGGAGCCCGGGACAAGAAACTCTGACCTCACATTCTCCCCCATCTTGCGAGTCCACCAGGCCTTTTCAATGTAATCCAAGTTCAAGAGGGCTACTTCAAGAAATCTCTCATATTTACACAGCACATCCTCCTTCTCTCTGCCAGCTTGCCCAGCTATCTCAGGAAAATATTCCTCTCATTTCACTCCTTAGTGCAAACCATTGAGCAAGGGTAACACTTCTATCAAGACAAAGAATGTCACCTATATTAAGGTGAACTGAGCAGCGAAGAACCAGAGTTAGCATTATCAGTCCCCAAATCCCCTAAGTGTGCAGGGCTGGGAATTCTTGATTCACCACAGAGGCTTCTAGTCTAACAGGATGGCTAATGTTTGTCAAGCACTCACTATGCGCCCGACACACCACTCAAAGCACACGATATTCACTCTCATTTATCCTCACAGCCACCTCACGCCCTAGCTGTTATCTCATCTGAACGAGGAGAAAACAGAGGAACAGAGGGAAAAGAACTTGCCCACACTCCCGCGCCATCCAGGGTCAAAGCCTGCGTGTGTGGTGTGGGTTCCCAAGCCCATACCCCCACTGCAATACAGGACAGTGGCTGGGTCACAGACTGTCATTAGACAGACACTTGCACATTCCATTTTTTCAGTGCTGTTTTAATTATTGGCATTAATACGTTATTAGTTTTTCCTGATTTTTCACCACAAAGGAACTGAAGAGGTACTCCAACTAAAGGCAACTGTGGGCTGGCCACGGAAGGTACACATAATTTTACAAAGTGCTTCTACAGAAAAGTCTGCTCAAAGTTCCCAACTAACTCTTACTTGCAGTTTGGAAACAAACCCACTTTATAGCCTAGAAAGGGGGTATGGCTTTCAAAGATATGTTGTCTTGATTTTACAGTAAATCCAGAAAAGAAGTCGACAGACCGCACCCACGCATCTAACCACATCTCTTGAGTCAGATCAAATCTCTTTCCTCCAGCCCGACCTGCAATGACGACTGAAATTTGGTCATCACACACCAAACAGCCATCTTAATATTCGAAGACATATTAACTGCCCTTTGGCTACCTCTCTTTGGGCCAAACAGATCCAAGTCCTTTCAATTTTCTCTGAAGATTATCTCTTACAGTCACTTCATTAATTTTACAATTCTTTTTTACATACTGTTCCAACTGTGTGAACCCCTCCAGGCATACAGCAGGGGACCCCCCTCACTTCCGAGGAGGGCCTGCCCACCCTGGCTATAGTGGAAATGTGGCTCCATCTTTCCTTCCAGCATACTCGTCAGGATATCCTGGCATCAAGTAGCACCTTAATACCTTTCCTGTGATTTCTACAAAGACTCTCTAAAAACTAATAATTCATCTCTAAACCACCTGGCCAGATGAAAATGTGATTAAAAAACTGACTTTTCTCCAAACATTTTAGACAGGTACCTGGGCTTGGAGAAGGACCTCAATGTGAGCCACCCCTCTCCTCCACAGGCTGGAAGCTGAAAGAGCTGCAGCTAAGGAGGGTGGGGGACCAAACAAACACTGGGGATGGAACAGACGCAGGAGCAGTCAGCACCACTCCAGGTGAGATCTGGGGGTCACAAAAGGTGGAAACACCCCAGGTCCCATCCTCTTAACCAAGGACAGGGAGTCAAAGCACCTCGCCCCTCCAATCCACTGGAAAACACACTGATGGGAGAAAAAAAGATGTAGACCCAGTTCTTGCCTGGCACTGACGTTGTTAACTAAGAAGAGTCACCTGTCATTTTTTCATTCAGGTAATTTGGTCATGGTGCCTCGGAAAAAAGTCCCCATTTCAAATCTTAGAGAGGTTGAGAGACAAACCCATTCTTTTATTCCCGGGGGATCGGCCCTGTAGAGGATCTCAAGGACAATGTTATTTTTTTATTTTTTGTGTGTGAGATGCTGAGTCAGGTGAATAACCAACCATCCTTGCAGGTGTTTCCCACTGGGAAAAATGGAATCTGGATGAAAATCCTTCCCAGGACACAGCCCAAAATCCTGGCTGTGACTTCACCCTGAGGCCTGCTCACCAAACCCACAGTCCTTTGGTCCCCAGCTTCTAGACCAAGTGGTCTAGGGCAGGGCATCAAGCCCCTATTGGAACCCCAGGGCCCGGCTGGTGCTCAGCAGCTCTGCAAAGCCAGCTCAGTGGAGCCAAGGGCGCTTGTCGGGCTGTCTAGCCCCGAGCAGGCCGTCTGCAGCCTCGCAGCCGCCACTGCTCTTCCTCCTCCTCCCCGTTAGCTGGTTTACTGCTCATTAGTGGCGGTACCAGGAGGTGAGCAGGAAAAACATAAAGGAGCTGAAATTCAAACCAGTCCATTTTACTCCAGTTAGTTGCCTCCCATAAAACCAAGCAGGATTTCATCATCCAGGACCTCCGTGTCCCCTGTCCCAGGGAGGTCGAAACAACCCATAGGGTGAGGGGCTGCAGAATCTCAGGACCCCAGGCACCAGGACTCTATGCTTCTAGTTATCATGAGCTCTTATCTACGTTCTGTATTTCCATCTTTTCAGGATTAACATGAACTTCTAGGCCTGAGCTGGCCCACCAAGTCAAGGCAAGGGACCTGCTGAGCAGGAGAGCTGAGGCTGCCCTCAGTATCGAAGCATACTCTCCTTGTCCCTCCGAAGTCCCCAGCACAATGGCAAGTTCACAAAGGAAGTGATTCTTGCCAGACTGTGCTAGCAAATTCCCATAAATACTTGGGCTGGGGTAGTACTGCTTATGTAAAATGCTTCCCCATTGAGAGATGCTGCTTTATTTACATTCTTCACAACCCATTCATAAAAAGGAGGCCCTTTAATGTTGGGGCTGTTCATATAATGCTCCATAAACCCAGCAGCTTCGGCTGGCAGCCTTAGTTCAACACAGGCTACTTCTCAACTCCAGAGACTTTTTTTCCTTAAGAGTTTTTTCCCCCTCTCTTTAATGACTCACCTTGCGACAGGGCGCTGAGGCCAGATGTTGCAGGAGCAAGGCCAAGAGGACTAACAACAGATAAAATGAAAACACACAAGTCCTCCTGAATGCTAGGACAGAGAGGTGACGAGGAATGAAAATAAATAAACTGAATATCCCTATAGAACTCTAATGTGAAGTATGTACGTTGGAAGGTTGAATTCCTTCCAGGTTTACCGAAACTTTCTTTATGGATGTCAAAATCCTTCCCAACTTACATCTCTACATAACAGAGAAGATGTGGAGGAGATTTTTTTTTTTTAACCCAAAATGAAAAGATACAAGAGGGCTCCTTCTGGTTTTTGATTTGCATTGTGGATTAATAAAAAAACAGTAATTTTCTCTGCATCTTCACAGAAGTATTCCAGGGCCTGCTGGATCCAAGAAGGGCACAATTTGCTCAGGGTGAAGAAACTCAGGCAAATGTCCTAAAGAGAGGAAGGACTGTGTTCTAGGGCACGCAGTAAAATCAGCCTGAGCAGTTCAGGAGAGAGCCCAGGAGATGCATTCTGAGGCAGCTTGTCTCCTGTCTCCTGCTACAGTAGAAACAAGGAGAACAGAAGTAGTAGGGATTTTTTTTTAATTGACGGGAGCGGTCTGCATCGCCATGGCAACTGTGAGGGGTGGCCTTCCCACTTGGAAGGGAAATGCTGGTCCATTAATCATCAAACTGGGGCACAAAAGGGAGGTTTGGGGGGAAAGGGGATGGATGCAGAATTTATTTTTTCACTGTCTAGACTCAAACCAGTCACCAGTCCTCTCTCCCATTTCCCCCATGGCCAGGGTTGACGGTAAACAAAAACAGAAGTTCTGAGAGCTGGGATGATAGCTCTCCTTTTTGATGGGTCCAATGTGGGGCGGATCATGCCTTCCATGCCAGCGATGCCCCTATAAACACCTCTTCCAACAACAGTCCCAAAAGTCCCATCCACAGGCCAGACTCAGCAGTCTTTTTCTTTTCTGTTCTCAGAACCATGTTTTCTCCCTCATTTACACCCAGGATTGAGAAGAGATAAAACATATGGATTCATTTAGCATGGACAACAAGGAAAATTGCATAAGAGCAGCAAAGCCGGGTGGAGAGAATGGCCTGGTAGGGTAGGAGGAAAACAGGGTTACAGCCCTTTTCCAATTCATGTCTATATGGTGTCATGTGAGCAATCCCCAGGACAGACTCTTCCCAGCCAGAATATCAGAAACAACATCTAAATTTCATTTGCTCCCCATGCAAAAGTACCCCAAACATGCTCTACCTACATGCCATTGACAGAAAAGGTTGGAAACCACTAAGGACTCCATACTGAGCATTTCTGGAGAAGCAGAAGGGAAGGCTTCCCCTCTGTTCCCACCCAACTAAGCAGCCAACTGCATTTATTCATTCAACAAAAACAATGTGCACAGCACTATAGCAGAAATTCCACAACATTCAAACACACACACACATACACACCAAGGTTTAACACTCATACTGTCCCGGTCCTTAAGAAACTTGCAACCTACAAAACCACTCAAAAACACACCATGTTATAAATCCAGAGTCACAATCACAGAGGCAGGCAATGTTGGCCTGGTGGCCTGAGTGACAGTGAGACGAAGGATGAGAAGGGTTCAGGTGGGAGGAGAGGAAGGCGAGGGGCTCCTCAATGGGGACAACTGGGGAAGGGAGCAGGAGCAAAGATGCAGGGAGATAAATGTGCATGACACAGCCAGGGGAGAGCCTTAGGGGACACTGTCTAGGGTCAGACTGCAGGAAAAAGGGGAGCCATTGCAAGTCTGCGGACAGGAGAGCGACATGGGGGAAGGAGTGATTTAGGAAGAATGATCTAGCAGCCGTCTACAGACTGGATCAGAAGGACTAGAGGAAGCAGGAGGGAAAGAAAGGTTGTAATAACAACACAGGCCTGACATGGGGACAGGAGGGCAACAGAAAGGAAGAAAAGGAGGAAGGTGCAAAAATGATAGAAACTAAATTCTCCAAAGCAAATCTTCCCAAATACTTGATTCCACTGACGTGAGTCTCCTACCAGGTAAAGAGCTTGTCAAAGAGAAAAATGTTGTTTTGGCAATTCCCCTTTATATTCCAGTGGCCAGACCAGGTCACCCCCTTCTGACTGCCACCAAAAGAAATCACATACTGTGTAGTCCAGAGAAGGCACAAAGGCCTTGAGATTCTTCATCATTCTCTGGATCTTAGACATACAATTAAATTCTCTCAGAACAAACTTTAGTCTCCTGCATGAAGTAATACCTCCCTTTCCCACAAGTCTCAGCTCCACCCAGCCTGGGGTCTAGACCCTCCTGGGAAGGGGGATGGAGGGCGGCCATGAATTAACTCTATGCCTATCCTAGGCAAGGCTGACAGGCAGCTTTCCCAGGGCAGGCTACAGCCAACCACAGCTGGGGGCAGCTAGTAACCAATAGCTCCGTAAGGTAGGGCTCAAACCCAGATTCTCAGCAAAAGACCACAATCTAAACAGCAGGAGTTTCCCTGTCTTTGTGGTCCCAACTTTTCCATTAGGTATGGGGTCACACCAGGGGGCGTGGGAGCTCTGAATGGGTTTTTACAACTGGGAAAACAGCACCCAGTTTAGAACTGGTGACTGGTGGGGTTAGAGGGACTTATAGCTTAAGCCACTGGTTTCCAAGTGTCCTCCAGTGGGCCAAGGACAGTGGTGTCCCTCCAGGACATGTGGTGCCCTTTTCTCCTTTATTCAGATGACATAGGGGTGGAGAGAGTAGGAAGGAAAATCTCAGGTGGCACAAAGTAAAAAGGTCTGGAAACCTTTTTTATTTAGTCATTAAATGCCTGCCTGGATGTATAAACCCAGCTTCTCATTTCCCTGCATGGGTACCTTCTCTGGCTAAAGAAAAGTGCTGAAGGCAGTTCAGGACGGACTGCTGGAGCACATTTGGGGGTATCTCCTAGGCCCCAATACAACTGGTCGTCTGCCCTCTTAGGACTGTTGACATGTCGACTAGGAGATGTCCCAGGTGGGATTAAACCTCTGCCCAGGGGCAGACTCTGCTTTCTGAAACCCCTCATTCCTGGCTGACTCTAGAGCGGCTCACTGCACTGTCGCCTCGGTGAGTCCAGCAACCCGATCGCCACCGGCCAGGCCCACCGTGTGCACACCCCCACCTCTGCCCCTCTGCCCTGGCCGGGTCGACCCCTCTCTTCCCAGAACGGCGAAGCGATCCGCGGCTGGTGCGGTGAGCCAGTGCCGCAGCTCCTCCCGGCGGGCGCCCCGGCCCCCGCAATCCCCGGGGCAGAGTCCGGCCCTGTCGCCCGCCCCTCGGGGTGGGTGGCTCGGACCCGCTCCCCTCCCCGACGCTACCACCTGCGCCCGCTCCGGCGCCGCCTTTGTCCGGCGCTTCACCGCCAAGCGGGCTCCTCGGGCTCGACCTGACCCGGCCCCCCGCCCCGGAGGAGAGGCGGCGAGGCGGGCAGGGCATGACCAGGCCGGGCCGCGAGCACGGGGTCCCGCTGTCACTTGGAGGCGGTCTGACAACTTCGATCCCCCCGCCCCACCTCGGACTCGGCCGCCGCTCCGCACGGTCCCCGCCGGGCCTCCCGCGGCCCACACTCGCTTCTCGAACCGGTTCCCTTCCGTCTTCGGCGCCTCCCTTCCTCCCAGCCCGATCAGGTCGGGTCTACACTAGCCCCCGCCCCGGCGCGGCCCCCATCCTCTGTCCCCCATCCAGTAATAACCGGCCAGCTCCCAGCGCGGGAGGGCGCCCCCCACCCTGAGCGGGCGATCCCGCGGCGCCGCCCCCAGCCGCGGCCCCTTGCCTCGGGGACCGCGAAGGGGGAGGGGGCGCAGCGGGGGGGCAGGGGCCTCGCCGCCCGCGCACTCCGAGGCGAGCCGGCTCCGCCGCGGCGAGGAAACGACCGGCGTCCTCCCGCCCTCCGCGGCCCGGGACGCCCGCGCCGCCGCCTCCCGGCCGAGCTGCCACCCTGCGGCCGCCACCCACCCCGCCCCCGGCCTGCGAAGCGGGCGGCCCCCCGGGGGCTGTCACCTCGAGGCGCGCCGCGCTCCCCGATGGCGGGACCGTGGCGCCGGACCCGGGGGAGGGAGGCGGCGCGAGCGGGCGGCCGCACCTGCTTCGCGTCGTCCGTCCGTCCGTCCCTTCCCGGGCTGGCGGGGGCGGCGGCGCGGCGCGCTCGGTGGGGCGCGCTGACGGGCGGCCAGTCCTCTCCCCTTCACTCGTCTGCCTCCCTCGCTCGCTCCCTCCTGCTGGCTCGCCCCTTCCCCCCTCCTCGACCCCGGCCTCTAGCTCACCGGGACGGCGGCGCGGACGGCGCAGCTCTGGGCGCCCGCAGGCCCCGGCCGGGCTGGAATCCGGCGGCTGGAACCCCCCGGGGGCGCTCAATTCCCGGGCTCCACGCTGCTGCGTCAGCGCCTCCTCCTGGGGGCCGGGGCCGGGCGGGCGGAGCGGGGGCCGCGGCCGGGCGGGGCCGTCGGGGGGGGGCGGGTGCGCCTGGCCCGGGCGGGCGGACGGCGGGGGCCGGACGGGCGGGGCAGGCAGCCGGACGGGCGGGCGGCGGGGGCCGGGCTCCGGGATCCGCTACGCCGCTCGCGGTTCCCCCACAAACTCCCCGAGAGCGGAGCCTCCGCCGCCCTCCTTCCTGCTTCCTCGTCCCCAGCCAATCAGCGGCGCGCCCCTCGGCCAGCTCCGCCAATCAGCCACCCCGCCCTGCGCTGGCCCGGCCAGCCAATCCGGCCCTTGGCTCCCCCTCCCTGTCTCCGACCAATCAGAACCGTCGGTCGGTCGTCCCAACGCAGGGGGCAGCACGAGGCGGCCGGGGGAGGCGGTGCGGGGAGTGGTGGGGCCTGGGGGGAGGGGTACGGTGCCAAGGGTGGTGGTGGGGGTTGGTTTTCTTTGCCGGCTTCTTGGATTTTTCTCTTCGTCTACCGAGCTTGAGCCCGTATCCCATGGTGACCTGACCCTGGAGCCCCAATCCCCCAGCTGCTACCCCACCCCCCCGGGAAATCTTACCTCGCCCCCACCCAGGCCGTCACCCCTCTACATCCCTCTTCCCTCTTCTCCCCTGGCCCCCACTGGAGAAAACTGCAGGCCGAGGAACACCCCACCCTCGCCAGCGGCTGCTGCCCCCAGGGCAAAGCTTCGGGAAGACCAGCCGAAAATCAAGAGAGGACAACCCCCCTTTCCTGCAGAAAGGGCCCCAGACTCCAGCGAAAGGGCCCCGACTGCTGAGAAGCCCCTCCCGCCCTTGCCTCATCTTTCCGACTTCCCTGCCTGCCACGTCTCCTTTCCTTTCAAGCAAGGTCGGTCCTGGCTCGGTAACCCCTCACCCGCATCTCTTTTTCCTCTTTCTCCCCTTCACCTACCGCCCCCAACTCCAGCTCTTAATTCACCCTTCTCAGAAGCAGAGTGTGGAACCCTCATCCATTTCCAGCTGACAGCAGAGCCTGGTCTGTGAGTCCTTGACACCCACACACCCTCTTCCACCACCGCGGGGAACATCAGAGCTCTCTGGGGGAGGGGAGAGGGGGCGGGCAGCCTGACAGCCCCGGCTGGACTCCCTCCCTCGCGTCCCCAAGCCAGGATGGGACCAAGCGTAGACACTTACCTGGCTTCCCTCTAGTCACCGAATGCTCTGGCTCCATCTCACACCCACAGACGTGCCTTCCCAAGCCCGAGCACGCTCGCGGGGTCAGCAGGGTGGGTGGGCACAGCAGGCGGAGGTCACACGGAGGTGTGGGAGGTCCCTCTGAGGTGCGGGAAGGGGCTGTGTCTTGAGCACCTTGTGTTGCCAGAGCCGGGATAGGGCTTCACTTCAGTAAGCACTGGCTGTGCACATAGTAGGTTCTTGAGAAATGCTGAGTCCACCCCAGAACAAAGCCTCATTCCCAATTCAGGCGGGGGAGGGGAGCTTTGGGAGGTAAAAGGAACAGCAGCAAAAACGGTAGTGTCAAGTCACCAGAGCGCTGGGAGCAGCCCAGGGAGGGGCTGGGCCGAGCACGCCTCGGTGGAGAGAAGCACCCCTGAGTGCTGGGGCTGCCTAGTTGCTAGAGGAGAAACCCCGCCTTGGTGTGTGGCTGAGGGGCTCCTCCTGTGCCCCACACGCTGCCTAGCCTTTCCTAGACCTTGAGGCTCCAGCACTCAGGAAGGCAGCCTTTAAGACAATCAGGGCTGCTAGCCTCCATGGCTGGGAAATAAAACCCTAAAAGTTCCCCATCTGCCACTAGAGCTGTCAAGGGGACCCACAGAGTCTTAACTGTGTTTGGGGACGTGTTTAAAGGAGGGGGCCCCCCAGCAGGGGAAGTAAGTGAATAGAAGCTAAAAGTTAAGACTGTGGCATAGAAACTTGTCAAAGGATGATGTTCTCCTAGGACAAGGGCCCCTCCTTCTCCTATCTCCCATCCTTAGGGAAAGCAAAATCCCGAAATCTATAAAAGTAGGACACTAAAAGATCTCTCTCCTCCCTGAGCCTCCCAGGACAAAGATTCCTAGCCGTCCCTCCCACCCCCAATAGGCCAGCCCTACCTTCTACCTCACAAAATTCCCCCTTCTCCCTGTCCCCAGTCTGTCCCATGGGCTGATGTCCCCCACCGCTCATCAGAGACTGGTGATAGAGGGTAACAGCAGCAGTGGCTGCTGGAGCTGAGCCATGCCATCCTGGCAGCCTGGAGCCAAGGCAGAAGAGGGGACAGGGCTCCTGTCAGCAGCCCAGCCTGTGCTGACCTTGGCTTCATGCCCACTAATGGGCAGGGATTGAGGCCAAAAAGGTCAGAAGAGAAATGTACCTAGTCACAGGGAAGGAGACCCAAGTGGCAGGAAGCCTGTGCTCGGCCTAGGAAGTGGTTGCAGGGTGAGGCGGGAGGACTGGACTTTCCCCCAGCGTCCAGGAGTGAAGATCCAGTGGCCGTGGGATGGGGTAGGGGGAAGAGTTGTCTCTATTTGGGGCCTTGGTGGGAGGAAAAAAGGGAATACTGACTGGAGAGGCGGCAGTGATCATGAGAGCCATTCCAGCCTACCCAGCCTGCCTGCTGGAGGAATTCTACCCTCAGAGCCTCCTCTAGGTGGGTGGCTGTCTCCTTTGCCCCAGGAGGCTCTGAGTGGGTGACCATTCGGAGACACAGGCTGGTTAAAGGCACTTGGTGTTCCTCCTAGGCCAGCCCACTGATCTTCCTCAGTTCCCCACCCCCTTTTCTTAAAGCTGGTCAACAAACCAGCAAAGAAGAGGGCAGGGGCTGCACACCCTGCCTGTCTCCCAAGGGACCCTTTGGCCTCTTCTCTGTCATCCCACTTCCAGGGACCTCTTCACCTGGGCCTCCTTCCTTCCCAGTCCAGAGTCCTTCCACACCTGGAAAGGTCTCCATCTCTTCCTCCTTCCTTTAGCTCCTCTAAACTTTCCTGAGTGCTTCCCCCACCCCCACCCCACCCCACTCAGGCAGCTGTGCCAACGCCTGGGGCCCATCACCTTTCTTCACCCGGGCACACCCAGCAGCCCAGAGGTGCACCACTGAAAAGGTTTTCCCCTTGGTCTGGAGACAGGAATGGATCCATCAGGTCTCCTCACCACCCCCTCCCTGCCTCCAGTCAAGGGGCTCTATCTACCCAGGCGCCTCCAGACCCATCAGGAAGGGTTAACTGCCTCAGAGCAAGAGAGCAGAGAGAAGGAGATGCAGAGAGGAAAACACCCGGGGCTGAGAGAAAACACGCCGCACACCCCTCCCCCACCGCGTACGACCAGACTGACAGCCGGGACAGACTGGCTGCTCCGTCATCTCCAGTCCAGCCGCTAGGCACCTCCCCCACTGCCCGCCGCAGTCCCTGCAGACCGCCGGCCCTCGGTTCCAGCCACCTGGCACCGGGTAGGGCACCCCAACAGGGCAGCGCAGTCCCTGCAGTGGTGGCAGTAACCACTTTCCCCTTCCTCCATCCCCGCCCTGGTCCCATCTTTCCTGGGAGTGGGGCAGCTGCTCCCCAGCCCTGCCAGAGTGCCTAAACTCTGGGTCCCAGGAACCCTTACTGAGCCACCTGGCCCCTCAGCCCCACTGGACAAACTGGAGGGCACAGCTCCACGAGGGAGGGACATCAGGGCACCAATTAAATGCGGCTGCAGCACTTGCCCCTTCCCCCACTGTAGGAAGCCCCCAGGGCTGCGGGAAATAAGGAAAGCTGGACTTTTATAGTCCTTTTATCTGACCCACTCCCTCTTAAAGGGATCGGAACCCCCTCCTTAAAGGGATCTCCAGAAATTATTTGCCCCCAAGGAAATCCAAGTGCAGATGTCTGTTTGGTCTTTACCTGCTGGGGCCCCTTTCCCTAGGGATGGGGGAGGCAGAAGTGCTCTCCCTGTGACTCTGAACCGGAGGGGCAAGGCCCCCTCCTGTCACCAAGGAGCCAGCTGTTGAGTGCCCAGCAAAGAACAGGACCTCTCTCTCCTCTAATGGCACCCACTGCCCCAGCCTGGAGGGAGGTCAAGATGAGGAGGGGACCTGTGTGGGCCCAGTCTCTGCGTAAGAGCAAACAAGGGGGGCTACATGCACTCAGACTTTGGGGAACACATGTCCATGGGGCTGTGTCCAAAACCCCCATCTGTCCAGTGCTAGCCTCCAGATTGCTGGCCAAGGGAAGTCTTTGCAGGCTGCCTTTCCCCGGAAAAGCTGTTTCTGCATTCTCCTTCCCTCTCTCCTAACTCCCCACTCCTACCCTCTTTGGGGCCCCTAGCCTTCCCCTTGGGGTGCCCTCTCTGCCCCTTATCCAAGTTGCCTCCCCCACAACCCCAACAACTGCAGACTACACCACATTTCAGGCTCTTTTCTGCCCTAGTTGGCGTGTCCCTGGGGTCCGTGTTACCCCTCTGCGCCCTCCCCCCGCCCCCCGCAGCCAAGAGGTGGGGGATGGGCACACCTTGGCTCCCAGGAGCCCGGCAGAGCTGCACCGTCTCCCTCCTGCTTACTCGGCACCTAGTCTCACCCTGCCCTTGGGGCTGCAGGGTTCGAGGAAGGGTGGGTGTGAATGGGGGGGGGTGGAGGGAGCTCTGAGGGCACCCTAGACCAAGAGAGGGACAGAGTCGGAAGCAGGCATTCCCTGAAGCCACCCCTTCTCCCCTCCTCCCTTCGCCGGTGGAGGGTCGAGGCTGCCTAGGGAGGGCTTACTGGGCGCTTGGGAACTCGCCAAGGCCCCCACCCCTGCCACTCCCTGGAGGAGAGGCTCCCCTCAAGGACTGGAGCTCCGAGCCGTCCCCCCCCCCCCCCCCGCCCCCCCTCCGGCAGCTGCTGCAGCCTCCGGCTGAGGTCAGGCTCCACCTCCTTTCTCCGGAGGGAGAGCTCGAGGGTTGTTTGTTGTTGGGGTGTGAGAGGGAGCAGGTTCGAGATTACCTGGCCCGGTGGGCACGAGCTCCGAGAGCGGGAGAGGGTCCAGGTGGGCTGGATTCGGACGCAGCCTACTGCAGAGGGTGGAGGGCTGACCTTACCCCACCCCCACTCCCACCCCCGCGGGTTCTAAAAAAGCAGCCCCATCCGCTGCTCTAGTTCGTCCCTCCCAGCTACCCGCTCGCCCCTGCCCCTCGCCCAGCTATCCATTCTTTGTGGAGTGGCCAGAATGCCCCAGGCAAAAGGGCTAGCCCTTGGGTTGTCACGAGGAACAAGACTGCTTTCCTGCTCTCAAGAAACTTCCAGTCGGGGGCTGGGATGTGTTGGTGGTAAAGGGACAAGTAGCAGCGTGATAAACGTAACTTCATGACAGCAACGTAATGGCTGCTGAGGAAGCAAAGGGAAGGGTGCGAAGGTCTGCCCCTGGTGTGGGGCTGGGGTGAGGTGCCACAACGCTCCAGAAAGGGCTAAGCCATGATCAGAGTCTATATGAAGGAGCAGGCATTCCTCACGCTGACCTGCCATCCGTAGGGGTAAAGATGAGGACGCCCCAGGCAGGGGTGCCCGCTTTAGCAAGGTCACAGAGCCGTCAAATAGTTAGGGGTGAGGCTGGAGGGGTGGCTGGGGCCAGCCAGGCTTTGTAAGCCTTACTAAGGAGCTTCATCCCGAAGGCATTGGAGGCACTGGAAGATTTTAAGGGAAGGAAGGTTCTGCTCACATCTGTGTCTAACAGAGATCTGGGGAGGCGAGTTGCGGGAGCATCGGGATGTGGATCATGCAGGGGGAATGTTGTGCCTCGGTTTCCACCCAGCGCCGGCTTCCCGGAGGGATGTTTAACCTTGGGTCTCCCTTGCCCTCCCAGGTCGGGGTTAGGTGGAAAGGGTCCATCCTTGGGGAAGAGTCAGCTCTCAGCGCTGCCCTCACGGCCAAGCAGGGGTTCTACCTTCTCTCTCCCCCGGTAAGGGATGGGGACGACCCAATGCCTTCATTTCCTCCCTCGCCCCTTCTAGTCAGTCCTGCCCTCCCAGAATCAATGCCATTTCCTGGAGCGTCCACAAGAAAGAAGTCGGCCAACGTGGGGGCCAGCTTTGCCCCACCTGCCTGCCCTTTCCGACTATGACCATGGTCGGGATTGCCAGGTCAAGTAGGACGGGGTGTGGGGGGTGGCAGCAGAGCCTAACCCTATAGCCTTGCCCTTTCCAGCGAGCCTTTTCCCAGGAGATTGGGAAGCAAGCTCTCTGGGGCTTTTCTTTGGGGTTTCCAGCATAGGTTGTGCCGATTTATGTTTGTTCCTGGAGCTCTCTAGACTCGCCGCGTCTGGAGTCTTCATCCTCAGAGCCTCAAGCCTAACTTCCTAGAAAGGTCTCCAGAAGCTCAGGTCCACCTTGCCCCCTGATGCCCTGAATTCCTGGGGCCTCCACACTGTCTTGCTGACCAACTGCTGCTTTGCCTGGGTCTCTGTGATGACACTGTAGACCCCTGGAGGGCAGGACTCTGTCTTCAACTTCCTCTTTATGGCTTCCTGTGTGTCTAGCACATCCCAGGATCCAAGGACGGAGGGCATTCTAGGTCCCTAAAACCTGGCCCAAGGACACACAGCCCTCTGCCTCTCCCTTTCTACAGACCCACTCAGGGGTCCCAAACTGGCAACCTTTGGGCAGAATTCAGCAGGCAGATGAGTTTTGTTTGACAAGTTCTTGTCTCACAGGGCTTACAAAAAAGATTAAGATTAGGAGCCAATGGTGAAATTTTGGGAGATTTAAAATCAAAATCCAGATTTCCAGTGTCTCTTGAAAAATCAGAATATCTGGCTATCCTTTGGCCCACATTTCCACTTGCAACAATAGGCTGGTGCCAAGTAACAAATGCCATCTTTATGAGGCGATATGCTCCAGTTTGCCAAGGTCCCACCTTGCCCTTGAAGAGGGCCATTTATGAGACCTCATTTATGAGAAGGTCTTCAGGTTTGTGATCCTTGAATTGTGGCCACAAAGACACGGATGGGTGTCACGGTCCAGGTCTTTGGAGTGTCTCCCTCCCTTGGACAGACTTGGAGAGACTTGTTACATTCTCACAGCCTGGGGTGGGCCTGGTGGTGCAGCAGTTAAGTGTGCACTTTCTGCTTCGGCAGCCTGGGGTTCGCCGGTTCAGATCCCGGGTGTGGACATGGACCCCTCCCATGAGGAACCCCAGAGGTTATGGACTAGAAGTCCAGGGATGTACCCACTGTGGTTCCTTGAACCCAGACCTGCAGACTCCTGGGATGATGAGGAAACCCAGATCTGAAATGGGCTGTGTCTTGAGAGCCCCCAAAGCCAGGGTCTCACTTTTTTTTTGGTCACGAAGAGTGGCCCTGAGCTAACATCTATTGTGAATTTTCCTCTTTTTGCTTGAGGAAGATTGTGGCTGAGCTAACATCTGTGCCCATCTTCCTCTATTTTGTATATGGGACACTGCCACAGCATGGCTTGATGAGAGGTATGTGGGTCCACGCCCGGGATCCAAACTTTCCTTCTTTCTTTCGCTCTTTCTTTCATTTATTTATTCTTTCTTTCTCTCTCTCTTTCTTTCTCTCTTTCTCTCTCTCTCCCCCTTCCCCTCCTCTCCCTCCCTGAGCTAACATCTGCCACCAATCCTCCTCTTTTTGCTGAGGAAGATTGGCCCTGAGCTAACATCTGCCTATCTTCCTCTATTTTATATGTGGGATGCCTGCCACGGTATGGCTTGATAAGTGGTGCATAGGTCCACACTCAGGGGCCGAAGTAGCGAACCCCAGGCCACCGCTGAACTTAACCGCTGTGCCACGGGGCCCGCCCCCGTGTTTCTTTATTTAATCTTCAATAACTCTATTAGGTAAACATTATTTTCAAATTTACAAACGAATAAGGAGATTGAGACCTGGAGAGTCTAAGTAACTGCTCCAGATCACACAGGCTTGGAGTGGCTCCAAACTTTTGCTTTATTTAATGCGGCAGTTAGCATAAAGGTTAAGCAGAGGTCCACCCCTCTGTAGGTCTAAGAGCTTTACTCTTTCTCATTTCACATAGTGTAGTGGTTGAAAATACAAACTCTTTAGCCAGACTTCCCCAGTAAGAGTCCTGGCTCTGCAGCTTCTTAAAACATACAAACTGCCTAGGACAGTGGCTGACCCATAGCAAATGCCACCAAAGCGTTAGCAGTTATGAATCTACTTCATCATGCCGGCATGCCTGCAGTCTGCCCTGTTTCTACTTTGGAATCCAGTCCTGCAACCCCTGTTTGCACCCCGGTCTCCCATGTGGAGCCCCCACTATGTGGTGCCCATGGCTGTATTCTGTCCACGCGGCTGCAGCGTGTCCCACTCTGGCCTCAGTCAGGCTGGGTGCCTCCCTTTGTTGGTCTGGAAGAGGGGCCAGCCTCTCTCCCCATGGCTTTCCCACTCCACCCTCCCAACACCAGGGTTGTCTCCGTGACCCCAGCCATCTTCCTGTGCATTTGGAAAGTTTTTCGGTGGCATCCCTAGTTTCATTCCCCGAGGTGAGGGGCTCTGTCTCCTACAGGCTTCCAGCCACAGCCACCAACCTCTCTAGTCTTCTGAAACCAAGAGCAGAGGGAGAGAGTCACCTGTGACTCTTTTGCCATCTTCCTTCAATCTCAATGAACCCACAAGAGCCAGGACCAGCCCCTCCCAGCAGAGACCCCCACCCCTCCCCCCCCAGAGATCCCCAAACTACAGTCTGGGCCACAAGTAGTTTAACCAGCTACACTACCACTCCAGCTCAGCACTGTTCAGGCACCAGTGGGCCCTGGAAGGGGATGCTGTTAACATTGCTCTTACCTTGGAAAGCTTCCTCTCCACCTAGCACCAGAGAGACCCTCTGAAACTGAAGAACCAAGCACAGAGTGTAAGACCCAGGCAAGATGGGGTCAGATGACAAATACCTGGATAGGTGACGCTAAGACTCAGGCATGAGGTCTGACTAATACTTTCCCCTGATTTGTGAATATTACTCTATTTTTTAAAATCTTCCAAGGGGATTTGTGAAAATCATGCTTAGTTATATGAGCAACTCTTCTTTATTGAGAAGCATACAGGGAAGTCAACAATTGCCTTTTTCATTTGTTTCACTCTGTCGGGGCATCTTCTGTAGTGATAGGTAACATTCCTGCAGAGACTCCAGGAGCTAGGCACTGCGTTAAGTTCTTTACACACCTCAATCAGTCTTATGAAATAGGTACTGTTATTAGTCCCATTTTACTAATGAGGAAAATGGGGCACAGAGAGGTTTGGTAACTTGTCCAGAGTCACACAGCTAGTAAGAAGCAAAGCCAGAGTTCAGATCTCAGTCTTGTCACTTTTTTTTTTTTGGCTGAGGAAGATTAGCCCTGAGCTAACTTCTGTGCCAATATTCCTCCACTTTACATGTGGGTCGACACCACAGTGTGGCTGATAAGTGCAGTAGGTCCACACCCGGGATCCAAACCAGCAAACCCAGGCTGCCAAAGTGGAGCCCAGCGTCCCAAACTTTAACTACTACGCCTCGGGGCCGGGCCCCAGCCTTGTCGCTTTTAATTATTCCCTGATCATTTGTTCCTAAATGAGCTTCCCCAAACAATTCTCTATTCTTGTATTTCCCAAATGTCTGTTAGCAACTCATTTGGATTTTACACATGAAGTTGCTGTGAGCAACATTCATCTCACCATTAGATTGGGGGCAAAATGTCACGAGCCTTTTGTCATATTTCTTTATAAGGAGAATATTCCTTTTGCAAAGCCTCTTCAAAAGTACCCTTTCCCTGTCCTCTGCACTCCTTTTGACACTGAAGTAACAATGTGGTCTTTCAGGAACATCAGATACACTTCAACCAACTTCCAATTACAGGCAAACCCAGTGCTCTCCCAGTGTTTCTATTTGGGGGTAAAGGCACCACTTCCCACCCAGGTTCCAAAGCCAGGAACCTTGAGTCATTCTTGGCACCTCCCTCTCCCTCCCTCAGCCACCACCCATATCTAATCCATCAGCACAGCCTGACTGTCGTTTACCTCCACTCCTTGAACCTCCTCCTTCCCTCCCCAGCAACCGCAGCCCTGGCCTCCTGCATCCGCTGGTGGCCTGTCCCTTTCCCCTGTTCTCCCGTTCCCCCAGCCTCCTGTTCTCCACACAGCAGTCAGAGGGATCTTTCCAAAACAGATCCCATCATACTGCTCTCCTGCTGAAACCCTTCTGTGGCTCCTGCTGGCTGACAGGATAAGGATCCGAATATGGAACCAACGACTGAGGCTCCCTGATCCCTACTCCCTTCCCTGCCCCGACTCACACTCCTGAACCTGCAATGCTCCCTCCCTCCCAAGCCCCGCATTGAAAGTGAGTGGTTGCTGGGTGGGGCCTGTCTCTCTGAGTAGGCTAGCGGGAGGCCCATGTCTGCATTGGGTCCTGCTGTTTCCCCACTGTCTGGCAGGGAACCTGCACATAGTAGGTTCTCAGTAACAATCACTGAATGACGAATGAATAAACGAATGACTGGCAGAGAAATAAAGCCTTTCCCTGTGCTGCAGCATCTCGGCAGTCAGCTTGATTTGCCATGGAGCTCACAATACTGGACTTTTCTATCAGCTTAGAAAACTACCTCTTGTAGCCCCACTGTGTGCCAGGCCCTGCTTGCTGCCCTTAGACTCACTCCTCCCAGCCCTATTTGCCTGTTTTCAGGACTAATTGTGATATTACCTTGGCCTCTGAGTCTCCAGTGTTTGTGGGTTTTGTGATTTGTGTATATTTTTACTGTAAAATTTACTGAGTTGATTAATTCAGTGACTGGATTACAATAGTTATGGGTTCGACAGGGCAGACTCTTTGAAACCTGAAGACATAAAAATTACAGTTTTGGCTTTGGCAGTCCAGATGGCTTCTCCAAGAAGCTAGAGTCTGTGGCCCCAGAACCCTGCTCTTTTAGCTGCTAGTAAAAAGACGGGAGAGGGGCCCACCCCATGTCCGAGTGGTTAAGTTCAAGCGCTCTGCTTCAGCGGCCTGGGGTTTTGCTGGTCCAGATCCTGGGCGTGGACATGGCACTGCTCGTTAGGCCATGTTGAGGTGGCGTCCCACATGCCACAACTAGAAGGACCCACAACTAAAATATACAACTATGTACTGAGGGGATTTGGGGAGAAAAAGCAGAAGGGAAAAAAAAAGATTGGCAACAGTTGTTAGCTCAGGTGCCAATCTTTGAAAAAAAAAAAAAAGAACGGTGGGAGAATTTAGTTGAAGGCAAAACCTTGGGACTTCCCCTGCCCACTTCTACCTTTCCCTCCCCCCGCCAAGTCTGCCCTTGATGTTTCAGTTAAATCTGATTTCACTTAGATAAGCTTGGTGGAGGGTGACAGGAAGAGAGGTGGTCCCCTGGTGCAGCACCCCCAGGGCAGGCATTCATCATGCGAGTATTTGTTAGTTGGGCACCTTCATTAAGCCAAGCTTAATGCTGGGATACAGCAGCAAACCAGAGACAGGCAATGTTTAGGTGAGGGGTGCTCAGGGCTGGGTCTTAAAGAATGAACAACTAGAGTTGATTGGAATGATTGAAATGATCAGTTTTATGTCTATTTCCTCAACTAAATTGTGAGCTCCTTTGGCCCCGTAACTGTTGCTGGTCTTGGAATCCCTGGCACCCCTGGCACATAGTGGCCGCTCAGTGATGCCAGTTGTTCTTAACTCTCATGGAGGATGGAGGGGCAGGCAGGTCACTCAACTGGGCTGAGGGACAGGAGGCTGGACAAGCAGGTCCATCCACTAACTGGGGATTTGGCCGTGGGCCCCAGGAAACCCTCACAGACTCTCTGAGGTGCAGAGAGATGAGGTTTCAGTGAGGCAGCAGGGAAATGAGTGGGGTAGCTGTTCCTGGTTGGGGGGCGTGGTTTGGGTGGAGGGAAGGGGCTTATTAGAGGTCCTTGTAGGGAAGCATAAGCTGGCTGAGCCCACAGGAATGGCCACTTGGGGCTTCCAGCCTTGGGGCGGAGGGGAACGTGGAAGTTTAAGGAATATAGAAAATAGGATAAGGAAGGGTACCCAGTAGCTAGGAAGATGCCTCAGAGCTAACACTGAGGAGCCAGCATTTCTCTGACCCTTCTTTAGGGAGGGCTAACAGCTTCATTTACAGATTGTCTTGTGTCTATTGACAACAGGCTATACACTCTGAGGCTCCTCCAGGGTCTTGCTCCACCCCCATGGCCTCTCTTGGGCTCTGGAGTCCAAGACAGGAAGCTCCAGCCCCCTTGGAGGTGTAGGTGATCCGTGGGGAGTGCAGAAAAAATGGCAGCAGGAAGCTTTCCCACAGGCGCTTAGGGGTTAGTGAATGGGGCATGGAAGGGGGTGGGGATGGGGGTGGGGGCCAGGGTTCCACACACCTGGGCATCCTGCACAGGAGAAGACTGTGAAGGGCCCCACTTGCTTTCTAGTAAGGCCTTCACTTTCCTTCACTCTGGAGCCAGGCAGCTTCCCAGGGAGGGGGGCTACGCAGCGGGAGATGGAGATCCCAAAGGCCAACCTGCTTCCCATCCCGCCTCCTCTCAGCCTTGCAGGACCTCAGGGTGTACTCTGCCCAGGGGTACCTGGGAGGTGGGGGCAGGAGGGAGGTAGTGAGAGGGGCTGGCACTGGCTGGGTCTGAATGTCTGGGTGGGGACTCTCTAGCCTGAACCCTTGCCAGCTCTGGGCATTGGAAGCAGTCTCAGCATCGGGGAGCAGATCCCCACTCTCCCAGACAACCTCAGTCTAAAACTCACATACCTCCAGCCTTAATTAGCAACCTTGCAGTGGCCTGGACCCCATCCTTGCACTCCAGACCCACAGCGGGAGTCTAGAAAGAAAGGAAGGACTGGGCAGGCTGCAGGCCAATTACGAAGAACAAGTCTCACCTCCCCAGCCTTTTCTCATTTCGGATTCCTCCTACCCCTATTTTAAATCTTAATTCATCTTATAATAAATTTAATGCAACAGTTTTACTTCAACAAGCAAAGAGACCTACTGCATACCCAGCCTGGCAGCATCCGACAGGGCTCAAGTCTGGACTAAGACACTTTGCTACCCTACTCCCATAAATAGAACAAGCATTTGGGGTGGTGCCCCAGGGTGTCCTGAAAACACTTGGCGTTGCAGAGGCTGCCTCTTGGGAGCCCAGGCGGATGCGTCCCGCGGGGACTCAAGGCAGGCCAGGCAAGCGGCCCCAGTGCTGCACTTATCTCCTGCCGGCAGCCGTGAGCTCACACTCCTTGCCTCCACTCCCGCAGCATGTGTAACCGCCCATCCCTTGGCATGTGCAGCATGCGCGTGTCTGTGTGTGTGTGCACCTGTGTTTGCCCCTAGATGGGCACAAGGGCACAGGTGTGTTTGGATGGAGCTGTGTCTATCCCTGTGATTCTAAGGGGCCAGCCGGGTGGTGTAGTGGTTAAGTTTGTGCGCTCCGCTTTGGCAGCCCAGCGTTCGCAGGTTCGGATCCCAGGCGCAGACATAGCACCGCTCATCAAGCCACACTGTGGTGACATCCCCCGTAAAGTAGAGGAAGATTGGCAGAGATATTAGCTCAGGGCCAAGCTTCCTCACACACACACAAAGGTAGCTATCCCTGTGGTTTCTGGGCATAGTCGTGGTCTTCTCTTCTGTCTTTCTTCCCTCTCTCTACAGCCGGTAAGGGCAGCCCTTTGTAGTTCCTCCACTGATCCATCCACTGTCCTCTGAGGAGGGGAGATACTCCCTGTGCTGAGCTATCCCTGGACCCAGAATATCCTTCTCTCTTGAAGAAATCTCCCACTTATCCCACCAGCCCTTCTCTCTCTCCTGTGTCTGCCAGGGCAAAGCTGTGTCAGGCTGCCTAGCTGAGTAAGTGGGAACAACAGTCCCTCCATGAGGCTGGTCAGTGCTTACTCAGTGCTGTCTCCCAGCCCCTGGCCCAATGCATGGCTCTCAGCTTGTCTGTAAAGGTTTGTTGACTGTATAGTTTATGGGGCCTGGGCACAGGAGTGTGATGCACACTCTTTTGCCATCTGACTTCTCCCTCTTGCTGAAAATAAGCTCATGGAGTTGGCTCTGGGGGTAGCATGCCACCTCTGCCCCTAGTCACCTCTGGTGGCATCATTTTAAAAAATATAGGTGCACAACTACTTTGAAAAACAGTTTGGGGCCAGCCCGGCGGTGTAGCGGTTAAGTTCGCGCATTCTGCTTTGGCGGCCCAGGGTTCACAGGTTCAGATCCCAGGTGCAGATGTGGCACTGATTGGCAAGCCATGCTGTGGCAGGCGTCCCACAGATAAAATAGAGGAAGATGGGCATAGATGTTAGCTCAGGGCCAGTCTTCCTCAGCAAAAAGAAGAGGATTGGCAGCAGATGTTAGCTCAGGGCTAATCTTCCTCAAAAAAAAAAAAAAAAAAAAAGAAAGAAAGAGAGAAAAGAAAACAGTTTGGAATTACCTAGTAAAGTTGGTTAGGGGTATACCTGACAACAAAGAAATTCCTTTCCTGGAAATGTAGCTAGAGAAACTGTAGGGCACATAAACCAGAAGACACGTACCAAATGTTCTGAGTAGCCCCAAACTGGAAACCACCCAAATGTCCAATGCTAGAATGGATAATTAAATTGTAGTATTTTCACACAATGGCATACTATACAAGAAAAAACACTGACCAAATTACAGCTCTACTCATTAACATGAGTGAAGCTTTTAAAAACAATGATGAGCCAAAGAAGCAAGACACGGAAGAATATATTTAATATGAGTCCAATTGTAGAAAGTTTAAAAACAGGGAATTTAAACAATATTGCTTAGGGATACACACAGAGGCAGGAAACTATAAAGAAAAGTGAGGAGAGGATTGTCACTAAATTTGGGACGGTGGGTCCTCTGGGGAGAATGTGTCAGGGAGGGGCACACGGGCTTCTAAGGTGCTTGGAATGCTCTCTTCTTTGACCTGGGTGCTGGGTGCATAGGAGTTTGTTTTATTATTGTCTTTATACTGCATATATGCATGTTACACACTCTTCTGTATATACCATACATTTTACACAAGAAAAAAAAGGATGGTATATGCCCCGATTCTGCCCCCTCTCTCCATCCAATCCCCATTCTTGTTCTCAGCTGGCAGAGGAGGGGCCAGGGTCCCTCCTCACAGTTCCTTACTGTTTCGGAGTGGGTCAGAGGAATCTGGGGGTGAGGGCCTCCCTTCTGCAGCTGGGCTCTGGCTCCTCCAGGGTGAGGAGCCTGGGGAGAGCAGGGCCAGGCAAGGCCGGCTGGCCTGCTGCTTCTGCCAACTCTGGGATTAGGCCAGGGCTCTGGCCCACCTGTTGTTTCACTCATTCAGCGTGAACATAGCCACAGAGCGCTTACTATGAGCACTCGGGGCTGTTGGGAGGGTTCAGATAAGTGAGAAATGTCTTTGACCTCAAAGATCGTACAGTACACTCAGAGGTGATCGCGTACACAAGTAACCATGGTACCAGCAAAATGTGAGCGAAGGGTCACATGACTACCCTTCTCTTTCAATGAACATTTGTGGAGCACCTGCTACATGCCAGGAACTGTGCTGGATGGTTGGCACATGACGGCTGCTAAATCACAATCCTGGCCCTTAAGTCCTTAGCCTAAGGCAGGGGAAACAGACACACATGAGGTCATTGCAAGAGTGGGACTAGCCCACTGATGCCGCTATGCCCAGGGAGAAGCAGAAAGGGGCCCTGCTCAGGATGGGGGAGACGGGGACAGGTTGGAGAAGGGAAGTCCCCCTGAAGGCTTTAGGGATGAGGAAGCAAGAGCAAGGCAAAGGGCTATAAGGGCGTGCTCCACGGAGGGAACAGCTAGGGCCAAGGCACAGGGGTAAGGAACAGCACCCGGGAGGTCTGTCTGCAACAGAACACAAGTGCTCAGTGGGGATGGGGAGAAGAGCAGCCAAGGGGAAGGCTAAGGCCGATCAGGGTCACATT
The DNA here is from genome assembly GCF_041296235.1 of Equus asinus. NCBI lineage: Eukaryota > Metazoa > Chordata > Mammalia > Perissodactyla > Equidae > Equus > Equus asinus. The sequence goes on from NC_091791.1 coordinate 155,171,795, forward strand.
TGCCTTGCAAAAGCTTAGATCTTATAGGTGCTGGGAGCCACAGAAGGATTTACGGGGAGCTTGATAGTTGAGTCTGGCTCAGTGTAGAGGAAGGGTTGAGGGGCGTGGATTGGAAGAAGGCAGGCAAGTTGTCAGGTTGTTGTGGATGTAAGAAATATTTAGACAGGCTAGCTGTGTCTGAGAGCGGGTGGGTGGTGTGTGTAGGAGAGGCCAACTTTGTGAACAGCTCCCCGCCAGGGAGACCAGGTGGAGCACACGGGGAGGGCTTACACCCGAACTAGTGTGGCTCTGGGCTCTGGCAGTGGACAGCCAGGAATACAGATGGGACTCTGCACCATCGGATCCCAGGGCTCCCAAATGCTGGCCAGTGGACAGTATTGGCCTGAGGAAGTCAGGAAAATATGGGCATGTAATGAGCTGCTTATAAATCAAATGTATGCACTTTAAAGAACTACCCATAGAAGTGTCTGGAATTGAATCAATGAGTAAGCATTAGAGGCATGAAGAGAATTACCAAAAGAAATCTCTTAAAGATTCAAAAGCGGTTTCATCCTTGGAGGAGGGCTGGGATGAGGAGGGTTTTTTCTTTAAATAAGCCTTTTAAACTATCATATTTTAAAACCCATGAACATAAAACATATACAAAATGTTAAAAATAAAAAAACACTGGCCTTTGTTCTGAGTTTGCATCCTTCCTGCTTTTTTTAATTGCTAAAAGTCGCCTTTTTTGTAGGAAATGATACAAGATAGAGGATACCTGGCTTTTTTTTTTTTTTCTTAATGTCCTCTTTTGGCAAAACAGAACGTCGTTGAGCCCTGTGCATCCTGAAAGCCGGCAGTGGGAGCGGCCCGACCAGAGCACGGGGCAGAGGCCGGAGAGCGGCAGGCCTGGTGCGCCTGCGACCCCGCAGGCGGCCGGCAGGGGTCAGGCGAGCTCCACGCAGCGCCCGCGGAGCCCCGCCCGAGCCGGAGCCGCGAGCCCGAGCAGCACTCCGCGGCGTGCAGTGCCTCGGGGAGGGGGCCAGAGAGAGGACCCTGGACTGGCCCTAGGCGAGGGGTCGCGACTGACGGCCACCTGGATCGTGGGTACCACTCCTGCCGCCAAATCGAGGAGAGGGTGCTCCGCTCCAGCCCCCACGCCGCGTTGGCACCAGCTCTGCTCCACCCGGCTTCTGGGCGTGGCTGGTCCGCCGGCCGTGTGTTCGAATACCCCGGGCCAACTCACCTTAGCGGTCTTCTGGAAGGGGGCCCTGAGCAATCTTGTCTCCTGCACCCGGTTGTCGCGAAGTTCAAGGAGCTAATATGTCAAAACGAGACTTGAGAGGGCTATATAGGTAAGGGATTGTCATTACTAGATTACCTGGGTTTAGAATTAGGACTCAGGCCTGTGCGGAGGCATCCTCTAGGCACCAGATCAGTTCTCAAAGGTTTCCCGTCCTCAGAATTACCCCTGGAGGTGTGATTAGGGGCTCTTCTTGGAACCAGCATTTTTTACAGGCTGCCACATTCTGGTAAAGGGTGTGCCCAGAGCTTCTGTTGCCATTCCACAGGGCAAGCAGTAGGAAAACAAAGAATGGTATGGTAGTCAACAGGGGAGCCGGACTGATAGCTGACTCGACTAAAATTGGAGTGGAATGAGAGGAAGGAGCGGGGCTGGCAGCTGGCACTGTAGCATTGCACAACGGATATGAACAACCAAGAGCTCCCACAAGAACCAAAGTGGAAATACCCCCCTGGCTCTTCCATTTATGACTCAGGCTACACTTTTCTCTTTTGGCTTTATTTAAAACACTTCTCTTTTATTTCACATGTAACATCGGGAGGACAAGCACTTTCTCCTCAAGTTGGTGGTAGGGCTCTGTAAGCCACACTGACTGGACGAAACATTCCATTTGGTCATATTCTGAACGTCTCTGGGCTGGTCGTTCCGGCTGCACTTTAAACCCAGCAAGACCACCATTTCAGCCACATTCATCTCCAACATAGCAAAGGCAGGGTGAGGAAGTGAAGGGACAGTGCCACAAGCCCTTGGTCTTCCCTCAGTGTGGAACTTGGCTGGGATTGGTGAAGCGCAAGCTCCACCTGTCTCAAGTGTCAGGCTGGGAATGGCACTTGGCTACAGGCCAGGACCAGAAGTCGGAACAGGCACTGCTGGGCCGAGAGCCAAGAAAACCAGTTCTCTTTTAAGGAACTTGGATGCTGTGGGAAAACCCAAACCTGTTCCCCTCAGACCATGCTCCATCCAGGCGGCTATGCAGTGGGGCCCCAGGCTGGCATCCTCAGAAGCCCCATTTCTGCTGATCTGGATCTTGGCTTCACTTCTGACCTTGGGAAAATCAAATTGTCTTGATCTTTTAAAAAACATGGGGTGGTTTCCAGAAATTTATGAGCTTCCTTCTGGCTCCAAGACTTACCACTCTGCGCTCCCTCCTTCCCTTAAAAATCACCAGGAGATCTGGGACAGGAAGGCTGAGACCCCCTCTATCCTAAGCACTGAGTCCATCCCCTTGTCGTCCATCACCAATGAGCAGGCTGGAGGGCAGAAACAGGATCTGGACCAGCCACTCTCTAGGGACATGGGGCTGGAGCCAGACGGGAGGCAGCAGCAAGTACACTGCTCTTCCTCCAAAACACCAGCTTCGAAACAGGTGGGTTTACTTCATAATACGTTTAATACAAGATGGCAGCAGCCGCTGTGCAGCTGTAACAAAATTAGCCATAGGGTGTCCACAGAAATGTATGCAGGCAGCCTTGGCTGGAGGTGAGCCAGCCAACCCAGGCCTGCTGCCTAGTCAGCTGTGGGCTGTCACATGGTCAGGACTGGAGGGTGGCAGTGACAGAGCAGTGAAGGGCTCAGAGTGCTGCCATGGAGGCCAGTGTTGAGTCATCTTTTTCAAGCACGCTAACCTCTGCCCCACCGTGGACTCTGGGTGGCGCAGGTGTTCTGAGATGCCTCTTCCCAGACTCCACCCCGACATGGCGAGATTTAGGGATTTCAGCCCTAAAGAGTGAAGCCCTGGAAAGATGGAGGGGCTGCTGCAGAGTGGGTGCCTGCTCACAAGCTGCTGGGAGCTGATGCCTCTAGAAATCAGCAGAAATGAAGGCTAGGTTTGGGGGTTTTTTTCCCCCAGAAAGAAAAGAGCCTACTAAGTTCGAATAAATGGAGAGGGGTGATGCTTCCGGTGTACTTGAGCAGAGGGCTCCTTGCCAGAGACTCGCCCTAGAAAAAGGGGTAGCCACCTATCTGCCCCCAAGGTGCCCGGCTTGGGAGGTGGGGGCATCAGCCTTGGAAGTTAGAAAGCGAGGACAGAGAGTCACCAAAGCCCTCCCAATGAGCCCCAGAAAAGCCAGTATGCTTCCTTCTGAGTCCGTATTAAGCCACTGAATGCTTTTCCTGGGCTGGCTGGCTGGCTTGGCTCTGAGGCCAACAGGACTTGGCAGCCATTGTGGAGAACTCAACCTCATGCAGAGGCCAGGAGGCTGATGCAAGGAGGGCAGGTGATGGGGCCAGCCTGGTGGCGTAGTGGTTGAGTTCATGTTGGGCCTGGGGTTCACAGGTTTGGATCTCGGGCCCAGACGTACACACTGCTCATCAAGCCATGCTGAGGTGGCATCCCATATACCAAGCAGAGGAGGACTGGCACAGACATTAGCTCAGCGACAATCCTCCTCAAGTAAAAAGACGAAGATTGGCAACAGATGTTAGCTCAGGGCAGATCTTCCAAACAAAAAAAAAAGGCAGCTGAGCAGCCGGGCCAGCCTCGGGCAGGGGAGGAGAACTGCCACATCCCTACTTCCAAAGAAAGGCCTCTAGGTGCTGGGAAAAGTGGCTGAAGGGTCTTGGGGTTAGCGGAAGTCTGTGTTGAAGGCTCTGCCGATGACCAGCCTCCTCACCTCACTGGTCCCGGCCCCAATCTCATACAGTTTGGCATCTCGCAGAAAGCGGCCCATGGGAAAGTCATTGATGTAGCCATTGGCACCTGCAGCCGGGGTTTGGGCGGAGAAGAAGACAACAGGAACAGTGATGGGCACTGGGCAAAGCAAGGAAAGCAAACAGAAGGCCAAGTAGATAGAAAGAGGCCAGAGGAGGGGGTGCCAGTCAAAGAGAAGCAGCAGGGGGTGGGGGAGGCAGGGTGTGAGGAACACCTAGCTGGGGGTAGGGTGGACGAGGGGTGGGAAGGCCATCCTGTGCCTGAGGATGATAGGCAAAGTAGGGGAGAACCACTGGCAGATGTGGAGAAGGGGGACAAGAAAATACTGCACGGCACTTCCTGGGTGCCAGCCTGAGAGGTTAAGTCATTGCACAAGTCACAAAGCCAGTCAGTAGTAGAGCCAGGATTCAAACCTAGACCGTGTGGCTGGAGTCTGTGCTCTTAACCACTGCCCAGCCTTGAAACAAGGCTGTCCCACCTCTGGGGCATCTCTCCCCCCTCCTTTCCCAGTGTCCACAGGACCAGGCGGGGAGCATGGGAGGGAGCACTGCTGACAGGAGTAGCAACTTGTGGCCTCTAGCAGTTTTCTCCTTTGCTTTTCCATGGCCTCCAAGTAACTAGGGCAGAGGGAGCCTAAGGTGTCAGCTGAGCTGCAGCCAGCTGAAGCCCAGGGTGAGGAGTGAAGAGGAAATCTCTTTCTGGAGGCAGCCACGGGCTCTGGGAGCAAGGGAGGCCTGGGAGTGGGCAGTGGGGGCCACTCACCGAAACACTGAATGCCGTCCAGGGCGACCTGTGTGGCGCACTCGGCTGAGTAAAGAATCACCCCCGCGCAGTCCTGCAGGAGCCGGCTCGGGGTCAGCAGGGCCCTGCATGGGGCCACGCAGAGAGCGAGGCCCAGCCCCAGCCCGCTGTCCCCGCTCTCCCCCCTCAGGCGCCGGGCCTTACCTTGGAGGTGCAGTGGCCCTCATCACAGGCTTTGGCGACGTTGTAGACGTACTGCCGACATGCCATGAGGCGCGTGTACATGTCAGCCATCTTCCCCTGCATCAGCTGGGCATAAACAGAGATCCCAGGTCAGCATGCTGGAGCCACACTGCTCTCAGACACTCTCCCCAGGTACCAAAAGCAGGTCTGCAGTAGCACCCTGACAGCCAGGAATGGGGACACCAGGGCACAGAGAGGAGAAAGGACTTGTCCAGGATGGCAAAGATGGTAGTGGGCCTGGAGTTAAGGCCAGAGAACTGCCATTGCACTGTGGACACTGCCCCCTGAAATGGCCCTCCAGCCACCACAGCCCTGATTAACGTCCTGTGGTGACTTTAGCCCAGAAAGTATGACTAGAAATGCGGCTCCCTTTCCCCAGACCTCCCCACAGGCTGCACACTTCACTCTCCAACCTTAAGGAGGCCTGGTTCATTCATCTCAAACAGGAAGTGAGGTGACAGGGGATGAACTTCCTGACAACTTCCAAAGCCAGGTGGCATGCTAAAGAAGCTTGCATTCCAAGCATTCAAACCCATTTTGCCGGTGAAGGGCAGTAAATGCCCCACAGCACGTGCCCTGTTTACTCATTTGTTAAACAAATTTGAACCCCATCAAAGAGTCCATTTCAACAAAAGCGATCTACTCACTTGGAAGTGGCCAATCTTCTGGCCAAAGGCTTCCCTCGTGTGCAGGTAGGGAATGCTGTGGTCGAGGACGGCCTGCATGAGCCTGCCCGAAAGGAGAAAGACACTGAGGAGGCGCCTCACTGTCCCCCTACTGCCAGGTGGAAAGGCCAGGGGGACAGCTTGGAGAGACAAGGTACCAGAGTCCCAGGGAGGAGTAAAGGAGTGTGAGGACTCTGGTCACCCCTGCTCAGTCACTGCACTGACTGCCCAGGACTTGTGCCCCTTCCCCTAAAACCAGACAGAGTGGCAGGACCCCCGTGTAGAAGGGCCTCAGAGCCTGGGCTGTGTGGTTTCACAGGTGGAGTTACTAAGCCGTATTGCTTCCCGGGCCTTCTGTCAGTCACTTAGTGACATTTCTCTTCACATGGGAGGAGGAGGTTCATTTGCTTTCCAGGAGAGAAGGTACACTGGCCAGGAGGCAGCTCCCATTGGCCCCTAAGGGGAAAGCTGCAGTGGCACCACCTGCCAAGGAGGACAAAAGCTCAGCTCCCTGCTGAGCCTCACACTCACCCGAGGGGCCCACCAGCCAGCACTAGCCGTTCCAGGTCCAACCCACTCATCAGCACGTAGACGCCCTTACTTGGATGGCCCAGGATGTTGGTAGCTGCCAGGAAAAGTGCTGGTCAGAGGGAAGACGGCTGTCCAGAGCCTCTTCACTTTTAGCAAAGCTACTAGGTTTGGTACTGTGGCTCTCACACAAGCACTAAAATCTGTCACCTGACCTTCAGCTGGGGTTCCAGGTGAGAGAAAAGGACGGAGTTCACCACTTACAGTCATTAAGTGGAGCTTGGAGGGAGGCTACGCCCCGCTCCCCACCCCCACGTACATCATCCACAAGACCAGACATGAAGGCCCGATCCTTAGATCATCCCTTTCTCTTCTTCAACTGCCTTGGATAGGAAAGAAGAAAAGCTAATTTGGTCTAGAAGTCATCCAACCCTTCCCTGTGCCCATAAAGGAACCAGAAAATTACTTTGTCCCCCGGGTGGATTCTGCGTTGGTCCAATATCACCCCCTTGCCCTCCCCCACCAAGGTGGTCCATTAAAGAGTCTTTGTCCAGGAGGTGGGCCATTCAGTGTTAGTGACAGAAACTGCTGAGCATCTCTCCACCCTGGAAGCCAGGACACTGGACAGCCTTGGGAGGTGTGAGCAGGAAGCTGAGTACAAAGAGTTGACACCACTAACCTGCTTGTAATGATAGCGGAGTTTTCTCCCGCTGACAAAGAAGGATCTGCACTGACCCCCTCCCTAGGTGCTCCTTGTAACCAAGGCACACTTTTCTTGGCAAATCACAGAGGAGAGGAATGGTCTATGGCTGCGGTGTGGAGCAAACCTAGTTGGTGATTATTAGATCTATGCCCTTGGTCTCATTAGCACATGGCGGTGTGCTGGCTCTCTCATGAGGTGTCACATTTTCAGTTCTACTGAGAAAAATACTCAAACTGAATTGCCTTCCCTTCACTGAGTCTGGCTTCTATCCATTTCTTCGGATTGTTTTCTTGCATCATCAGTGAATACCTCACTCAGGCTGTATGGGAAATGCTCTAACGCAGAAGTCAGAAGGACATTAGTGGGGGAGGGCAGATATTCCCTTTCTACTCCAGCTCCTAGAATCCAAAGCCCAGGCACAGTGTGTTATCCCCGCAGGAAACACACCCTCATCGCAGCCACAGTCAAGTGGACAGCTGCATGGCTCTGGCCAGGAAGGACAGCTGCCCAGCAGCCCGAGTCCCACACGGAGGGGCCAGCGGGCAAGTACAGCAGTGGCAGGCCCACCATCTAGGCCACATGTCATTGGCAAGCTAGCAGTGGCGAGCCTCTCTGACCCAGAGATGGGCCTTTCTCAGCTTGTGAAGAAGTGGGGACAGGGGCTCCCCCATTCTCAGGGACTCACCAGGAACCTTGCAGTCCTCAAAGATCAGCTCACAGGTGTTAGAGCCTCGCATCCCCAGCTTGTCCAGCTTCTTGGAGGTGCTGAAGCCGGGCATATCCTTTACAGGAACAAAAGGTGGCCCTGATCACAGACCAGCCCCCAAGGGGATCCAGAGAAGAGGAGACCCCTGGGAAATGCTCACCTTCCCATCAAGTCCCCGTACTTGCATGGTACACTGGAAACCCTGCTCCCAGGGCCCTGACTCTGTATGTGACTGCTCCACTTCTGGAAGCTCCAGGCCTGACCCCCGACCCTGACCCCAGCCCCCTCTGTGGCTGGCTTGCGTCCTCCCCACTTCTCACAGGAGCAGTTCTTTCTCAGTGAAACGCCAATCCCTGGGGCCCTCCTGACTCCTCCTGGTTTTGTTTCCTTTCCTCAGGGGAAATCAGTTCCAAGACACTCTCACCAGCCCCCTCAATTCCTTTGCCCCCTTGTTCCTCTGCCATCTGTACCTAATTGAGTCCCACCCGGGATCAATTCCACCACCTGCGTGCTCTGACCTGACTAATCAGGTGCAGCCTGCGTTGGCAGGTGCCCAGGAGAGTGCGGGCACATGCTGCTCCCCTCTCGCCTGGCTGACGCCCCGCCACTACACAACCTGCAGACTTCTAATCTCAGCCGGGCCCTTCGGGCTACTCACTTTTCTTGTCCCCTAATCCTAGTCAGCTAATCTCCCCCTCTCCCTCTAGAGGGTATGACAAACCTTTATGTCACTCCTTCATGAAACTCTACCAGCTCCCCAACTCCTGTGGTCCCCACCCTCACAGGTGACCTGGCTTCTTTGTCACTGTCATTAGGCAGGTGGTTCCTCCACCATACCCCAACCCAGCCTTACCTCTTCTCCTGCAGCTCATTCGCTCCCACACATCTCAATTTCTCCCTCCCTTATTTTCCTTTGTCTTTACCAAAACATTTGCACAGCCCTCTCCAATTCCTAAAAGCAAACTCAAACTCCTAACTTCTTGTTCAAACTCCTGCTCGCTCTCTCTCCTGCTTTTAGTGTCAAGATCTGAAAGGTGCCATCTTCAGTCAGTCACCACTTGCATTCCCACTCACACCTCAGTCTCCTATAGCTGCTCTCACCACGTCCACCAGGGACGTCCTGATTGTCAAATCCAGTTGCCTCTTTTCAGTCCTCATCTTCCTGGACCTTTTGGTGTGGCCTGACTCCGTGGACAGCTCCATAGTCCTCAGACTCGACCCATCCTCCCTGGCGTCCACTTTTTGGCCACGCTCCTTTCAGTCTGCTCTTCTGCCTCCCACTGTGCACTGCCTTCCACTCACCTTCTCAACGATGAAGGCCGTGATGCCCCGAGAAGGTGGCACAGCAGCCAGATCTGTCTTGGCATAGACAATAAGGATGTCAGCATCGGGGCCATTGGTGATCCAGAACTTATTGCCATTCAGGATGTAGTGATCTCCTGAGAACAGGAAGTTGGCTATTTGCTCAAACTGTGTCAGCCCATCTCAGCCAGCCAGTCCACAGACCTGCTGCTGAGCAAGGAGCTTCTCAGCTGGTAAACAGTTCTGGAAACCCAGCCAAGGCCCTAGTTACTGCTCCCTCACCCTGAGAAGGTTGGTCCCTCTGTCCATTTCAGCTCCCAAGTCAAGAGGAGCCTCACCTTTTTTTTCTGCTTTTAGCTTCATGGAGACAACATCAGAGCCGGCATTGGGCTCACTCATGGCCAGGGCTCCGATGTGTTCACCGCTGATCAGCTGCAAGGAAAACCCCCAAAGGGCCTGGTTATGACCTCAGAACCCTACAGGAACAGGCAAGACTGCTTCTTGCCTGTTCACATGACACCTCTTCAAACTGCTCTCTCAGACCAGGATATTGGTAAAGTCCTGGAAAAGAAGCCCAATATCTACGAGCCTGAAAATCTCTCTCTTTTTTCCATTCTCTTTGCAAGGGAAGCAAGTCCTAGTCTTTCTGTTTTTTAAAGTGCTCTGCAAATATTGTCCAGTGACCAACTTAGGAGTTCTGGCCCTATTTTTAATTTTTCTTTTAAAGATTGGCATCTGAGCTAACAACAGTTAGCATTCTTCTTTTTTTCCCTCCCCAAATCCCCCCAGTACATAGCTGTATATTTTAGTTGTGCGTCCTTCTAGTTGTGGCATGTGGCACGCTGCCTCAGCATGGCCTGACCAGTGGTGCCATGTCCGCGCCCAGGATCCGAACTGGTGAAACCCTGGGCCGCCGAAGCAGAGCACGTGAACTTAACCACTCAGCCATGGGGCTGGCCCCTCATTTTTTTGGACTGAAATATTTTAAAGCAAATCCCTGACCCCTTCCTAACCACAGCTGGGTCAGGGTAGCATGCTACGGAAAGCAAGTCTGCCCAGCCCTCGCCAACAGGGGAGGGTGCTTCAAGGTTGGTGGTTGTACCATGAGATCGGCCTGTGTTTCTCCATTCCCATCCTCACCTTGGGGAGGTACTTCTCCTTCTGGGCCTCATTTCCATTGCGCACAATTTGGTTGAGGCAGAGGTTCGAGTGGGCACCGTAACTGAGTCCCACTGCTCCAGAGGCTCGGGATATCTCCTCCATCACCAACACATGCTCCAGGTAGCCCAAGCCAGAGCCGCCATACTGAACTGGGAGCGGAGGGGGTGCAGAGGAGTGGGAAAGGCAGCCCAGATTAAATTAGGCCATTGGTAGGAATCTTACATTTATTTTAGCTGCAGAGGAATACCTTGTAGCACCTATTCCAAGTTCCCTTTAGCAATGTCAACAGGCTAATGCCAGGGACTCTGTTTACAAGCTAACAGAACTAATTTTGTCTGTTGCCTCAGGTCAGCTGAGATGTGGTTCGGAAAAGAGTCATTGCAACTCGTGTTTTAGCCCAGAAAGACCTCTTGATGAAGACAAGAGGACCGGAGTACCCACTATTTGGAAAGCTGCAGAAATGCACAGGCAGATGAATACATGAAGAAAGAGGACCTGGACTTTAACTAAGAAACACAAAGAGGGAGGGAGGGTCAAAGCACTAAGAATAGATAAAGAGCAAAGGATGTGTGTGCAAAAGGCTTGAGGGGCTGTAAAAAAGACAAAATCGTCCCATTGGCAACAACATGGACGGACTTTGAGGGTATGATGTTAAGCAAAATAAGCCAGATGGAGAAAGACAGACACCGCATGATTTCACTCATATGTGGATGATAAACAAACAAATGAACAAAGAGAAAAATTAGTGGTTACCAGAGGGGCAGGGGTTGCGGGGTGGGTGAAAGGGGTAAAGAGGCACATATGTATGGTGACTGACCAAAATTAGACTATTGGTGGTGAGCATGATGCAGTCTCTACAGAAACTGATCAATAAAAATGTACACCTGAAATTATACAATGTTATAAACCATTATGACCTCAATAAAATAACTGAAAGAAAAAAAAAAGGTCCGAGGAAGGTGAGATTTTCGTGGCATAGGTTTGGATCTAAAGAAGCAGGACTATCAAATCAACACTTTTAATTCACACAATGTTATATGTCAATTATATCTCAATTTTAAAAGTTAAAAAAAAAAAAAGCAGGACTAGTAACAGGGGACAAGAGAGCGACAGCCCAAGAGAAAAGCTGGTGGGCAGTACAGCAGAGGGCAGAAGAGATGCTGGTAGGGAATCTCAGAACTCCTCATAAAAATGTGGCTTTTCCTTGGCAGCAGATCCAAAACCCAAGTGGCTGGGTCATCTGGTCCCACCCTCTGGCCCGCTGTTTGGGTAAACCCTGGCAAGACCCTCTGCACGCAGGCACTCTGACCAAGAAGTCAGGCTTATCCTGGGCTCTAGGGAAAGGTTGGCTCGACCCCTGCAATTCCAGGAAGGCAAGCCGACAGGCAGGTGACATTGGAAACAACCCCGGGGACAACCATGCAGGAACCAGAACTCATATCTGGCTTTGTTTTCACGGTTTTCCCTTGGAAGGTTTTTCATCTGATTTCTGTCTCTTTCTTCCATTAAATACCAGCTGATTCAGAAGTCTATTCTCTATGGGGGTTCATAAACCCCCAAAACACAGTGGAAGGAAGAGTCTTGTTTGGGAGTTCCTAGTGGCCTGTCCCCCTACCATTTTACGTTAAGATGGTCTAAATTAATTTTTAAGTGGTTTCTTTTTATCATTACTCATGATGTAACTCTCTATGATCAGCTTGGATCCCACGAACTGTCTCTAAGTGGTGAGGGGAAGAAGTGAGTACAAGTGTATTGTATTCCACCTCTGTGCCAATGCCCAATGAATACAAGCCGGAGCAGGTGGGCCACCCATGCTTTGGCTGGTGAAGACACAGGCTCATCTCTTTACCAGCCACTGCAAGCTAGGCTGGGACTCTCCTTCAGAGGCCAACATCCAAACCAGAGCCTACCAGCTGCCTGCCCTCTTCCTAGAAATAAGCAGTAAGACCCACGGGGGACACGGAGCAGGCCTAGGGAGAGCCTATCAAACACATCATCTGGCCACCTCATGTGGAGGCTCAGACAGGCGTCCCTCTCCCACATGCCACCATCCACTCCCAGATGAGCTCCAGGGCCAAGCTGTGGGCAGGGGACACAGGAAGTCCCCATAAGGACACACCTGTCCTGAGAGGTCCTGCTTAGATGCTACTGGTAGGTCAGAGCTTAGGGATTAGGGGAGACAGAAAGACAAGGTACTAAGACAGCTGCATGATATGGAGTGTTTTCTAAACTCCCCAAATCACCTGGAGTAACTTAGTGATCATGCAGTGTTCAAGAGTCTGGGTGATCCTGATCTAAGTGAGTCACACTGGCCCGATCCCTTTGCCTTCTTGTCACTGCCTAAAGAAACAGAAGAATATATTCTTCTCTGGGCTGACAGTCAATGGGTGCTTTCTCAGGTCCAAGAGGGAGGAAGTTCTGGGTCTCAGTGAGCACCAGCTTTCCCCTCCTTTCCTGCTTCTTTTGGGAATGGTCTTCAAGGGCATGCAAGAAAAGTTCTCTTTAGGGAAAGAAACTATACTCACCAGGGGCTGTGATGCCCAAGACTCCCAGGTTCCCCAGCTGCTTCCAAAACTCCTGCCAACAGAATGAAGTGAGTGCAGTGAGCTGTGAGAAGAAGGCAGCCAGTCACAGGAGCCTGGCACGTCTGGAGCAAGGAGAGCCCAACGCTTCACAGAAAGGCTACGTTCTCAGGGAGCTTTCATTTACCAGAAGACTGTGACCCCTTCCAGGTAGCAGTGCAACTCCCAGCCCAGCTCCCAGACTGTCCCCCTGGGGGCTTCATGACTCACTCGAAGGTTCTTGAACTCGTTGCTGTGATCAATCTCGTGGGCCTGGGGGGCTAGGTGCTCCTGAAGGAACCTAGCCATGGTCTGACGAAGCTAGAAGGAGAGGTGGACAGATGCCACAGAAATAGTACATTGTTGCCACTGAAGACAGCCCCTTCAATGCTGAGTACACAGTCAAGAAACAGGCTACAAGGAATCTCACCAAACAGCATCAGACTGAAACTTAGAGGCCCCACTAGTTTATGCTTCCTCAGAGATGGTCCTCTCCCCTTTCTTACGGTCCTCAGTCTAGACAGCTTGAAGATTATTTTTTAAATGTCACCCTCCCTACATAAAATCATCCTATGGCTTTCTATTATGCTTAGAAGATAAGCTCCTTACCCAGGCCTGTCAAGCCCTGCAGGAGCTGACCCCTGTACACCCTTGCAGTCTTCCCCAGTTACCTTTCTCTCCCTTCAGCCACGCCCCCTTCAGGGCTTGGCTTGAGTCGGGTGCTTTCTGTCTCTGAGCCTCCGGCTAAAAGCCATTAGTCAGATTAGAAACTCCTCCTGCCAGAAAAGTCTGAGAAGCAGGATTGAACCCTTTCTAACTGGGAAGATTCAAAGCTCTGTTTGCTGTCTAGAAACCCAAATGGGGCTTTGGAGTTCGTGAGGCTCAGGCACTTGCTTGGAGCCACAGGAGAATCACGTTTCCGGGGGACAGACCAGGAAGGCTCTGGTTCAGCTCTATTTGCAACATCTTTCAGGTTTTTGTTCAACTTTGTGCTTTGACCCAGTGGGTTGAAGAATTAAAGCAGATTATACGGTGCATTTCAAAACCCCGAAGTGTTTATTCGAAAAAGATTCCCTGATGATGATTAACCAGCTCTGAAAACCATAGCCTTACACAGCGTTCAGGTGGAAGCGAACTTCAGACAGACGGAGGGCCGTGTTGCGAAATGCGCGGCTGCCAATCCTCCACCAGAACACCACCGGTCTCCCAGCTCTCCTGTCTCTGCCTCCTCATCTAACTCTGGCAGCCGGGCCTTGCTGTCTCCGCAGAGCTGAAGCTGAGGCCCGCGCCCGCCCTGCGTTCCCCTAGCCCGCTGGGCACACGCCGCGGCCGCGTGGGCGCGGGCCAGCAGAGCGCCAAGGCGACCACCAAGCAGGGCGATAGGCCGGGGCCAGGAGACCTTGGGGCCGGGACGGGGGTCAGGCTCCCTACCTGCTTCTGCTCCTCGCTTAGCCCGTTGACCGCATCGTCCACGGGCAACAGCGAGTGGGCCCGCTGGGAAACGACGCCGGCGAGGGGCGGCCGCGGCGGCTGCAGCCTCCAGCTCGCCACCCGCCGCCCCAGGAGCCGAGCTGCAGTCGCCATCTCCGCCTTGCTCCGGTGGCAGATGAAGCTGTGTGGCAGCCCCACACGCTCCACCAATCCCCGGTTCCGCTGTGGCCACCCAGTCGGCGAGGGGGTGGGTCTGCAGCAGCCTATCACCATCCGCTGCCCCGCTGCCGCGCTGCCTTTGGTCAGACACGGGCCAATCAGCGGCGACCGCTCGCAGGCAGGCGCCCTGCGGGATGAGTGTCCGCGCCCAGCAGCGTCTTTTCTAGGTTGGGTCTTTAAGTAGAAGAGCAGAAAAAGTGTCTTCCCTTTTTGAGTCGAAGATGTAATATGTCCCCTGCGTTGACAGAGCAGCTGCAGAAGTCTCTCTCTGTGGGAAAGCAAGTGTTAAAACAGCAAACGGAAAACTCCCCAAATGCTCAGTGTTTGGGAATAAACTGTTAAAGCAATCTGGGATAGCTAAGCTCGCTCTAGTGTACACACTGATTACAACTCAGTAAAATTTGCTTAACTATGCAACAGGGTTTGTTGTTTTTGAGTTACGTAAGAGTGAGGTGGTTAAGGAGTTGCTGTCTTCCAAATTATTTAATGTACAATAAGAACGGCAGTCGGGACTTTTTTTTTCTTTTTAATGGGGGCGGTGGGCGGGGGGAGCGGGCAGAGAGACTGGAAAGGAAGAGTGGTGTGTGAGGGGAAAGGGAGGAGCGGATGGAACTCAGCCTCCATCTCCTTCCCCGCTTCGCTGTTTTCCTCCTCCTCTGTGGTGGGCCAGTGCCCTTGAACAGTTCATCTCAGGGAGTTTAGCCTCGAGTCCAGGGATGGAGATTGGCAGTCCCGCTATGTAGCTGTGGGACTTGGGGCACGTTTCTTGGATCTTCTCAGTCTCTACCTCATTATCGATAAAATGAAAACAATACCACCCAGGCAAGGTTGTTAGGAAGAATAAAGGAGATTGCTTTTTTTTTTTTTTTTTTTTTGAGGAAGATTAGCCCTGAGCTAACATCTGCCAATCCTCCTCTTTTTGCTGAGGAAGACTGGCCCTGAGCTAACATCTGTGCCCATCTTCCTCTACTTTATTATGTGGGACGCCTACCACAACATGGTGTGCCAAGCGGTGCCATGTTGGCACCAGGATTGGAACCGGCGAACCCCAGCTGCCAGAAGCAGAACGTTGGAACTTAACCACTGTGCCACCAGGCCGGCCTGGAGATCGCATTTTAACAATACTATTTGTTCTTACAGCACCTGTTAGTCCAAGGTCTCAAATGCAGCTAAGACAATAGCCAGGCTCTGTAAGCTTGTCTAGGGCGAAATGCATTCTCTTCACCTCCCTGCCTCTATCACCGGTCTCCTTTAGGTGGAGAAGAGGCGTCCCCTCTACACTTCAAATAGAGGTTCTCCTTCTAGACCCTACACAGTGTCTTGGCTCCCACCTCCCGTTTTCAAGCGCCACAGCTCAGCCAACAGAGTAGAATGTCTCTCTCCAGGACTCCAAACCCACCACTCAGGAGACACTCAACACAGTGACAGCTAAGAGCCCAAACTTTGAGTTAGCTAATAGCGTCCTCAGCTGCTTAAAAGCCAAAACAAAGACTGAAAAAGCCCAATGGACTTACCCACAGGCAAGTCATGGGTGACCTTAGTGAGAACTGTTTTGGTGGAGTAATAAGACAAGAAGCCAGATTATCCACGGGTGAAAGAAAAAATCACAATGGAAATTAGAAAATACTTTGAACAGAAGGATAAATAATGGAAATGTGACATAGCAAAACTTGTGGGATGCAGCTATCTGGCCTGAAAGGGAATTTATAATTGTCAACGCATATACAGGACAAGAGAAAAATTGAAATTATCTACTCTAAGAAACTAGAAAAAGAACAGTAAGTTAAAATCCAAACTATCGATGGAGATGAATAATACATATACAAGTAGAAATTATAGAGAGATGTACAAGAGAGAAAACATAAAATTGATAAACCACTAACAAGACTGATCAAGAAAAAAGGAGAAATTGCAAATTACTGGTATCAAAAAGGAAAAAGAAGACAGCCTTCAGATCCTATGGATATGAAAAATAGGATATTTTGAGCAATTCATGCCAATACATTTGACAATGATGAAATGGACAATTCCTTTTATATGACGTTCAAGACAATACTCATAGATGGTGACTTCCTTCAGAATAGTGCTCATCTCTGGAGAAGGCCAGTAATTTATTGACCTGTACACTTAAGGTTTGTATACTTCGTTAAGCCTCAGTACATTTTATTTAAAAATTATAGTAAAATGTACATAAAACTTGCCATTTTAACCATATTTGTGTACAATTTCATGGCTTTAAGTACATTCACAATATTGTGCAACCATCACCACTATCCATTTCCAGAGCTTTTTCATCACACCCAACAGAACTCTGTGTACTTACTAAATGATTACTTCTCCTAGCCCTTGGTAGCCTCTACTTTACTGTCTCTATAAATGTGCCTACTCCAGGTAATTCATGATTGATTTTACCTTTAAGCCAGATGGAAATGGTAAGGGGACAGTGAGTGGAAACACTGGTTGAGAAATTTGACTGAGTGGAAAACAGATGATAGCTAGAGGGGATGAGAGTGGGTGCTTTATTTTTTAAGATGGTTTTAATTTGAGCCTAAAAGTCAAAGTTGAGAGTTCCCAGTTGAGAGGGAAGTTGAATAGCTGAGGCTTGCAAAGGCATGGTAAGATCAGGGCATAAGGAGAGACAGAGGGCCAGCCCCATGGCATAGGGGTTAAGTCCGGCACCCTCAGCTTCAGTGGCCCAGGTTCGTGGGTTGAGATCCTGGGTGCAGACCTCCACCACTTGTCAGCCATGCTGTGGAGGCAACCCACATACAAAGTGGAGGAACACTGGCAACTGATGTTAGCTCAGGGCCAATCTTCCTCACACAAACACACACACACATTCAAAAGACAGAAGAGAGTGAGAGCGAGCACTGTAATGGGAGTTAAGGGCAAGATTATGAAGGGAATTACTTGCCAAGATAAATTTTGAACTTTAATAATCATCACCATCAGGATTTGAGTGCCTTTGCCAGGCACTGGGTTAAGTGCTGGACATATTCTCTCTTACAATGGCGCAGCGAGACAGGTATTCTATTTTACTGGTAAGAAATTAGACTGAGAGAAGTAATTTGCCAAAGACCACTTTTTAGTGGGTAGGCTGGGATTCCGGCTCAGATCCCTCTGGCTGGGAATGGGTTGCAAGCTGAAGTTTTAACATCCTAGTCTTACAACCAATTCTTATTGATAAATAAATGAGAAGCAATAGGATACATTGGAGTGTATGAGGAAAACATTTTGCTTAAAACTAATTCGGCCTGACCTTGTTTTTCCAAAAGGGCCTGATGTGGCCTGTTGAGCATGCATTGTACATCTGCTTTAAATATTTCCTATGTCCCAAAGAACGATGCCCCTAAACATAGGGATGTACCCTCCCCCATACCAGCGTTTCCTTTAGGATCCGCATCTCTCCCTGAACTAAGGATTAATTACTCACCTGCTGTGCTCACCTTGTGACCACCAATCTGCTGTGCCAGCAATCTCATGACAATTGTAACAGGGCCATTCCTATCATACGTGATGTATGCTCTTTGTTCCAAGATGGTATATAAATACTCTGTACACATCACTTCTTTGGTGCCCTTCCTTCCTTGGGGAAGGCAGGCCCTGGGCTACTCCTCAGATCTGGCTCATGATAAACTTATCCCAATTTTGATTTATAATTATGGATTATTTGCATCAACATTATCCTGTCACCCTTGTTCAAAACCTCTAGTATGTAGATTCCTTCCCTCCACACGCTTATGCCATCAATTAATTCCTGTAGTTTTCTTGTGTTTCAACTTTCATCTTTGCTTTCGTGGCCCTAACACATTTGATTTCTATGTTTTTTGTTTTTTTTAAAGATTTTATTTTTTTCCTTTTTCTCCCCAAAGCCCCCCGGTACATAGTTGTATATTCTTTGTTGTGGGTCCTTCTAGTTGTGGTATGTGGGACGCTGCCTCAGCGTGGTTTGATGAGCAGTGCCATGTACGCACCCAGGATTTGAACCAACGAAACACTGGGCCGCCTGCAGCAGAACACGCGAACTTAACCACTCGGCCATGGGCCAGCCCCATTGATTTCTATGTTTTTTTGACGTCCCTGACTCTATCCTCTTAATCCTGCATCCATCTTTAACACAAAAGCCAGATTCATTTTTCTAAACTTCATTATGGTGACTGCCTGTTCAAAATGTGTCAGTGATTCCTTATTGCCTAGATTCTGGTTCCCAGACTATGAGCTAAGTAAGTCACACTTGGGCAGCAAAATCACAGCCTGCCATCAGATATTTTAGACTTTTGGGGGAATCACAGTGACACTTGACATCTCTTAAGACAACATGTGAACTACTAGCTCCAAGCAGATCAGTTTCAACATTAAAGCATTCCTTTCAGCGTCAAACAGAGAAGGAAGGGGTAGTGTCCAATTTGATCCCAAGGTTTGAGACGTTAAGCAGTGTCCCACTGGTAAATAATTGTAGTTATTTAAAAGTGAAATAAAAATACTTTTTTCTTTAGATTTATGTGTATTATTTTTTCAAATACCTACTAAGTTGTTAGGACATAAGTACTTATTGTTTGGATCTAACTATTTAAAACAGAACTGAGGTATTTCTTTTGGTGTGTCTCAAAGTATTACCGAGACACTAAGGGCATCGTGAACTGAGATTGGAAATCTGTTGTCTAGAGGATAAAAATCCACACTGCTTAGCCTGGTATTCAAGGTTCTTCAAGACTTCTGGTAATCACCACGAAACTTCCACTGCCATTACTCCCTGGTTCAAATCTTTCTCCAATCCTTGCTTGTTGTTTGACTTTAGGCAAATCAGCTTAACTTCTCTGAGCCTATTTCCCCAGCTGTGAAAAGGGGTAATAGGAGGAGAGACGTCAGCAACATGGTGGAGTGAGCAGTTTTGTCTCTCCCCCTTCGAATCTACAACTAAGTGGACATTCATCGGTCAACAAAGGATATGCACACAGCATCTAAGGATGCCTGAGAGACCTGTGCTGCTATACATGGGAAGGTGGACGGACTTCCCCCTGGGAGGAGGTGGAGACAGGTGAAAACTCTCTGACCCCCAACCCCCAGACAGCCTAGTACCTGCAAGCGACTTTCTTCCAGCGGACACATTCATAGCATCGCCATGCACCAAGGGCAGACATGTGTGTGCATCAGCGGAGCAATGGTGGAAACACGTGACTACAGCCCTACCTAAGCCCCCCAAGATTGCCGCTAAGCCCAGTGGGAAAATCCATGGTCCCACAGCAGCCGCAGGGAAAGCCTCTATTTGGCATTAGCAGAGAGGCCCTGCCCAGCATTCAGAACGCTGGGAGGCTCCAGGACAGGAGGATGCCAGGTGATACAGCAGCCCGCCAGCCACCTCTGACTCACGGGCTCCTGCTGTGGCCCAGATGGGACAAGGGACACCCAGTGAGCTGCATGAGTGGGCGGGGCAAGTTGGAACCCCAGCAGCCCTGCTCCGAGGTCCAGGGGGAAAATCCATGGTCCCACAGCAGCCACAGCTAAAGCCTCTGTGCAGCATTAGTGGAGAGGCCCCGCCCAGCAACCACAAGGCTGGAAGGCCCTGAGGCAGGAGTAGCACAGCTGGGTGAGGTAACCACAGACTCCAGTAGATACCCATAGCTCTGCTGTGGCCCATAGTGGACAAGTGAGATCTTGCGGGCCCTGACAGTGACAGAGCTGCAAATCTAAGTGAACCTGCTCCCAGCCACTGTGAAAGCCCATAATACTGCTGCAGAACCTAAAGAGGGAGCGCGTCTAGGTGGTCTGTGAAAGTAGGCACCACCAGCAACCTGAGGCCCCCTTGTGATTGTCCCCACAGCTGATGAGAGACCCCACAGGACCACTGTGACCAAGAGGAGGGGCCCAGGTCCGGTCAGAAACAGCTGTCAGGGATCCTGGTCAGTGCAGATTAAACAGCTGCTCCCCACCCCCTAACTCCAGTAGAAGCAAGTGGAAGCAGTAACTAAACTCTATCTCTATGCAGAGGAACAAATCCACACCATCCAGTAGTATAAAAAAATATATTAAATCTCCAGAACAGAAGGAAAATGACAAGTACCCAGAAAACAATCCCAAAGACACTGAAATCTATAACCTAAATGACAATGAATTCAAAACAGCCATCATTAAAAAATTCAAAAAGTTAAAAGAGAACACAGATAGACAATTCAAAGAGTTCAGAAGCTATGTCACAAAAGAGCTTGATACTATAAAGAAGAACCAATCAGAAATATTGGAGATGAAGAACACAATGTAGGAGATTAAGAAAAATCTGGACTCTCTGAACAGTAGGGTCGATGATATGGAGGACAGAATTAGCAATTTGGAGGATAGGAATATAGAAATGCTGCAGATAGAGGAGGAGAGAGAATTAAAACTAAAAAGAAATGAAGAAACTCTCCGAGAATTATCTGACTCAATTAGGAAATGCAACATAAGGATTATAGGTATCCCAGAGGGAGAAGAGAAGGAGAAAGGGGCAGAAAGCCTGTTCAAAGAAATAATGGCTGAAAACTTTCCAAACCTGGGGAGAGAGATGGAACTCCATGAGACAGAAGCCAATAGATCTCCAAACTTTATCAATGTAAAAAGATCAACCTGAAGGCATATAGTAGTGAAGCTTGCAAAAGTCAATGACAAAGAGAAAATACTAAGGGCAGCAAGGCAGAAGAAAATAACCTACAAAGAAATCCCCATAAGGCTGTCAGCAGATTTCTCAGCAGCTACCTTACAGGCTAGAAGAGAGTGGAATGATATATTCAAAACTCTGAAGGACAAAAACTTGCAGCCAAGAATACTCTATCCAGCGAAAATTTCCTTCAAATATGATGGAGAAATAAAAACTTTCCCAGATAGAAATGCAAATCAAAACTACACTAAGATATCACCTTACACCCGTTAGAATGACAAAAATATCTAAAACTAATAGCAACAAAAGCTGGAGAGGTTGCGGAGAAAAAGGAACCCTCATACACTGCTGGTGGGAATGCAAACTGGTGCAGCCACTATGGAAAACAGTATGGAGATTCCTCAAAAAATTAAAAATAGAACTACCATACGATCCAGCCATCCCACTACTGGGTATTTATCCAAAGAGCTTGAAGTCAGCAATCCCAAAAGTCCTATGCACCCCAATGTTTACTGCAGCACTGTTTACAATAGCCAAGACATGGAAGCAACCTAAGTGTCCAGCAACAGACGAATGGATAAAGAAGATATGGTACATATATACAATGGAATACTACTCAGCTGCAAAACAGAACAAAATCATTCCATTTGCAATAACATGGACAGACCTTGAGGGAATTATGTTGAGTGAAATAAGCCAGCAAGAGAAGGATAATCTGTGTATGACTCCACTCATATGAGGAATTTAAAAAATTATGGACTAAGAACAGTTCAGTGAATACCAGGGGAAAGGTGGGGTGGGGGGTGGGCACAAAGGGTGAAGTGGTGCACCTACAACATGACTGACAAACATTAATGTACAACTGAAATTTCACAAGATTGTAACCTATCATTAACTCAATTAAAAAAACAAAAAACTTTCCCAGATAAATAAAAGTTAAGGCAGTTCATTGCCACAAGACCTCCCCTACAAGAAATGCTCAGGAAGAACCTCATACCTGAAAAATCAAAAAAAGGAAAGAGATTACAAAACCTAGAGCAAAGGAGATAAGTAGAAAGACAAAATCAGAAAGTTGCAGCTCTCCATCAGAACAGGTTAGCAGAAGTGAAGTATAACATTAAAGATAAAAGGAAGGGAAACACCAAGAATAAATATAATCTTGTCATTTTAACCACAAACTCATAACACAAGAAGGAAGAAAAAACAAAATCT
The DNA here is from genome assembly GCF_041296235.1 of Equus asinus. Taxonomy (NCBI): domain Eukaryota; kingdom Metazoa; phylum Chordata; class Mammalia; order Perissodactyla; family Equidae; genus Equus; species Equus asinus. The sequence goes on from NC_091791.1 coordinate 155,193,830, forward strand.
GACAATAACAACCTAGAAGGGGAAGAGGAAAGGGATGGAAGGTCTTGATCTAGGGAAATAAGAGGCTATCAGAAATGGACTGTCTCATCTATGAGATGTTTTATACAAACCACATGGTAACCACTAAACAAATAACAAGAATAAAGACACAAATTACAAATAAGAAGAAAGCCAATATAGAAATCTACCTACCTGAGTTAGTAGTCCAAAAATCATGGGACGAGATACAAAGGAAATGCAAGAGAACCAGAAAACAAGTGATAAAATGGCAGCATTAGGCCCCCACATCTCAATAATCACTCTAAATGTAAATGGACTGAACTCTACAATCAAAAGACACAGAGTGGCAGGATGGATCAAAGAACAAGAGCCAACAATATGCTGCCTCCAGGAAACACACCCCAGCCCCAAAGACAAACACAGACTCAGAGTGAAGGGATGGAGAACAATACTCCAAGCTAATAATGAACAAAAGAAAGCAGGTGTCACCATACTTATATCAGACAAAGTAGACTTCAAAGCAAAACAGATAAAGACAAAGAGGGGTAGTTTATAATGATAAAAGGGACACTCCACCAAGATGACATAACACTTATAAATATATATGCACCCAACACAGGAGCACCAAAATCTGTAAAGCAACTATTAACAAAACTAAAAGGAGACATCAACAACAATACAATAATAGTAGGGGACTTCAACACCCCATTAACACCAATGGACAGATCATCCAGACAGAAAGTCAACAAGGAAATTATAGAATTAAATGAAAAATTAGTCCAGATGGACTTAATAGATATATATAGAATACTCCATCTAAAAACAGCAGCTTACACATTCTTCTCAAGGGCGCATGGAACATTGTCAAGGATAGACCATATCTTGGGAAACAAAGCAAGCCTCAACAAATTCAAGAGGGCTGAAATAATATCAAGCATCTTTTCTGATCACAATGCTATGAAACTAGAAATCAACTACAAGAATAAAAGCTGAGAAAGGGGCAAAAGTGTGGAGACTAAACAACATGCTACTGAACAAACAATGGATTATTGAAGAAATTAAAGAAGAAATCAAATATTATCTGGAGACAAATGAAAATGAAAACATGCCATACCAATTCATTTGGGACACAGCAAAAGTGGTCCTAAGAGGGAAATTCATTGCAATACAGGCTCACCTCAATAAACAAGAAAAATCTCAGATAAGCAATCTCAAATGACACCTAACAGAGTTGGAAAAAGAACAAACAAAGCCCAAAGTCAGAAGAAGGAGGGAAATAATAAAAATTAGAGCAGAAATAAACGATACTGAAACAAAAAAGGCAGTAGAAAGGATCAATGAAACAAAGAGTTGGTTTTTCAAAAAAATAAACAAAATTGACAAGCCCTTAGCCAGACTCACTAAGAAAAAAAGAGAGAAGACTAAAATAAATAAAATTAGAAATGAGAGAGGAGAGGGGCCAGCCTGGTGGTGCAGCAATTAAGTTCGCATGTTCCGCTTCTCAGTGGCCTGGGGTTTGCTGGTTTGGATCCTGGGTGCGGACATGGTACAGTTTGGCATGCCATGCTGTGGTAGGCGTCCCACATATAAAGTGGAGGAAGATGGGCACAGATGTTAGGTCAGGGCCAGGCTTCCTCAGCAAAAAGAGGAGGACTGGCAGTAGTTAGCTCAGGGTTAATCTTCCTCAAAAAAAGAAAGAAATGAGAGAGGAGAAATCACAACGGATACCACAGAAATACACAGGATCATAAGAGAATACTATGAAAAACTATATGCCAACAAATTGGACAACCTAGAAGAAATGGATAAATTCCTAGACTCTTACAACCTCCCAAAACTAAAGCAGGAAGAAATAGAGAATCTGAATAGACCAATCACAAGTAAAGAAATCGAAACAGTAATCAAAAACCTCCCCAAAAATAAAAGTCTAGGACCAGATGGCTTCTCTGGAGAATTCTACCAAACATTCAAAGAAGATTTAATACCTATCCTTCTCAAACTATTCCAGAAAATTGAGGAAGATGGAGCACTCCCTAACACATTCTATGAAGCCAACATCACCCTGATCCCAAAATGTGACAAGGACAACACAAACAAGGAAAACTACAGGCCAATATCACTGATGAACATAGATGCAAAAATCCTCAACAAAATTTTGGCAAACCAAATACAGCAATACATTAAAAAGATTATACACCATGATCAAGTGGGATTTATACCAGGGACACAGGGATGGTTCAACATCCGCAAGTCAATCAACATGATACACTACATTAACAAAATGAGAAACAAAAACCATATGATCATCTCAATAGATGCAGAGAAAGCATTCGACAAGATCCAACATCCATTTATGATAAAAACTCTCAATAAAATGGGTATAGAAGGAAAGTATCTCAACATAATAAAGGCCATATGCGACAAACCCACAGCCAACATCATACTCAATGGGCAAAAACTGAAAGCCATTCTGCTGAGAACAGGAACAAGACAAGGGTGTCCACTCTCACCACTCTTATTCAACATAGTACTGGAGGTTTTGGCCAGAGCAATTCGGCAGGAAAAAGAAATAAAAGGAGTCCAAATAGGCAATGAAGAAGTGAAACTCTCACTGTTTGCAGATGACATGATCTTACACATAGAAAACCCCAAAGAATCTATAGGAAAACTATTAGAAATAATCAAGCTACAGCAAAGTTGCAGGGTATAAAATCAACATACACAAATCAGTAGCATTTCTATACTCTAACAACGAACTAACAGAAAAAGAACTCAAGAACTCAATCCCATTCACAATCGCAACAAAAAGAATAAAATACCTTGGGGTAAATTCAACCAAGGAAGTGAAAGACATATACAACGAAAACTACAAGACTTTCCTGAAAGAAATTGATGACGACATAAAGAGATGGAAAGACATTCCATGCACATGGATTGGAAGAATAAACATAGTTAAAATGTCCATTCTACCTAAAGAAAATCTACAGATTCAACGCCATCCCAATCAGAATCCCAATGACATTCTTTACAGAAACTGAACAAAGAATCCTAAAATTCATATGGGTCAACAAAAGAGCCTGAATTGCTAAAGCAATCCTGAGAAAAAAGAACAAAGCTGCAGGCATCTCAATCCCTGACTTCAAAGCATACTACAAAGCTACAGTAATCAAAACAGCATGGTACTGGTACAAAAACAGGTGCACAGACCAATAGAACAGAATTGAAAGCCCAGAAATAAAACCACACATCTATGGACAGCTAATCTTTGACAAAGGAGCTGAGGGCATATAACGGAGAAAAGAAAGTCTTTTCAACAAATGGTGCTGGGAAAACGGGACAGCCACATGTAAAAGAATGAAAATTGACCATTCTTTTTCACCATTCACAAAAATAAACTCAAAATGGGTCAAAGACCTAAAGATTAGACCTGAAACAATAAGTCTTCTAGAAGAGAATATAGGCAATACACTCTTTGACATCAGTATCAAAAGGATCTTTTCAGACACCATAACTCCTCAGACGAGGGAAACAATAGAAAGAATAAACAAATGGGACTTCATCAGACTAAAGAGCTTCTTCAAGGCAAGGAAAAACAGGATTGAAACAAACACACAACGCACTAGTTGGGAAAAAATATTTACAAGTCATTTATCTGACAGAGGGGTAATTTCCATAATATATAAAGAACTCACACAGCTCAAGAACAAAAAATCAAACAACCCAATCAAAAAATGGGCAGGGGACATGAACTGACATTTCTCCAAAGAAGATATACGGATGGCTAATAGGCACATGAAAAGATGCTCATCATTACTAATCATCAGGGAAATGCAAATCAAAACTACACTAAACGGGCTGGCCCCGTGGCCAAGTGGTTAAGTTCACACACTCCGCTGCAGGCGGCCCAGCATTTCGTTGGTTCGAATCCTGGGCGCAGACATGGCACTGCTCATCAAACCACACTGAGGCAGTGTCCCACATGCCACAACTAGAAGGACCTACAATGAAGAATATACAACTATGTACCAGGGGGCTTTGGGGAGAAAAAGGAAAAAAATAAAATCTTTAAAAAAAAAAAAACTACACTAAGATATCACCTTACACCTGTTAGAATGGCAAAAATAACCAAAACAAAAGTGACAATTGTTGGAGAGGTTATGGAGAAAAAAGAACCCTCCTACACTGTTGGTGGGAATGCAAACTGGTACAGCCACTATGGAAAACAGTATGGAGATTTCTCAAAAAATTAAAAATGGAAATACCATATGACCCAGCCATCCCACTACTGGGTATCTATCCAGAGAACTTGAAATCAGCAATTCCAAAAGTCCCATGAACCCCTATATTCATCGCAGCATTATTTACAACAGCCAAGACATGGAAGCAACCTAAGTGCCCATCAATTGATGATTGGATAAAGAAGATATGGTATATATACACAATGGAATACTACTCAGCCATAAAAAAGGATAAAATCGTCCCATTCACAACAACATGGATGGACCTTGAAGGTATTATGTTAAGTGAAATAAGCCAGATAGAGAAAGACGAACTCTGTATGACTCCACTCATAGATGGAAGTTAAACATATAGACAAAGAGAACTGATCGGTGGTTACCATGGGAAAGGGGGCTGGGGGGAGGGCACAAAGGGTGAAGTGGTGCACCTACAACATGACTAACAATAATGTACAACTGAAATTTCACAAGGTTGTAAACTATCATAATCTTAATAAAAAGCTAAAAAAAAAAGGGGGAGGTGTAATAGTGCTTACCTTGTATGAGTGTAATGGGGATTACATGTAAACGTAATTCCCTTTTATCTCAAACCCTCTGAACAAGCCTAACCAGTGTTCTTACTAATAATACTACCTCTTAATTTCTTCCTGGAGGTTCTACTGATCCACTTCTTGGGTTTGATTAATTTGCTAGAGTGGCTCATAGACTCAGAGAAACATTTTATTTACTAGGTCACTGCTCTATTATAAAAGGATATAACTCAGGACCAGCCAGACGGAAGAGGCATAGGGCAAGGTATGGGGAAAGGGCATGGAGCTTCCATGCTCTCTCAGTGCACCACACTCCCCAAATCTCCATGTGTTCACCAACCTGGAAGGTCCTCAACTTCTTAGCTAGCCTCTCCAAATGTTACTTTTCCTTCAATCCCCAGTCTATCTCCTCCATCAAGCCTTCCCCAACCAAAGCAGCTGTAGCCGCCCCTGACACAGGAAGGGTTAATAATCACTGGAAAAGGCTTGCCAACAAACTGTGACCCGGAGGTGAGAAGGCCGGTTAGCCAATGACGGGTAAGACCTCCGGGGGGGGGGGGCAACCTAAGCCAGGCGGCGGCTGCCCAGGGGTACAGATGGAGAAACGATATTGATATTGAGAGCAGGAGGGACTGTTGCCTAAGAGACCTTGCCTGCTCCGAGATAAAAATATAGGAGCACAGCAATAACATAATATCAAAACAGAGGCCAAGGGAGGGCTCCTTGAGAAATCATTAAGAATTCTTGGCATTTGCTAATTACTTCATCCAGAACACCTGTGTATGTTTAACAGATGTAAGCTATGTATATATTGAAACGCTGGTTATAATAAACTCAGAGTGGCCATCAGACCTCTCCGCATCCATCCTGATGTGTACATTGGATTGAGACATCGACAGCAGCCCATAGTTAACTACCTTAGTACACAACTCACTGTTTAGTAAAGTCTTGCCTTTTGCTTTTCAACTTGTATGTCACCTGAACATTTTCTTCCACCAAATAAGACTGTAAGCATCTTTGAGGTCAAGGACGTCATGCTACGTGAAAGTTTCCTATCACATCCAGCAAAGTGGAGGATGCGGATCACTATTTGCTGAGCCTATGTTAATGTATGAATTTATTCAGGTTCTAGATCAGATTGAGCATCCAGAAGACCTCCACAGGTAGAAAAGGCAGATGGAGCAGCAGAGGTCAGAGGGAACAAGAGAAAAGGCAAGAGCGCACAAAGGCTGGTTGGCGGTGCAAAACAGAACCAAGAGGCAGAGGCCTCGTGAGATCAGACCACTAGGGAACAGGGTCTCTATGGTGGGGAAGAGAGTACCGACCGGCTTTGAGACAGTCATGTTCCTAGGAGTTAACTAGTGAGGCAGGACAAGGAAGTGAGGATCCCACAACCGAATTTTCCACCCTCTCCTTCCAAGAAGGAAGTAGAAAACATTTTTGTTTTGGCCAGAAATGGCAATTACAAGTTTATTTGAATAAACAAACTTTTAAACTATAAGCATCCTGTAGAAGGAAATATTCAGTCTTCTCACTGATGAGAATTAACTGGATTTCCTCTTCAAAATATTTAAGACATAACCAACTTGTAAACGTTTGTGTGTGAAGGTAAAGAATGTTAGCCCTGTAAGTTAGGGTAGGGGTGTTACTTAGCTTGATTGGGTGGCTCTGGGCAGCCTCAACAATGCTGAAAGGTGGTGGTGGGGCGGGAGTGAAGAAATGGGAGATGGCCAAAGGCCTGCCCAGTTTGACTAAGAAATGAAATATGGCTGTGCCTTTGGCTAACAGGGGAAAGGCCTGTCATGACCTTCAGTTGACTAAGGATCCATGGTGCCAGGTCCAGGATGGGCTGTGCAAAGCAAATAGCAGGTATATAACTATGCTTAGGAACACAGGAAGAACACAGGCAGCTAGTGACACAAACCTGGCGGATGGAGCCGGGCACCCACTGCTACAAATAGGGAACACCCTCAGAAGACCAGCTAATGCTCCTGCAAGATGGGGCGAGCCATGGAGCACTTAATCAGTAGAAAAAAATATTCTGGGTTAAACTGGAATCTTGAACTTGTTAACTAGATTAGTTCGAGAGTATTCAGTGGACACATTTAGGTTAAAAGGCTCTTTTCATTTCTCAATGTTATAGTACAATTATTTACAGAAATATTTATTTTAAAAGTAGCAATTTATAAAAAAAAAAAAAACAAGAGATTTAGATTAAAAGCTCCAAGGTGTATTGTTTCAGGTAGGTGTTGTTACTATTTATACCTTCACCCCATTTACTAAGTCATTTCAAGTAACTTCAAGTTCAAAATCCACAGTGAGGTATAGAGCCCAACCAGGAAGGGACAGAAAGTGCTCCAAGTGAGAAGCAGAGAGCAGGGCTCCTCAGTGACATTTCCTGGGGAGCACCTGAGCTCCACTGTACAATTAAGGTTTCCCTCCTGTGCATCTGAATGCGACTTTCGGATCCTCTGGCTGTGGCTGGTTTAGTCTCTTGACTGTAATGGTGTGCCGCTATTTTGCCTAGGAGGTTGAGCCAAGCTTCCAGGGCCCCTCTTTAGGCCTCAATTACGTACGTGTGAGGTTCAGAAGAGCTGATCAATCTGAAGGTTGGGAACACTTTACTTAAAGGAGGAACCGCCACTCCAGCATAAACTGTCCTTAATCTTACCAGAGAAACTGTTTTCATTCTGGGGATGGGGAGTCCTAGAAGATCATGGCCAAGAAGATGTCCTCAGCAGCTTCCTCTAAGAGTTTACCCCCAAGAGGGAGCCATCTGGCCACTCGCTTTTTATCACATTTCCAGCAGTTGCTCCATCTCCTCAAGGGCTGCTGTGAAATCATTCACTTGGCTGTTACATAAGGTCTGCTGTTCTAGGAACTTGGCCCTCTCTTCTTCTTTCATCTTCAACTTCACTTTTAAGGCCTGCACGGAAAGACATTCAAAAAGAAAAAAAAAAAAAGACAAAAAAACTCACAAAACTTTGACTCACAGGAAAGACAATACCACACCAGGATATTATGCTTCTATTTCAAGACCACTGGAGTCCTGACAGACACTGTGTTTTCTATCTTAGATTTGTTTATCTGTGCTGGTTTTAGGAACTGTCCCTCTCTACTACAGACTCTGATATCTAAACGAAGTGATGAAATCCTCTAGGACTCAGTGCAATATCCCATGATCCACCCAAGCAATCCAAAGCAGCCCAGACCCAAGAATCTGGGTTTCCTCTTACAAGTTTCCTTGAGAAATTGTTTCCACAGTGTGGATTTCACACAGGTCTCAGCTCTCAACTTTGAGAAACCTAGTGTGTTGTACCTCGCCTCATGCCCTGCATAAGTGAGCATTTCTAACAGTCTTTAGAAAAGAAAAAGAAAACTAGCTGAAAAAAACGGTGAAACCAAATGTAGTATTGGAATTTAGTTAATAGCAATGCATCAATGTTGATTTCTCAGTTTCGACAAATGTACCATGATAATGTAAGATGTTAATATTAGGGGAATTGAATTCTCCGTATTATCTTTGCAACTTTTCTGTAAATCTAAAGTTATTACAAAATAGTCTGTTAAAAGTAAAGACATAAATAAGCGTCCTCCATCGATTCACCTATTGCTGCGGGAAACGGCAATCCTGCCTCAGAGTGGTGTCTGCCTCTCACCTGTAACTCCTCCATCTGCTTTTTGGCCGTTTCGTTAAAAAGCTTCAGTTCATCTTGCAAAGTTTCTAACAGCAACTAAGAGGAAAGTATATAATGTAGTAACAAATCTATTGAAATGTATATAAACTAATCTCTTCATATGAAACAAGAATTGAATTAGATGATTTCTAACATCTCTTCCGTTCGTTCATTTACTGAGCATCCACACACGTGCTGGGAGGAATTCAGTCCACAGGACAGACAGATTACCCTACTTCCATGTGCTCTGTGCTACACAGGCAACATGAACAAAACATAGTAGCCACTGAAGGCGTGACCAATCACCTGGGGAGCTGAGGAAGGCTTTCACACCGAGTATTCTATGATTCTAAGAGGACAACTGATCTTTCTTCCTGGGGAAGAAATCACAGATGCTCAAAAGACTTTAATCCCAAACAATTACCTTCCTACTTTAGGGAAGGAACCAAAGAGAAGCCAAATTTAATTCAGCCTGGACTTTGGCATCATACGGTTCTCAGCAAAGGAATAAGGTGAGAAATTTGGCAAAGTGTAGAATAGGGAAAACAGAAAGCTCTCTATACAGGTCTATTCTATTATGTGTTTTAAAGTAGTACATTTTCAACTCAAACTCACTCATACTTGTAAGCACAAAGTCACCTTCTGAGAAAAATATGCTATTTTGAGTACACATCCACCACTCTCTTCCACTATCATGGATAACCAAAGGCTGTCTCTTGGCGTTTGCTGAGCATGTGGCAGAGACCTTCTTAGATCTGCACAGCCCCATGGGCCCTTGGCCCTCACCCACTCACACTCGTGCCCTCACCATAGAGTTCACGTGATCCGTGGTGGCCTCTTGGTCTGCTGCCAGGGTCTCACTGCCTGAAACTGATGGAAACAACAAAGTCAGCCTCGCTTAGGGAAATGCACCTTAAACAGAAGAAAACAAAAACCCCTCCATGGGTAAGCATGGGAATATCCATGAGGGAAACTTCTCTAAGCGCCTGGTCCCTGACTTTCTCTCCTGAGTCTTTACCTTGGCAGGGTCACCCACACCTGTCCAACAGAGCTGTATTTTACCTCGTTCCTCCATAGGTTTGGATATGGCCAAAAATTCTGCTTTCTCCTCAGCTCAGCAGAAAATTTGTCCAAAGGAAGTGTACAAGGCTGGATTTTGCTGTTTTGTTTAAAATACAAAAAACTGTTTTTTTTTTTTTCAACTGAGGAAGACTCACCCCAAGCTAACATCCACTGCAAATCTTCCTTTTGTTTACATGTGAGCCACCACCACAGCATGGCCACTGACAAGTGGTAAAGGTCCGTGCCCAGGAACCAAACCCAGGCCACTGAAGCAGAGCACATCGAACTTAACCACTAGGCCACTGGGGCTAGCCCACAAAAAACTATTGTTAAAAGCTTTCAGGGGGCCGGCACAGTGGTTAAGTTCTCATGGTCTGCTTAGGCGGCCTGGGGTTCGCTGGTTCAGATCCCGGGTGCGGACATGGCACTGCTTGGCAAGCCATGCTGTGGTAGGCGTCCCACATATAAAGGAGAGGAAGATGGGCACGGATGTTAGCTCAGGGCCAGTCTTCCTCAGCAAAAAGAGGAGGATTGGCAGCAGACGTTCGCTCAGGGCTAATCATCTGCCTCAAAAAAAAAAAAAAGCTTTCAGGCTTTAAAAAAATTATTACTTTTTTGTAAGAGTAATACATATACATAGCAAATTAAAATCATACAAAAACACATAAGGTGTCTATAAAGAATATATCCTAAATACATAGGTTAACCAGTAGCAATCAAAGTCAGTATTCCTTAATTCAAAGACGACTAGGCCCCTTCTCTGGGCATTCTCAGGCCCCTCAACTCCGTCTGAGGCCCTCTGACAGTCTTTGGGCAATTCCTTCTTCTGCTTGACTCTGCTCTCCAGGGACAGGGCAGAAGAGAAATCACATATTAACCACCGTGATTCGCTGATTAGCCAGGTTTAGGAACCCTTGAAACAGCATCACTTCTTTGTCTCACACTTGGGAAAGTTACCCGTATGCTATCTCTCTTGAAAGAAATAAAATATTTCTGGTCTATTTGCAAGGTCACACCTGTTGGCACCAAATGAATGGCATACAGAGTTCAGATAAGAAAGAGATAATCCTCTCTCCATAACTATCTGAAACACTGTTGGTGAGGCAAAGTCAACATCACAAGAGAAGAAAGAGAAACTCCCAGAAACCTTTAGGGTTTTGTGAGACAACCCCTGCACTGACTGGCCAGCTGAGGCCATGCTGGACTCTTGACACCCAGTCCAGAATCACCCCAGGAAGGGGCATGTGCACTGATTCCTCTGAAGGCAGCTGTGTGCTGTCTCTTACCTGGGGAGAGGCCCTTGCTCTCCAAAATTGCCAAACAGCTGTCCTGAAACTTCTCCAGCAGCTCCACCTTTTGGGTCAGGTCCTTCAGTTCTCCCTATTGGGGTGCCATGCAGACAGTCAGTCCTGTCCCACCCCCCAGGGGAGGTCTTTTCTGCCCTGGTTCTTGGACAGCCAGGGCACAAGCCGGGTGTCTTTGCTTTCTGCCCTCGGGCACCTGGACATGGCAAGCTTGCTCCCACCCAGGGGGCCACCCCTCAGAAGTCCACAAGCATTGCCCAGCACAGCTTATGGCAGAGGTCTGGTGGGTCTCTCACCTGAGTTTCAGTCAACTTCTGGTGCAACTGCTTGTTCACGGCCTCTAAGAGCTGGTTCTTATCCTTGAGCTCTTCCTCTGATTTCTGCTTGCTGACTGGTTTGTAGCTGTAATGACAAGTGTACGTCTGTGAAGAGGTGGAGGGGTTAAGGGTTGGGCTGTGGAGTCACACCAACGGGTTTGAATCCTGGCTTCCTGACGTCGTGATAAACGACCTTCAAGGAGTTGCATAACCACTCTGAGGCTCTATTTACTCATCTCTAGAATGAAGATAATACCTATATCTCATAATATTATTACTATTTTGAATAAGAGAGAGAATATATGTACAATTCTTAACACAACTACTGACATAGTAAACATTTAATAAATAATAGCCATTATCAGCATCAATAATAAGCCTTCTTTTCAAAGTTCTCAGAGTCCTTCTTGATACTGTCTTCAGAACTTTGAAGGCATGCCCAAATAACAGATTTGGAATTAGAGTCTACTACTACAAACTTTTCAGCTTATATTATTTCTGTCTTCAGGAATGCAAAATATCCAAGCCAAGCTCAAACACAGAGATACGGATCCTTCTCCAGGATTTCACCTCCCCCTCCGTCTCCCCCTCCTTCATCTCAAAATCACTAACCACGTGAAGCCCCTCCTATCCTGAAGGCTTCACACTCCTGTTGATGGGCCATAGTTGGGCTTGACTTCCCATTAGCAGTGGTCCTGGCATGGAGCCCCAAAAGCTCTTGTCTGGTAATCAAGATGGTAGCATCACTTATTCTTGCCCTGACAGTGCTTCTCAAACCTGGTTGTGCCTCACCCCCGAAAATTCCATTCCGATTTCTAGGGTGACACCCAGACGGTAACACATTAAACAAGTCCTTTGAGTGATTCTGATGTATAACCAGGGGTGAGATCCGCTACTCTAAAATGATGGCCAAAGTTCATTTATCCTGATGCTCACCCCTTTCTGACATTCCTCTTGATGGCAGGGTCTGCAGCTTTCACCTGCCTAAAGAAGCAAAAACAAAGAAACAAATCAGAGAATCATAGGACTGTTGTTACGTGTCTTGTGAACAAGGCAGAACAAAGAGCCTGGTTCTCTAAGGAAAGGACCAGAGATTACATACCATGCAAACGGCACATGCTGAGAAGCTCTGAGGGCCCACGCACTTTTGTTTCAGCCCCAACTATTGAAAAAGGCTTATTAATAGGGAACGGGCTCCTCTTCTGACCACCTCAACAACCTGACAGACCTGCTCAAAATGGTGTGGCTATCTTGCGTCAACCTCACATATGCGGGAACTGAGCACTAGGTAGAGGGGACACACATATGCACTACACTCGGCTGGACTGTGCTCAGCCCAGCAACCTAGGCTAACAACTAGCCCTCACCACCACTTGGGGCCAATTGTTCAGGAGCCTTGTGCTCTCAAAAACCCTAATTTCTAATTCTTGGTACTGGGCAATTTCTAGCAAGTTGTTCTAATTGGATACCAACGACCTGATTCTCACCCATTCTCTCGTCTCGGTTTGATGACTTTTGTGACGTCATTCTCTGAACCTCCCGAATGCGGAAGTCTAGAAACATCCACTTCTTTGGACTTAATAGGTAACAGGCTCTTAGAAGTAGCTCGAGTTTGTGTGTCTGCAAAGGAAAACCAGAGAGTGAAAACTCAAGCATCACAACCCAACAGTTGCAACTCTGTAACAAAGTTCCACTCCAAGTTGTCAGAAACCTGTTATCTTCATTCTGGCCAATCTCAATTTGTGAAGATTAATTCAGAAGAATAAGACTTCTAGGCTAAGTGGGGATAGAAACCGAAATTCTTTAAATGTGACAGTGCAGTGTGTTTGAGCGTAGCCAAAAGCTTGGTGATATAGCAAACCGAATGGCCAGAGGGTAGAGATGTGAAAGTGGAGATTGATATAAGCAAAGAGCGAAATGAGAGGCAGTGTGGCCGTCAGCAAGGCAATATACAGTTGAACCCTGCGTCAAACACCAGTGGAATCGAATCACCTTGTTATGCTAAGCACTCTGCATGCTCTCCTAAAGCTACGCTCAAGCTGTCTCTCTTTTAACTGTTGCTTAGCTTTTTTAAATTTTTTTTTAGATTGGCACCTGAGCTAACATTTGTTGCCAATGTTTTTCTTCTTCTTCTTCTTCTTTTCCCCAAAGCCCCCCTGTACATAGTTGTATATTGTAGTTGTGGTCCTTCTGGTTGTGCTATGTGGGACGCCACCTCAGCATGGCCTGATGAGCAGTGTGAGGTCCACGCCCAGGATCCGAACTGGAGAAACCCTGGGCCGCTGAAGCGGAGCGTGCGAACCCAACCACTCGGCCACGGGGCCGGCCTCTGTTGCTTAGTTGTTTGGATCAGACTGTCTCCCTAACTCCTCCAAGAAATGTCTTTGTGTCCCCACTGCCTAGTAGAGTATCTGGCATCTTAAGAGAGGTTCAAAACTGCTTGTTGAATAAATAGAAAACCTCAGTTTCCTCGGCTGTTTCACAGACCATCTTTAAATTAGCTCCTCTAGTCTCGTTCCCCCTTTCCATGCCGATCGCCTTTCCACCAGCCCTTTCATTTATCCATCATTAAGTTTAGAGGTTCCCTATCTGGCATTCTGTTCTGATCTTCTCACTAGGCTACTGTCAGATAACCAGAGAAACGGCTCTGCCAGGACACTTTTCTTCCTCAGAGTGAGGAAGAAGAGTTTTTTCCCCTAGCCCTGATGCCAGCCCTCCACCACACACAGTCTTTCTATGATTTATTTGCATAGCAAATTCAAGTAACTTGGGGGCTGGCCCCGTGGCACAGTGGTTAAGCCTACACATTCCGCTTTGGCGGCTGGGGGTTCACCGGTTCAGATCCTGGGTGCGGACATGGCACTACTTGGCAAGCCATGCTGTGGTAGGCACCCCACATAGAAAATAGAGGAAGATGGGCACGGATGTTAGCTCAGGGCCAGTCTTCCTCAGCAAAAAGAGGAGGATTGGCAGGAGATGTTAGCTCAGGGCTAATCTTCCTCAAAAAAAAAAAAAAATTCAAGTAACTTGTTCTGGACTTAAGCACGACCCCCCAACACACACACACACACAGTTTTCTAGTTTATACTAACTTTCACCTTGTTCATTGTAAAATGGCTCCTTTAAGCTTGACTTAAGAACCATACAATTAAGCCACAACAATTAAACCAAGCTGAAGAAATGAGGTCCAGAGCACTGGACCACAGGGATTAGGAAACTTTGTACTTCATTTATAGGTACACTCACTGGCCACTTGCTCCCTATTTTTCATATTCTTACTCACAAAGCAAATAATAAAAGAGCTTTTTTTTTTTTTGAATAAGATTAGCCCTGAGCTAACTGCTGCCAATCCTCCTCTTTTTGCCTAGGAAGACTGGCCCTGAGCTAACATCCATGCCCATCTTCCTCTACTTTATATGTGGGACGCCTACCACAGCATGGCTTGCCAAGCGGTGCCATGTCTGTACCCGGGATCTGAGCCGGCAAACCCCAGGGCACGGAAGCGGAGCATGCGCACTTAAGCCCTGCGTCACTGGGCTGCCCCTAAAAGAGCTCTTTTTGAGGTCTCTATATGAAGCAAAATGTAACCTTGGGGGAATGTGTGTACCTTCTCCTCTCTCAAGTATTAATAAGTTATACACAATAACAAATCTACCCCATGTAAAAAGGAGTTGATAGTCAATTGATCAAAATTAACATTCTTCATTGATTGGAACTGGTTCCAATAATCCATATTTGCTAGAACCTAAGGACTGCATTGCAGGAGAAATTTAGCAGGATTTAACAAAGACTGTCTTCTTAAAATGAGACCCTAAGGAGGAAAATTGGATGGCTGGTGTCAAGGAAGGAAGGCTTGTTTTTCCCTGCATATCATTTTCTAACTTTGGATTTTTTTTTTTTTACAGGTGCATATGTTACCTAGTCAAAAAACTAAAACTTAGAAAAACCTGGGATACAACCTAAGAATGTTAAACCATTGAGGTTACATATGATCATAGTGCTAGGACAGGGATAGAGAGCAGAAAGATGAAAACTTCCAGCCTGGCTGGGGAGGGCCAGTCCCTCCCCCCTGAAGGAGGGGCACTGCTCTCTGAGGGAAAGGCAGTGGACGGAGACGTGGCTCCAGTTCCCCCAGCAACTCAAGGCCCTGCTGATACCAGGATTACTATTCAGGTGTTCTGAGGCAACATAAGACAAACACATCAAGCCCTCAAGCATTTGGAGAAAAGGCTGTTTACAGATGCATCTTGCTCCTGCTCATCAACCTGTTGCGTGGAATCACCTGGGAACAGCTGCTTCAAAATCTCCCACAACAGGTTCTGATGTTTGAAGCTTATTCTGTGCTCTAGTCTCTAGATTAGGCAACTCCACAACTGCAGACCATCAGAGCCCAGTAATATAAAACAAGACGGCAAAGCAATCAAAAAAAGGTTTTTTTTTTTTTTGAGGACGATTAGCCCTGAGCTAACTGCTGCCAATCCACCTCTTTTTGCCAAGGAAGACTGGCCCTGAGCTCATATCCGTGCCCACCTTCCTCTATTTTATACGTGGGACGCCTACCACAGCATGGATTGCCAAGCGGTGCCATGTCCGCACCTGAGATCCAAACCAGCGAACCCCGGGCCACCGAAGCAGAACTTGCGAACTTAAGGGCTGCGCCACCAGGCCGGCCCCCAAAAAGTTTTTAAATCATGTCTCCTCTCCCAACGTTCTGGAATACTCTAGCTAGGCCTGACCCCTCTCTCACTTCACTCAGCAAACGTTTATTGAGAATGTACTGTATGAAAGACACCGTGCAGCAGACACAAATGTGAACCACACACGGTGTGAACCCTAGTGCTTCCCCCTAATTTCCCCTTCTCAAACGACTTTCCTCTGTCCTGACAACAAACCCAGTCCCTCCAGATAGTCCAATTCTGGAAGTAAAACGGGTAACCGTTTAAAAAGCGATTCCCAGCTTAATGGGAATAATACTGTAGAACAATCAGCGACTTAAATCTAATTGGTGAAGGCAGCATGGTTAGGTGTGGGGGAGGAGGGGCGCAGGGCAGGTGTAAAATCCTACCTCATGGCCCTTTCCCGAATTCCCATCGTAAACCTAGACAGCCCGGTTCTAGGGGAGTCAGCAGGTTGTCAGAGCAGATGAAATGCCGTCCCCCTGCCCGCGCCCCACATTCCCCGGCCTGACCACCCCAGGCTGGTCCCCAGGGCCCGATGGGGGGCGGTATGGATACCCACCTGCAGGCAGGCCGCCGCTCAGCACGGAAGGAGGCTGCAGGGTGTATACTGTCTTAATCACGCTGGTCATCGTAACGAGACGGGACGGCTGGACTCTGCAAGGTGCAAGGCGACTGTTACCCAGGGCTGGGCCAGGGGGTCTGCGCAGGTGGAGGGCCCGGGCAGAGCGCGCCCCGGATCGGGGCAGGACGCGCGCGCGAGAAAATCCTCCATTCCGGGCCCATCTCGTCCGACCCCCTCACCCAGCCCAGTCCCTCGCCCCGGGAGAGCCGAACCGAGGCGCCTGCCGCTCCTGCTCGCAGCCCTCGTAGCTCTGATTCGGAAGATGCTCGCCAGCAACTGCCGCTCCGCCGACCTGGTCTGCCGCCTGGGTTTCAAAAGGAAACTTCCGGTGGCCGGACGGAAGGGCGTGCGGTGCGCTTCCTGTGGGCGGCCATGTTGTACTGTAGGCCCCGAGCGGGGCGACGCCTTCGGGGGCTGCCATGCTGTACGGCAGGTCCTAGCAGAGGTGCGAGCTTGAGCTTCTCGGCGATGGGTGGCGGAGCAGGTCTGGGCGGGGCAGGGGAGTTGTGCGCTTTGCCGGCCTGAACGGAGCTGTGAGCCACCGGCGTCATATTTGGGGCTTGGGATGAGCACACGCAGTAACGTTTAAAGTCACAATCCTTCTCTTTATTTGGTCTGTGATTGTTAGGGACGTTGCATGATGCCTGATTGCCAGGAGCAAAGGGTATTTGGATAGCGGAAACTACACGTTATAGGGTGGAGAGTGGCCGGTGAGGTTTGAAGAGGGCCTGTGGGCAGAAATACCCGAGAGACCCACCTGCAGTCCTAACTTTAATGGCACTTATCCAGCTTTTAAGCAGAGATTGAAAGCTGCTTCTAGCAAACTGGGCAGAGTTCTCAAGCACTTAATGCACTCATTCATTTCACTCAACCACTACTTATTGAGCACTATTTTAAGTGGGTCCCGGAGCAAATATCAAGACTGAACTTGGGTCTGCCCTCCTGGAGTTCACAATCTAGGAAACAGTACACAATCACACAAACTTGTCAATTACGTCTCAATTAAGCTGGAAAAAAACCCCCAAATAAATGTGTATTTATAAACTTTAGTAAAACTGATGTGGATCGTGGCTGCCCCAAGTAGAGAAGCCCAAGGTGTCCCGGCCTACATGCCGATCTATATGACCCGATTCATATCTAAAGTTATACTTTTGTTTGAAATATCGTTTTTGATGTGTTGTTTTGTTTTCTCAGATTTAAGGAAATCTTTTCTCTTATGCTAACCATGTCTTATAGCAATTAGTGAAATTATACCTTTATGAGCAAAACTGAAACATTTATCTTTTTCTCCCTACCTGATCCCTCCAGAATTTGGAAACTCTTTGTGAGCGAGTATGATTATTTCGTGGCAATTAGTTATTTGCGTAAGTTCAATAAGAATCTGTTCTCCTTATAACAGGACACATTTGTTATCTTACCAAAACTTTGACTGGAATGTCATGTTTGAGAGAAAGATACAGACTCAGATATGACAATACTGCCTTTGAGGAATAAGGTTGACTTTCTGGAAATAAAGCCACTTGGAAATATGGGCCTGGTACCTTGCTTTACAGAGAGAGATTCCAGCAATCTTACCTGGTAAGTAAGGAAGCTTACTTATCTGGCAGGTGCAATGAACCTCGAAATATTCTGGGGAATCTCAAGAAAGGAGGGAAAGTCACCCAAATCTAAGGTATTGCAGGCAAGGCCTGATGGCACAAATCCTTGGCTTGGCTTTTCTGGCCTCAAGAGGTCTTTAAGGTTCAATCTGAGATTCCTCATAAAAAATTCCAGCAAAAGCAGATTTAAGAGCCTATATGATCAATTGCTATTCTTGCTGCACTTATGTAAATAATTGGGCCAAGTTTCTTGAAACTAAACTTATTTTGCAAACCAATTAGTCTTAATTTGACTATCTTTGGTAAAAATGAGGGTGATTTTAGAGAGAAGAATTATGCTTCAGTGAAAAAACTATAATGCACATTTGTAGATATTAGATCCTAGTTCTGTTAATTGTCTTTGAGGCTTTTTCTACCTGTGAACTGAACTGCATCCTGAATTCTTCTACTGAAGTATCTGGTTACAAACCCCCAAACTAATGTTTTCAATTTTTACCTCATTTTCATCTGGAATCATTGAGAATTGAACCTACTCTTTTTCCTGAAGCCCTGCAAACTGAAGTTGAACGACGTGATAGAAACTTGAGAGATTCCCGTCTGTTGCTGTGTAAGCTGTAAGCCACTCAAAAAGATACCTGAATGCCTGATGACATCATCAGAGACCTTTCAAGCTGCAAAAAGATGCTTTGACTCTGACATCTAGAAGTCTTCTTGACTGCCTGCCCCCTGGACGCAGGAACTAATTCATAATTTGCTCCAACCATTAACCTTGTTACCTTGCTTCCAACATCACAAGGGAGAGAAGACCACAACTGCATTCTATTGTTTAATTTGGTTTACAAATGAGTCTTACTTAAATGATAAGTGAGGATGTGATGCTGTCTAGCCTCAAGAATGCCTGCTACTTTCTGTTAACTCTGCTAACCCAGTAAAAGATTTCCTTCTACAGGCTCAAGAAATTGCCACGGAAAGAGAGAAACAGATATGGCAGTCAAAAGGGGGAATTTTTGACACCCCCTCGCAGATGTGGTTCGGGCCCAATAAGAAACCCACTTTCATGGGTCACAAGGCCACTTTCCCTTCCTAAGGGACCCTTTGAGGTATGACAATTGGACTTTGTCAAATGCCACCATCTCAAGGATAAACATATCTTGTAATGATCTGTATGTTCTCACATTGTTTTGAGGCCTTTCCTTGCAGAAGAGCAACGGCTTTAACAGTAGGTAAATTACTGTTAGAGAGAATAATTCCTGTTTGAGGAATTCCTCGCGAGTTACACAGTGACTGGGGAACTCAAATCTGTTTGTAATGTTTGGCCAATATTGCAGCATTTCCACTGTGCTTACCATCCTCGATCCTCAGGACTGGTAAAACTAATGGCACAACTAGAACTTAATTGGCAAGCTTTCAGAAGCATTTACTCTCTCACAGCCAAAAGCTCTTGTGCTAGTGCTCCTTAATCTTAGATCTATACTTTTTGTAAACATTAGCTGTCTCATTTTGAAATAATAATAAAACAGCCTATGCAATTAGATGAAGAAATATATGAACCAGCTTTTCTTAAGGGATATATTACATTGTTGTCACGGTCTTATTGAGGTACTTAAAGTCAAATGAAAGATTGGTAGCTGATTCTTTCACAGAGCTCCCAGAACTTAAGGATCTTGGACTGTAACCTGAAGAATTTATTTATTGAAAGAGACATCAAATAAGACTGTTTGCAGCCCTGTCGAAAAGGACCAAACCAGGAGGAGAAGAAGACGACATCTGTTGTAGACAGCTGTCCGAAGACTCCGGACCAGGCCTGTATTCCCAACCTTATATCTCCTCATTTAAACATTTGTTATGCTTGAACTGTATACGTATTTTATAATTTGTTTGGAATATTATTATACTTAAAGAAAGTGATTAATGTGGAACAGACTGGTCTTGAAGGCCAGGAATTTATCGAGTGACTCCTAATGGAACTCAATGGTTATGTGGAACAAAACTTTGGCCTTGGCTACTGCCTGGATGGCTAAAACATTGCACCCTGAGTTTCCTTTAAAAGCAGGGAAGGAGTCAGGCTGAGTTAAAACCTCTTGCCAATCTCCCTCTCTTTAAGGCCGGATGGGCTTGTTCAGTGTTCCACTGGTATGGCTATATTTGCAGCTATATTTGCTCCTTCTTTGGAGCTAAAAGATGGCATTATTACATATGGAAGACCTGACTAAATTTACTCAAGAAGCCCTTAATGATAGTCAAGCAGGAATAGTCTTATTAAATACTGAAATGCCTTTAATGAGAAGGGCTGTCCTTCAAAACAGAATGGCTTTAGATATTCTTACTGCATCCCAAGGTGGTACATATACAATTGTTCAGACTGAATGCTGTGTTATTGTACGTGATGAACCTTCCAATGTGTCATCTCTGCTAAAGCACATGAAGAAGCAAATGGATGCCTTATGTGAATCCTGCACCTACTTTGATTTATTTGGTTGGCTCCCTTTTCAGTATCAGTTCCCTTTTTCGATCTGGATTGGAATTCCTATTTCTATTATTTATTGCAATCCTTGTACTGGTCATAATATTCAAACTAATTGTTGTTTTCTTTACTCAGGGTTGTAAGAGTAGCATACAAACTAGAGTAATGATTGCTCGACGGCTTGAGATGGTTGATCTGTCTTATAACCCTGGACAAATTTCCTTTTCTGATAGGGACTATGACTAAGAATTCATTTCAGACTAATCCTTTTAAAAATGCTGAGTTATTATTGTTACTGTACTTGTTCCAGAATCATATACAATGTAAATGTGAAGTGTCATAGAGAAGCACATATACAATGTTTGTGCAACAATCTAAAATTAATTGGAAATTACATGACATATGAAATGCTTCCTCTGTTAATATATATATATAGCTCTATGCTTGTCCACTGTTTCCCCCAACATGGACGACTAGGCAAATAAATTAAATAAAAGCCTAGCACCGAGGGACATCATGGACCCAGGGCAGGCAGCAACCACCCTGGCGCCGAGGGAGAATATTTTGATCATCAATGCTTTCTATCGAAAGATTAGAGATCAAAAGGGGGAAATGACAAATAAAAATGGCAAGTAATAGGATATATTGGAATATATGAGGAAGCCATTTGGTATAAACCTAATTCGGCCTGACCTTGTCTTTCCAAAAGGGCCTGACCGAGGCCACTGGGCATGCATTGTATATCTGCTTTAGAGATTCCCTATGGCAAGAACAAAGGCCCTTGAGGTAAAGGTGCAACTTCTCTCTCCCTCCCAACGTTGGCTTGGGGACAGGACCCATGGGCAGTCAGAGCTGCTGCTGCTGCTGGCATGGGGACAGGACCCACGGGCAGTCAGAGCTGCTGCTGGCATGGAGAGCTGCTGCTGCTGCAAACATGGGTGGAGAGTAAGGCTAAATTTAAGGCATAAGTATGTCAGTTATCTCTTTACAAGACAAAAGAAAGACTATGTAAAAAAGTTAAAGTGGTATTAGATCTGGTAGGTTCTGGCCATTGGGCGGTCCCACAACTTTTAGATAAGAATCAAATCAGATTGAGTAAATGGCAGAAGTCTCCCCTTAAATATTATCCTCAGCCAAAGACAAAGGAGGATGTTGGGGTGGGGGGGGGGCCAGTTACGAGAGGTTGCCAGACAGTAAACAACTTAAGTTCTTGCCTTTGGCATTAAGAGTTTCTAGAGATAAGGTCATGTCCCTTCTTCCTGGCATAGAGAGGAGGCGTCTTTACAGATGGAGGTTTCCCTTACAAATGTAAATATTTCCCAACAAAGGGCAAGCAAACCCTGCTCCGCAGAGTTGCTTTTATTAAAGGTAACCAGCCTAAAATAATCCTCATCATTCCTCAGCAAAAAGAGGAGGATTGGCAGATGTTAGCTCAGGGCTCATCTGCCTCAAAAAAAAAAAAAAGAATTGTCAGAGGGAAGATAATCTTGGGACTTTATAAGATTGTTGTTGGTAGTACCTGGAGTGTCATCTAAAAATGATGAGCTGGAAACAATACACATTAAAGGGATTTTTCCAGTGACTCCTTTGTTTATTATGTTATAATGGAGGGCTGAATAAAATATCACTCCATAGAAGAAAACCTCTTTCTGAATCACACACTCAGTGACAAGGTAATTAAACTCATACCCCTGAGACGTTATGTTCGTTACAGGGCAGCCAATTCCCAGAGACACTTCATCAAAATGCAGAAAGTGACCCTGACCAAGTAGAGTTGGTTCAACCACAGCCCAGAACATAGAAGAGGTACATCCTACGGACACTGCTGTCTCTTGCTCAAAAAAAGCCAAAATCACACACAAAAGTAAAAATGATTGTAACCTCTGTCGACGAAAATAATCCATAACCAATCTATAAATGAAAATTTGGGTGAGTTTATTCTGAGCTTAAATTTTAGGACTATAACCCGGGAGAGTCTTTCCACAAAGGAACAGAGCACTCCAAAGAAGTGGAGGTACACAGGGGGGTTATATACCCTCAAAGAGGGTGTTTCACATATGATTGAAATGTCCCTCCCACAATAGTCACAAGATTGCCCTGTCGGCACAGCACTTGATGGACACAGCAGGTAGTGGGTCTGCTATCTTGGTGGGCGTAGCAGGAGGCAAGTCTATTGTCTCCAGCTGGGCGGTCACAGGTGAGCGCAGCAATCAGTTTCTAGCCTAAGGAAAGATGCTTAATCCTTAAGGAGATGCCAACGTTGGGAGGGGGAGGGAAGTTGCACCTTTACCTCAAGGGCCTTTGTTCTTGCCATAGGGAATCTCTAAAGCAGATATACAATGCATGCCCAGTGGCCTCGGTCAGGCCCTTTTGGAAAGACAAGGTCAGGCCGAATTAGGTTTATACCAAATGGCTTCCTCATATATTCCAATATATCCTATTACTTGCCATTTTTATTTGACAACACTATTCTCTAAATAAAAGAGCACTACTGCCAGATCTTAAGAGTCCAAGAAATCTTTCTTTCGACTCCTCAGCTCACTGACCCCACATCAGGGAAGACTAGCCCTGAGCTAACATCTGTGCCCATCTTCCTCTAATTTTTTTATATGTGGGACACCTGCCACAGCATGGCTTGATGAGCCATGCCATGTCCGCACCAGGGATCCGAACTGGCAGACCCCAGGCCGCCAAAGCGGAACGTGCACACTTAACCTCTGCGCCACCGGGCCGGCTCCCCTCTGACAATTCTTGTCCTTCCTGGAACTTAAGCAACACTTGCCTGTTTGGATTGCCTTGGATCCCATACCTCCAAGACTCCTTGGCAAAGGCGTCTTACCAGTCACTTCTACTTGAAATGCCTCATTCTTTAGTCCATGAGAGTGCAAACGTGGCTACATTCTAGGTGTTCTAGGTGATTCTGTGGTAATCTTGATAAGTCTGTTGCTGTAGCATTCTTAAATTTAATTTTTAAACCAATCGCTATAGATTTTGGAACTTTCCTAAGCCACCTCCTGAGAGGCCATCTAGAAGTTAGGGTTGAGACAGTGCCTAATGCGTCATGTTTTTAGAAAGTGTTTCTTTTAAGCAGTGTAGCAATATAGCCCTTGCACATTCTCTTCTGATAAGACATCTGTATATAATTTTTATGTGGAGATAATTTTACAAATAAAATATGCTGTGTATTTGTGGCTATGAAAAAAAACTATGAAGCAAAAGTAGAATGTGCTGTGTGAGAGAAACGCAGGGAAATGTAGGTTTTTGTTTTTGTTTTGAGGAAGATTAGCCCTGAGCTGACATCTGTCACCAATCCTCCTCTTTTTGCTGAGGAAGGCTGGCCCTGAGCTAACATCCGTGCCCATCTTCCTCTACTTTATATGTGGGACGCCTGCCACAGCATGGAGTGCCAAGCGGTGCCATGTCCACACCCGGGATCCAAACCGATGAACCCCTGGCCGCTGAGATGTGGAACGTGCAAACTTAACCGCTGTGCCACCAGGCCAGCCCCACTGGAGCTGCAGATTTAAATTATTCCACTTTTGGGGAAAACATCCACCATATATCCTATTTGCAAAGCTAGTCCTGTCAAACCCATCAGCCAAATCAGATTGACTTTGTATCAGAAAAAGTGAGATTTTGTTTCTCAATTCAAATAAATGTGGTTAATATGCATCTTGTATCACCTTGTCACTTTGGAATTTGAATTTTTTTTTTAAAGATTGGCACCTGAGGTAACATCTGTTGCCAATCTCTCTTTTTTTTTTAAGATTTTATTATTTTCCTTTTTCTCCCCAAAGCCCCCGGTACACAGTTGAATATTCCTTGTTGTGGGTCCTTCTAGTTGTGGCATGTGGGACGCTGTCTCAGCGTGGTTTGATGAGCAGTGCCATGTCCGCACCCAGGATTCGAACCAACGAAACACTGGGCCGCCTGTAGCGGAGTGTGCGAACTTAAAACTCAGCCACGGGGCCAGCCCCTCCAATCTCTCTCTCTCTCTTTTTTTTTTTTGCTGCTTCTTCTCCCCAAAGCTCCCCAGAACATAGTTGTATAACCAATTGTAGGTCCTTCTAGTTGCGGCATGTGGGACGCTGCCTCAGCATGGCCTGATCAGCAGTGCCATGTCCGCGCCCAGGATCCCAACCGGTGAAACTCTGGGCCGCGAAAGCGGAGCGCGGGAACTTAACCACTCGGCCACAGGGCCAGCCTCCTGAATTTGAATTCTTCAATGGAGAAGGCACAGAACTGAGCTACAGAACTGCCCCCTTCAAAATGTCTCCTAGAACCTCTCCAGACTGTGCTCCCTCAAGGGCTTCTTCAAGCAGAGCATTCTCAAATAGTCCTTTTATTCATTTTTTATACTGCAGAGTAAGGTGCCAGAATAGGATTCAGAATGAAAGAGCAGGTCAGCTGGGAAAGAGAACCGGCTGACTGAAGACTCTTTCCTAGGCCGATCAATATGAGGAGATGGAACATATGAAGGAAGAAGCTCTGGAAATTGATTTCACCTGCCTTCTGGAAAGTGTTCATGTTCCTGTGGGAATGCTAGCCCTAGTCGGAAGACCTCTGATGCAAAGTGTGTGAAGCTAGTGATGTAGTCATTACTGCTTCCTTCATTTTAATAGAAGGGATGGGGAGAGAAGCAGGCAAGAGCAGACATAGGTAAGCTAGGGACTTGATGCCTTGAAGGTGAGGACATTTCTTTCTGATGCTTCCAGTTTTCTTTTTGAAGAATGAGTTTTTTGTTTACTGAAAGTGGGGTGCGGAGAAGTGGAGGGCATCAGATGTTTGAGGAAGGTAGAGAAAATAGGAAATTCCAAAGAATGGAAACTGATAACTAGAATGGAAACTAGCTAGGCAGGGCTGAGGGTCCAGCTGAGCTGGTGGTCATGAATTCAAATCTACATCCATCTGCCCAGTGTGTGATTTTCTTCAGCAATACTGAAGCTCTTGTTTGATGTCTGAGAATTTGCTAAGATGCTGATCTTTTCCCCGTGTTGAAGTATAACATGAATAAGCACACAGAGGCCTTATAATAATTCTAAGTTTATCAAGGTCCTTCCAGGGCTCTTCCGCACAGGGTGGCTTTAGACAGCCACCTGTTTACACAGCACATAGTGGCTTTCTTTTGTTTCTCATCTTCCCAGTGAACTGAGTTACAATTTCTTCTCTTAAGCAAAAACACCTCCAGACCTTGTGTTACAGTCGTCCCTGTGAACAAGGGTGAGGGCAGAAAGGGTAAGGAATGTCTGTTTTTCCTATCCCCAAGCAAATGGGATCCTGATGCATGGCATGGGGTGCCAGAGAGCTTGTCATTGCCCACGTGTACTATCAAAAGCTGAGAAAAGGACACCATGGAAGAAAAGACCAGAAACTCTCTGGACAACAGGTGAAGACTATAAACCAACGTATCCTCTTTCCTGACACCCTAACCTGCCTCCCTGTCCTGTCAAGCACTGGGAGATGATGGGTTGGAGGGGGCTGAGGAAGTCTGGCTTATAAATCTCTTGTGGGATGCCTTTTTCAGAATTAGGATCACTAATTACCGCTAATATACCACTAATATACCACTTTATGGGATATGCCATGTTTCACTCAAATCTAAGATTCTGCCAGTCAAACCAATCTCTAACATTGTCACCAAAGGGCCACAGCCTTGGAAGGATGGGTTTTCCTATAGTAACAAACGATACCAAGTTACATATTAAAACATACAGCACACATACTCACACTCTGTGAGTCCATACTCTGTGAGTTCAAGGATCTGGGGCACAAATAGGAGATAGGACCTCAAGTCCCAAATTAGTGTTAATGTAGTTCTATTTTCTAAAGTGTCTCCGCGTTAAGAAACCATTTCTTGAATTTTCCAGAGCAAACATGAATGCTCTGACTGGCTTTCCCCTGCCTCACAGCATGCGTTGAAGCCTCTCCCCACATGAATCCAGGGTCATACACTCTTTGTAACCACCCATAATAACAATAAAGCGAATGGCTCTCCTGAAACTCAAAGGAAATTGAAAATGCTTTAAATCCTGCTTTCCAAAGTTGAGACTAGAGAGGTGGGCTGGATTACCCACTGATGTGGGTTGCCTGCAGTTGGTTTGGGCCATCGAGGTGTGAGAGGATGTTTTCGATTACCACTGGGCTCTTCCAGTCCTTTGGACCCGGCAGTGTAAAGAACAAATCCAGTTGGTACCTCTTCCTGTAGGGTTGTGTGGCCATGGCCTGCAAGAATGGGACCCAGAAATCCCCGAGAAGGGTCCTCAGGTGTGCCCTAATCCTGATGCCCACCCCACCCACCCCTCTGTACTCTACATGTCAGTGGTGGTGTTCAGGCAAAGTTTTTGAAGCTCCAGTCCCAGATACCAACATCTTCCTTTACAAGACATAAAAGAGCGTGTGGAGGAACAGGTTCTTTTTGTCCAGGTGCCTGCTGCCCTCCCACAACACGGGGCAGAGGACCCTCAGTGAGTTGCTGGGAAGCAACTAAGATGGTGGATTCTCTTTTGAGTCAAGGCCAGACTTCTGCTCATGCTCAGGAGGAAGGGCTCACCTTGTCCTCCCTCTAGGTGATTGTCCCAAATGAGACCAGTGCTCCCTCGGCCTGGTTGTGTGATAACAGGACACAGTCCACGGTGCAGAGAAGTCAGGACCCTGATGAGCAGCCCTAGGCCAGAGAGGCTGAATTCCACCTGGACATGGAGAGAGAGAGGTCCTGGCAGACCTCCAGGAGGGCAGGTCCAAGTTAGGGCCTAGTCACTGCCTTGTCTTCCCGGTGTCAGGAAGCAAATGCCTTTGACTTACTTATTTTGCAAAGTAGCCCGTCATTCCTACCCACGGACTTCTGTCTCTTCCACAACTCCTGGGTCTCATTTAGGATTCTGCCCTACTTCTCATGGGCTACTTGGAGTGGGAGGTAGGTCTCCACAATATTGGGGAAAAAAAACCCAGAACACCCCCTGATTTGCCTCCATCTCTGCCACAGACTGTCTGTTTAGCCCTAGAAGAATGCCTTCCCCTCTGGGATACTCATCTGTAAATGGCCTGGGTCAGAGGTATACCACGTTCTGAGGAGCCTCCAGGAGCTTGAGGGGTTCCCCAGGGCCCCCTGAGAAGTGCAGTAGAAAGGGAGACTGAGCTGGCTCTGCACTCCCCAACCCTGTACCCCCTGGAATAGCTGCTTTTTATCTGTTTTATATACTGTGTTTTCACACAAGGATTCTTTGAAGAAGGGGTCCTGAGGCTACAAAGTTTGAAATCTGCTGGAAAAGATGATCTTTAAGGTCCCTTCCAGTCTGAGATACTTGGACTTCCGAAGCCCAGCTCAAGTTGTTCCTCCTCCAGGAAGCCTTCCTTGTTACCTAGTCCTGGGTACTTGAGCTCCAGCAATACTAACGGTAACAGGCATATGGCCCTTAGCACGCACTGCATGGTGCCATCAACACCCATCGATGGCTGCATGCACGTGTGAGCTGTTTCCTCAGCTACAGGGTGAGCTCCTTGAAGGCAGATGTTTGCTTTGCCTTCTACACCTCTGTCCCCTTATAGTCCTATATGCAGAGTAGGTGTTCAGTAAACTTGCTGATGCTGCAAGTGTCATGAGCTCTCACACGGGATAAAACCTTCCAGAAAGACTCTCTGCTTTGGGGACTGGGGACGGGGAGTCAGCCTTTGGTCTGCTGAGTGCCCCCACAGAGACTTGTCCCAGACAAGCCAGGGACCCTGACGTGGGGAACAGCTTCAGACTTTCCTACTCCCCAAAAGGGCAGGCCTGAGTTCCTGCCTTAACTGACTCTGCTCAACTTCTACTGCTCCTCAGTGCCCCTCCTGGCAGTGGCTCACCATCACTGTGGCCATGCAAGAGGCACGCCCCTGCCTCTGATCCCGGGAATCAGATCAGCCCGGATGCCTCATGGCTGGTGGGCATCTCCGCCAGATCTGGGGGGAGGCACAGGGAGCACAGGGGAGGTGGGGAGGAACCTGGGGCTTGGCCAGAGTATAGCCCTGTCTGGAGATGGAGGCCTAAAGAGGGAGGGAGGGGACTTTACTCAGAGACACCTGAGGAGGTTGCAGGAAGGTCCTAGAAGTGAAAGATCAAGACAGCCACAGCCCAATGTCCCTGAGGCAGGTAGGCAGCAGGAGAGTGGGAGTTGTAGCAGTGAAAGGAGTCAGGGAACCTGCTCTGCCATTTACTAGTCATATGACTGGGTAAACCACTTTACTGCACTCAGTCTCAACATCTCCACCTGTAAATTGGGGGCAAAAGAACCTGGCAACTGCAGACCACTCCACACGGGTGGGGTGAGATTCCCAGGAGACGATGCCTGTGGAAGTGTTCTGTGAACTAAAAGGTGCAGGCTCGTCAAGGATTCTTGACTGTTAACAGAGGAGAGCACTGGAGCCTGCTCCCAACGAGGGATCCTTCTGCAGTTTGGGGATGCTCTAAGGCTGCCCATCCCTCCTCCTGCCTCACTCCCGGCAGCCATCTTTGCCCGGCCTTGATGAATTTCCGGTCAGACTGGGGAAGGTGAGGGGGGCAGGGCAGTTCTGGACAGAGGCCGCAGCCCAGTTCTGGCCCAGAGAAGCTCCCCAAAGAGAATAAAGTGCCCTGATAGAGAGCCCTTGAAAGGTGTGAGGCCCAGGAGGCTGCTGAGGTTCCCAAGGGCTCTTCTGGTTGCTAAGTGCCTGGCAGGTTCCCAAGGACTGGCTCCCTTAGTCCCACTGAACGTCTTGCCATTTGGTGTGGGGGCCAAGTCAGCCTCCCCTGATACCTGGAGCTACACATCTGGCCTTCTCTCTTCCAGAGGGTGGGTCCTGTTTGGTACTGTGGGGGGCAGATGAGCCCTCAAGCAGGTCACAAGGAGAGCTTGGCGTTTCCCTCCAAAGACCGTCTCTGCTGAATCCTCCGGATGTGAGGAGTAAGCAGCAGCCCAGACCAAGGCTGGAACATCTCGCAGGGTTTAAAATCCACAGCTGGAGAGTGAGACCTCTCTATGCTGACGTGGGGAAACACCATCAGGCTCCAGCCTGGTGCCACCCCTGCCTTGTCATCCCTGACAGGTCTGGCCCCAGTCTGGCCTCCCTGGGCCTCCCTCAGCTACTGCAGCCTGAAGTGTGGGTGCTGGGCCGGCGCAGCCAAACGTCAGGCAGATCTGGCTGGCTGTTGGGCAGCACCACGGGGCTGCCATCCTCTGGCCCCCCACGGCCCTTCCAGGAGGAGCTGCTCTGGTGGGAGGCGGGCAGTGATGGATCATACACAGACTCCTTCAGCGCCAGCCAGAGGGTGTCCCGCTTCTCGTTCAGCTGGCCCTGCTCAGGTACCGTGTGCTCAGTTTCTTCCAGGTCATCTGGGGAGGCACCCACGGAATCCGGTACACGAGCACTGGGCTCAGAGGTGCTTAGGCAGGTCTCATCGGAGACGCTGAGCCCCTCTAGGGTGCTGGCTGAGGAGCAGAGGCAATCAGGGGGCTCCGCAGCCTTGGGCTTGGGAGAGTGGGCTGGGGCTTCTGGTGAGGCTTGCACGGGCTCAGCCTTCTGCCCTTTGGAGACCTGCCTGGCCCGGGTTTTGGGGCTGGAGCCTGCCTGCTTATAGGGGGAGGAGGTCTGCAGGGCTGGGCACTGGCTGAAGACTGCCTGGTGGTCCAGGAGCAGCTCCCTTGGGGAAGCAGGGGCCAGTGGGGGCCGGGAGAGGCAGGGGCCATCATGCAGCTGTAGATCCTCAGAGAGCACTGAGGGCCGGTGGGACAGCTTGCTGGTGGCTGTGCTAGTGTCAAAGCTAGGGCTCCGGCGACGTGCCAGGGGCTGTAGCTCGTACTGCTCTGAGCAGGACCCGGGCGCCCCTCCCACTGGTCCTGGTCGTGGACGGCTTGCCTTCTCCCCAACAGGCTCCCCAGTTCCGGTGTCCCATGGCAGGTGGGCACAGGGCCAGAGGATCTGCCCACAGTTCTTCTCTGGTCCAAAGAAACAGCAGAGAGACTGGAAGAAGAAGCTGGCAAAACCACAGCTGACACACTTCACCATCATGAGGACGATGCCCAGCTTGCGATAGAGCAGCACCGTGGCAGGCAGCATGAGCACGCCAGCAGCAAATAGGGCTGCAGCCCCCACTGCCGTGGCACAGCTGGCCTGGCGCAGTGAGAAGGCCACGCGGCTCAGGCGGTCAGGGTGCGGGCACAGGTGATAGGAGATGCAGTAGTTGACAGTGAAGTCTACCGAGAGGCCCACAGAGGCAGAGAGAAAGAGGGCCTCGGCAGTGTTGAGCTGCCACTCGAGTAGAACCAGGAGCCCCACGGTGAGCAACACAGTGCCTGCCACAGCCACGACAGAGAACAGGCTAAGTGGAACATTCCAGGTGCCCAGCAGCAGTGTGGCAAAGGCCAGAGCGAGAGCCAAGCCCAGCACCACAGCAGGCTCAGTGCTCAGGCTGTGCTGTAGGCTGTACAGCTCCAGACGGCTGGTGAACCAACCCCGGCGGAGGCCGGGAGGCGCCCTGCTCAGCTCCACTGCCAGCCAGTGGCTGACCTCAGTGTAGAAGAGGTGGGTCTGGCTGTAGTCTGGACTATACTGGAAGTTCGTCTGGAACTGCAGGACCAGGGCGGCCAGACTGCCCTGGCTATTGAAGCGGGGTCCCAGGTCATGTGTGCTACTGGGGCCTTGCTCCAGAGCCATCATCTTGAGGCAGTGCACGAAAAGCTGGGGTGCCCAGGGGAAGCCTGAGTGGCCACAGCAGAGTCCAGGCCCCAGGCGGGCACAACCAGGACTCTCCATCCAGCGCTGGAGGGACTCCACGAAGCACAGAGTGGGCCAGCCCTCCGGCTGGGCACCAAAGAAGCTCTGATTGCGAGCTCCGTGGCAGAGTGCCAGCAGCCAGCGTTGGGCGTCAGGGCCGCTGGCCGAGAAGGCAGGGTCACTCACCAGTGAGCTGTTGCTGCGAGGGTCCAGGGGGTCGCCAGTGTCCACGGGCAGGATGCCCCACACCAAAACCACGGGCATGTGGCCGCCCTCGCCCTGAGGCAGCCGCTCGAATAGGAACTGCTGGCGGTACTCGGCGTCGAAGCGCTCAAAGGGGTGGCTCGGCCGGAAGACCTGGCCGCGCGGCGGCGGCAGCGTGGGCAGCCGCAGGCGGGGGCTGACGCCCGCGATGTAGGCGCCCCCTGCCGCCAGCGCGGCGAACCAGCAGATCCAGATGTAGCGGAACTTGATGACGCCGCAGGGCAGCAGGCGCTGGAAGAGCAGGCGCGAAGTGCTGGCCGCCGCCCTCCGAAGGCCGCGGAGCCGCCGGTGCAGCGCCAGCGCCAGGCGCCGGGGCGCGCTACCACCCCACTGAGCCTGCCCCCGGGCCGCACAGCCGCGCGCCAGGTAGCGCTCGTGGAGCACCGCGGAGGAGGGCAGCCAGGCGAGCGTGAGCGCCAGGTGCGCCAGCACAGCCGTGCCCGTGTAGAGGGCGAAGCAGCGCACGGCCGGCAGGCGGCTCAGGTAGCTGGCGTAGAAGGCCGCGCCCGTGGTGAGCCCCGAGACCAGCAGCAGGTAGCCAAAGTGGTGCATGGTGCGGCCCACGCGCTGCGCCAGCCCCCCAGAGGGCAGCTGGCTCTTGCTAAGGCGCCACAGGTCGAAGAAGATGAGGGTGTGGTTGGCACAGACGCTGCTGAGCAGGACGAGGGCTGCCAGATTGACAAAGGGGAAGTAGGCCATGCGGAAGGCCACGCGGTAGAGACAGAAGGCAACCAGCAGGGAGCCCAGCACCCCCAGCAGCACCATGAAGGTGAGGAAGAGGGAGCGCAGGTAGAGGGCGATGCTGAGGAAGATGGCAGCCAGGGCCAGCAAGGGGTACACCGTGTCCTGGGCCAGGTAGTGCCTCAGCAGCTCCTGCTTGAGGCCCAGGTCCATACCAGTGATGGATGTGTAGTTGTCAGAGAGCCCCCAGGGGGCGGCTAGGCGGTCCAGGTAGATGCTCATCATGGAGGCACCCTTTGGGGTGGGCAGGAAGAGCAGGCTGTACTTGAGGGAGGGTACCTGGTAGTCAGCAGTCTGGGGACTCAGGAAGTCCTTGTCCAGCAGATAGTGCAGGAGTTGGTAGACAGCGCTGCTCCGGGAGCACTTGGTGGGAACCTGGGCACAGCGTGGGGGCTTGTCCTGCCCAGGTCCCAGACAAGAGGGCACCAGGGCACCGCGGTGGTAGTAGAGGGCACAGGCCCGCAGCAGGGCCAGTGTGCGGGCTGCATCTGCTTGAGTAGTGTCCAGGCAGGAGGAGCGGTTGGAGAGCACAGCCACATAGTTGCCCAGGGACCAGCTGGGGCAGCACTCGTTGGCTGCTGTACGCTGGCACAGAGCCCCAAAGTGGGTATGGGAGCGGATCTGTAGGGCACGCACAGCAGGAGAGAGCTCAGCAGCAGTGCCAGGGCCCAGGTTTCCCCAGCCTTGTCCGAGGCCCTCTCACCTCGCTTCAGGCTGCAGGGCACGGGCAGAGAAGTATCTTGACAGCCTAGCGGAGCTGGCTTATCTCAGAGCTGCCTGTGGCTCCTGGCCCAGGTGCTAGCAGCTACATTTTGACTCCATCAAAGAGGAGCTTCAGGGATGCTGCCCGAGGCCTCAGCCTGAGAGGTCTTGCCCTAAGGGTCCCTCCTTCAGGTCACACACCCCAACTCTGCACTTCCTGAGCCAGGAGTAGGAGTGGAAGTGGCAGCCACAGATGGAACAGGGCCAGGGGTCCAGGGAACTGGAAGCAAGCAGTAGGAAAAGTGGAGGCCATTCCAGGATCAGAGTCACTGCCACACCCTAGCCCTCTACCTCTGTCCCCTGGTCTGCTTAAACCCTCTGGGGACAGAGCTGTTTCTTTTTCAGACCTCGTGCCTCCTTTTCTGTCCCACCTGCTGTTGACATCACAACAGCTGGTGTCGTCCAGGGAGCATTGGCCTGGGAATCAGAGGCCCTGTTCTGCCACCAACTAGCTGTATGGCACTGGGCCTGAGATCATGGTGACCATAGTAACATTTATTGAGAGATTCCAATTGTCAGTCATTATGCCATAGTTACAAATTCTCTCTTGTTTAATTGTCATAACATCCCTATGAGGAAAGTACAATTATTATCCCCACTTTATATACAGACAAAGACTGAGGCACTGAGAGGTTAAGAAATGTGCCTGAAGTCACACAGCTAGAGAGTAGTAGAGCTGGCCTTGAATTCTGGCATCTGACTCCAGAGCACATGTTCTCGACCACTGTCCTTGGGTACCTCACATACCCTTGTGTGAGGTGAGTGGCTTGGGCTACTTTGTGGTGTTTGCACTGTTTCGGCAGCAAACCTTTCTTCAGATGTCATGGTATATGGTCCTCCAGTTAGCGTGATTGATTGGCACTGCTTGGGTTGAGGGGGCTGGGAGCCTTGGGCTGGGCCCTCCTCAATAGCTCTTGAGGCTCCTTTTCAGGACCTTTTGAAACCCCCCAGGCTCTGCATGGTCTGTCTTCCAGCACCTGTGTTTTGGGGCTGTTCTGAAAACAGCTAACTCTTTTTTTCCACCTAAACTGGGAATGCTCTTCCCCAGTCCACCCTGGCAGTCCTGACTCAGCTGTATGTCTCTGGGATCAGGAAATCCTGATGTCCCTGGTTCCCCACCAGCCCCTGGCACCTCCCCAGTCAGCTCACCTGGTCCTGTTCCATGCGACACATGGAATGGATGGCGTGCAGGTTCCACAGGCTGCCCGCTGAGGTGGACATGAACACCAGCTGTGCATAGCTCTTCTCTGCAACACACCCCCCAGAGCTCAGTCCTTTGGCCCCAGGTCCTGGGCCTCCAAAGGGAAGAGGCTCACCCAGGGCCATAGGAGGTTCAGATCCTCAGGAGCCTGAAACCTGTGCCTGGCTACCTGATCCTGGGCCTACATTTTCGCCCTGGTGCCCCACCCCCACCCCCACCCAGCTTGACCCTACCTGGCTGGAGCACCTGAGACCTTCTTCATTCTCTCAGCTGTAACCCTACTTCCTTGGCTTGAATGTAGCCAGCCGGCCTCCTCCTCTTTCTGTCTGCCCAAATTTGTCCTCCTAGGCCCTCCTGTTCTAGTAGGTGGGTTGGGGACCACCATTAAAGCCAGGAACTGGCCAGGCTGCAGCTTACCAGGGGGGCCACAGAAGAAGCTCTCCTGTCCTCTGTCCTCCAGGGGCTCCACCATCCTCCGAGGCCGGACCATGCCCTCCGGGGCACCACTCAAGGGTGTGGGACTCAGAGTGGTGTGGGCGTTTGAGCTGAGGTGGAAAGAAAACCTATGCCAGGCACCATCAAGGGGTCGGGGGCTCAGAGGAGGCCTGACATCACTTCCCAGGGGGGCACCAGAAAACCCCCTCTGACCTGCCTTTGGGGAGGTCACCCAATAGCCCCTCTCTGGAGACCTCATTCTTTCCCCCACTCTCCCCAACAGTGGAAAGATGAGAACTCATTACCTGTTCAGCTCAAGGTCTGGGGAAAGAGAAAGCAGCTTCCTGGGGCCCGTGAGGGCCTGCAGCGCTCTCCAGACCACTAGCTTGCGCCCAATGTCTGTGTCCCGAGGCTCAAAACCCTGTATGGAGGAGGGCCAAGAACAAGCAGGCAGGAGGAGGATTTCTTAATTCTGGCCCTTCTGGATGCTGCCCCTTTGGGTCCCTGGAGCAGGGAGGGCCAGCCCACCTGCCTGGATTGTTGGGCAAGGGTATCGCCTCTATTGCATCTCCCCAGCTCTCTCTGGAGGTTGAGAGCCCACCATGGCCACCCCACCCCCAGCTCAGACGCTCCAACTTTCTGTCCCAGACTGCGCTGAGGTGCCCAGGCCTGAAGGTCCCCCTCCGTCTCCTTGGCCCCTCACCAGCAAGGGCTTGGAGAAGTCAGGCAGCTCGCTCCCCAACAGTCCAGTCAGGGTGCAGAGGAGGATGACAGCCAGACACAGCAGCAGCATGGCCACTGGCCACTCGGCAATCAGCTGGGAATAGCTGGGAAAGAGGAAGACAGCCCACATGAATTGGTGTTGGGTGTGGTAGCAGGGGATGGGTGAGCTTAGGAGCCGCTGGGAGTGATGGGGCTAAACTGGGCACCAGCCTGGTCACCCCTAGGGGTCCAAAGAAGGCCCAGGCCTACCTCTTTGGCATTCGGAAGGCCCGTTCCTGCCTGTGGAAGAGAAGAAAAGATACTTGCTTGTCAGAGTCCTCATGTAGGGTAGGAGGTGGAGGGGGGGATAGGGGAAGATGGTAATAACTCTTTTAGGCCTTCCCACTCACAAGCTCTAACCCTGACTTCCTCCTCCATCCAGGCTGCCTCCTTCATCACAGGCAGGGGATATCGTGGGCTGCCTCCTAATGAGGGAGTCCAGAGCCTGGAGGGTTGGCTCCACTTTTAAGCCCTGCCCCATCTTCCAGTGGCAGCTGGCAGACTGCTGGACCCCTCCTTACCTGACGCTGACCACGTGGTGCTGCACAGACGGTGGCTTCCAGGCTCCATCACGCTGTGAAGGGGCTGGGGAAGGACTGAGGCTGGAGCCATGGGAGCACAGAGCTGCCCGGTCCCCAAGCCCTGGCAGGGAACTGCCCCCCCGGTATTCTTGTGGTGCCCGGGGATAGGTGAAGTGGGCTGGTGCCAAGGAATTGGACAGGCCCACAGGCTGGAGGGTGGAAGTTGCTGGTGGGGGTCCCGAAGAACTGGAAGGGTCATCAAGGGGGCAGCTCTGGAGGGAGCAGCTTTTCTCTGGGCTTGCCTCAGGGGCCACAGCCTTGTTCTGAGACCTGGGGAGAGAGGAGGCAGGGAAGATGAGGGTGGGGGCGGTGGTGGGCCACCCCATGCCCCACCATTGTTCATTAAGCCAAGACAAGAAGACAGGAGCTCGGGGTTGTTCTCTTACTAGTCCTGGGGGAGAGAGGTGAGGAGGGTAGGGGCTCCAGGTCTACATCTCCTACCTACCTCCTTTTTTTTTTTTTTTTTTGGTGAGGAAGATTGTCACTGAGCTAACATCTGTGGCAATCTTCCTCTATTTTGTATGTGGAACGCCACCACAGCATGGCTTGATGAGTGGTGTGTAGGTTACGCCTGGGATCTGAACCTGCGAACCCCAGGCTGCCAAAGTGGAGCACGTGAACTTAACCACTATGCCACCGGGCCAGCCCCTCCTACCTACCTCTTGGGGTCCATTGTCTCATTCACTCATCTGTCCATGCACACAAAAACATTACTGGCAGCCTGCCACGTGCCAGACATTGTGCTAAGCACTGCATGTGCTTTTACCTATATCATCTTATTTACTCTTTACAAAAACCCTATAGGGGAAGTACTTTCCCTGTTTTACAGATTTGAAACTGAGGTTCAGTGAGACACGAAGAGCTGGGCCTCGAACCCAGTCTTCTGACTTGTGGGCTTGTGCGTTTTCTGCTACAGTCGTCTGTTCATTCTCTTATCAGACATTTGTTGAGCACCTGCTGCACTCTTGTTCGCACTGTAGAGCTTCTGAGCTTTCTCTTCCCTCTGCTCGGGATGCTCCTCCCCCGGATAATTACATGGTTCACACCCTCTCTTTATTTTGGACTTGATTCAACTTCTACCTTCTTAGAGAAGCCTTCCCTGATGACCCTCTCTGAGTGCTCACGAGCAGCTCTCTAGCCCCCTACCCTGCTTTATATTTCTTCATTGCATTTGCTGTGACTGGACATCATCTTATATAGCTGTCATGTTTATTGCCTGTCTCTCATATGGAGTGTGAGCTCTGGGAGAGTAGGGCCTGGTGCATTTGTTCACCTCCATATCCCCAGTGCCTTGAATAGTGCCTTGCACACAGAAGCTGCCCAGGGAATGTTTGCTGAATGAATATTGAGTGCTAGACAGGCTGCTAATAGTGGTGCTAGGATGAATAAGGCCTGGTTCTTGTCCTCCAGGCACTCATAGTAGGTGGGTGATGCAGACGGTCCAACCTGTTGAGTGCTGTGAGAGAGGAAGTCACAGAGCGCTGAAGGTGCCCAGAGGAAGGCGCCTACTTTGACGGGGGTGGTGAAAGTCAGGGAAAGTTTGGCAGAGGCATCTGCTGCCCTTCCACCACCCTTGGGCCACAGGGCAGAAAGTTTGCTTTGCAAGGGTGTGCACAGTTGGGAGAAGGAGTTGGGACCCCTCAAGGGACTCGCCAAGGAGGAGTCAGCAATAGATTCCTCTTTAAAAATTACTCATGAGGGCAGCATTCTGTGCACGGACCCAAGCCGACTCCTTGGGCACAGGGGGGAGGTGGAGTCCTGCCTTAGTGGCAGGATTGCTGGACCTAGGATGGGAGAAGATGGCCACAGAACAGAGTGCCTGAAGGCCATGGGGGGTTCTCAGAGGGGTTCGGGGCTGGGCAACCTCGGCAGATCCCTGTCTCCCTCCCCCCATTCGCCTGGCTCACCTGGCCTGCCAGAGCTTGCATAGCTCCGCTCGGAGAGCCAGGTCTATTTTGAGCCAACCCTGGCTTCCAGTCCTGCCTGCTGTGCTACTGAAGGGACCGTGGGCCAGAGTCCTGGCTGTGGTGGCAAGTGGACGTTGCCCATGAGGCTGGGTTCTGCCCAGAGACCAAGTAAAGGAACTGGAAAGAATAGGCAAGCTCTTCATCTTCCTCCCAGAAGGCTGGCTGGTTGACATAGCAGTCTGTGGGGGCGGGGGCATGATCCTCATGCTGAGTGTAAAATGGGGGAGCAGTAGAGGGGACTCTTGGCTCCATCATCCTTTATCTCTGGGGCCTTGGGAAAGACACACAATTGGTGGAGCACTGGCATCCTTGTCCATTGAGTGAGGGTATGAGGACCACGCCCCCCTCTCGGGGTGGTATGGGAATTAACTGATGTAACCTATGTGAGGTGCCTGGTATGGAGTTTGGCGTGTGGAAGACACATTTGCTTTGCTGCCCCTTCCCCGACTCAGTGCTGCAGGGAGCGTGGAGTTTAAGAAGTACATTTATATTTACAATTTGACCTCCTTAGGCACTTCAGATAATATATCTCCACTTGAGAACTTCTCACACCTTCAGAATCTCACTACATATATAATTATAAATACTTCCCTTTTTGTTATCCAAAAGCTGCATCACAATTTGATCTCATGATTTAAATCACTGATACTTATTTTTTTTACTCACTCAACATTTAGAAAAATAGGAATTTGACCAAAGTTGTTCTAAAGCAAGACCTCAGATGACCCCATACAGTTAATGACCAGTGTCCTGGCAGATAAAAGCCCATATGAGCCCATCCTCATGGGCCAAAGGGAAGCTGGATATACGGCCTGGGTTTATGTGTATAGGTGTGGACATCTACTTCTTTAAGATTTTTATTCTGCAGGTCTTTTTTGAGCACCTGCCACATGCTGGGCACTGTGCTTGGTCTGCGTTGGATCCTGAAGGCATGAAGATGACGCATTAGTCTTGGTCTTCCTCTTTAGACTAGGGCCTGCCTTTCACAGGTCAGGAGGGTGTGGCAGCCAGGGTGCCTATACCAGCTGCCCTTGGCCTTAGAGCACTCACTAGGCCCCCACTTGGAACGTCAGTTTCCTTTTCATCAAGGGAAAGCCAGCTCTCCGGGGGGTGCTGCAGGAGACTGGGAGCACGCTCCCTTAACCAGTCTGCCACACTTCAGAAGCCCACCCCCTTCCTTAGCTGGCTCCTTTTCAAGGGGGTTCCAGCCTCCACAACTGGTTTGCTTCTACTGGGGTCTCCCTGGCCCTGGCCCCTTCCTTGCAATGCCTTCTCTCCCTCTCCAGGGACCTAGAGTCAGCTACTCCCAAATCTCACCCTTCTTGACTGCGCCCGTCATTGTCAGTGTGACAGAATTTGAAACCCTCCACGTTGTGACTGCTATAGAACCAGCCTTTGTCTCAAACCTCCCAAGGAGAAGAGCCAAACTCTTCTCAGAATAAAAGCTTTTTCCTACCAGCCCCTGCTGCCCTCGGTTCTCAGGAGACCTGGTGATAATGCAAGTTAAGCACCCCAGGCCTGGCCTCCCAAGGGGGCTTTCTTTGTTACCCTCTCTGTTCCATGGGACTAAGATGAACTCCTTTATGGGCTGCCTGCCTGGGACTGCTGGCCTGGAAGCCAAGTGACTGGGGCAGGCAGGCAGGGGGATGGAAAGTGGTGATGCAGGCCTCCTCAAGAGACCAAAGTCACAGTAGTGAGGGCTTGGCTGATAGGGCCCTAGACACGGAGCCCCCACTTGGGAACCCCGGAAGGGGCAAATATCGACGTGCATTAACCATGCCCCTGAGCCCACAGACACATAGCCATATGGACATCCATGGATCACGCAGAGTAGCCAGGACAGATGGGAAAGCAGCTCAGGCCACTAGGAAAATAAAAAGGTAATTTTAAAAACACAAAGAATGAACTATTCCTAATTGCTCTATAGTCAATGCGTTAGTAAAGGACTCTATGTGTGTGTGCATGTGTGCTATCTTGTCTTATGCACTGTGTGCATAAGTATCTATCCCCAGAGTGCTACATAGCTCAGCAGGAGCAATTTCTGTTTCTTGAATTGAATTGGATGGAGTCCCTTTGCCTGATTAGTGTCCAGGGTCTCTGGGATGTGCAGAGAGGGACCAGAGGTCTCAGGGAGTTGCTGGAAGACAGTATGTAGTTCCTGTGCCAAGAATGACCCCTATGTACAAGAGAAGTAGCAGATTGGGCAGGGCTGATCCTTGGCAAAATATCCAAGGTAGCAAAGGACTCTCAAGCCCCTTCTAGGATGCTCTTGGCCCCACACCCCTGCCCTGCCCTGTCACTGTCTCTTCCCTGTCTATGCCTGGCTCTTTGGCCAGGCCACAGTCCCAGGCAGCTCTATGGTCCAGGAGACACATCCATGCTGTGTCTTACCCTCTTGAAGAAAGCTCTGTGCATTTCAGTCTGAGAGGTGACTAAATCTATCCCAGCTGATATGTAACAGTAGGGGGGAGACAACATTTCTCTCCACCTGTGGGGCCTCTGTTTGCTCTGAGGTAGTGAATGTACATTTCAACCTGGGGCGATCTGGGGACAGTGTGTCCACCTCTGATTTTTGCCCCCGAAGAGTGTGTCTTATTTCAGTCCAGGCAGGAGAGAGAGGCAGTGTCATGTCAGGGGAGGGATGCTGGGGGCGGCAGACCAGGCAGGGCACAGAAATTGCGCCATATTGCTACCTGGCTGGGCTGTTCCCTCACACATATGATGGAGGAAGGGAGAGGAGAGGCACTGAGATCTGGGCCCTCAGCAGGAAGGTGTTCCTCCTGTCCTGCCAGCCTGGGGCTCCTTCAGGGACGGTAGTGACCACAGCCTGAGCCTCAGAGCCTGGCCACCCTAGTGCCTCCAGCGAGTGCTGGTGGCTGCCACACACGGGGGCTCACGTTTACACGTGCACAGCCGGCCATGCAGGGCAGACTGGGGACTGACAGTGATGGACAAAGACAGTCCCTGGCGTAGCGGCCGAGTATCTAACCTCCTCAGGACACACATGTTGGCGAGCTTCCCCTCTAGGATACATCCGCACCCTCGAGCACACTGACACGCTGGAACCCAGACTGAGGTCGCTGCGGGCTTGGGGCTTACTGAGAAAACACGGAGGTAGGGCCTCGAGGGAGGGGTTCGGGAGGCTAGAGGGGCGAGGGAACCCCGGCCCTTAGAGGTAAGGTAGGAAGGGTGGGTGGGGCAGGTCCCCTGGTCCTTGGGGGGCAGGTGAGGGCGACAATAGGGGCTATCAGGGAGAGAGAAAATTGACCTGGCAGAATGAGTGCGTGGCCAGGGGGCTGGGAGCATGGAGGCGCGGGAAGGGGCTCTGGGAGGGGCTGAGGAATGAATGGGGAGACATATGGCGGCTACTGGGGATACCAGGGGTGGGGGTGCTGAGAAGGTCCGCGAGCTGGGTCTGCAGAGCGGTCTGCCATACCTGTCCGGGGAGTTGTCATCTGGAGCCAAGGGCTCCCCCTCGGATCGCTGCTCCCCTTCCGGATCCGGGCCGGGAGCCGGACCGCTGCCGCTGCCGCCGCTACCACCTTCCATGCCCGTGGGCGGCGCCGCTGTCCGGGCTCTGGTGCTGAAGCGGCGGCGGCGGTGGCGGCGGCGGCGGCTGGCTCCTACGCATGCGTCAGCGCCGGGAGGGCCGATCGCGGGGCGGGGCCGTCGAGGAGCCCAACCAATGGGCGCGGCACGGGGGGGGCGGGGACAGAGGTTTCCCGCGGCGCCGCTGCCCAGCGCTGGAGGCTCGTTGTCTGGAGCACCCTGGGCTGGTGGTGTGAGCCCCTCCACCCTGGCCAAGTCCGAGAGCTGCTGTTAGGAGTCCGGCCGTGTGGCTGCAGTGCGCGCACCAAGCTTTCCTGGGGCGCATCTGTCTTCCTGTAAGGGACCAGGAAGGGCGACCCCAGGCAACGCTCCGAGAGCCTCACGACTTGAAACGCAGCCTCTTCCAGGCGGAAAAAGGGAGCAGCTGCAAGCCCTCACTTCACTGCGAAGGACGGCGAGGGGTCGAGAGAGGTCGGGCGACTTTAGTTGCACATTTCTCTCGGCTCCGCTCAGCGCCTCCCTCTCTTCCCCAGTGGGGTAGGCACCAGCTGCTTCTTTCTTCACGTTCCCCTTCTGGACCTGGACCTGGGTCTGCGCCCCTCAGACGTGAAGCCCCAATTCTGTTACTCAAGTGCGGAGAATGGGAGGGATAAGAGCGAGAAAAGAAAGGCGCTCAAAGAATCCCCAGCTCCTTTTCTTATTATCACCCCACTGCAGCCTGGAAAGTATCTAATAGCCACTCACTCCAGGTCACAGTCCAAGAATGGCTGTGAGGGAGGGGAGGTGTGATGTGTGATGGGCCGTGGACAGGCCTGGCTAGAGGACTGTGGTAGCACTGGAATAGATATGGGAAGTCTCAGAAGCCTGGGAGAGAGAGTCCCAGTTGTTGGATTTTGATGGGCAGAAAGAGTTTCACAGCAAGCAGGCTGGCTCTATGTACAGCGAGGTGCCTTGGCTGAAGAATGGGGCTGGGGAGAGAGTCAGAACCCAGGAGCGTTTGGGGTATACCTATGTCTAAATTGTGTGCAAACGCCACTCTATGCAAGGCATAGGTCAGTAGGGGATGGCGAGAGGAAAATCTAGAGGTGTAGAATTGGGGGACCTGCCCTGAGTAGCTTACAGTTTGGTTGGAGAGATAAAAGGCCAGCCTATAAATTGGTGCTGACTGGGTAGGGTGTGGTCAGGCCCATGTGATGGTTGATATAAGCTGCAGAGAAGGGGGCAGTGTGCAAAGAGAAAGGCCCTCTCTCTTCCTAATGGGCTTTAGGGAAGGCTTCCTGTTGATGGTGGAGCTGCAGCTGGCTTGGAAGGAAGGCATTCCTGACCTGGGGGTGGGGTGGTGGTGGTGTTGGTAGGGGACTTGCAAAATTAAGGAGGCTGGAAAGCTCAGTGTATTTTAAGGGAATGGTGAGAAATACATCTGGATGGTAGGGATCCATTGAAGGCTTCTGATCTGTAGAGTGAGGCATGCAAGATGGAACCTTGGAAGGCCCACCAGGCCTGGGTGTATATGATGGGCTACACTTGAGGCCTTTTGATGGGAGGGGGCAGAAGTGAAAAAGAAAGGAAGGGTGGCCTTATACAACATATGCATGGGCACCACTGAGGGAAGCTTCTGAGAATGTCTGGCTAAGTACCCCACTTTCCCAACTAGGGAACCCAGAGACCACCAGGTCCCCTGCTTGGCAAGTTGAATGTGAAAGAAGACAAGCTCTTTTAAGAGTGAAACATGGCCTCCAGGAGGCTGTTTATTAGAGGATTCTGGTTCAAGCCCCATGCCAGCTTAGCAGGGCAACCCACTCGGGCTCGCCATTCTTGTGCCCTGCTGCTTCTCCTTCTTCAATGATGTGGACCATGTGGGTGTGGGGGGTGCCCTGGGCCATGGCCAGGGGGGTGCCTACCGGGCCCTGGGGGGTGGCATCCTGGGCCATGGTGGTTCCCTGGGTCATGGTGGTGTCCTGGGCCATGGCCATGGCCAGGGGGGTGCCCACCGGGCCCTGGATGGGGGCCTCCTGGGCCATGGGGGGGGCATCCTGGGCCATGGTGGTGCCCAGGGCCATGGCAGTGCCCCTGTGGAAAGCCAAATGAACAATATTAGAGTCAGGGGTCAGTGCCAATCTTACCAAAATCAATTCCCCCTCCACTTCCTCCCTTCCCCCACCCCCTACTGTAGCGGACTAAGGATTCCTGGGGACTGGCAAGGAATCTTGGCAGAGGGCTGGGAAACAAGGACAGCAAGTGACTCCTCCTAGCCCTGGGCCTTTTGCCTTGATGAAGTCAGAGCTGTGAGCAGACAAAAGGGGAGGAACCTAGATTCATTGGTTTCCATTCCTTGAGCTGAGATATGACTCCCACGCCCTGGACCTCGGTTTATTTTATCCATAACTAAGTCAAATTTTCTCTCCTCCCTGACCCAGGACCCCTTGCAGAGTGATTAGAGGTTTTGCCATGCTAGGAACTGCAGGCTGACTACTTAGAAGTGAGGGTGGGACTAGGGGAGGCTACAGAGGAGCTCACAGAGGGCCAGTGGCAAGGAGGAGACAGGAGGCAGTGTTGGGGGATATGCAGGAGCTGAGGAGAAGGACGAGGGAGCTGGAGGGTGGAAGGAGACCAAAGGTA
The DNA here is from genome assembly GCF_041296235.1 of Equus asinus. Taxonomy (NCBI): domain Eukaryota; kingdom Metazoa; phylum Chordata; class Mammalia; order Perissodactyla; family Equidae; genus Equus; species Equus asinus. The sequence continues at coordinate 155,237,927 of NC_091791.1, forward strand.
GGAGGTTGCAAGGTGAGGATGTATGTGTTCTCTGTATAGGTAGTGTGTGCCCGTGTGTATGTATGAGGGTGTGTGCCATATTTACATACAAATAGCTATGTCTTTGCATATGTGCATGGGTGGGTACATACACACGCCTGCTGTGTACACAGATATATGCATATGAGTGCATGTTTATGGCTATGTGTACGTGACAATGGGAGTTTGTGTGAGCCCATGCCTGTTGCTGAGTAGGTGTCAGACTCAAGAAACCAGGAAGAATAGAAAGTAAAATCAAGGCTTTACTGCCTCAGCCAGAAGAGGCTTGGAAAAAGTAGGGGTTTAATGTTCTGTCTTAGCTGGAACCCCTCCTGATGCCCCAAGGCCAGAGGAATTTCTTTGCCTCTTGCCACAGGCCCAGGGAAGAGGAGAGAGACACCATCTTGCTTCTGGTGCTAGGGCACTGGGCGTCTGGGGTCCTGAGGGAGCAGTGGTGGGGCTATGTCCCTACTCTAGGGGTTGGATGACTCCCCAGTCTGCTTCTGCCTCCTAGGGCCTGATAAGGACTTGGTACAGGTGGGGAAGAGGCAGGCTCCAGGGCCCAGGGCTTTCCAGTGACCTTGATAAAGCTGCCCCTCCCCCATCCAGGCTTAGTGCCTCCTGGAAACAGCCACTTCCCACCCTGCCTGTCTCTCCTATGACTCTTTTATGGTGGGGCCAGTTCCAGGCCTAGGAGCAGGCAGCCTCCCTTCCTTGGCAGAGGCAGGTCATTGGGGCCCTGCATGTGGTTGGGGTTTGGGAGCAAGCCAGCCATCCAGGGAGGCTGTAGGGGTAGTCAGGAAAGCAGAGAAGCATGGAACAGGTGGAGAAGCAGCAGGAGAGAGGATGGGCTGCTGGGGCAGGGAGGGGATGTGAGGAAAGGAGGGAGACAGATGGGAAAACAGGAGAGAAGCCGAGCGAAGGCTGCAGCCGGCAGTGGGTGGATGAGCACTGTGGTGCCCGCCTGTGGGACTGACGCCCGAGCCTGCTGCCCGCTCTTCATTTGGGGGAAGTCATGGTTGCTCCCTGAGGGTCTAGGAAGGGGGCTCAAGGTTTGGAGGACATGGCGGTGGCGAGGAAAAGGGGAGATAGCTGGAGAACTTTCCTACCTTTGGACCTGTGGGAGAGGAAGGGGAAAAAAAAGCAGCTTTGGTCATTTGGTTCTGCACTGAGAAACCTGTCCTCTACCTGGTGCCCACCCCACCCCCCTAACAAGGCTCCTCAGACTTGGTCCCTTGCCTGACCATCATTCCTTTATTCATTCACTCAACAAGAGCTATATACTGCAAGTCAATACAAAGTTCCATTGTGCATCCCTGTTTGCTCAAGAGCCAGCTGAATTGTCCTGGGTAGGGTAGGGCCAGTTAGGAAGTGTGAGTTCTTGTCCCCACTTTGTCAGCTGTCTGTCCTCCCAACCTCAGCCAAACTCCATGACACTGAGGGAGGTACTCCGCAGTGACAAACACTGATTCCACTGCTTCCACCTCCAGACAGGCCGCACCCAACCTCCCCATCGGCCCCCTCCCCCCAATCACTGCTCAGACCCTTGGCTGTTTGTTGGCTCCTGCTTCTGACCTTCTGGTCCCAGCTCTTAGCCTTTGCTCATGTCTCCTGCCACTTGGAAATCTCTCTTGCTTGACTCTGTGTTGCCTTCCTGCAGGAAGCCCACTTAGATTGGGCCGTCCTGCCTTCCCAGCTGCAGGTCCAGTGGGCTCATTCTGCAGTGACTAATCTAAGTGGCCTCCGTGTTCTGCAGTGCACCATTGGTAGGAATCGCTTACTCGATGAGATTTATATTTCTCAATGGCCAGGTCTTTTGTTCCTTTTGAGGGGAGCCAATGGCACAGCTGCCAAGACTCGAGTTCTGGCCTCCAGACCCAGCCATACCTCCGTGGCCTCACCCTGAGCATGATCCCTAATTTCCCTGGGGCTCATGTGTACAGTGGGAGAAGCACCTGCCTGTTTTACTCTTGTGGTTGAAGATCTGGTGAGATGAAGGATGTGTGAGCATGTTTCTCAAACTAAAGTGTTCTACAAAATATTAGGGCTTCTTTTTGTTGTGGACACTACCATCACCTTCACGCAAACACACATTCTTGGCATGCAGTAGATATGGCTGACTGACTGCCCCTGCCTTCACCACTCTCCTTCCTTCCTCCACCCCACAGCCTCCCAGCCACAGTACTTACACGGCTCCATCTTTATGCGGCAAGTGCAGAGGGTGACAAGTGGAACACCTGTGGTTCAACAGCTAAAGTTTAGTTTACTGCCATCTAAATCTCAGTCTCTCTTTCCTCCCTCCCAGGGATGTATACACACAGCTCCTTCAAGGGAGAAAGGGATGAAACTGCTCCTTCTGGCTTAGCTTGGTACCCAATAGATACCAGGCATGGGTGTTGAATGGACACAGCAGGTTCACCCACATGACAGGTAGACAGATAGACAGAGATATGAAAGCATCATGCACTGGCTCCTGAACCCCACACCCTCACCCTTGACCCTCAGAACCACTGCCAGACTCACAATCATGTATTAATTCAATTCCACTTGGGTCAATTTCAGTCATGTGAATTATTCATGTTGTGTGCCTACCATGTGCCGGGTCATGGTACCCAGTCCCTATGGATACTTGTCCCTGTGTAGACAACTGGCATAAAGCTGGGAGAGGGAGGCTTGGTGAGATCAGTGCACCCAGAGCAGGGGAAAGCAGGATTGGTGGGTAGTGGCCTCTGGGGGATCCAGGGGACCCTAAGACCTTTGCGCCTGCAGCACAAGTGAATGGAAAGCCTTCCAGGCTCCTAGCTGCTTGTTCCTGTCTCCTCCCACCAGGATTGGAAGTTGGTGGGAGGCTTAGGGTCTGAGCCAATTTGTCATTTGCCAACGAGTGTGCTCTCACCGGATGGAGCTGCTGAGGTGCCTTGGTGCCAAGGCTGGCTTCGTCTTCTTGCTTGAGGCTTGTACATAGGTCACAATGGACAACCCCAGAATGGGCCGAGTGCACACATGGTACATTCATTTATTTCTGACCCACATATCAGAATGTAGTATGTGACATAAGGACCAAATACTTGACATCAGGGCTCTCTGGTACTCATATGGTTAGTGAACATACAAGCACAAATGTTCACACACAAACGCACACACACACACACCCTCTAATACAAAAGCCTCAGACCCTCTCAAGACAGGCTCCCTGCACCTCTTGAGCCACCCATTTTTGTTGGCTTATACTTGTACCACAAATGTTCAACTGAAGTCAGCCTCTGAGCTATGCCCATGGTCCTTCCTGCCCCCTCGTCCTTCCTCCTAGTGAGTGATGAGTCTGGAAGAGATCCACAGGCTGGGCTTGGGGGAGGGAGCGGTAAAGAAAACCTTAGGGCTGGGATCAGACTTGGAAGAAGGAGAAAAGATAGGCCTTGGAAAAAAACAATCTGATTAAAAAAATGAGCAGAGGATCCAAAGAGAGATTGTTTCCAAAGAAGATAAACAGATGGCCAACAGGTACGCGGAAAGATGCTCAGCATCACTAATCATCAGGGAAACGCCAATCAAAACCACAATGAGATATCACCTCACACCTGTTAGAATGGCTATTATCAAAAAGACAATAAATAACAAGTGTTGGTGAGGATGTGGAGAAAAGGGAACACGTGCACTGTTGGTGGGATTGTAAATTGGTGCAGCCGCTATGGAAACAAGTATGGAGGTTCCTCAAAAAATTAAAAATTGAACTACTGTATGATCCAGCAATCTCACTTCTGGATATTTTTCTGAAGAAAATGAAAACACTGACAGGATAAGATATCTGCACCATTATTTACAACAGCCAAGACATGGAAGCAAGCTCAGTGCCTATCAATGAATCAATGGATAAAGAGAATGTGCTGTACATATATGCAGTGGAATATTATTCCAGTCATAAAAAAAGAAGGAAATCTTGAGGGGGGGCAGTAAGGGGTGTGAAATGGGTGAAGGTACAAATTGTTGTGCATCTGAGACCAATATAATGTTACGTCAACTAAACCTCAATTTAAAAAAAAGGTGTGGGCTGGCCCAGTGGCGCAGCAGTTAAGTTTGCACGTTCCGCTTCGGCGGCCCGGGGTTCACTGGTTCGGATCCCGGGTGCGGACATGGCACCGCTTGGCATGCTATGCTGTGGTAGGCGTCCCACGTATAAAGTAGAGGAAGATGGGCACGGATGTTAGCTCAGAGCCAGTCTCCCTCAGCAAAAAGAGGAGGATTGGCAGCAGATGTTAGCTCAGGGCTAATCTGCCTCAAAAAAAAAAAAAAAAAAGTAAAAAATTTTTTCAAAGGCAAGCTTTGGAAAGTCCCTCCCCAATTCAGGCCAAGGTGCTTGAGAGACAGGAGTTGGTGGCTCTGAAAGGGAACTAATGGAATCCCTTCAACCCTCAGCGAAATCTCTCGGCCTGGCACAGGGCAGGGGGGTGTAGATTCAATTTTAACTCAAGTAGAGAGCGGAGGCCCATGAGTGGGGACAGGACAGGTGGGCAGACAGGTATGCAGATACACGGACACACAATAAACAGACCTTCATTGCACTCACGAGAGACCCACACACACAGATGCACACACAGAGACAAAGAGGCACAGTACCAATTCAGTACCACACAGACCCACAACACCCTCACAGAGAGCCCCTCCTGTCCCCCGCCCACAGCCAGCAGAGCCAGGCCCTTACCTGAGAGTGCAGAGCAGGGGGCAGGAGGAAGTCTGATGCTCTGTCCATCCTTGGGTGTATTTGTATAGGTTAGGGAGTGGCTGGGATGTATCAAGTGTACTGGGAGGGTCAAGGGCAGAGGGTGTGGGGAATGAGGGAGGATGGGTTAATCTTTATCTGGGCAAAGAGCAGCCGGAAGCAGGATGTGTGGGTGGGAGGTGGGGAGCATTTGGGGGGAGCGGGGAACAACCCATTACCCAACTGGTCTGGTGGGAAGATGCCACAGAAGCAAAGCAGGGGCCTCAAAGCCTGGCAAAGCTATCAGCACCCAGGAGCCAGCTCTAAATGTCTGTGGAGCTCCTACTGAATGCCAGGCCATGAGGGGCTAAACCCACCTTGGTTAACCCCCTGACTCCTACAGAATGGGTAGGATCATCACCTCCTTCCACGGATGGAGGAGGAAATAGTGACCCTAGTTGGGGGACCTGGTGGAATCCTTATCCTGGTGCCAAGCCCCAGACCAGGGAGCTAGCGTGGGAGTGGAAGCCGAACAAGTCGGACAGGGGACTTTTGGGAGAGAATGTAGACGAGGGGGGAGGGAGCCTAGGGTTTGAAATCCAGGCTGCCAGCTTGCTGTACACTCTGCAAGCCCCTGTGGTCTTGCCCCACTGACCCCTTTGGCCTCTGATGTGTGTCACAAACCTTTGCTCTGTGTCCTCCAGCCACATTGGCCTCCCCTTGTCCCCTGCAGACAGACCAGGTGCCCTTGTTACAAGCTCTCCTTTCTCCCTGGATCCCTTCTAATGTTGCTTATCCCCACCAGACCACGTGTTCACCCTTGTAGTCCTAGGGACTGGCCTTAGCAGTCCTCCTGGCACTCGGCAGGTGCCCAACAAATATCTGGTGAATGAATGAGGGTTGGTGTGTAGTTATTGTCAGGTAAAAATAGAAATATTATATAATATTGTTGGGTAACAACAGAAATGTCCTCCATGTCTGTGGTTTATATTTTGTGTTTTTCTCTTTTTTACATAGTTTTTAAAATTGATTTTTCTTTTCTGGAAAAAGAAGAAGCAGGGCGCTCCTCCATGATTGCAGCTCACGTTGCCCCCCCTTGAGCTCACAATGCTGGGCAACACTGAGGCCAAGACCCCTACCCTCCACTAGCCCCTGCTTCCATCAGGGAGAACGAGAGCCACATGAAATCAAAAGCACGCAAGAGAAGGCCAAGGAAACGGCCACTGTTTCCAGGTTTTCCCGTAAAAAACCTGGATGGACTAGTTGCACCTGAACTGCATTGAATTCTTTTTTTTTTTTTTGAGGAAGAGTAGCCCTGAGCTAACATCTGCTGCCAATCCTCCTCTTTTTGCTGAGGAAGACTGGCCCTGAGCTAATATTCATGCCCATCTTCCTCCACTTTATACATAGGACGCCTGCCACAGCATGGCTTGCCAAGTGGTGCCATGTCCCCACGCAGGATCCAAACCGGTGAACCCCGGGGTGCCGAAGCGGAACGTGTGCACTTAATCGCTGCACCACCGGGCTGGCCCCATGAATTCATTTTTAAAAGGTAACAAACGTGAGAGAAATGAGAACATAGGTCCTCACAAAGGTTCATACTTGAATGTTCATCCCTGAATGTAGCTTTGTTTGGAATAGCTAAAAATTGGAAACTTCTCAAATGTTCATCACTAGGAAAATGGATAAACACACAGTGCAGGGCATGCATTCGATGGAATACTATGCAACAATCAAAAGAAGTGAACTATTGACACACGCTAAAAAACAGGACTGAATCTCAAAATACCTGCTGAGCGAAGGAAGCAAGCCAGAAAGAAGACATACTGTATAATTCTATGAAATTCTAGAAAACGTGAACTAATTGATTATGACAGCAGATCCGTGGCTGCCTGGGGAAAATGTGGTGGGAGTGGGGACGGGGTCGAAGGAGACATTAGAAACGGACACAAGGTGACTTGAGTTTGATAGATACGTGCGTTATCTTTATTACGATGACAGTTTCATAGAGTATATACACATGGCAAAACATATTAAACTGCACCATTTGTGCACTTTATGGTATGTCAATTTGGCCTCAATTAGAGCTGTAAAAACAAAAGTAAATAACCCCACCAGAAAATGACTTGAAAAATGGAGAGCAGGAAAAAGAGTGATTCTCCTTTATTTCCACCGGAGACAGACAAGGAAAGTATTTCTGTGTGTCAGATCGTTTTATAGTATCGATTTCATATCAGCTCTCAGAGATAGAAGTTATTATCTTCCCCTCTTTTGTATATGAAAAAAGCCAGGATTCAGAGAAGTTCAGAAACTTGCCTGCAATCACACAGCCAATGTGTCGTTAGTCCCAGTCAGTCCCAGTCAGATCTGAGTCTAGAGCCTGGGCTCCTTCTCCACCTTATGTTGTCTCTCCTTTCAGGAATGCTTTTCTGAAAAATTCTAGCCTGCTTTGGTAACATTATGGGCAAAGGACTTTGGCTCCTGCCTAGGTGGGGAGTTATTAATCCACCATGCACACATTTGCTGTGAGCCTTCTGGGAGCCAGGGTTTGGAGGGCGGGTGGGCTGTGGGGAGGGCAGAAGTCTGGGGGAAGTTTACAAAGGTGCGGCAGCCTATACTGCGTGAAAGACACTGCCTGCTCCCCATGCCCTGCCCTCTCCAGCTCTCTAAGCCCCTCCTTTTCCCCCTCAGGGACCCCGACAACATGACCTCCCTATCCCCACCCCCAGCCTTTGGCAGGAAGCTGAAAGGAGAGGCCTATGTCCTCCCAGACCCCTAAGGGGGAGAGTGGGGCTGCAGGGCTGAGGAGTGAGTGGGGGCCAATGCTCTGGGCTCGAGGTTCAGGACCTCACTTCTCCCCATCTCTGGAGTCAGGGTCTGAGCTCGGGGTCCAGGTCATGGCCGGCAGGCGGTGGGAGGTACGGAGGCCTGGGGCAGAAGAGGTAGACCTGTCTTGATGGGGTGGGCAGAGAAGCCAGGGCAGTTTGAATGGCCTGGTGGGGCTGGGAGTTCCTGCAGGAGGTGAGGAGGATGCCCATAACAGTGGCGGGCACGTCGGAGTGAATTTATAGCAGAATCTGAGGTTTGGGGATTCTCCCTTCCCCAATCCTAAGATGTTGCAGGCGAGCAGGGCCTCTGTGTCCCCTCTACCCTTTGGCACTGTGCCTTATGGGTAATAAGCTCTCACTAAGTGCTTGGACTTACTGCCTGGCCGAGAGGTGGTGCTTCCCTACCAGAAAGCCACTGAGTGGAGAGGAAGGGAGCTCAGGGGGCCAGAAGAGACATTTCTGGGGTTACGGGCTGGGCTCAGGGAGAGGAGAGGCCGAAGAGCATCTCCCAGAGTGGTAGTAGAGGCCGTGGGTGGGGGCCTTGGAGAGGGTGCAGACTGACAGTGAAGGCCAGAAGGCAGATGTCCCTCTCTGTGACCCTGTCCCCACCCCCTGTCAGCAAGCCAGCAAGGCCCCCTGCTCCCAGGCTGCCCTGTGGTGTGGGGAGGAGGCAGGCCAGCCAGGCCCCTTTACCTGGGTTGGGTGGACAGGTTTCTCATGGTAGGAGGGCAAAGGTGGCCAAACAGCAGGGCATGGGCCCGAGAGAGTGCCGCAGGGATGGGGTGATTCAGGGCAGGTGCAGTGGGGAGACCCGCACCCCACCATGGAGACTCCTGGGCAGGTCACTGACCCTGATCTTCAAAGAGAAGCCATAACGCCTGCCTTGGTGAATTCTCAGATTTCAAAGCTTGATGTGATCAGGTGACATCACGTGTGCAAGGGCTTTGGCAGTGATAGATCTGAATGCAAGGCATCATTAGTATTATCGGTATCCCCACTGATGACCTATTTGACTCCCTGGCCTCATCTGTCCTTCCCCTGCTTACACTGGGATCATCCTGCGGACATATCACCACCTTGGCCTCTGGCGTCGCTCAGAGTATTTCACGGACAAGCTCCTGAGAGCTTCCCTCCCTGCCCCAGCCTCTTGCAACACCCTCCTTCCCTCTAAGGTGGATGTTGCCTAGGACAGAGGAGTTTCCGGAGGCAGCACTTCCAGCGCTAAAATGGGGTCAGTTCCAGGCAAACCAGGACAATTGGTCACCCTCCCCTCCCCCTCCCCCAGGGTGCGTTCTCTCCCCGGTGGTGACCACTGTGTCCCTGGCCTGGGATGTCAGCAGCTCTCTCTTACCCTGGTTGCCCTCTCCTGCCTCGAAGCCTCTAGGCCCGGTGACACCACCCAGAGAGGGGACATGCCACCCCGGCCATTCCAAAGGCCCTTCCCTCTTCTCTAGGAGATGCCTCCTCTCTCTCACCAATTCCTCAGCCTCCTCTTGGGCTTCTGTCCTTCTCTCCACCCCTCAAAACTGTGCCAGACCTTCCTAGCCCTGGAGGGTGCGACCCCACCCACACCTCACCTGCATGAGAGGCCCCTGCCATGATCTTCAAGGGGGACGGCTCGTCGTCCCAAGCCAGGCTTCCAGCCTCTCTGCCTGCCCAGAGGAACGAGCACCCTGGGCACACGCAGGCAAGCCCCGCCTGTTCCCTGCATCCACAAGGACCCCCAGGCCTGAGTCCGTGATGCTGTATCGGTTCCTCCCCACTCCACTGTGCCCACCCCATCTCACAGCTAAGGCTCCAGGCCTCCTGAGGCTCTCCTGCTCACTCCTCCCTGGGCCTCCCACTGCCCTGCCTGGCCCAGACCCCTCCCTCCAGGATGGGGACACAGCCACCTACCTGTACACTCTGCCCCCCGCCCTCACCTGGCTGACCTGCTCTGGCTTCAGCTTCCTAAACTACTGCTTGGCCGCCACCGCCCCTGCTGAAAACCTTCAGTGAGCCCCTCTGGACTACTTTACCCCACCCCCGCCCCCAAGTCTGCCCTTCAGTGAGCTTCCCGTCTGGTCTTCCTAACCTAATGTTCTCTTGTTGGTAAAAGCCACTGCCACTTCCTGGGCTACTGGCTCTCAAGCTTTCAGGGAATGCCTTCTCACCACCATCCCCTTGAAGATCATCTGGAAAACTCCTTGGTCGGCCTGAGCCCTATGCCAACCAGGCCTCAGGCTACCGTGGCCTGGTGTTGGCAAGTGCCACTGAGGTGGAGCCTGCGTCTTCACTCCTTGTTCCTTCATTGCCTCGGCCAGGCGAAGCACACAGCAGGTGCCCTGTTAATGTCATGGGCAAGCCCTGACAGGTGCAGCTCTGGGCTGGGGGTCAAGGTGGGGGTTCTGGGAAAAACACTGTGAGTCCCCTTTGCACCCTCCATGGGGAAGAGAGCCCCAAACAATGGAGACTTCAGGGGTTCAGTTCCACACCAGGGTTCACCTCCCGCTGCTGGGCCTGGAGCTGGAAAGCTTGATACCTCGGCCCTGGGTGTGCCCTGGAGAGCAGAATGGAGGGGTGGGTCCCCAGACCAGCTCCCCTCTGCTTCCTGCCCTGCCCTGACGTGTGTGTTCCTGGGAGGGGCACGGCCGGACTTTGCCCTTGGCAGCTGGAGCCTGCCCAGGGTAGGGCCCTCCAGCCCCACCTCATGCCCTGTGAGTCCTCCCCACCCAGGGCCAGGCCTGGCCTGACGTGAGAGGCCTGCACACAGACCTCTAGTCAGAAAGAGTCAGGACAGCAGTTGCTTGAGCCAGGAATGGCCATGGTGGGGATGGGGAGGAGTGGGTTTGTAGGAAAGGAACACTGGGCTTTAAGCCACGCTCTGTCCCCTTCCCATTCAGAGGGTCACCTGCCCAGCAGCTGGGCTCACAGCAACCCAGCCTTGCTCACCCTCTTCCTCAATACTCATCCACCCACCCAGAGCTGGCAAGTGGCACCAGTCACCTCTAAGAGCTCAGCCCCAGCCAAGAAGAATGGTTCCTGGGCACCAGGATGTGAGCCTGGAACTGGGCCTGGAGGCATCCAGAGGCAGGTGTAGCACAGGGACTGCTTCCAGGATAGCTAGAGAGAGATGGCAGCCAGAGCCTGGGGCTTCAGAGGGGACAGGGCCCGGGGGAGGGGAGCAGGTGGGAAGGACTCCCTGGAGGGGCTGGGGCAGGAGCCTGGCCTTGTGGGATTTGCTGGGGAGAGGACAACATGAAGGGAGGCACAGAGGATGCTGAGGGGGTGCCATCTCCCCCACCAGGTCACAAATGGTCCCCATACCCGAGAGGTCTTCGACGTGTTCAGGCCCCAGCGGGCTGGTGGGAGGCAGCCTTTGGGGCCCCTTGAAGGATGTTGTGGTGGTAGCATCTGGAAGGTGGCTATCACAGTCACCTGAGGCAAGAGGAAAACGACTCTGAGCTTTACTTTGGGTCACACCTTGTTCCAGATACAATGTTACCATGTTATTTCAATTCACCTGCCTATGACTCGGTACAGTAGGTACATCTCATTTTACAGATGAGGACCAGAGAGATAAGGCACTTACCTAGAGTCACACAGCCAATGAGGGGTGAAGTTAATTTGGAATGCACCATTCTGCTCTGCCTCATCTCGTGACAAGGTTGAGGAGCAGGGCAAGGGCTGGAGCGCTTATATTTTATTGATCAGCCATCAGCAGGGACAGCCGTTCTGGCAACAGTGAAGGAGGTCTGAGCAGTGCAGGCTCCAGGGGTGAGGTCTCTGGGGGCTCTGTGACCCCAGTCTCCGTGTGTGGTCCAGAAGGTCTTTCATCGCTGCAGGGCTCCCTCCTCTTTCCTCCTCAATGAGAATCCCCAGACTCGCAGCTATCTTGTCCTCGACGCTGGCTCTGGATCTGGGTGCTTCGGCCATCCCAGATGTGGGGCCGTGGCCCAGCTGGGCGGCCGCCTGAGAGGGTGGGGAACCAGCCAGGGAAGAGATGTGACCTGGATCTGTGGCCGAGGCGCTGGGACAAACGGCCCATCCCTGGGCGGAGGGAGGGAGGGCACAGAGTGAAGTATCAGCAGACACAGCGTTGTTGTTGGGGCAGCCGGGGAAAGAGCAGGCGCCCTGGCTGCTGTCTCATCTCTGCCGCAAACAGGCTGTGTAGCCTGGGCAGATGGCGCCACCTCTCTGGGCCTCCTCATCAATAAAATAAGGCTTCCATAACCTGGCAGCTTCTCTAGTCGGGTGGAGTTGGGAGGTGGGGATTCCGGAGAGGAGCTGGGGAGCAGGGGTCAAGAAGGGGAAGAGCACGCCCCAAACCAGGCCTTGTAACTCTGCTGCCCCCTAGTGGTAGCATGGAGTAACAGAGAGTCTCACGGTGTGGGGAGCATCTTGCTGGTCGTCCTCCTGCCTGGGGGAACTCCTCTCCAGGTCAGGGGATGGGGTTTCACTCTAGGGGCCTTTACCACTCATCGCCTCAGTCAGGGCTGTGTGTGTTCTGAGTGGAGAGAAAGGCAGTCACAGGCTATGCATAGGATACCCACAGCTATGCACAGGATAGCATGGGTTATTCACTCATGTATTCATTCTGCAAGCACTGAGGGAGCGGCTGTAGTTTGCAAGGGCACTGTGGCAGGCCCTGGGGATCTAGAGGCACTTGGCACACCATTCCTGCCCTCAGAGAGCCTCTGTCCAATGGGGGGTGCAGAAAGGTAAACCACAGACTCTGGAGGAAATAGGAGAACATGGAGGCTGCTCCGAGGCATGACATATTGTGTGAGGAACACTGGGAAGCAACAGGGCCGGCAACTGTGTTGGCTTGCTGACTGTTGGCTTGAACTGGGCATGTAGGCCTCCAGCCTGATGGGCCAGGAGGCCTCTGTGACAAGGTTAAGGGAGTTTTTCTGCAAGTCTACCCGGAAGAGCTGGGTCACCTCCCTATAGGATGGCTGGTTGCTACCTGTGCCTGCTGCTCCCCTGCTGCTGTCCTGGCTCGGAATGGGAACCAGGGGAAGGGCAGACCTTGCCTCGCCCCTGCAGCCTCCTCTGTCTACGCCCCTCTTCCTCGACCTGGTCTGGGGGCCTGGGTTCCAAAGACGACAGAGAACATGAGGTCCCAGCTGCATCTCCCCATCCCAGGCTGGTGCTCTGTGTACCTCTCAGCTCCAACAACTTGGTGTGGGCCAGGGCATGGGAAGCTCCATGCCACCCCACCAGGGCCCTGCCCCTGGCCCTTGGAGGTTAGAGGGGAACTCACAGCCTGTGTGGGGTGGCACGTGGAGAGGGTGGGAGAAGGAGCTAGTGTGTGAGGGAGAGAAAGGGAGGCCCAGGGTGAGGAGCCTGGGTGCGTCACTGTTGCTGGGAAAGTAGACGAGTCTGACTCAGTGGGAACATCCGGCAGGAAAGGAAGAGAGAGCGCAGTGGCATTTTCAAGCAGGATGGGAACTCTGGGGTGGTGGAGATCGGGTGTGGGGTCAGGAGTACTATGTGAAGGCCTGGCTGGGAAAGAGGCTAAGTGTGGTGGGGAGGGGAGGGCTGACAGGAAGGGATAGTTCAAGGGGATAGGTCAAGAGGTTGGACTTCTGGCTGCCTGGGCTGGTCTGGGGAGGAGAGAGAGGGCAGCGAGGCTTTTTGCTCCTGAAACAGAAGGGGACAAGTTGTGGCATGGGATTAGGGAAATTGAGGCCTGGTCAACCAGGGATGTGGGGAATGCCGGGACCTCTGGCCTGGAGGTGGGGCCTTGTTACTACTGAAATAGAGCTCAGTTGCTCCTGATACAGAGCCCACCCCACCCCAGCACCCCCTAAGCCCCAGAGGTTCTAAGGGTGGGATTGCCTGGCAAGCTGCTCCCCCAGGCAGAGACAGCAGCCTCAGCTGTCCCAGGAAGATTTGGGGAGAGGCTTTCCCGAGAAAGCCTGCTTCCTTTCTCGGGGTTGGAGAGGCTGAAAGGGGCCGCTCTGGAGAGCAAGGCTGGGAAGGGCCCAGACTCAGGAGCCGGAGGAAGGAAGGCTGTTGGCCAGCTCTGAGCTGTAGGGGCACGGGCCCTGAAGGAAGGCCCAGATCCCCACGCCAAGGGGAGACCCGAACAGCTGAGCCTCCCGGGAGGGACAGTACTTTAAAGTACAGGGTAGACAGTGTTCAACCTAAAGGAATGAATGACTAATAGTGTTATTTTAGGAATGCGGTAGTACTCGGTGGTTTAGGGGAGGTGAGCTTCTTGATCCCTTCAAATTACTTAAACCAGCGCTGACAGGAGAGTGAGGAGAGGCTCATTTGAGGAGCGGGGGGCCCTCAGACAGGGAGCCCAGTGGACTGGGCTGTGTCCTATAGGCCTTTATCTACTAATGGGAGGGACGGGAGCCGACGCTGGCTGCCTGTCCTCCTGCAGGCAGGCCCAGCGTGGGATCCTGCTGGGAGACACGGTCTGGGAGAAGGCAGGGCCTGGGGCAGCCAGGCCCCCTGTGTGGGCTCAACCCACTGGGGAGAAGTCTCTGCCAGTCTGCCTGGGGACACTGGGGCAGGGCACAGAGAGGTGCTGGGCAGGGCCAGCTGGCTGCCAGTGCCCTGGTCCTCGCCCTCTGAAAGTGGATGGGTGGGGGCAGTGGCCGCGGCGTTCCTGGCTGGGAGCCCAGAGGAGTCTTTTGTAATCACAACATGATCTCGTGTGCTGAGCAGCAAAGCCGGCAGGGAGAGGCCGGCAGAGGCCCGGCTCCCGTGGCTCCGGCTTCCCTCCTGCTCTGGTTCCCCCGGGGCTGCTCTGGAATTCTCTCGGTGCCTGCTGTTACCATGCACTCTGCTGTGAGTGGCACTTCGCCTTTGACGGGGGGCTTCTTGGGGGTGGGAGGGGGCTTGGACACTGGCAGCCACACTCTGGGGGCAGCTGGGGACAGCTGGGCCTGGGAGGAAGAGGGCTGTGCTTAGGCGGGTGGGGGAGGTGCGGGGGGCTGGACGGGGTATTGGCCACAACAGAGGCCCTGCAGCCGGAGAGGGACCTGGGGATCTCGGTGCAGAGGCATGGCTGGCCCAGGTGGTTTCCCCGCTGGGCCTGCTCACGGAGTTGGCTCTCTCCTGCCCCGATTGCCAGCAGCTCATGGCCTGGAGAGGCTGGGCCCCTGGGAGCGACTCTTTCCCACAAGCTGGGCACAGGCCTGAGGAGTGGGGTCCAGGGCCTGGGAGCCCAGGACGGAGCAGAGGCCTCTCTTTTCCCTGTGGTTCTGGGCCTGGGAGCCAAACAGCTCCCCCCTCGATCTCCTGAATCCCCTGGCAACTTCCCAGTCACGGCAGGTTCCGCTGCCAGAGCCATTTATAACTCCCATTCCAGGCTCAGCTTGGCAGTGTTGCTCCCCGGAGAGCCGGGGGGAGGGGCAACTCTCTGCTGGGAGCTGTGGGCCGGGGTATGAGGCCCTGACCCAAGCCCTGAGGGGGCAGAGAGATGGGCAGGCAGGCCTAGTGAGGTGGGGGCCTGGGGCTTTCAATGTGCCATCTCCCCGAGTGACCGTCGTCCTTCTGTTTGAGCCTAGCTCTGGGTCTGGGGTTTGCTCCTTGGGTGGTAAGAATATGGTTGGGTGGGTGAATGGGAAAGCTGCGGAACTGGTAAGGGATGGGCCCAGCAGTCAGGAGCTGGGGCCTCCTGCCCTCTGCAGGGGCCTCGGGGGGCCGAGTCCCCAATGGGCAGGCAGGAAGAGAAGGACGCAGAGCTGGATCGGAGGATAGTTGCCCTTCGCAAGAAGAACCAGGCCTTGCTACGCAGGTACCAGGTCAGTGGGCTGTGACGGGGCCTGGAGGACTCACTGGGTTGGCACTCCCTGTCTGGCCCGCAGACCTCTGCATGGTGGTCTCTCCCTGCAGGCTCTGCGCCTGGGGCCAGGGTTAGGGCGGGTGTGGTCCATCTCAAAGGCTCTGTGAGGGTCTTGGGGTCTCTGTGATGTGATGGTCTTCCCCCTGGTGTCCCACTGGTGTCTCTCTGTGTAGGCCTGTCGGCGTCTGTGTCTCTGTGCGTCTGGGGGGCCATGGCCTGTGCTGACCCGGGGCCCTCCCACAGGAGATCCAGGAAGACCGTCGGCAGGCAGAGCAGGGGGGCATGGCTGTGACCACACCAGAGCTCCTCCGACCTGATGGCCTCACTGTCACCATCAGCCAGATTCCTGGTGTAAGCCCCACCCGGGAGACAGGGTGGGGTGGAAAGGAGGTGGAGGCCCAGCCTGTGTCGGGGGTGGGGAGCAGCTGTCACTGCTCCTCTGCTTCTCCCACTTACAGTCCTGGGGCGCACCCACCACTCCCAACCCCATGCAGCCCAGGCCACTGTTGTCACCCTATCCCCAAAGGGTCACAGCTGAAAGGCCGCCAAATAAAAGCCTCCTCATACATTTTTCCAGCCCCACAGCCCTGCACCTATGCCCCAAAGCACAGGCTGCTCCAAACCCCAAACCCCAGGGGGACAGAGAAGTTGGGGCTGAATGCCAGGAACAGCGTCTGAGGGACAAAGCCTCATTGTCAGAGTGCTCTGGATTTCCCAGCTCAGAGATGACAGGGCCACTGTGGCATCTTGGGCCCCTAAGTGGCCCCAGGCCCTGGATAATCTAATGCCACTGGCATGTGAACGCCCCGTGGAGTCAGCTCCTCTGTGGGCATTCCAGGGATGGCCAAGGCGGGAGCCCGGCCTGGGGAGCCACTCGAAGGACCCAGCCCCCAGCTCCTGCCCAGCACTGCTGCTGTGGCCTGAGGACACAGCACCTCATTCTGCAGGAGAAGCGGGTCGTCAGCCAGAACTGGGCAAGGAGCACCCTGGGATCCAGAGCAGCCAAGGAGATGCTTGAGGATGAGGAAGTGGAGGACCACGCCGGTACTTTCTGCTTGGGGGAGCAGGTGGAGCTGGCTGTGACCATGGAAAACAAAGCTGAGGTGAGCTGGGTGGGTGGGGGAAGCCCAGGCACGAGGTGGGCAGCCTCTTCTTGCTCTGCACTGCCACACTGCCCATCCTCATCTCCCCCAGGCCAAGCGGATCGTTAGCGAGAAGCTCACCAAAGTGAGGAACCAGGGGACGGAAGGGTCACCTGGAGGGGGCTTGGGCCGGAGCCCCTCCATGCAGATGGCTGGCAGCTCAGATTCTGCACGGAAGGTACATCTTCAAGAGGGCATGGGGACATAAATGTGGCGCTCCCCATTTGGAGGAGGCCGAGAAGCTGAGTCACATATGTGCCTCATCTGTGGAGAAATGGCCCAGGCAGCACCTGCAAGAATTCCCACCCCTTCTTCCTTCCACGGGCCAGTCTCCCCGTTGGGTGGGCCAGAGATGTGACCCAGCCCCTTACCCTACCTCAACCTCTGGTGGAAAGCAGGCGGGGACCTTGGCAAGGGCCAGGCCGGTGTCGGGGACTGGCCATGCGCCAGGTGTGACCTCTAGGTGGCAGCAGCCCCTGTCCTGGCTCTTGCTCACAGCTGCTTGGATCCTTTCCACCCTGGGCCTGTCCACACACCCCTGCCACAATCCCATGAAGAGGTGCTATTATTATCCCCATTTTACAGATGAGGAAATGATACACAGAGAGGTTAAGTAACTTGCCCAAAAGACACAGCTAACAAATGGATGGAAACCGTGCTTATGGCAAACAGCATGTTAGAGATGGAATGGATCTAATTTTTAGATGGGGACATCGAAACCTTGAGAGAGGACAGGGTTAGTAGACTCTCTGGATCTCCATTCCAAGCCCAGGGCTCTTTCGGCTTCTACCCCATGGTGTTGAGTGTCTTGTCCTTGCAGGGTGCTCGGGAGCCCCGGAATCCAGGCCTGGTCCCAGGCCCAGCTCCCCGTCGGCCAGTGGGCGGATCCCCAGAGGTGGGCTGGGACTATGCCCAGTGGAAACAGGAGCGGGAACAGATTGACCTGGCCCGCCTCGCCCGGCACAGAGATGCACAGGGTGACTGGCGCCGCCCATGGGACCTGGACAAGGCCAAGCCCACGTGGGTGGCAGGGCTGGGCAGCTTGTTGGGCTGACATGCTTGTGGGGCTTGGGGTTGGACTAACTGTGGGTGCTTCTTGGAGGGCTGCTGGGACCCTCCCCAGGGTGGTGAGGGTCTGTGTGGGTCCTCTGGCTGGGCCCTGGGCTCAGAGCTCTGTGTGGGCCCTGGGTCCCCCATCTTTCTTGGCCCACTGTCTCCCTGTGGCCCTCAGTTCTGGGACTGGCGTCGGGGGTGGTGGTGTTGGTGTAGGTCTTGCTATAGCCTTTGTCCTCCCTGTGCCAGCAGCCTGACTCCCTCACTCTGTCTCTACAGGCCACAGGACTCCAGCAAGCCTCGAGAAGAGGGCCTGGCCAGGGCAGGCAGCAACAGGGGTGAGCCAGCACCACCGCACCCCACTCCACTCCTTGGCTTTTTTCACCTCACCTCGTCTTTGTCTCTTTTCTCTATCTCTTGGTTTACCACTTATTTTCAGAGCCGGAAGGAAGCATGGAAGAATGTCTTCCTTCCTCTCCCTCACTATCAGAGGAGGGCATCATGACCTCCAGTCCCACCCTCCAAACCCACAGCTCCTGCCCCGAGTTCTGACTCCAGAAGGTCTGGGGAGGAGGCTCACAAGGAAGTCTGCCCTGGGGTCCCTTTGAGGTGGTGGTCCCTCCTGGGTGAAAGCTCCACGCCCCCCCCCCCATAGTAGGAACAGACCTCTGTGAATTGCTGGCCCCTCCTTTCACACAATATGGTGCTGGAGATGCTCAGCCAGTCACCTGGCCAGGAGTGGCTGAGCGAGCACAGGGACCCAGCCCTCCTGATCCCCCAGGCCAGGACTCCTTTTGGGAGCCAGAAAACCCACAACTGGACTGACAGCATCCTGGTCCTGGAAGAACTGGTGTTCCTGCCTTGGATCCTTTGTCACCCCACCCTTTCCCCATTTCCTTTGCCCCACTTAGGTCCCAGGAGCCACAGGAAGCTGCAGCCACCATCATTGCCCCCTGATGGCAAAGGTGAGTTGGGAGAGAAGGAGCAGCAGGGTCCTGTGAGCTGGTGAAGGAGTGGGCTGCGAAGGCCTTCTTTTCTCCTTGATTTGGGGGCCATCTCTTGCAGGTGGTACTTCTCGGGGTGGACAACCCAGCAGACCCTCGCTGGCGCCGGCCACACGCAGCAAAGCCCGGGGGATGGAGAGGCTGACTGGCAGGGCCCGCAGGTAACTGGTGGCAGGTGGCAAGATCAGGGGAGGCATCTGGGCTCCCTGATTTCCTGCATCTCCCTTGCCCCTGGGAGGTCAGGACCAGGACTAGTCCAGGTGCTTGCTCCAGCCGCCCCCCGCCCCCCCAACCCCGGGGCCTCTGCCTCCTGGTTGACTGCTGCCTGGTGGCAGGTTAATGAGATGCGGGGAGAGGCCATCAGCAAAGGCAGCAGCAGCAAGAGCCCGGTACCCAGGGAGGCCAGCAGTAATTACAGCAGTTACCTTCCCCCGGGAAGTCAGGCGCCTTTCCCAGGCAGTGCAGGAAGGGACACGCCTGGAATCCCCACAGAACTCAAGGTGCTGCAGGCTTGGCCATAAACAACAGCTGGGGACCTGAGATGGGGCTAAGGTGGGTGGTGTTCAGAGGAAATGGTTGGATTTGGGGAGCAAGGTCCACTGGAAGGGAAGCATCCTGGAGCCTCATTCTGGCTCTGATGCTCCTCTGAGACCCTTGGGCTCTAGCTTCTCCCTAGGGAACATGCACCACTGGCTATGGAGCAGGGGATGTGAAGTGGGGTGCAGAGAAGTAGGGCCTGCCACATGCTGTGTTCCTACAGGTGGGAAATGAAGGAGGACAAGGAGGGGCTGGAGAGTCAGGAGGTGAGTACTTGGGCATAGGATGGGGGAGGCTAGGGACATGTTCCCTGAATTCACCAGCCAGCAGGGCCAATCTCTTGTTTCAGGGAAGCCAAAACACCAGAAAGACCCTGAGTGAGAAGGAACATGCACAGACGCAGAGCAGGATGGAGCCGGGCAGACCCACAAGCACCCCGGGAACCAGCCCAGCCCCGGCATCCGCAGAGGGGCCGAAAGGAGAGTCAGGAGCTTCCACAGCCAGTCCTGTCCCTGGCTCTCCACAAAACACTGACTTGGTTCCCCTTGACCTCTCTCTAGGAGGGGCCAGTAGCCCTGGGCCTGGGGAGAGCGTGTGTGTGCTCGATCTAAGGCCTGGCGCCCAGGAGAGCCCTGTGTCCAGACCGGATGGTTCTGAGCAGCCCCTGGGGTGGCATGATGACCCCCAGGCCAAGCCAGAAGTCCAGACTTCCTCTGAGCCACAAAGAGGAGCAGGGCCCCTGGAACCCAGAGAAGATAGGTCTGGCAAGGCTGGGGCCCAGCAGGGTCTGGCGCACCGAAGCAGGCCCCCCAGAGGAACCAGCCAAAGGGCAAGGGGCACAGGAGGCGTAAGGAGCAGGACAGGGGGTCCTGGTCCTGTGGGAAGATGCTGAGCAGAGCTCCTGGGGGCAGGGGGCCAGGCTGGGGAGAGGAGGAGAGAAGAACACAGCTGAGTCTCCTGTGTGGTGGGCATCTGGTTGCTGGGGGCTGTGGCAGTCTGGCTGAGTGGTTTGGCAAATTTTCTGGTGGAGTGACATTGTGAGGGCAAGTAGCTGTCCCTCCCTGAACCTTATGTGCATATCCATGTGCGCGTGTGTGTTTTCACATGCAGGCACAGCCCCTGGTATATTCCCATGCCACACCTGGTCTCTGAGGCTGGGGAGACCCGTCCTGGGCCTACTGCTGCCCACGACACAAGCGTCCCTGCCATAGTGAGAGAGCATGGCCTGGAAGCACACAGCACCTACCTTGCCCGGCTCCCGTCACCCCCAGGGTCTGACCTCCCTCTCCAGCTGCTGGCTTCCGGTTCCTCAGGTGCAGGCAGCCTCAGCAGCTGACATGGCCAGCCTGGGCCTGGGCCCTTTCCCACACCCCTGCCTTGCACCCAGGTGACTCACAGCCCGAGATGCAAGGGATGGCCAACCCAAGGGAATGTCAGGATCAGCCGGCAGACTCTTGCCTTTCTGGAAGAGGAGGCTGAGGCCACGCAGCTGTCAGGGACTGAGCTAGGGACAGCGGAGCAGAGCTCAGGTCTTCTCTGCAAAAGGGAGAGTCCCTGGGAAGGCCTCCTGCTGAAATGTGGTGGGGTTGGGTGGGGAGGGGATAGCCTTCTCTTCACACAGTAGGGAACCTCCTCCCCTACACCCAGGTCAAACATCAAGGGCACCCTGAATGGGGACAAGGGGGCAGCCCTGCCGCCCAGGGCCGTTCCTTGCCGTCTCCTACTTCCTCTTCCTCAGCACCTCCCTGCACCATGATCATGCAGAAGCAAGGACTCAGACACAGACTCGAGAGACAGAGAAGAGCGACTCCAGCTAAGTACGACATCAGGACTTGTCTTTCCTACTTAGTCTCCGTTCCTCCCCTCCCCGGAGGCCCCCGTCTGGTGAATTATCCAGACTCCGCACAAGCTGTGGCTTCCTCTCAATTCAACAAACATTTCCTGAGCACCCACTACCAGCTATGCAGCTGGTGGGCGACGGGGACTTTGCCAGCAAGAGGGAGGGAAGAGACTCAGTCATCCAGCAGATTCAGGCTGCGCAGCAGGAGCTGTTTTTGGCTGTAGGTGCCCGACAGGGGCTGGGGATGGCGGGAGGAGCCCAAAGGGAAGCATCCACCTCTGCTCACAAGGCAAGTGCTCCTCTCTTTCTCCTCATGCGTGCCCTTTGCCCCCAAGCCCTTGCCCGGATCTCCCGGGGTGACCTCCGCTGCTCCCCTCCTCTCTGGCCCTGCCACGGTTGTTGCCTATACTGCTAGTTCCTGGACCACACTTGGAGCAGTAAGAGTTTGGATTAGAATATATGGAGGGCTAGGGGCAAAGACAGACTCTAGACTCTAAGGGCTGTTGCTGGCTATGTAGGGGATGGCGGAGGCACGCGCCTGCTGGGTGGGAGCTTCCTGGCTTCAGAGTTGGGTGGGAAGCTGAGGCTCCTGGCAAGATGCTTGAGAGGCCAGTGAGTGTGTGGTGCCAACTTCCCTTGGTGGGGAGTGAGAAAGCTAGTTGAGAATAGGGTGAGGTGAAGGGGGGTGCAAGAGGTCGGTGTGGGGTTGATTAGAGGATTTGGAATGGCTTTGGAACATTCCTGTGCATATGGGAAGAAGACCCCTGTGAGAAATGAATAGGCCAGGGTGAAAGATTCCAAGCCCAAGTGTTCCTCTTGCCTTCCTGTCACACATATATAGCTTGGGAGCATGGTACCATCCCTGGAATCCATGACTCCCAAAAGATGGGGCTGTGGTACAGCAGGTTCAGGCAGAGCCCCTCAATTCAGATGTCTCCAAAAATAGTTGTGATCAAGAATTTGAATTCATGGGGCCAGCCGGGTGGTGTAGTAGTTAAGTTTGCAAGCTGTGCCTCAGTGGCCCAGTGTTCGCCAGTTTGGATCCTGGGCGTGGACCTACACACCACTCACCAAGCCATGCTGTGGCAGCATCCCACATACAAAGTAGAGGAAGATTGACACAGATGTTAGCTCAGGGCCAATCTTCCTCATATACACACATGCACACAAAGAATTTGAATCCTAAGATTCACAAACTGCTCCCAAACCCCAATGCTGCCAACTGTACAGATGTGCCTTCATTAAAGGGTATATGCCAAGGCATGTTTGACTATGGGATGGGGATGTAGGATTTGGGCAGAGCTCTGATTCAGCCTTTAGAACAGGACCTAAGCAGGAGAGAAAGCTGGGTAGAAGAGCTAGGGAGAAATAGGGTTTCTGTCACTGGGGGTAACATCTAGGAGGACGTTAGGAGAAAGGATGTCATGAGAGTCACTAGGGGTTGGAGAGAGTGGAGACTGGCACAGGGCGTCTCCATTGGAGGAAGATTGTCGTGCACGGCAAGTATCACTTAGCTTTTCTCAACAAAAGGGAGGCCTTCTTCAGGATAAGTGACCCACAGCTACTGTGGCCAACCCTCCTGCTCTAGGATGGAACCAGCTATAGTGCGGGAGGGCGCATAGTTAGACACCCCTCCACAAACCTTGGGGCCAGGGAAGGCTGGTATATCTCTTCCTGCCTCCTCCGTTTAAAGGCCTGGCCAGGAGCCTTCCTCTTGGATGCCCTTCCCTCCAACCGACAGACAAGACTACTCCTCACAGTTGGGAAGTTCTCCATGAGATGCAGCTATTAGGAACCCGGGCACAGAGCTGCAGGGACTGAGAGGGGACAGCACACAGGGCAGTAGGGAGCCAGTAGGGAGACGACAGCTTGACCTAAGGCCTCAAAACAAGGAAGGCAGAAGAGGTGCAGGGCATCTCCGTCCTGGGTCCATCTCGCCTCGCAGAGGGGAGCACAGCCCATTGCAAGGGAGGCATGTGTTCTGAGGACAGGCAGCATGGGAGAGTGGAACAAACATGGGCCTTGCCATCTGACAGACTGAATCTGAATCCTAGGTCTGCCATCTGCTAGCTGGGCGACCTTGGTCAATTTTAACCTCAAAAAGCCTCAGTTTCATTATCTGCAAAATGGGGCTAGTAATACCTACCTACCTTGAAGGGTTGCTGAGAAAATTAAAGATAAGAGTATGCAAAACACAACCAGCCCGCATGGGCACTCTATGGATGGTACCCTGGCGCACAGAAGTGACTCAGTAAAAATTGGTTGAATAAATGAAGTAGCTATTTGGTGTGATCTCTGTCTACTTTGTTTTCTAGCTTTTCCTTTACCTTCTCTTCTAGTCTCATCTTCACTGGAGTCAATACACTCTCAGGGAACAAGGGATGATTTGTAAGTTTATCCAGCCTCCCAGGACGGTGAGCTCCTTCCAGTCCCCCGCGAGAGGCTGGTTGAGTTACAGGCCTCACGAAGATCCCCTGCTCTTATGGGGAGTGTTCTACGCCCTCACCCACGGCCTGCATCACAAGCAAGTCTGAAGCATTTTCCCCTAGCTCTCACAGCTCAGAGTGTCTTCTCTTTGCCTCTGTTTACATCAGGAGGACTCTCATGAACTCACACCACAGTTTTTGTTTTTCTGATATTTTCCCCAGAAACAAATTTCCTTGTGGAGTTGGTTCCAGATAACCCAGAGTTAAGGTTTTTTACACAAAGGAGCAGCATGACTCTGTTTTCTTATGGTCAAGGGACAGGTAATTGGGGATCCCTGGAAGCAGGGGACCCCCAACCATCTAACAAGGCACAAGTTTGGAAGGTGTCACCTCCAGCCCCAGGCCCTGGCCTCAGGGATAGGAATAACAGGAAAAGATGGTACTAGCCCCCCAAAGAACAAAGGAAATGGCAAAAATCCCCATATGGCCACATCTTAATTTGGGGACAAACTCAGGGGGTCAAGAGAAAAGGAGAACCTCAAGACACCACTTCACTTCTGCCTCTTGAGTCATTTATCAGTGTCCACAGACCCTGGCAAGCCTCTCTTTCTGAGCGAGGGTTATCAGGGCTGACAAGGAAGGCCGACACAGGCTGGCCACAACCTCACTGAGCTGGCCCTCGAGGCTGGGAAAGGCAATGAGAGGAGCCCACATAAAGAAGACTGAGGCTGCTTTCTCTCAACGAGTCTGCCGGCCTACATCACAGCCTCTCATTAAGCATCCACTTGACGCCAGGGAAGTGAAATAGTGCAGACCTGGCACCAGAAAGAACAAATGTGGCACCCACTGCTCCTTTTAAGGACTGGCTCGAGAAGCAGCAGGCCCCAGGGCAGGAGGTAAGGCAGACAGATCAGTACCTTTGTGGAAAAGGGAGGGAGGACTCTTTCAGGCCTGCCTCCTTCTTAACAAGCTCTCCAGGGCAAGTTCTTCTGCAATCATCAAACCTGCAACTGTCAAAAATAACCAACAATGTAGGCTTTTTCCCCTTTTCTTACAAAGTCTGGGGACACAGTGTTTCCTCTCTCCTAAGCAGGCTTCAAACAAGAAAGAGGGCCAAAAGTCACCTTGATAACCATCTGTCAGAACAGAAATACCCTAACCCTAAGCTACAGAAACAGAGGGAAAGGCTGGGCCAGTGGTGCTCAAATTTTAGCGTGCATCTGAGACCTGGAAGGCTGGTTAAAACGCAGTGTTGGCCTCCCTCCCCTGAATTTCTCATTCAGCGGGTCTGGGATGGGGCCTAAGACATGGCATTTCTAACAAGTTCTCAGGTGATGCTGATGCTGATGGTCTGGGCACTGGTGTAATGTTTACTACCTGCCCCTTCATGCTACTTTCCATGCATAATTTTCGCCCAAAGGGACAGACGTCCCCTTGAAAATATATTACCTCATGTGTATACACTGTACTTTTATTCCCAAGATCTTCAAGCCCTGTCACATCAATCACCTCTGTTTGCTCTCACGAAGTCCCATTCGGTCAGGAGGAAAGAGGGGTTCAAGGGCCATAACTAATGCCTCTGCCGAGTCTGCAGGTCTCCCATCTTCCAGGTCAGGGGTCCCTCCCAAGAGCACCTGCCTCCCCCCGCAGGTCCTGGTGATGCTGTGAGGTGCCTACCGCTCAGAGACTGGCTGCTGCGACTCAACACTGCCCAGACCACCAGCAGGGGGCTGAGGGCAGGTGCCCTCCAGGACACAAATGGGAGGAGACCTCTACTCACGACTCTGAACAGTGAGGTAGCAGAGAGAGGCATGTTTAAAAGGAAATCCTTAGTAATCAACATAATTGCTGTTTTGGACAAGTTGGTTTTGGGACTTGTAAAGCTCACTTGGCAGACTGCAGACATTAAATAAATAGTTCTTGAATTAATGGTAGTGGTTTACAGACACTATTCTAAGGAAAGTTAGGATCTTATTGCTGTTTAACTATGAGCTATTGCAAAAACAGACTACTGAAGATAAGAAAACAGGGCGATAAGAAAACAGGGTGATACAAAAGGCAGATTCTTGTTGGCATGCCTGCAAACTCCCTGAGGGCACAAGAGTGACACTTGTCTGGTCCCTTAGTAGTAGCTTCACAAATGTTTATAGAACTGAATGGGGCACAGGGAAACCAGTGTGACCTGGGTCCTCCTTACTGACGAGGTGGCTCACGCGCACGGTGTACCACTGGAGCCATTGCTGATTCTGCACTTAGGACGGAGAGCCTGGTTTGAGTTTGGGTGCGTAGTTAAAAAAAACTTTTTGTTTTTGTATTTTTTAAATCAGCTACTGGAGAGACAAAGAGCACAACACAGGTTTTCTGGCAGCAGAAACCCACAGGCTATGTCAGCAAGTTAAACAGATGTGAGCAAAAAACTGTCGATAGAGCAGGTATTTCTATAGCTCAACATTAGGCCATAGGGCCAGGACAAAGGAGACAATGGATGGGTCATATATTCTATGTTGCCTCCGTGAAGCACCACGTGAAACAGAGCTGTGGACTTCCGACGCCTGGAAAGAACAGGCAGGCCAAGCCCTGGTCCCTCCACTTGGAAATAAAGAAACCAAGGTCACAACGGCCAGGGCAGCTGTGATTTGCAGGGGTTCTCTTTAGCAATCTGCGCCCCCCGAACCAGACGGTGGCCTGTGGATGTGGGTACACAAGTGGATTACGACAGTGACACCACAATGACACTAGGGCCAATTGTATCCGGCACAGTGATCAACCAGGTGATCCACCATTCAGAGCTTAGTGCCAGTCCTGTGAAATGAGCAAAGCCACTGTGGTCCCTCCCTCCACCCAGGGAGACAAAAAAAAAAGTACAGCTGTGGCCCTTTTGTTACTGCATTGCAATTCCAGAAATACCTCCATTCTCTGCAGACAGGAAGGAGAGGATGATTATTACCCCTTCTAAATAGCTGTGGTAGCCCTAAAGCTCGGGACCTGAGCTTTCAGTTCCCCTTAAAGAAACATGTAGGAACAAGTAGATGCTCTCCACTCAGCATTTCAAAACAGGATATAAATACTCCACTGAAGAACACACTATCTTAGAATTCCCTAGTGAAAACTGAAAAACAAGGTAGACAGGAACACTTCCAAAGCTGCGGTCTCATACCACATGGCAATCCAGAGCTGTCAGGAAGGAAAATATTTCTCATACTTAAAACATCAGGGAAACATTTCTTTGCACTTCAGCATCAAGAGGGGAAAGAAATGATATCCACACAATCCTAGTCTAAATGGCTTAGCAAACTCCTGACCCCTCACCCTGCAAGACTTCCCTTTCCAGAGGATTATCTCTTCCTTCCAATTCAGGCTGTCAGGGAATAAACACACAGAATGACTTCTAACATAAGCAAACACCTAGAAGTGATCCTGGCGGTCCAGACGCAGAGCAGCTGAAGGAAACTAATCTCCCTTTGCACAGACCTCTCCTTCCTGACTCAAAACCTGATGGACAATTTTGCAGCTAATTTCTAACCCCTGAAAATAAAGCTCTTCTGACCACTGCTCCCTGCCAACCGATCCCTGTTCTGGCGGAATAGTGCCCTTCTCACCGGCCAGCAGGCTCCTGCCGCACACGCTGCTCTATGTGCCCAACGTGTGAAGCCGCGTGCAACTGCAGCAGCCACATGTCACTGTCTACAGAAAGGAGGGGCTGACTAGAAGAACCTCAGGAACTCGCACTCCCCTCTGCTCTGCTGTACCAAGCCCTCTCACAGAAAGCCATTGTGTAGGCTGAAGAGGGAAATAAAAGAAGGGCAGACTTTTTCCATGCTCCCCTGCAGACTACAAGGTGATGGAAAAGCACAGCAGCCACCCCCCAACAGCTCAGGAGAAGGGCAGGCCTCAGGGGGGCCCCCTCACTGGCTTCTCACTCGGGTTTGTACTGGGCAGCATTGTCTGATAATGAGCTGTGCTCAATCGCCTGCCATGTATTTTGCAGCATAACTAATCCCTTATATTTGTGCTTTTCACCCACATGTCTTTTATTGTTTGCTTTAGGGGGAGAAAAAGCCTCACCTCTGAAGCAACCTACACCTTCTTGCAGCTGTTTGGCTCTCTCGCTTCCTCCACCATAGACAAAGCTCTGACCAACCACTGCGGGCGCACCAGTGTGGCTTTCCCAGTGTTAGTACTTCTTGAGCTATCTAGGGGCCAATGGTTTAAAGATGAGAACAGTGGAGCTATCAGGAGGCTTTATCCTCACCTCAGCTCTCAGCCAGCTCAGTGTCTGTAATAATTCTTAATATGCATGCTTACTGGTCTCTTAGCTTCCCCAGCTAGGCGTCTGCTCAGAGTTCTGTAAGACTGAACTTTTTTCGACCGTTTTAGTGGCTGATCTAGACATCACTGTTCTTCCGACCCATGATTGCTTCCCGACGAAGATGGATTCCTGCCACCTTCACTAATCAATTCAGTCAAGCCATCAGGCACAGAGAACAGCAGGGCAATTGCTTTTTCCTCCTACACCTATTCATCACCATCCATCCACTGTTTCAGACCATTTCCTCTTCCACCTTCTCCTCCTTCCCCAAGAAGTATGAAAAAGAGAAACGATCAACTTACGTAGAGTTCTTAGAATGTATTTTTGTTCACCTGAAAAATAAAACTTTTAAAAAATATACAGGACTTTTTGAGTACAGGTATATCTTAAATGGCTGAATTATAAATAATGTCTCTGGTCGTGTTCACAGCTAGAGCTGGAGTCAATGTCCCAATTCCAGTGAAGGCTTTAGAGAGGCAGGAGGCCAGCAGCTGGAGCTGTGAGGGGTCTCTCTAGACTCTGTGATCCACTCCAAAGTGGATTAAATAGTCCCAAACACAGGGGTCAGGATGGGGACAGGGGACTGGACTCCCAGATGTTCTCCCACAAGTTCAAAGGATTCTTGGAATAAGAGATCAATTTACAAATTATTAAAATATAGGACTAAAAATTCACACAATAAATATAAATTACAGGCTATTATTGAAGTTATAAAGTGGCATTTTACGTTTCTTCCCCCTAGGCCCCCAACCAAAATTTAAAAAGGCCTCAAAGGCTTCCTAATGACCAAAGTCAAGTCAGCTGCTCAGAAATCTCCTCCAGCCAAGACACCTTGAGGGTGCCACCAGCCTGCCCGCAGCTATGACAGCTCAGCTGCTATCTTGCTCACAGCAGGACATGGCTTAAAACAAGGCTGTTGTCCTGTAAACTTGGATCAGAGCTAACTAGAGTGTAGGCCAGAAAACTGGAGACAAACTGGTTCAGGACTCAGGTGGGTAAGTTTTTGTCTTTTTTGTTTAAAAAAAGTGCCTTATTTCCCAAAAAGGAAACACTAAGAGGTTTGATATCTTGTCGCTACCCACACTCAATTGCCTAAAAGCAAGTGGCAGAAGGAAGTGGACTCCAAATTGATGTATAATTCTTGCTGCCCCAGAGCTATAAATGTGTCATTTCTCTTGATGTTTCTCATCTCAGTAAAAATATAGGCTGCATACAAGTAGCGTTTATCAGGAGAGGTAAACACCCATGGCTGGTCTATTATCTGGCTATCAGAACACAATCCTGAGTTTGAAGCCCACCTTGCAGCCTTTCTGGTTCTATCTAAAACTCAAAACCAGAGGACATTCTCAAAGCTCTGGTTTCGCAACAGATATCACCCTAATCTCAGTGCTACACTGTCACTACAGGCTCAGGAAAGAGGGAAGGTGATGGTGATTATTGGAACAAGACAAGATCTTGAGGAGCAGCAAAATAAAAATAAAAATAAAGATACAACACTTGTGAGCCACTCACTCTACTTACAAAAGCTTGCTCTTCTAAAAGAGCTGTGAGGAGAAGGCCAAGGATGGAAGCACAGAGGCATTCATTGCTCTTTCCCTTCCTTCTGCCCTGGCCCCCATCCAGATACTTCGGGCCGCAACAGGAAGCCTCTTGGGTGGGGACACTAGGGTGGGACGAGGAGGGGATCAGTCCATTCCCCACCCAGCGCAAACGGCTTTTTCTTCTCCTAAGGTTTTCCACTGCCCTTTCAACAAGTCTAAGAATGATTATACTCTTTTGTGTCATAAAACTATCTTTCTGAAATAGGAGGGGGAATAGGGGCAAGAGTGGGTGATGGAAAAAACAGCTTTTGTGCCCTTCCAGCTAGCTGCACTTTGGGGGCCAGCAAATAGCCCTTGCTTGACCCCATCAGTCAGTAGCTACCCAGGGTGTCGGAGAATACATATAGTACTATGTAATTATAGCTTCTAGTGCATATGTCAACAACTATATACAGGGATCTATAAATTAAATGCATCTGTGGCCACTGCAACTAGGTTGACGTACCTGAGCTCCACTACTTTTGGTGCCCTCCTCCTTGCGAGAGCTTCAGCTTATTAAAGAAGAGCCCCTACAGCTCCCTCCTTCCCCTGAGTCTTGGGGGAAAGCCCGAGTCACCCCTGCACGTCGGATACAGAAAAGCGAGCGGCGCAGACGGGTTCAGTGCTGGGATCTCCCACCCCTCCCCCCACGCCCCTTATGGCTCAGGGCCCTGGCGCAGCACTGTCCTGGGAAGACCAAACCCCGAGCCCCTGGAGAATCGTGGTCCCTTGGCTGAAGATCAGGCTGCAGGCCACTCGCCCCCGGGGCGAGCCGACGTTCCTCGGGGGGGGGAGGGGGGCGTTCACTCCCGTGGGGGTCGCTCCCGCCGGCTCCTGCTGCAAAGTCCTGCCTCCCAGCTTGCAGAGGACGGCTCCCGGCCGCCCCTGGCGCGGAGGAGTTCAACGACTCCCGGGCGCCGCCGCGGCTTCCTCCTCGTCCTCCTCGGGCCCCCGCGGCTGCTCCAGCGGCCCGGCCAAGGGGCTGTCGGCCGAGGGCTCCGGAGGCATGGGCCGCGCCGCCTGCAGCGGGGGCGCGTCGCGCGGCGCCTCGCGGCGGGACGACCCCGTGGCGTTGGGCCCCGTCGCCGCCGCCCCCGAAGTCCCGGACGGGCCGGTGGCATTGGAGCCGCCGGGGGGCGGGCCGGCGGCTCCCCCCGAGGTCCCGGCGCCCACCGGCTGCCAGATGAGGCTGTAGTAGACGGCAAGCACGATGGCGGCCAGCGACACGGAGAGCACGTAGGCGAACACGGTGGCGAGCCGGACCCACTTCTTGTTGGTCTTGGCCGCCATCTTCGCCTTCTTGTCCCCGGTGTAGGTGGCCGGCTTGCCCCGCTCGGCCGGGGCCGCGTCGCGCTCCTTCATGGGGGGGCCCCGGCCTTTGCCCCGGTGCTCCACGGCCCCGGTTGGAGGGGGCCTGGCGGCCTGCGGGGACTGGGCAACGGGCGGCCCGGCGCCCTCGGTTCCCGGCCGCTCGGCGCTCCGCCGCCGCGCCTCACGCCACCCGCCCGCAGCCCGCCACCGCGTCGCTGCAGCCGCCGCCGGGGCCTGGACCAGTCACCGCCGCCAGCGCCGCCGCCGCCGCCGGCCCGTCAGCTGCTTCCGCGCCGCCGCCACAGCCACAGCCGCCACAGCCGCCCGGCTCCGCGTCCCCATCCGCCGCTGCCGCCGCCGCCGCCTGCCCGGCCGCCGGCCGCCCGGTCTCCAGTGGCCGCGCGGACAGCGCTCCGCTCCAGCTGGGCTCCCCCGCCTCGCGCGCCGGCTCCAGGGGCGGGGAGAGCGCTGCTGGGGGCTGCCTCTTAAAAGGGCGACGCCGCGGTCCGGAAGCGCCGCGCGGGGAGGCGGGCTTCTATCGTGTGCCGCGAGCCCGCCGGGATGCCCCGTTAAGAGAGAGTTAAAGGAGGCTGGCTCTTAAAAGGGCAACGCCGCCTCCGCCCCGCACGGGCTGCGGCGCTGAGGCTGGGAGCCCCCGGCGCTTCTTTAAAAGGGGAACAGCGTCGTTTGGGGCGGAGTGCGGAACTGGGAGGGGGCGGGGAGAGGCGGTCGGAGCGCGGGGCTGTCAACTCCGGCGTTTCCTCTCTCTGTCCTGACTGTCCGAAGCGACAGGTGGAATAGCAGCAGCGGCTGGGCCCTCAGGCCTCAGTTTACCCCCAGAAGTGGGGGTGATACCACGTTCGTGCTCGCGGCTCGTGACCCGCTCCACGTACCTCCCGAGCGGATCTTCCAGACCCCTTTACGCCTAGCAAGCCCGGTCCACGTCCGGTGTAGGCAGCCAAGGAGCACTGTGGACCTAGCTGGTGGCACCTCTTCTTCCCCTCGCCCCCAAGTTCCAAGTGGGCTTCCGGGGCCTGCTGAAATCTCCCCAATTCCCTGTCCTCTTAGAGCCCCGAGTTAGGCTGCCCAGACCTTCTGGAGCTTCCGGGGCAGTACCACGTGCTGAGTTGGTTCTCCAGGCTCGCCTCCCACCTTAGTCCCGAGGTTTGCAACAGGTTCCAGGTCCCGCTTCTTGGGGTTTCCGACTCCCAGGTTTGGGCTTGATTTGGATTCAAGAGGCTACACTGAACGGTGGAGCGGCTCCGAGAGCTTGCCCCCTCTCGTATCCTCTCTGGGCCTCAGAGTCTGGGCGGTTGTTCCCTGCACCCCTTCCCATGTGAGGTGTGTCCTCCCTCGGGTCGGTGCTGAAGACCCCTCTCCAAGGTGCCTTCCCCCTCCTTCCCCGCCCCTCCTTTCTCTCCTCCTCATTCCCTCTCTATGAGGCTTTCTAGAATTTCTGGTTTTCTCCTCCTTGAATTCTACTTCCTGTGTTCCCGGAGTTGGGTGTGTGGACTGCCTGGATATCTCAATGAATGTGGGAGACTGCACCTTCACGAGTGTGTGTGGGGAGAGGACTGTGGTCCTGATGGGGTTCTGCGGGTGAACCACCCCTCCTGCCCCCGCAGGTGCGAGCCTGACTCCTGGCTTCTACTGTGTGGGGCAGGACCCTCTGTGCCCTTCCAATTTCTCCTTCTCCACGGGAATCCTTAGCTGCCAGACACTACCTCTTTATGAAGAAGCTTCTCCCCAGCACTGCTGCCGGGCCACCACAGCCGCACAGAAGTCAAGTGGCTACCAGAGCTGAGTGTGCTGATTGACCTCTGGAATGACAGGGCTGTAACCCAGCCCCTGACTTTCATTCCTGAGGCCCAGGTGTGAGTCTGCCTCCAGCACGGGCCAACTGGATGCTTATTCCCAGGAACAGCCTGCCTTTTTACTTTCTGAGAAATTTCAAGGACATCAGAAGTTTGGAGTGGTTATTGCCTTCTGTGGGCTGATGGGGAAAAGACAACCACTCCTTCCCCATCCTGCTCCCAGGCCGGCCAGAGCCGGACTAGCACTGCAGCCTGCTGGGTTAAAATCCCCGAATTGTCTTTGGATGTTGAACTCTCTTCTCTCCCCTACTCTCTGGCTTTGCTGGCAAGACTGATCATACCAATTACACCAAGGTGAATTATTCTTACAGATTCCAGGGAAGGCCGACCCAAAGCCTCCTTTAATCCTCTTTCTTGAACACACTCTGTATTTTTTCTGTTGCAGGTTAAACTTCTTTCTTCTTGCTTGGTTCCCAGTGGAGCGGAAAAACAACATGTCACTCTTTTCTATACTAAAGAATAAATGCACTTGAAACTCTTACTCAATTCTTCTCACCCTATATGTCTCCAAACTAAACAGTGCCAGATTCTTTAACCTGTCATCAATAAACCCTATTTATTATCTGGATTTACCTAGTGTCTTTTGCCCTAAGAACTCAAAATGCTTTCAGATATAATTGAGCCTGATCTCCCTGGTGCCTGAGCCATTAAGAAACCATTAGTGTATTCCTGTTGCAGGCAACTAAATGGCCCCCTAGTGGCCTGAAAGTGAATATACTTCTCCAAGTGCCTCTCCCCTACTAAGGGTAAGCAGAGTCGGAGAAATCAGAGAATGAGGGCAGCTTGGGGACGGAATGGGCCCAAAAGTTCATCTTTTGTAAATACCCCCACGGACCCTACAACCTCCTCCACAACACTCTCCAGCATCAGCTAACACACCCTCCACGATGGTGTACCTTACTGTCTGCTCCCTAAGGCAGCCTTTTCAGGCTTTGGAAAGTTCTGACCAATTAGAACAGCAGCTACATCCACGCCTTTATGACGTACTAGGCACCATACCAAATGCTTACATTCCTTGTTTCATTTGTCCGACAACAATCTATCAGGTAGGTAGTATTTATCTTCATTTCAGAGATGAAGAAACCGCCTCAAGACGGTTAAGCCACTTGCCCAAGGTCCTTTAGCTAGATAGAACTCAAATCTGAGTCCGACTCTAAGGCATTGGGTTCTGATCCCTGTTCTCCTCTGCCTCATAGGTGGAGCTGAACTTAGTCTCTGTAGTGGATGTTGTGGGGTACCACCCAGATCACCCTCAGGATGGAGGCACTCATTCCTCTAGCTGCCAGAGTGCTGGCTAGTGATGGCTCACAGCTGTCACTGTCCCTCAGAATTGCCCTCAGGTGCCAAAGAAGCTGCCTCTCTCTCCTGGCCGACAAGACCAATATATAGGGCCACGCTGCAGCAAAACGCAGAGAGACATGTGCAGGGGCCTGCTAGGGAAGGAGGAGGACTGTCCTCCCAAGCAGCTGCAAAAGTAGCCAGTAAGTACTGGCAGGAGCCGGGAGAGAATGTATGGGCTGGATCAAGGGGGAGCTGAATATTAAGTTGAATATGGGAGAGTTTACTGATATGGGGAGCACTTGCCCGTGAAACAGGATTTAATACGCTGTCAAGGATCCTGAGAAGAGAAAGGCAGTGGCCCATCAGGTGAAATGGAAATCTCAGAACTACCATGGCAGAGGTAGAGGAAGGGTCCAAAAAGCTCAGAGAAGTGGGCATGCTTTGGCAGGTATTTTACATAAGGTCAGAAAGCCACTTAAGTTCTGCAGGAAGGCCCAGAAGATCCCAGAGGAAAGCAGGGGAATGCACTGGTGAGAAGCTCAGTTTTCGCTGTCCTCTGTAGGCCAGGGCTGAGAGCAAGAGGCCATTCAGAACTGGCTCCCTGAAAGCCATGCGGACGATGGGACCATGAAATAATAGGAGCCAGACGTTGGCACAACTATTGCATGAGCAGCCAGTTGGAGCGGCAGTGGGGGTCCTGACAGTGGACCTATGCAGAGATGGGCAGCCAGTGATGGCATTGCTCAACTTATGCCAGTGGTTCTCAGACTTTTTGTTCTCACGGTCACTTCACACTCTTGAAAATTGACATCTCCAAAGAGCTTTTGTTTATGTGGGTTATATGTATTGACACTTGCCATATTAGAAATAAGATCAAGAAATTTGTAAAATATTTATCCGTTCATTTAAGAAAATTAGCCCTTTATATGTTAACATAAATAGCATATTTTTATGAAAAATAGCTATATATATTTTTTTAAAGATTTTATTTTTTTCATTTTTCTCCCCAAAGCCCCCCAGTACATAGTTGTGTAGTCTTCGTTGTGGGTCCTTCTAGTTGTGGCATGTGGGACGCTGCTTCAGCGTGGTTTGATGAGCAGTGCCATGTCCGCACCCAGGATTCGAACCAACGAAACACTGGGCCGCCTGCAGCGGAGCACGCGAACTTAACCACTCGGCCACGGGGCCAGCCCCAGAAAAATAGCTATATTTTATAAAACAAAAAAGTGAGTGCAAGACTGGCTTTTTTCACATTTTTGCAAATCTCTTGAATGTGGCTTTATAGAAGATAGCTGGATTCTCACATCTGCTTCTGTCAGCAATATGTTGTTTTACTTAAAATATATGAAGAAAATCCGGCCTCACTCAGATATGTAGTTGGAAAATTTTAATGATAAAAAATAATAAATAAAATAAAAATTTTAATAGCCTTTTCATATCATTGTGGGTATTTTTCTTTGCTACTACACCAAAACTCAACAAGTAGTATTTTCTTTTTTTTTTTTTTTTTTTTTTAAATTTTATTTTTTCCTTTTTCTCCCCAAAGCCCCCCCCGGTACATAGTTGTGTATTCTTCGTTGTGGGTTCTTCTAGCTGTGGCATGTGGGATGCCGCCTCAGCGTGGTCCGATGAGCAGTGCCATGTCCGCACCCAGGATTCGAACCAACGAAACACTGGGCCGCCTGCAGCGGAGCGCGCGAACTTAACCACTTGGCCACGGGGTCAGCCCCAACAAGTAGTATTTTCTTAAATGGTAGTTGTAAAGTAGAATATGAAACTTTGCCAATGAATTTTTTGTACTCAATCACATTAAAGTCTACTGGTCTATGGGGCTGGCCCAGTGGCACAGAGGTTAAGTTCACATGTTCCACTTCAGCAGCCTGGTTCCGGTTCCGGTTCTCCAGTTCCAATCCCAGGTGCAGACATGGCACTGCTTGGCAAGCCATGCTGAGGTAGGCGTCCCACATATAAAGTAGATGAAGATGGACATGGATGTTAGCTCAGGGCCAGTCTTCCTCAGCAAAAAGAAGAGGATTGGCAGCAGATGTTAGCTCAGGGCTAATCTTCCTCAAAAAAAAAAAAAGTCTCCTGGTCTACCTTGCACTATGAATGGTGAATGGCTGTTCTACCCCTGCATGATTTTGTAACATCCTCCCTTGGCCATTGAATTATACAGATCTTTCAAATATTGATATAATTCATTATACAATATTAAAAATCATATTTGGTAATATCATCAGAGAAAGCTCATGTAGTAGGAATCAGTCAAGGTCATGATAGTGCATATAAGTTTTCTAAAATTCTAATTTTCACTTGAAAGCTCAAAATTTTTTTTTGCTTTTCTCCCCCAATTCCCCCAGTACACAGTTGTATATTTTAGTTGTGGGTCCTTCTAGTTGTGGCATGTGGGACGCCACCTCAGCATGGCCTGATGAGCCGTGCCATGTCTGCGCCCAGGATCCAAACTGGCAAAACCTTGGGCCGCCGAAGCGGAGCGTGAAAACTTAACCACCCGGCCACGGGGCCAGCCACCACCCGCCCTTTTTTTTTTCGCTTAAAAGCTCAAATTTTATCATTGGCAATAAATACTATCAATTGTTTTCCTCAAAATGACAGGCTTACTTGGTTTGAATTTGAGAAAACGTGTGCCAGATAACCAAGTCTGAATAACCATAGTTTATCTGTCAGTTATTCTTTCAAATGAAAACGATGTGTCATGAAAAAAGTGACTAGTTTACCTTGTAACTCAATTGCACTAGTGCTTTTCCTTGAGAGCCATTATACTTCCGTGAACAGTACAGTACTTTCCATTTAATCACAGACAATATTAAAAAGACATTTAATTAAGGGTCATGATTTAATAAAATTTAACAATTTTTATTGCTCTGTTAAGGACATTCTTAAACAGAACTGACTCTTTTCTTTTTTTTCTTCCTTCCTTCCTTCCTCATCTCCCTCCTTCCTTCCTTCTCTCCCTTCTTTCTTTCTGTCACAATGAACTACCAGAGCAGTTAGGTGCCACTGCCTTGGTTTGTTAAGGTGCTAGAAGATTTATCCACCATCGATTTTGCACCATCAGTGCAAATGTCAACACAGTTAAAAAAGCAAATAACATCTTAGTATTATTATGCTAATATTTTGAACTTGCACAACCCCTGAAATGGTCTCAGGAATCCCTGGAGATCTGCAGATCACACACAGAATTGCTGAGCTGTACAATGAAAAGAAATCAAGAATGAAAGACCAGGAGGTTAACGGCAGTTGCTCCAATAAACAGTTATAATGTTTTGTCCAGTTTCCAGACCCAATTCAATTTTTGGGCCCAGAACTGTTGTTGACTGAAGGAGAGGTCGGGTCCCCAGGAGGAAGTCTTCTGTAATACTATGGCAATACCATAATGATTTCCATACTCCTTCCCCAAAGGGCCATGTGACCATTTACTTGGGTCACTGAACACTGCGGAAAGTAGAATAACCAAACATTTTAAAGTCATGCAGTGTTTGGGTTGATATTGATATCTGGAGACCTGAATCATCATCATGGCCCCCCAATAGAGTGGCCCTAAGTAAAAATATATACAGGCTCATGGGCTGTAGCAAATGGCTTGATTAGTTGGTTAGAGGCCTTGAAAGAGAAACATTGGAAGATTGGGAACAAGAAGGTCTTGGGAAGAGGCACGTGGATGTATCTATGGGAGTGGGCACAAAGTGTGGTCTATATATTACAAGTTAATGCCCACCAGAGAGCATCCACCATGGAGGAGACACTAAATAACCAAGTAGATAGAGTGACTTGGCTAGCTGATATTAGCCAGCCTCTGTCATTGACCACTTGTGCTGGCACAATGGCCACATGAATAAAGTGGCCATGTTGGCATAGATGGAGGTGACTTACAGGCATATTGTATACGGTGGCAGGGGTGGGTCCAACAGAATGGGCTCCCACACCAAGGCTGATCTGTTGTTGCTGCCAGATCTCCAATCTGCCAGCAACCAATGGCCAAGCAGCCACTTGGTAATGAGTTGACTACATTAGACCTGTTCTACTCAGAAGGGTTGGTGACTCATCTTGACTTGAATCAGCATATATTCTGGATTTGGATTTCTCTTTCCCACTAAAGGCCTCAACCAGCACCACTCTCTGAGGACTTAAAGAATTTGATTCATTGACATGGGATCTCATACAACATCGCATCAAACAAAGAGTCCCACTTTATAGCAAAAGAGTAGGCAAATGATCACGGAGTCTTGGGGGCCTATCATATACTTTGCTGTCCCCTGGTGAATAGAGCTGATAGAGTGAAAGAACAGCCTTTCCAAGGTGCAGCTGAAGCACCATTTTAGGGATGATGGGACACCACGCTCCGGGATGAAGAACACACCCTATTCAACAGCTATAATATGGTGCTCTGGCCCAACAGGTAGAAAACAGAGGTCTAGGAAGCAAGGGGTTGAAGAAGGAGTAACCCCACTTACCATCACTCCTGGTGACCCTTTTGGGGGAATTTGCAGTTCCTGTTCTTATGGTTACAGGCTCTCTGGGATTAGAGAATCTGGTCCCAGAGGCAGAACACTTCTGCCAGAGAACAGAACAAGAATCCCATAAACTTAAGTGTGGCTGCTTTCTGTCCTTCAGACTCGTTGT
The DNA here is from genome assembly GCF_041296235.1 of Equus asinus. Taxonomy (NCBI): domain Eukaryota; kingdom Metazoa; phylum Chordata; class Mammalia; order Perissodactyla; family Equidae; genus Equus; species Equus asinus. Next base: position 155,276,256 of record NC_091791.1, read on the forward strand.
GCCAAGAGATCAGCAGGCAAAAAAAGGAGTCACTTCCTGGCAGGAGTACTTGATCTTGATCCTTTGGAGGAGATGGGGCTGTGACTACATAATGGGGTCAGGAAAGAATATGTCTGGCATGCAGGTGACCAACTAGGGTGTCTCTTGGTATTCATTTGCCCCATTTTGATAGTAAGTGAACAAATTCAACAGCATGGTTTGAGAAGGGCATGGTGATTAGGAGCTCAGACCCCTCAGGAAAGAGGATCTGAATGGGTAATGGGCTGGGGGCAATGCTGAATATCAGTTGTGACACCAAGACACGCTATAGTAGTGGGGGCTATATTTCATCCTATCTACCTTCCTGTAAGTTTCCCAGAGAAAGACATCGCCAGAATTCTGGAGGAGCTCTTCCCAGGTAGAGTGAGCGTACCATATGAAGCAAGTAGGTCTGAGCCTTGCAAAAGTGGTACTGTTGTGGCTGCTATGGTGCACCACCCAGATCCTGCCTTTGAGACCACTAAGCTTATGCTTAAGTTGCCAGGACTGTTGGCTGCTGATGGCTCACAGCTGAGTCTCTCCCTGGGCATTTCCTTCAGCTGCCAAAGGGAGCTGCCTTGCTCGATTTCATGACCCCTCCCTAGGGATCATCTGCCTGGTCAATGTGGGGGTTCAAATGTCCAGCCCTCTTGCCTCAGTTGGGGCCAGATCTGAAGGGTCATCCCAACCTCAGAACTCCCAGTGGAGGCGTCCTTAGTTGTGCCTGCAATGTTGATCAATTTCTTCCTCCACTCAATCCTGGTTCCTTCACTCCCTCAGATGTGTCATGTTGTTTCTGAGAGGACCTCCCAATAAACTTCCTGCCAGCAATCTCTGTCTCATAATATTTCATGAGAAACCTGACCTAAGGCAGTCACCTGTCACCTCAGACTCTAAATTTGGGACCCCAGAGAACAAGTCTCACACCTCTGAAGGTGGGCCTCCTGGCCACCTGTGTCTTCTATGGCTTGGTTCCCTCCACCAGTCCTCACAGTGTTACGTGCATCCTCCATCCTGGCCCCCCAACCAAATCTCCTCCAGTGTGTGCACTTCCTCAGGGTAAAACACCCTAAATCGAAGGCCCTGAATACATTAGGCATGGTCTGACATGTCAAGAATGAGGACGCGACTGTCTTCCTTGGTTCTAGGTCCTTGGCTGCACATTGGAACCAAGAGTGAAGCTCCTTGGAATTCCATACTCCTCACCTTCCTTCCCCTTTCCTCACCCATCCATCCCAGGTCCTGATTCAGAGGATCTGAGTGCAGCAAGGAATACGCAGTGTTACCACACCTTCCCAGGCAATTCTGACTGATATCAAGATGGAGAATCACTGGGCTCAGTACTCAACTTCAATTCAGCCACCTAAGAGTCTGTCCATTTTTTTGGCAGTCTTTTCATTTGCCTCACGTGGAGCTGGCTGTCAGTGAAAACCCTCAGTTTGATTCACACATGCTTCTGCTAAGCCGCCACCTCCCCACCCTGTCCTTGTACTGTCGGTACCTTGGAGCCAAGCCCGGATCGCTCCGTTAAGCCCTGTCTGTTTTACCTCGTGAGGTCCAGGCTGTTGCTCCAGCAGGTTAGGATGTTCGGGGATCCTGAGTGTGTCTCTCAACATATCCCCTGTCCTCACTGGCCTCCTGCTATTCACAAAGTTGAGGGGCTTGTTCGCTGTGGTTTTGCCCAGGTACTGATAAGAAGTGGTCCAGCGGCTGGCCCGGTGGTACAGCGGTTAAGTGTGCACGTTCTGCTTCGGTGGCCCAGGGTTTGCTGGTTGGGATCCTGGGTGTGGATGTGGCACCGCGTGGCAAGCCATGCTGTGGCAGGCATCCCACATATAAAGTAGAGGAGGATAGGCACGGATGTTAGCTCAGGGCCAGTCTTCCTCAGCACAAAGAAGAGGATTGGCAGTAGATGTTAGCTCAGGGCTAATCTTCCTCAAAAAAAAAAAAAAAAAAAAGAAGTGGTCCAGGACAAGAGTAAGGAGGGGAGCAGTGAATCAATTCTGAGGGCATTCCTTATGTGCAATGCACCATGCCAACCTGGAGAAGGGCATCATCTAACTCATTTTCATCACACTTATGAGGACTGGGCCATTTCACAGATAAACAGAGGCAGAGAAGATGATTAATGTGTCCAAGAACACCCTGTTGGGGTAGGAGCCAGTTCTTTCCTCTCATCTCTAGGTTTGTCATCTCTCAGAGGAAAGGCAGGAGATAAGAGTGACAAGTTGGCCCTTCTGATTGGAAGGAGAGAGATTTTTAGAGCTGGAAGGATTCTTAGAAATGACCAAAGCTTAACACATGAGAGAGCTCAGCTAACTTGCCAAGATCACACAGCTCACCTTTGCTCCGGTTAAGACTGAAATCTGGGTTTCTTGAGGATGAATCCAGTGTTCCCTCAGCTACACCTCTAGGTAAGTTTGATCCAAAATGGCACTTCAAAGGGAAACACACACAGGATTGATTCTTTTCCACTCTTAAGTCCCAGATATTTCCTTTGATGACTCCAGAAGGGCTTGCCACGGGAGGACAGGCAATGTCTTCCTCCTAGGCTCCTGCAGAGAACTCCTCAATGGCCTCTCCTCTCCTCCCTAAGGGATTAGAATCTCAGCACCTGCTACCCTTGTCCCTGCCTCCATTCACACTCAGCTCTCAGTACGCACAGGGTGGCTGGATCTGGAACCACAGCTGGACATACACCTGGACTGATGGACAGCTCCTGGTCCTCACTCTTGCCCTGGCCTCATCAGCTCTGGGGACTGTGGTGGTGCAATCATGGTAGGGGGATGGCACTTGTCCAGGATTTGACCACTTGTGCTCATGACTTCATGAGTTCAGGCCACTTGGGGGACAGCCTGCTTCAAGTCTACAACCAGTAGCACCCCTAACTCCGCCTGCTCTGGGAATGCGGGTCCAGTCCCGATCCACACAAACTGCTGAAACAAACAAAAACCACAACGATCCAGAGAGCAAGTTGGTGAAGGTGTGGAAAGAATAGCTTATGTACTGAGGAAGAAGTAATAATAAGAAACTGCATTTTTTCTGTCAGTGTCTGCTAACAAATAATAATAATAATAATGATACTGATGCGGGGTCGGTGAGCCGAGGAGTCGAAAGAAAGATTTCTTGGACTCTCAAGGTCTGGCAGTGGTGCTCTTTTATTTAGAGAATAGAATAGCATAGGGACAGGACCCATGGGCAGTGAAGAGCTGTTGCTGCTGCTGTATGGGGACAGGACCCATGGGCAGTCAGAGCTCCTGCTGCTGCCCTGAGTTGAGGGTTAGGGTTAAATTTATAAGGCATGGGTACGTGACTTATTTTTACTGGAAAAAGAAAAGATGATGTAAAAAGTCATTAAATGATTTTAGTGCAGATGAGGTCTGGTTATTGTGCGGTCATATAACTTTAGATATGAATCTGGTCATATAGATTGGCATGTAGGTGAGGATGCCCTGGGCTTCTCTCCCTGGGGCAGCCCCAATTCATACCATAAAAATCCACCAGGTCATATAGTTCGGCATGTAGGCCAGGTCACCTTGGGCTTCTCTACCTGGGGCAGCCTTAATCCACATCAATACTATTGAGCTCATGTGCAGGCACTGTATTAATACTTTACATCCAGTATATTATTAAATCCTTACAACATCTCTGGGAGGTGTTCTTATCCCCGTTTTACAAGTGAGAAAGTTGAGGCACAGGAAGGTTAAATATCATAAGATAAACCAGCTGGTAAGTGGCCAGGGTCACAGAGTACTGAGTGTGGCTCTCTGTGTCAGACTAGGAAACAGACACCAGAGGATGCAACGACTGAGCCATCTTCATTCCAAAAGTAAGCTAGCCATTGGCCCAAGATGCACAACAGGCCTCGGAGCTCTTGAACATCAGGAAAGTCATAGCATCAGATAAGAAATCTACCTAATCTGACTTCTCCTGTTTGGCTGGTTACTGGGTTACCGGAAGATCTGAGTTCCACTTCCACCGGTAAACTTCCCTGATGAACAGGCTGAGAAATCAAAGTACGAGGTCCCCGCACGAAGCTGCCAAGCGATTGAGTGTATTTGGGTCCTGCCTCCAGGGCTCCAGGCCCCCAGGAACTCCCTGGGAGGCAGCACCGTGTCGAATGTTAAGCTCTCACTGCAGCTCACCCATGCTAAACCCACCAGCAAACACGACTACCAATCACAACCGAGACAGACTCACCAGTGACAGCCCTGAGGGTCTGCTTTTCCGGGATCCCCAGCCTTTCCGCAGGAGACACGTGCTATCCAGTGAGCCCAGCAGGGGGCACCCTCGCCCTTCTACCTCCTGCCCTGGGGGTAAGATTGGCAGACGGCCTGGGGTGCCCTTCCCTCAGCTCAGCCCTCAGACACCGTTTTGCATACCTGGTCTTCATGTGACCTTCCTGATTTTCTCCATATCCACTCTACCATTGTTTATACGGTATTTTTCTTTGTCAATTCACATTTTTAAAAACAGAATTTTTTTTTTTTAAAGCCCATTGCCTGAAGCTTTTCCCAGCTCCCCCAGGGCGTGGATTTCCTGCATTCTGAGGATTGCTCTGCAGGATGTGGGAAGGAGAGTACAGGCCCCACTGAAGCTACAGTTGGGGGTCTCAAGACTTGGGTCCCAGCGATGCCATCACTGGGTAAATGTGGGTGAGGCTTTATTCTGTGGATTCAGAGCCTCAACCTTTAGAGCCGGAGACTGAAAGGACCAGACTAAGGAGCACTGAAATGCCTGCCTTCCTTGTGGCACCCCCATCGGGTGAAATGAGAAGCCTGTACCTTCCCCTCCCCGGGCTGATGAGGCTGACGAGAGGGAGGGACCAGGGCAGCTGCAGGTGACAGGTGCAGGGGCTTGCGGGGTCCGCAGGGATTTCCCTTGCAAAATCCATTCAAAGAGACAGAGAGGGAACCTGATCCCAGGGAGGGAATCGGAACTGCAGAGGCCCCCAGAGGGGCCCAAGGCTGGAGGGATGGGGGAGGAGAGGTGAGAGACAGCAGAGCCTGGAGGGAGCAGAGGGAGCAGAGAGGGCGTGGCAGCATGGAGGAGTCCCCAGCTGTTTTCCAGGCTCAGGCAGGCCTTGCTCCAGGCTCCACCCTAATGATCTTAGAATTGCTTTTCTGGGGGTTATTCTCGTGCTAGGAATCCCCTTAGCTCCGGCCCCCACGGGCCCCCAGACTGGCAGCAGAGGCAGTTCCAGGGCCTGGGTGAAGGTCTCACAGTCGTCCCACAGCGGGTAGCACAAAGGCCCATGGGGGGACCTGGGGCAGAAAGCCAGGCCCTGAGAGGGGAAGGAAGTAGTGGGCAGAGCTCCCTGCTCCCCCAGCTGGATTAAGAAGAGAGATAAGAGGGGCAGGTTGGGCAAGAGGAAGTGGGCTAGCTGAGCTGGGCTGGGACTGAGCTCCCTGGCCCCAGGCAGTGTTGGGGCCACGCACCCTGAGCAGGCACCTAGAGCTGAGGCCTCTCTGAGGGAGAGTGCCAGCAGCCCTCTTGCCCTAAGTATTGTCATCCCAGGCCCTGGGCACAGAGCAGAGGAGAGAAGCCTGTCAGGAGAGTCCAGTGGAGACTGGTGGCCAAGAGTTGCTCAGGGCAGCTGTGTGTGGAGTGGTGGCTGGTCAGTGGAGGTTCCAGGCCTCGGCCAGGCGCAGAGGACCAGCAGGAGAGAGTTAAGTGTGCGGCAGTGACGTGATTGCCTCACTTGCACCTCATTTTCATGGGGAGGAAGCATTGAGAAAGAGGAGCTGGGTGTTCAGCAAACTTTGCTTATTCAAAACACTCAATCCCAGCTGGGCCCTGCCCCACCCTCAGCTCCCACCTCCAGGGTGGTCCCAGCCTCACCAGCCTCTGGGAGACACCCCTGCGCTCTGGACCCCACCTCTATGGAGGTCCCTTCCCCTGGTGAGCTCCTTGCTCCCTCCCCTCAGTCCCTGCCTGGGCAACAGTGTCCCCAGCAGGTCCCCCTATTGCTCCTTCTCCAGTCCCCCAGCCGCATCTGACCGGGACTACCCCTGGGACCGAGAGGCCCCTGCTCCAAGGAGACGGGCCGCATGACCCTCCTCTCTGTCCTGAAGAGCACAGAGAAGGAAGCCCCGAGCAGGAAGTGCTGAGGCACGAGGCACAGGGTGAGGGCGGGGGCTTCAAGGAGGGCAGCCTGGGCAGACACAGGAGCAGTGACCACAGCCCCCACTGCAGGCAGGCGGGAGGAGGCTGATTTAAAAGGCAGATGGGCCTCTGGCCGAAGCACTCAACTCTGCAGCCAGCCACTGCCACCTGTGGGCTCTAAGAGCACCCAGACTTCCGGACCTACTGGGGCGGGTGCCATGTGAGCCCAGCTTGGCTCCCCTCCTGCCTGCCCTCCTTCCTTCCCTCATCCTACGAGCCTGTGCCAGCGCAGCTTCTCCAAAGAGGGACGCTTGGTACCATGTCTCTGCTCAACTCTGTCCTGCTGCCCCGCAAGGTGAAAAGTTATCTAAGCCAAGGGGAGCGCTTCATCAAATGGGACGATGTGAGTGGGGCCGGGGCCGTGGGCTGCGGGGGAACTGGGGTGGTGGCCGAACTGCTAAGGGCTTTGCTAGGGTGAGTGGGTTGGTTTATGTCTGCCAGGATCCAGGCGCCGCTGGTATGGCTTGGCCAGGCAGCTGTCACAACTGCCTGGATAAACAAACCTAGGGGTGAGAATGTGTGCCCCCAGCATGTGTCCCTGTCCCTGGGCTGTGGGAGATAAGGCTCTGCGTCTGGATGTGAAAAGAGGGTGAGCTGCCTGGGTGGCCGTAGGAGGATGTTTTTTGGGGTCTGGGTCTGTCCTCCCCAAAGTCCCCAAGAAGAGCAGGGTTTGCTGCTCTAGGGTCTCAGCGTTAGTGGGAGGAAAGTGCGCCCCAGAGCTGAGGCAGGGCCAGAAACAGAGGTGTACCAGGCCCCTACACCCAGCACAGACACCTGCTCTTGCCCCAGCAGGATGCCCAGACTGGAATCCTTCATCCTTCCCCATCTGGCCCTGGCCCTGGCCCAGGGAAGCCCTGCTCCCTCTTGGGCTTCTGTGGGGCAGCCACTACAGGGTCCTGGACCCCAAGTGAGAACTGATGGCTTCTGCTCCCAGGGGCCTGGGAGGGAATGGACTGACTTCTGCTTCTGCTAGCTGCTCTCAGCCTGGCTGCCTGACGTCTGCCTGTCTGCAGGGGAAGGGGGAAGTCACTTCTTTGCCCTAGATGTCTGTCTCCGCTCTGTCTGCTCCTTCCCAAACGGGGCCTGCTTCCCAGACTCTGGTCCTCCCAGACCCTAAAAATGTTGTGTTGCTGTGGGCCAGGGATTCTCTTGGGCTGGTGAGGAGAACCATATGGGGCTCCTCCTTCAGGGAGGGGAGGCTGCTGGGCTGGCGCACTGTGAGAGTCAGTTCCGGCTGGTCCCAGGAGGGGAACAGGAAGGCTCTGGTGGGGAGGGGAGAGGGCCCTTAGGGCTGGCTCATGCTCCAGGCAGGTGAGATGAAGAGGGCTCTCAGTCTGTGAATTAAGGCAGCCTGGGGCTCTGGCCCTTCGGGGCTGAGCTAAATTGAGTAATCTTGTTGCCATGACTATGGGGAGGGGGCTGTGGTGAGGAGCTTTCTGCTTTCCTAGGAGTGGTGTGGTTGTGCAGTATGGTGGTGGCACGTCCCAGGAGCCTGTGGAATGAGGGAAGTGGCTCAGAATGAAAAGTGAAGTGGCCTCTCTCAGTTCCTCTGGGAAGTGTGTGTAACCTGACTGGGCAGGGGGTCATTAGGGGTGGGGACACGCTCTGTGACGTTCTCTGCAAGCCAGCACCTGTATACCTGGCTGCCCGTTCCCCTCCCCAAGGCAGAACCCTGCGCGATCCTGGATCCTGACTTCCAAGAGTAGGAATCTCTCAGGCCTAATCACAGGGCGCATTCACCTGTGAGACGGGCCTCTGCCCCAGGCCACCTCGGGCCTGGTTGGCAGATGACCTGGGTATGTCAAGCCACATTGAAGAAGCATGATACCCAGAACATAATGAACTCTGGGCTTCATTTTGTCTCCCACAGCGCCTTACAATGCATTTGGTGGGAGAAGCTCTCCTCCTGCCTGTGGAAAGAAACTCAGCCAGTCACAGGACATTCCATTTGCTCTTGGGGAACAGACAACCGTATGGTCATTTTTCCTCGCAAAACCCAGTCTTATTTCAGAAACTAGCTGTAATTCAACTCCAACCTTAATTTAGAATGACACCTTCTGCCCTCTTCCCTCTGGGAACAGCCTCCAGTGGGCTGCAGGCCCCCTGGAAAGGCCTGTGGTGGATTCCCTGCTCCTCCTCCAAGGCCTGCAAGGGACGGGGTGCAGGCTGGGAAAGGGGTATGAAAGTTCTAAACTGAACAGGTGCTCTCAGAAACCGGCTCACACACTCTGGGCTTGGCCGAAGGTTAAGGCTTATTCTTCCTCTGGTGCACAGTTTTGAGGATTCTCCCCCTGAGCCAGGGCTCTCTTTCTTAGGGTCCTCCTGCCATCTCTGTGTCAGGAGGTCACACAACTACCTCTCCAGCTCCTGCGAATCCAGTTACCACCTTCAGCTGCCTGTGGCTTTGGACTCTCTGCCCCTCTCTCCCAGAGGCCCACTCAGGACCCCAGCAAATACTCACGTGTCCATTGCCCCACTAGTCTCTGGGGTTTCTGGCTCGTCTAGCACCCTGGTGTCTCAGCCTCCAACAGTCAGCCCGTCTGTCACCTGCTTGGTTTCCTGGGCAGGAGTCACACCCAGACTGCTATGCTCCACAACTGCAGGGGTGGCTGAAGCTCTCCAAGGGCAGCTGAAAGCCCACACTAGGCTGCAGGTGAGGGGTCAGGCAGCCAGCCCTCCCCTGGGGTGGGAAGCAAACGGAGCTCACCACGCAGCTTTCTCCAAAATTAGCCTCCTCACAAGCGTTGTCTTCATGCCACCTCTAACCACCCCTCTTCGGAGGACCTTTCTTGGGGCCATTTCCTTTGTAAATTCTGCATGTGGTTTGGTTTGGTGTGCAGCAATGACATGCCTTCTTGGAAACTTCAGGTTTAATATCTTGTTATAGATTCATACAAAGACCGTTAAAATAAAAGGTAGCTCTGAGCTCTGTGAGTGGAGTGGGAACTTAGAGGTGAGTGCATTCATCCTTCACTTGCTCCTTCAGCAACCACGGGGCACAGAGCCCATGGTCTAGGACAGGCTCCTTTCCGGGGAATCCACAAACCCCGGGGGATTTCCCAGATGGGCTTCTGGGTCTCAGAACCAGCCCCCACCCCGCTGTCCCAGCATGTTTCAGGAAAGGCTTTTCTGAAGAAGTGAGGCTTCTTGACGGTATTTCAGGTGGAGGAGGGGTGGCTGCTTAGGCTTGGAGGTGGGGGCACACACAGCATCTATGGGACAGTCGATGGATGGGGTGGGGGCTGTCCACGGAGGGGAGGCCCAGGCACGCGGGAAGCCAGGTTGCAGCTGGATTGTGCCGGGCCTTGGACGCAGGCACAGGAGTTGGGCTCTTGGCTCTCACTGTGTTGAGGCTCCCGGGGGTAGCATGGGGAGAGACATTCTACCCCTTCGGCTGAGTTGTGGCCCTTGAACACAGGGCAGGTCTGGGCCAAGACCCTGTTTGGGGTCTAGAGGGGAAACCCTCTTCTACTCCAGAAATGCCATCTCCAATCCTCTACCCCTCTCCACCCCTGTTCAGAGCTTCAGAGGTTTATGCCCAACCCTTAGCTCTGGAGAACAAAGGCAAATGCCTGTGGCCACCTGGGCTGCCACCTCCTAGGGAGATGGTGAGCTCCAAAACCCTCGCCTGAAGTCTCGGAGCTGGGAGCTGACTCCTTCTCTCTGCAGGAAACCACAACAGCCTCCCCGGTTATCCTCCGTGTGGATCCCAAGGGCTATTACTTATACTGGACGTATCAGAGTAAGGTGAGGCGGCCATACCTACTGGGAACCTGAGCTCCTGCTGATCCATTGAGTCAAAGCAACCTCTTGACTATGTGGGGGTGCAGGGGGGTAGAGGCGTGGAGTATAGAATGACTTGGAAGGGGGACTCTGGGGGATCTCCTGTGGGCGGGGCTATTTGCTTTGGAAGGGAGGATGCAGTCACTCCAACCGTGGCTGCCTTGGGCCCAGATGCTCCAGCCTTAGCCTGCCTTGGAGAGAGAGCGAGAGAGAAATGAAAATGAGCCGCTGCTGAAGGCTGGTTCTCGGGAGGAAGGGAGGCGGAGCCTGGGGAGAGTCCGGATGGTGGAGGGCTGCCTGCAGGACGCAGTTGCAGCTCCGGGGTAACTTGAGTGGCCAGGGAAGGAACGGATGAGAGGAAGGGAGGAGGGTCACCATGCATAGGGAGAACCTGATCGTTGGGAGGGGAATGTTGGGGTCCGGGCGACCCCACACAGTCTTGGCATCAAGACAGGACAATTGGCCAAGACGTGAGGGGGTATGGAAGCCCCCTCCTCCCTGCTCTTCGTTCCTGACCTGACTTTTGTGTCATATCCCTCCCTCCCCTCCAGGAGATGGAGTTTCTGGATATCACCAGCATCCGGGACACCCGCTTTGGGAAGTTTGCCAAGATACCCAAGGTGGGCCCAGTAGCAGCCCAGGCTCAGCATGGCCACCAGCTCCACGGGGCTGGAGCAGGAGTCCCTTCCGGGGCGGGGGTGAGAGGGGTGGGGAGCCTGGTCTCTGGAGCAAGGGGAAGGCTGCCTGGGCCAAGGAGGGGGCAGGGCTGCTCCCGGGCTTGCTGGGGCTTCAGTCCTAGGGCACAGCGAGCAGAGATGTTGCACAGCTAGCTCCTGCCCCTGGAGCACCCCAGGCTTTCTGGGAGGTTTGCTTGTACCCCACACTCCCTGATCGGTTTGCCTATATTTGCCTAATGCTGGTAGGAAAATTGCAGGAAGGCATTGATGGGAAGTAGGATTTTCTGACACTGGGAGCTAAGTAGCTATCTTCAAATGAAAAATGACAAACCAAATACGCAGGACTCCCAGGCCCCATGGCCTTGGTAAATCTCTTCCTATGGGCCTCTGCCTCACCGTCCCAGCCCCTGGAGTCAGGGATAGGAAGGTGCTGAGGCCTGTGGCTGTTAAGATGGGGATGGGATTCTGCCCCAGGGGGCCACAGTTCAAGTAGCTGAGAGGGAGGGACAGGGAGAGCCACAGTGGGCAGGGATGGGGGCACACCTCCGATCCTAACCATGTCACCACTTGCTGCAGAGCCAGAAGCTCCGGGATGTCTTCAACATGGACTTTCCTGACAATAACTTCCTGCTGAAGACACTCACTGTGGTGTCCGGACCCGACATGGTGGACCTCACCTTCCACAACTTCGTCTCCTACAAGGAGAACGTGGGCAAGGTGCGCACTGGGGGTGCCTGGCCTGGAGCTTGGCACTGAGATAGCCTGGTCTTCCTGAGAGACAGGCCTGGGCCACGGGGTGGTGGGGGCACCTTCGCGGTCAGGGGCCTGACTGCTGTGCTCTTGGGGCCTGCAGGACTGGGCTGAAGATGTACTGGCTCTGGTCAAGCACCCGCTGACGGCCAATGCCCCCCGCAGCACCTTCCTGGACAAGATGTGAGTGCCTGCCTCCCTGGCCCTAGCGTGTGGGGCTAAGGGTGCCAGCCTTGGGGCGTTGACAGGCTGCTTTCTGCCCCACCAGCCTGGTCAAGCTCCAGATGCAGCTCAACTTGGAAGGGAAGATTCCTGTGAAGAAGTGAGTTTCCTCTACTCCCTCCCTGCACTTCTCTCCAGCTCCCCAGAGCCTTCCCTCTCCAGGCCTGACCCCTCTCCTTGTCTGGTGCCTTTCTCTGCTCCTTCAGTCTTTTCCAGATGTTTCCTGCTGACCGCAAGCGGGTGGAAGCTGCCCTCAGTGCCTGCCACCTCCCAAAAGGCAAGGTGAGTGGTTCCCCCGTCCCCAGCCCACCTCAGCATTCTCCTTCTCACCTGAGCTGGCTACAACCAGAGGGCAACTTACCCAGGCCTGGTGCAGGGTGAGGAGGGCAGGAATGACAGCACAGTCCTGGCCAACAGCCCGAAATGCCAGTTAACCCTGGAGCCACTGGTTTCTGACACCAGGCACAGAGACAGAACCAGGACAAGGGGGGCGAGGTGCTGAGTTCAGAGCAGGTTGGTCCGTACCCCCTACCCTTGGTGGTGGTGGGGCAGTGGTCAGTGTCCAGGGCAAGCAGCGGGGTGGGTGCCTTCTCATCTAGCCTTGGAATGGAAGTTGAAAGTGGATGGTTTCAGGCGCAAGCCTGGTGGTGCAGTAGTTAAATTTGCACGTTCTGCTTTGGTAGCCCAGGGTTCGCAGGTTTGAATCCCAGGCGCGGTCTTATGCACCGCTTGTCAAGCCATACTGTGGTAGGAGTCCCACATATAAAGTAGAGGAAGATGGGCATGGATGTTAGCTCAGGGCCAGTCTTTCTCTGCAAAAAAGAGGAGGATTGGCGGCAGATGTTAGCTCAGGGTTAATCTTCCTCAAAAAAAAAAATTAAAGAAAAAAAAAGAAAGTGGATGTTTTCAGCCTGGAAGAGTGAGGCAAGGCTGGCAAGACGGGGAGGCAGTCTGCAGGGAGCTGAAGGCTGCAGAGACTAGTTTTGCAGCGGGGGAGGGAGAGGAACAGAACCAAGGGTGAAAGCTGTCAGGACACAGACTTCAGCACGACACGGAAAACATTTTTTCTTTCTTTTTAGTTGATTAATGTTTTATTACAAGTTATATGTGGGCTCACCCCATGAGATGCCTTATGTGAATTACAAAAAGGAGCCCTCTGGGCAGATGCAGCCCTGACCAGGGTTCATGCCTGGCCATGAGAGAGGATCTCAGCCCCCGACCCCCTCGGCCAGTGCCTTTGTGTAGGGCACCACATGAACCTCACAGAGTCTTTTCTCCTGGTAGGAATTTGGAACATTATAAACAAATAAAACTAAGACCTCATTGAGCACATGTTCACCTGAATCCCGGGAGGAATACTTCCCCCACTGTCACAGCTCTCCATTGCTGCCAAGCCCTTGGTGCAGTCAGTCACAGGGGACGCAAGCATGGGGTTGGACAGAGGGTGGGAATGGGCTCCTGCTGAGGGCCCTACAGCCAGCACTGCTTGCTGCTGTCAGCACACATTCACCCTCCTTTTCTCCTGGCTCCTGAGCTCCCACCTTGGCTAAGCATCCTTGTTTATCAGCTCTCCTTGTGTCCCAGTAGGGGCCACTGACCAGCCTTTGCTTGCAGCTGAGAAGTCCGAGAGCCAGTCTTAGGGAGATCCCGTCTAGCTCTCCCACTGAGACCCTCTGCTCCAAACTAAGATAGATGTCAGCCTTTCTGTATGATCTTGGAAGACAGTCCGTGGCTTCTTCTGGGATGGAATGCAAAGGCACAGAATCCCTGAATGCCACTAATCTACTTTCTATTTCTATTTATATAGATTTGCCTCTTCTGGACATTTCGTGTAAATGGAACGATGCAATATATGATCTTTGATGTCAGGCTTCATTCACTTAGCATAATGTTTTCAAGGTTCATCCATGTCATAGCTTGTATCAGTATTTAATTCCTTTTTATTGCTGAATAATATTCCATCGCGTGGATATGCCACATTTTGCTTATCTGTTTGTCAGTTGATGGACATTTGGGTTGTTTCCTCTTTTTGGCTGTTGTGAATAACACTGCTATGAACATTCGTGTACACGATTTTGTCTGGACATATGTTTTCAGTTCTCTTGGGTATATACCTAGGGGTGGAATCATTGGGTCATATGGTAACTCTACATTTAACATTTTGAGGACCTGCCAAACTGTTTTGCCAAGTCACTACACCATTTACCATGCCACCAGCATTGTATGAGAGTTCCAGTTTCTCCATATTCTCACCAACACTTGTTATTGTCTGTCTTTTTCTTATTTTAATCATCCTGTGAAGCAGTATCTCATGGTTCTGATTTGCATTTCTGTAATAACTAATGTTATCGAGCATCTTTTCATGTGCTCATTGGTTATTTGCATACCTTCTTTGGAGAAATGTCTATTCAAATCCATTGCCCATCTTTCAATTGGGTTGTCATTTTCCTGTTAAGTTATCCTTTATTGGATATCTGATTTGCAAATATTTTCTCTCATTCTTTGGGTTGTCTTTTCACTTTCTTCATGGTGTCTTTCAAAGCACGACAGTTTTTAATTTGGATGAACTCCAATTTATCTTTTTTGTTCTTGTTCCCCGTACTTTTTGGTGTCTCCAACTATTATTATTAAATTGTCTATTTCTCTCTTCAATCTTTTCAGTTTTTGCTTCACGCTTCTTGGGGCTCTGTTGTTAGGTGCGTTGTTTGTATTCAAAATGCTTCTTTTTGAAAATTTATCCTCCACTTAAAAAAGAAAAAGATAGCCCACTGCTCTGGCAAGCAGCCCCATTTACTTCTGACCTCTTTTCTCCCGGTTCTGGTCATTCTTTGTTATGATCCAGCCCCAGCCAAGAGACTGGCTGTTGTCCGGATTCAGGGGCAAAGCAAACCAGCTAAGCATGCTCTCTGCTCAGCAACCAGGGCCGTGAAAAGTGGGTGCTTGGGGTGTTCTTGAGGCTCTCCCTGGGCCCTCCCTCTGACCAGGCCCCCTTGTGCAGGGCTGGGCCTGGTTTGTGGTTCTTAACGCTGAGAAGGTGATGGCAGGAGTGTTCGGGTGACTCTCTATCCCCCCAGAATGACGCCATCAATCCTGAGGACTTCCCGGAATCCGTCTACAAGAGTTTCCTCATGAGCCTCTGTCCTCGGCCAGAAATAGATGAGATCTTCACTTCCTAGTGAGCTTCTTGGGCTGGGCTGGGCAGGGGGACAAGGTCATGGCTGCAATTTCCATCCACCATGCTGGCAATTAGGTGGCTTCACTGGAGAAGGGGGTTGTTTGAGCCCCAACCCCAGCCCAGGGAATATAGGCCTGTGCTCCTCTCTCTGGCCTGCAGCCATGCCAAGGCCAAACCCTACATGACCAAGGAGCACCTGGCCAAATTCATCAACCAGAAACAGCGGGATCCCCGCCTCAACTCCTTGCTGTTCCCGCCAGCTCGGCCTGACCAGGTGCAAGGCCTCATCGACAAGTACGAGCCCAGTGGCATCAACGTGCAGAGGGGTGAGGATGAAGGGAACCCCTCACCCTCCACGGGCCTGTCCTGCCCCAGCAGCTGGGCTGCGGCCCTGACAGCAATCCCCTGTCTCCCAGGCCAGTTGTCACCTGAAGGCATGGTGTGGTTTCTCTGTGGGCCGGAGAACAGTTTGCTGGTCCAGGACAAGCTGCTGCTCCACCATGACATGACACAGCCACTCAATCATTACTTCATCAATTCCTCACACAACACCTACCTGACAGGTGGGCCCTGAGAACTCTATTGCTGACCTCTCCTTTTATGGGGGCTGCTCCTGTTCCTTGAATCTCCCGCTGGGGTTGCCCGCGGGCTGCCAAGAGGACAGACTATGATGGAGTGGGTGGGAAGAGCTGACTGCCCTTGCGTGAAGCCCCTGACCTGCCCCCTCCCTCGACCTCAGCCGGTCAGTTCTCAGGCCTTTCCTCGGCTGAGATGTACCGCCAGGTGCTGCTGGCTGGCTGCCGCTGTGTGGAGCTGGACTGCTGGAAGGGGAAGACCCCCGACGAGGAGCCCATTATCACCCATGGCTTCACCATGACCACAGACATCTATTTCAAGGTGAGCCTCAGTGTGTGGAGGCTGGTGGCAGGGGCACTAGGGACGGGCCTGGGCCCCAAGCTTTCTGGGGCTGTAGGGAGTGAAACTAGAAAGGAGGAATGGCTGGGAGGCCTTGGACCAGTGTGGGGACTAGAGAGGACCAGAGGAGACAGGGGGCCAACAGTGGCCCTCCAGCTGTATGTGTGTATTGAAACTGGGGGGTGGAGGAGGGTGCCATTGGCGGAGGAGAAGCCTGGAGCCCTGACCCCATCTACACTGAGTGCCTTTCTCCTCCAGGAGGCAATTGAAGCTATTGCAGAAAGTGCCTTTAAGACCTCCGCCTACCCTGTCATCCTGTCATTTGAAAACCACGTGGACTCGTGCGTATCCAGGCCCATTCAGCTACCTTCTCTACTCTGTCCCCGTCTCCTGCACAGCTGCCCTCCCCCCAACTTACCCTAGCCTCCAGCCATGCCCTGCAGCTCTCTACCATGTCTCAACACAATCTCTGTGGGACCCCAGGCTCTCTTGCCTGTGTCCCTGCCTCCCCAACCTCCTAGGCCCCTGATCTGGGTCATCAGAGGGCACAAAAGGATGGACAAAGGGTTGGAGCAGAGCTGCTGAGCCCCACCCTACTTCTGCTCCCTGCAGACCTCGCCAACAGGCCAAGATGGCTGAGTACTGCCGGACGATGTTTGGGGACATGCTGCTCACAGAGCCCCTGGAAAAGTTCCCAGTGAGTAGACTCTGCCGTGGGGCATCTGGGCCTTGGGGCTGGGACCCTGGGGCAGGGTGGAGGCCTGGTTAAGGAGGCAGATATTCTCAGAGGATGCTGGGGTTCATTTGGGAGGATCATGAGGCTGGGATCCTACCAGCTGCCACGTGTCCGGCACTGTGCTAGACTGCAGGGGGACATTAGTGACAAAGATGCAGTCGCAGCCCTCAGGTTGCTTACCCCCTCGTGGGGAGACAGACAAGTAACCAGACCATTACAACCAGTGGTTGCTATGGGAGGAGAGTCCTAATCTGGTCTTGGGGATCAGGGAAGGCTTCCTGGAGGAAGTGATGGCTAAGCTGAAACCTGAGGGAGAAACTGGATCTGTCTTGGTGAGAGTGGGAAAGGGTTCTAGGCAGGTGGCATAGGTGAGAGAGAACATCATTGTCTGAGGAACTGGGATACGCTGGGTCAGGCAGGGGTTTAGTGCACAAGGGGAGGTTGGTGAGAGGCTAGGCTGGAGAAGCAGGCAGGGGGCAGATAGAGCGTGGTTTGGTATGAAGGCACTTAGGCTACACTGTGAAGGTGAGGAGATGGTGCTGACACTCTCTCCTCTCCCACAGTTAAAACCAGGCATCCCCCTGCCCAGCCCTGAGGATCTCCGTGGCAAGATCCTCATCAAGAACAAGAAAAACCTGTTTTCCGGCCCAGCAGACCCCAGCAAGGAGCTGGATGGGGAGGCTGAGGGCAGACCCCCACCCAGTGATCCTGTGGGTGAGGACACAGGTGAGTCATTCTGGGAAGAGTGGGGATGGCAGTGGGGCATCTGGAATGGGAGAGGGGCTGGACCTGGAGGGGATGTGCCAGGGAGCCGGGCTGGTGTGGGGCCCCCCTGCCCCAGTGCTCACAGCACTGTGTGTGGCAGTGTGGGCTGGTGAGGAAGGGACTGAGCTGGAGGAGGAGGTGGAAGAGGAGGAAGAGTCAGGAAGCCTGGACGAAGAAGAGATGAAGAAGATGCAGTCAGATGAGGTGAGTAGGGACAGCCCCAAGGCCCTTGTGTCTCCACTGTAGAGCTTCCCGGGGTGGGGGGCGGTGTGTGGGGCCACATCCCTAGGCTCTGTACTGTCCTCCTCTTCCCCACCCTCCTTTCTCCTCCCTAGGGTACAGCGGGCCTAGAGGTGACAGCTTACGAGGAGATGTCCAGCCTTGTCAATTATATCCAGCCTACCAAGTTCATTTCCTTTGAGTTTTCTGCCCGTGAGTTAGCATGGGGTAGGACTGGGGGTGTGGGTAAGCTAGAAGTTAGGCTAGATTCAGGAGAAAGCCCTTAAGAAGTGTGTCTTGACACCAGAGCAGCTTGACGGGTGGGAGAAGGGGGGCGGTCTCCCCCTTCCTTGGACTCAGGGCTCTGTCTATAAATACCCAGCAGAGGAGTCAGGCAAAGGGCATACTGAAGTGGCAGTGGCTCCCAGTTTCCCGGCACTGAACTGAGGAACTTGGCACCAAGCAGAATGCTCTGGAATGTGTCCATGACAGGCAGTTCACTTATGACAGGCCACCTCATCCTGGCTGGCCTGGGGCTCCTGCAGCCTCCTGCAGGTTCTGTGACTCCCAAGCTCAGAAGCCCCGGCCCCAGGGCATGAGAGCTCCTGGGAGGGGGTGGAAGGCAGAGAAAACCAGCCAGTGCACATCTTTCCCTCGTACCCCTCCCTTTCTGTGCACTGCTATGCTGTTTGCCTTCATCTTCTCCATGCATACGCACAGGGCAGTCCTCTCACCCTCTGTGTGTGTCCACAACATGAACACCTCTTTGTGTGTATGCTTGTGCACAGTGTATACCTCTGCAATGTTGCCTCTTCATCCCTGGCCCCATAGCCTGCACCCCCACCTGTGCCCACCCATGGCATGTACTGTCCTTGGTGTGTATCTCTCACCTCGTGCCCCCTGCCCCCGGCTCATGTTCAGTCATAGCTTGCCCACGTCACTCTCTGCACATCACAGCATGTTCCTGACCCCCTGGGCTCCTCCTAGCAGGTTCCACACACTCTCTGTGCCCCCACTCTCCAGGACTGTGGCACACACCCCATCCCGGTGCATATCCACTACATATACCCTTTACCCCCAGTGCACAGTTATCCACATAGATCTGCATGCGCCCCCTGCTGGGGTGGGCCCCCCTAAACCTCAGGGCTCAGTGGAAATGCTAGGTTGGAGGGATCTTTGTGCTGGAGGGAGCTGTCCCAGAGGGGACAGCAGGACTGAGGGAGGGGCCAGCCTGACATGGACTCCCTTTCTCCTTTCTCTCCTCTACAGAGAAGAACCAAAGTTATGTCATCTCCTCCTTCACAGAGCTCAAGGCTTATGACCTGCTCTCCAAGGCCCCCGTACAGTTTGTGGAGTATCCTTGAGGCCTCAATAGCCAGGGGCCCTGGTTGGGATGGAGAGATGGGGAAGGCCTGGGGACAGGCTCGCAGGGGGGCTATTGGGTCCTCCTGGTGCATGCAGCCTCGGCCGACCTCCTATACTCTGGGGCAGCTACAACAAGCGCCAGATGAGCCGCATTTACCCCAAGGGCACCCGCATGGACTCCTCCAACTACATGCCCCAGATGTTCTGGAATGCTGGTTGTCAGATGGTCGCCCTCAACTTCCAGACGATGGGTGAGGGCACTCCCAGGCCTCTAAGAACCTTCCCTTGCCCCCTGCCCTCCTACCTTCACTCCATCACTGTGGGGGTCTTTAGAACAGACCAAGGTGTCCCGGTGTTTGTTTAGGCTCTGGGAGCACATGCAGGTTTGTGAGCGTTTAGGGGTATAAATGCATTAGCTCATGCCTATAGGATTGCATGTAGACGAGTATGGACGTGAAGATGCCAGGGTGCTGGCATGGGTTCTGGCTGCTGTGCCTGAGAGGGACTGTGGGACCACCTGCTCCACTGGCCTCATCTCCCACTATGAGCCTGAAGTCTGGTGGTGCTTTGCTCCTGCTGACTCCAGGTCGTGGACTCTTCCTGAATGATGAGACACCCTAAGGAACCAGGCAGGGACATGAGCAACCCTCATCCTCACGGTCTGCCCAACCTCCCCATTCACAAGACAGGAAAGGCTGGGAAATGTGGAAATAGAGAGTGGGTGCAGACACAGGGCCAGGCTTTGCTCACTGAGTGCCCTTGCCCCCCCAGACCTGCCCATGCAGCAGAACATGGCGCTGTTTGAGTTCAATGGCCAGAGTGGCTACCTCCTCAAGCATGAGTTCATGCGCCGGCAGGACAAGCAGTTCAACCCTTTCTCTGTGGATGGCATCGACGTGGTGGTGGCCACCACTCTTTCCATTACGGCAAGGCCCTGAGGCGGACAGGTGGCCGGGAGGGCTGGGGTCTTGAGGAGAAAGACACAAGGGCCCCATTCCTCCATTCCCAAACCCCTCCCCCGATATTCTGAAAACTTCAGCCCCAGCCAGTTTGTGCATAGCAAGTTGCCTTGGAAACTGCCTCCTCCTCAGCACTGGAGGCTGCCTCTTGGTCCCCATGGAAACCAAGGGGAAGGGCTGAGGTTGGGGTGGGGGAGGGGAGAAGAGTGGGCAGAGTAGGGCAGCAGGAGCCCCAGGCCCTGGGGGAGGGTGCTATTCCTTCCTTGCCTGGGTGGGAGGTGGGGAGGCCCACACCTCTTCCCTGAATGCTGGAAGCACACTGGTCACGGAGCTCAGCTGTAGCCCTCAGTGGCCAGAGCTGAATGAGGCTCTTCACAGTACCCTAGAATGGGTGTTTCAGCTAGAGGAGCTGGAGGTCCCAGGTGCTGGGGAGAGCCTGGGCGGGGGAGCTGATGCCGGCCTCCCATGGGCCCCCACCCTCAGGTGATCTCTGGGCAGTTCCTGTCAGAACGCAGTGTGCGCACCTATGTGGAAGTGGAGCTGTTTGGCCTTCCTGGGGACCCCAAGAGGCGCTATCGCACCAAACTGTCACCCAGTACCAACTCCATCAATCCTGTCTGGAAGGAGGAGCCCTTTGTCTTTGAGAAGGTTTGGGGGGGTGGCTAGGGCAGGGTAGGGGTTGGAGTCTGTCTCTACTTCTTGGCTTCTACTTATAGAAAAGAGGAAGTAAAGGGACTTCCTTGATCCCCCTCCTCTCCACACCCTCACCCTGTGCCCTCTGAGTTTCAAGAGTCCAAAAGCCAAGTTGACAGAAATTTACTTGGTGGGCAGGATTTGTCTGTGTGTGCATGTGTGTGCGCGCATGCGTGTTTATGTTGGGACTAGAGGCAGAAATGTGAACTCCCAGACCACGGTGCGGGGTCCCATGGAATCATGGGGGTCTTTTGCCCCCATTGGATACTCACTGGCGAAGCTCCCAAGGGCCATCTGCACCAGGATCCCAAAGCCCTGGGCTCTTTATCCAGCCCTCTGCCCTGTGTGAGACCAGCCACGGCCTGAACTGTGAGGATGGCTCTGTGTGTGGCCTCGCGTGTGCCCTCTGTCCTCGCCAAATCTGGGAGCATCTGTCATGTTCTTACACTGACCCTAAGACTTCTGGAGCCCGCGGAGGTGGTGGTGGGGGCAGTGTGGCCGCCCTCTCCCGTCCCCAGTTTGTCTTGTCCTGAACTCTCCGTAGATCTTGATGCCGGAGCTGGCCTCCCTCAGGGTGGCTGTGATGGAGGAAGGCAACAAGTTTCTTGGACACCGCATCATCCCCATCAATGCTCTGAATTCTGGTAAGGATAGGGGTCCTTCTTTGCTCTTCCCAGCAGGCCAGCATCAGGAGCCTGTCCTGGGGGCGGGGGGTGGAGGGCAGCTTTAGGGAGGTGGCCCTGAGACCTTACCTAACCCTCTTATGTTATCAGCCCTAAGGAGTGTGGCAGGAGTAGGACCTCTACAAGAAACGGATGGGGCGGGGCGGGGCGGGGGTGGGTGGGTGACAGAGGCCCACCTAACAGATTGTCTGTAATTTCCTAGAACTACTGGGGCAGTTTCCCAAGTAGCTGACACTTACTGGGCATTTAAAATGAGTTAAGGGCTTATAACACATTCTCACTTAATCCTAACAATAACCACATGAGGTAGACACTATTCTCCCCATTTCACAACTGAGGAAAGTCTCAGAGATTTAAAGTAACCTGCCCAAGTTCACACAGCCAGGCAGGTGCAGGACCAGACTCAGATCTGGCCTCTCTGACTCTGAAGCCAGAAGTCTGGAGTACTGGGCTGCTCCTGTGCAGTGCTGGGAGGCAACGGGCTCTGGCTTACTGCCCACCCCATCATGCCCAACAGGATACCACCATCTATGCCTGCACAGTGAGAGCAACATGCCCCTCACCATGCCTGCACTCTTTGTCTTCCTGGAGATGAAGGACTATGTACCTGACACCTGGGCAGGTAGGAGGCCCCTGGCATGCTGGGAGCCCCAGGCTGTCCATTGCCCTCCCTCTTCCGCAAGCCAGCCTCCAAAGTGGGGAGGACAGGGTATCCTGGGATGAGGGTGGGGGAGGCTTCCAGGTATATCTCCATACCAGGCCCGTGATGCCTCTGTGCACCCAGATCTCACCGTGGCCCTCGCCAATCCCATCAAGTTCTTTAATGCCCAAGATAAGAAGTCTGTGAAGCTCAAGGAAGCCATGGGAGGTCTGCCTGAGGTCTGTGTTGCCTGGTCCCTTGCTAGGGACCCCCAGGAACTTTGCCCTCAAGTGGGAGGATGAGGGAGGGGGCGGAGTCCCCGCCTCAGAGATAGAGAGCTGTTGGAGCCACCTTCCCAACCCGCTCTCCCTGCACAGAAGCCCTTCCTGCCTGCGAATCCAGTTCCCAGCCAGGTCAACGGGGCACTGGCCCTAACGAGCAATGGGTCAGCAGGTATGCACTGCTGGGTCCTCCTACCTATTGGAAGGGGCTCGACCTCTCTGGCCGCACCCATAGGCACATCCCAGCTCTTTCAAAAAACTAAGACTTTGACCAGGGGAGGGAACAACTGCATCTGAAGCCTCAGCGCTGGGAGAGTGCGCTGCGGGGGCCCTTACTGCCACCCCTGGGGGCAAGGAGGAGCCCAGCGGAGCCAAGGGGCGCCCAGGCCCCTGAGAGCCCGTCCTGTGGCTCTTGCAGGAGCTGGGGCCAGGGCCAGGGAGGAGGTCACGAAAGAAGCTGCAGGTAAGTTCTGCTGAGTCCGAGGGATCTTGGGGACGCGCCTGGGGCGAGTCCAGGGCTCCTGGGAGCTCTTGGGCGGTGGCACGCCTCACCTCGGCCCCCGCAGAGCCACGGACCGTCAGCCTGGACGAGCTGCGGGAGCTGAAGGGCTTCGCGAAGCTGCAGCGGCGGCACGAGAAGGAGCTTCGGGAGCTGGAGCGGCGCGGCGTGCGGCGCTGGGAGGAGCTGTTGCAGAGGGGCGCGGTGCAGCGGGCCGGGCTCGGGTCGCCGGGCGCGGGGGGCGGCTGCACGGGCCGCAGGCTCGGCCCGGGCAAGGGCTCCCGCAAGAAGAGGTAAGGGCGGCGGCGGCGCTCGGCCCTCCGGGGCACGGGCGGCCCAGGGCTCAGGGCCTGTCCCCCGTGGCTTCCTCAGGAGCCTGCTAGGTGGAGAGGAGCCCACCGGGGCCGCCCCGGGCGAGGTCCCCGAAGGTGAGGACGCGCACGTGCAAGAGCTGCGGGACAGGCTGGAGTTGGAGCTGCTGCAGCTGGGCGAGGAGCACTACGATTGCATCCTGAAGCGCAAAGAGCAGCACGTGGCTGAGGTGCCAGGGTGGGGGAGGGGAGGAAACACAACGCAACCAACCCCTAACCCATCCCCTAACCCACCCCCGCACGACCAAGGACTGCCTTCTAAACCCATCCTTCCTCTCCCCGCAGCAAATCGCCAAGATGATGGAGCTGGCCAGAGAGAAACATGCGGCAGAGCTGAAGACCCTCAAGGAGACCTCAGAGATGTACGACTGCCTCCCACCCCCGCCTGACTCTCTCATCTCCCGGGAGGGCTTAGGCTCAGCAAAACATTGCCCTGATGCCTTTCTGTCTGCAGTGACATCAAAGAGATGAAGAAAAAGCTGGAGGCCAGGAGGCTGGAACGGATCCAGGCCATGATCAAGATCACCACGGACAAGATGGCCCAGGAGAGGTGAGCCCCAGAGGGGAGGCCCAGGGCTGCAGCACTGAGCAGGAACTGCTGCAAGTAGGAAGGGGCCTCCCTACAAGGGGATCCTGACTTGCTTCCCAGAGATGCACCTGTCCCCTGGCTCTTGAAAGTTAATCTCACTTGTGTCACCTCTGATCAGAGTGTCCTCCTTAGGCAAAACACATGCCAACACTATCTGAGCAGAGAGGAGAATTTAACAGAAAATCAAGCATGCAAAGAGGCAGGTGACACCCTGGAACACCTGCTTCCCACCTGTGCTTTCCCATGCATGCCTTGAAGGACAGTGCGTTTCAGAGAGGAATCCTTTCCATCAGAGGGCCCGGGGCTCAGTGGCCCCTCAGACGCTCCTTGGGTCCCCATGCCTACCCCTCTGGCTGACTCCTGCCCCGATAGCATATTTCTCATTTTGCCTACGCCTTGAGGAGTCTTTATCTCATCCAACTCTTCCCAGGGGTCTCCTGTTCTCTCTGAAACTCTGATCACCCCAACAGGTTGAAGAGAGAGGTTAACAACTCCCACATCCAGGAGGTGGTGCAGGTCATCAAGCAGGTGTGTAAGGGCTGTGTCCTTCCCAAACACACACACACACTCCCTCCCTCTCTCCATAGGAGAGAAGAGGTGGCCCCAGGCCTTTACCTTACCCTTAGGAGATGCATTGGCCAGAGCATCCCAGTGCAGCTAGGGATGGGAGGAGGCAGCGCAGGAGATGGGGAGCCCCTAGGCGGTGGTTGGGATGCCAGCCTAAAGGGGTCTCTTCTGGCCAGCTGCCCTGGATGGAAACGATATGGGCTAGCTGGCTAGAGGAGGATGAGATTGGGGTGGGTGGGGAAGAGGGAGTGAGGGGGCTTCCTGAGCCTCCAAGGAGTCAGAAGAGGAAGGAAAGCCCTGCTGAGAACAGAGCTGAAGCTCCCCTGGGGATTATTAACAACAGTAACAGAGCTGCCATCCACTGCGTTTTGACCTTATGCAGGCGCTAAGCCAGGTGCTGCATGTGAACCGTCTTGTGTAATCCTTGCCAATCCAGCAAGCCAGTGCTCTTAGCCTCGTTTCACAAATTTAAAAAAGCTGCTCAAAGGTTAAGGAATTTGTCCAAAGTCTTAGAGCTTGTTAACCGGGATTGTAGCTGGAATCCCGCCCAGGCTACCTGTCTGTGCTGTCCTGATTCCTGGCCTCTTGCTCCCACCCAGATGTCAGAGAACCTGGAGAGGGACCAGGAGAAGCTGGAGGAGAAGCAGGCAGCCTGCCTGGAACAGATCCGGGAGATGGAAAAGAAGGTGACAGGGACTCTACCCTGGTCCCCAGCAGACTTGGCCTAACTCGAGGGTGTAAAGGGGCCCAGGTCCAGGGAGCTGCCAGTCTGAAGGTTGCGGGAGGGGGACTCACCCCTCACCAGTGGGTCACAGGCTCTGGTTCCCATGGGGTCCTGAGGCCCTTTCAAATGAGGCAGCTCTGCAGATCCCTGCTTGGTTGGCACACTGTCTCCTCAGAGACTCCCTGCGGGGCTCCACTACCCACCCTGCCTCCTAGTCTTCTGGAGCTCTGAACAGACCGGGCATCTCCTTGTTCCACTGTCCAGGGGAGGGAGAGTGGGCAGGTGGCCCCTCCTGAGCCAGGCGGTGGTCCTTGCTCTCCCCGCAGTTCCAGCAAGAGGCGCTGGCAGAGTATGAGACCAGGATGAAGGGCCTGGAGGCCAAGATGAAGGAGTCGGTGAGAGGCTGCCTCAGGGCCTGTTTCCCCTCAGAGGCAGAGGACAAGCCTGAGAGGCCCTGTGGGGCCTCCGGGGAGCTGTGTGAGCAGGACCCACTTACAACAGAGGCAGATACCGAGGAGAGCCGCCTCTGATGCCCTCATCCTGCTGGGACATTCTGCAAGGACGTTCTCCTGTGTCTGGGACGTGGCTCCATCCCCCCAGGAGGAAAGCCCCAGTACTCTAAGGCTGTGGGAAGCTGGGGTCCCTTGGATGCTGGTGCCCCTTCCTCAACAGCAGGGCTAAAGGAGGAGGCAGGAAGGAGCTACGACCAGGCAGGGGTCCATCTGGGGCCTAGAGGTCCTCTCCAAGCTGACTCCCTGCTCCTCATCCTTCTCCTTCACTTCTGATTCAGTGTCACATATTGCTTGAGGGCAAATGAATATGGACTGGGAGGCTGGAAATGGGGTTCTGGCCCCGTTCTGCCTTTCCTAGTGTGCAGCTAGTGGTACCCCACTCTGGACTCAGTTTCCAAACCTGGAGGGTTAGGCCTGGCCACCTGGAACCTCCACTCTAGCACCTGTAGTTCAAGCAGGACCAAACTCCAAACCTCCTTGCCATAAAGTGGCGGCTCACCAGGCTTCTAGGTCCCATCTCAGGCCTGCCAGAGATGGTCAGCTCCTGGATACGGAGCCTACCACTACCTGCAGGCTCCATGGGGACCGTGGCTCCCAGGATCCCAGCTGAAGCCCCTTCCCTCGCCTCCTGCCTGTGGGGGATGGGAGGCTGACACGGAAAAGCTGCCTCAGCTGTCTGGCCCTCAGGCTGATGAGATGACTGGGGCTGTGGCTGGTGGTGAGGGGAGAAGCATGGCCTTTTGGGTACTCTCCCACCCAGAGCCTGGCTCACCCCTTTTCCTAGGCTTGGACGGGGTACTTCCTAGTATGTACCCCCGCATCAAGGTCAGCATCATTTTCTCTCCTGACTTCATAAGGTTTATTTATTTTTCTCCTTACTCCTACTAAAGAGTCCTGTTCCGATATTTCCTGCCTAAGCCTGGCCTCTGTTCTACAAAGAAATGCCCCTGAAATGAAGCAGGCTGGGGGAGAAAACCCTTGAGAGCTGAACGCTGGGGTGAGGTCCCTTCCGGAGCCCAGTGGAATGGCCCTGCCTCTGGGCTTAACAAGGATTCACTTCCCCTTCTGTGGCCCTGATGCCACAACCACTGGAAAATGATGTCATCCCTCTTTTCCACTCCCCACCCAGATGTAGCTCTTCCTAGTCTCCACCCTCAGGGCTGGAGCAGAAGAGACTCATGCAAAGGTGGCCCCCACCCTCTTGGGGAGTCACAAAACTTCAGGCTTCCTGGGCCCTTTTAGGCACGCAGAGTGGTCAGATTCTCAGGCCCCTATGGCAGTCATGGTTGACCCCAACACTTGCTGTAGAGGGGCTTCTGGGCAGCCATTCTCTGCACCTATGACATGGTTCCAAATCCCAAATGGGGACAGGCACTGGCTTGGGAGAGGCAGGACGGGGTTGATTCTGGGAAGAGGTTGTTTTCCCATCAGACATTTATGGCAAATGCCATTAGCCGTGAGCACCTGTGCCTTTGGAAAATAAACAGGAACCACCCCCATCCCTCTGGGGGCCTACCTCTGGGAACCTAGCAGTCCCTGGCTGCAGGGTGAGGCTAGGGGGCGTGCTCATTCCTAGGAGTAAGGCCTGTCATTGACCAGCCTGCATACACGCTGGATACAGCTGAGGGTGAGACACCTCCACCCCAGGGCAGTGCCCTGTCTTCAACCGTCCAGCTAGGCACTCAGCAGCCTCATCTTCCCCCCAACCCAGGGGTAGAACCAGGGAAGGATGAGGATCCAGGGTAGAGGAACTCCCTGACCTGGGCATGGGGGCCTAAGCCAGAGCCCGTGCCTAATAGGGCCCACCGGGCAGCCCCCAGCTTTTGCCAATGACTGGTCAGGGGAAGGAGACTGCCTTTCCTGCGCCTCAGCCAGGCTGGGCAGAGTCTCTGAGCCCCCAGTCTGGAGCTGGGAAGCCAGGAATGGGGAAGGGGATGCAATCCTGCCTCCTGGAGAGGCTTCTGCAAAGCAGGCTGGGGGATTCCCCTGAGGCCAGGTCAAGATACCCAGCTCCCTGCTTTCTGTCCTCTGGAAAAAGGGCAAGGTGGCCCCTGGGGAAACGGCATCGTCTCTGGGCCCTGGAGTTGAATTAATCTCTGGCTGCAGGTGATGCCAGAGGAAATGATATCCTCCCTCAGGGCTCTGGGGCAGGTGAAGGGCAGCTGGGTTCCATTCCTGCTGCGTATCTATGGGGCTGGGGCAAGGTTCCCTATCCACCCATCATGCCTCAGTTTCACCTTTTGCATAAAGGGTCCCTACCCCCTTTCCAATTCCACTGCTGATTCAGATACCAGAGTCCCCTGCTGACTCACCCCGCCCCCTGCACCTCCCCCACCTCAGCTCTCTGGATCTCCCAGCCACGTGCCACCAGGCCCAACCCTGCTGAGCTGGTGCAACGTGACAGGTTGAGGGGGCTGGTGACACTTGAAGAAAGAGGGGACCTGGAAGGGGGGGCAGCTGCAGACAGGGTGACAGACTGCAGACCTGACTCGCCTCTGGGAGGAAGCCCTTTTGCCAGCCTGGGGCCGGTAGGGGGAGAGGCTCCGCAGGTGGGAGAGGAGGGGCGTGCGGAGGGCCTGCCTGCCCCCTGGCTGCCAGGCTCCATCTCCTGTCAGCCTTCAGCTCCCTAAACGACAGCTTCTAATTCCGGCTGTTGGTGCCTCTGCGCTCTGCAGCAAAGTCTCAGCTTTTTTTCAGCTTTGCTATTTCTTTTCTGTTCAGAACATACTGAGCCCACAGGCAAGTCAGAGCAAAGGCTCCAGGGCCTGAGACCTGGCACCACCCCCCCATCCCACTACAGGCCTGGCTGGGTTGGCCATGCCAGCTGGGGCAAATGGAAGCAGCTGCTCCTTGCAAAGAGTACCTGGCTTGGTGCTCTCTGCCAGGCCAGGGCGATGCCCTGACGGGGACCTCCCCCAGCTCCTCTGCTTCCCTGGAGCTGTCTCCATCCACCGCAGAACAAGGCCGTAAATGAGGCAGACTTGTCTCAAGGAGGAGGGGAAATGGCTCTTTAGGACCAAAGAGGTGCCCATTCCAGTTTCCTCCTGCTTCTCTCTTCCATCTAGGGGGTGTCACTGCCTGGCTTGTCGGACTGGCCTGCCACACATAGGTTCCAGGGGGCCCCCTTCCCCTTCCTCTGGAAACAGAGAAAAAGGGAAAGAAGCAATTTCATGCTGCAGAAAAGGGGAATTGAGTCATGAAGGAAAGAAAAGCCTTTCTTCTGCTATCTGAGTAAATAGGGAGAGCATTCTTGCATCCTTACTGGGGTCGGAGAGACTATACCTGGCCCTGGGCGACACCTCAGGAGGTGTCCCCAGGTCTTGGGGGGATTGGGCTTCCTGCTTTCGGGATCACTGTGCGGCTTCCCCCCCCCAACTCTCTAGCTTGCTCTTGTGTGAAGCAGGCAGGGCTAGTATTATCGGCTTCATTTTGCAGATGAGAATCTGCAGGCCTGTAGCCACTCTGCTAGTAAATGCCTCCAAGCTGGGACTTAACTCTGATGTCAAATACTGTGCCCTTTCTATGACGCTGTGAGAGAAAACTGGCAGAGTCCTGAGCAGGGGGATTAAAAAATGCAAAAAGACAAAAGGGGGGCTTCCCAGTGTGTGCAGGTACACGTCACATGCTTCCCCCAAGACAGGCGGAAGTGGAGCCCCTGCTCCCTGGCTGGGCCCTGGATGCCCCGGGGACTTCCCTGGAGCCTGGAGAGAGGCAAGAAGCCCAGGGTGCATGACCAGGTGCCAACTTTGCCACTTACCCTCCTGGGCCCACTGGCTTGTTCCCAGAGGCTGACTTCTCTTCACCCCATACCTTTCCCCAGGCAGCCTCTGCTGCAAAGCTTCTTGTCACTGCTCTGCCCAGGTAGAGGACACCTTTATTCTTCCCTTAATTCCCTGTCTTTCATAGGAAAGGACCCTTTAAAGCAGCGCTCAACACTGTCCCCTAAAGGTGTTTTTCCTGCTTCCATGCCCTTGCCTCAGTAACCCCTTCTGGAATGTCTTCCTTATTTCTTAGCAGCCAGGTCGCACACATCCTTGAAGACCATCTCAGAAACCCTATCCTCAGAAGACCCCAGAGCCCTCCGCTCCCCACGACTCCATCTTTTCCTCTAAGGACTGTCTCGGTTTTGCATTTACCAGAGGCATTCAGCCCTCAGCTGATAACCTCCACTTCTTTGTCCTGGGCTTGTCGTCCTGCTGGAGAGCAGAGGTCTCTTCCATCCAGAATGGAACTTCTGCTTCTGTGTTGCCCACAGCTGGGAACATAATACCTGGCTCATGAAAAGTCTCAGTAAATTCTGTAGTTGTACCTGATTCACTTCGCACTTTGCAAATATCCATTCCAACCCTACTCACCCTCCCACCTCCCTGCGGCTCTGAGGCGCCCTGACTCCCCTCCTTCAAGGCCTGCGCCCCCCTCCCCCCGGCCCCGGCCCCCAGCCGCCCCCAGGGGCGTGCAGCCGGCCAGAGGAACGTGAGATGCAGTGGTTTTTCCACACCCTATTGAATCGAGCTCTTTTCTCGTCCTTCCTCTCCGAAGGGGTCAGCTAGTGGCCAAGGTCAGAGCCTTGTGGTCTGGGGGTGGTTTTGTGCTCAAGAGGGAGACCGGACCATGGGGGAGCCTTGCGTTATGTCCGCGGTCTTCCAGGCGGCCGGTCCCGAAGCGGCGTGGAGGTGGCGCCGGAGAGTTGGTAAGGCGGCTGCCGTGCTCCCGGATCTTAAGGCGCCCGCTCCACCTGCTTCTCAGCCGCCGGGGGCTGGCACGCGGGCGCGTTGTCGGGGTTGGAGACGTCTGAGATTGGAGAGCACGCTCTCCCCCCACCCCCGCTCGGAGTGAGTGTGTGCGGGAGGAACAATTGTGTGTGAGTGCGTGATTCGCTACACTTCGAGCGGCAGTTCCCAGCCAGACTAAGCGCCCCTCACCCTACGCGCCGCGCAGGTACCCCCTCCCCCAAATGACTCCCCATCCATCCGCCTTTCGCCGCCACCCCTAACTCGCTTATGGTCCAGTTCTGCCCTCATAGGGTCCCATTTCCTTCCACCAAGACTGGTGGGGGCAGCCCTCGGTCTTCCCCGACGGGCCCGAGGTCCCGCCAGTTTCTAAGGAGCCTAGGGCAGCGACTCCGGTGGGGGCGGAGGGCGGGGAGAGAACACTGTGACTTTGGGATTGGCTCGATCCAGTACATGTGGCCCCCAGTGAGCAGCCCCCACCCCCGCCCCGCAACCACCACCGCAGCCCCAGGGGAGCGCGGAGGAGGAGCCACACCCCGACATCGAGGCCCACGAAGGGGTGGGGGTCAGGGGGGTTCTCCCCCGCCCCGTCCGTTTCTGCCTGGACGGCTCAGCCTGCTTCCAGGGCAGCCATTGCCATGGAGACCCCCCCGAGGCTATAAAGCCAGGTATCCAGGCAGGCGGCGGCTCCCGCGCCGCTGAGCCCCCCAAGTAAGGAGCAAGCGCCCTGGCGTGGCCCGGCCCCCGCGAGAGGGAGGAGGCGGAGGAGCGGCGCCAGCTGCTTGAGAAGCGGCGCGCCCCGCCAGGGCTGGAGGCAGGCGCGCTCGGCGGGCGCCACCGTCTCAGCAGGGGAGTGGGCGCTGCCCCGTGCGCGGGCGAGCCGCGCGGCTCCAAGCCACGAGGGACTGAGGAGCGCCGGACGCAGAGAAAGCAGCAGGAGAGGCAGGCGGTGGCTGAGCTTCGTCTCCCGTCGTCTGGTGGCGGGCCAGGCGCGGAGCTCGGAGTAGCGAGCAACGTACACCTCCAGGCGGGAAGCCCAGGGAAGGAGCAGCGAGACGCCAGGCGTGCGGCCGAGGAGCGGCGGGACAGCGGGAGCAGCGCGGGGACAAGAGTGGGAAGCCCGGGACCCTCGGCCGCAGCCGCCCACGCGCAGAGGGAGCCATAGCAGAACATCGGCGGGGGCCAGAGCCCCGCGGGGCGCGGGAACAGGGGCGCCCCCGTGCGGAGCTGCCGGGCCGCCTGGGCGCGGCGGCCAGGGCCATGCTCAAGCCCAAGGACCTGTGCCCCCGAGCGGGTACGCGCACCTTCCTGGAGGCTATGCAGGCGGGCAAAGTGCACCTGGCCCGCTTTGTGCTGGATGCGTTGGACCGCAGCATCATCGACTGTCGCGCAGAGCAGGGCCGCACGCCACTCATGGTGGCCGTGGGGCTGCCAGACCCCGCGCTGCGCGCGCGCTTTGTGCGGCTACTGCTGGAGCAGGGTGCGGCAGTGAACCTGCGGGATGAGCGCGGCCGCACGGCGCTCAGCCTGGCGTGTGAACGCGGCCACCTGGACGCCGTGCAGCTGCTGGTGCAGTTCAGCGGCGACCCCGAGGCGGCCGACTCTGCAGGCAACAGCCCGGTGATGTGGGCGGCGGCGTGCGGCCATGGGGCGGTGCTCGAGTTCCTGGTGCGCTCTTTCCGCCGCCTCGGCCTGCGCCTCGACCGCACCAACCGTGCGGGCCTCACGGCGCTGCAGCTGGCCGCCGCTCGCGGTCACGGGACCTGCGTGCAGGCGCTCACCGGGCCCTGGGGCCGCGCAGCCGCCGCCGCCGCGGCCCGGGGCTCCAACTCCGACAGCCCCCCGGGCCGTCCGGCTCCCGCGCCCAGCCCGGAGCGCCGACGACCCAGCCCCCGCCGCCTCCCACGGCCTCTCTTGGCGCGCTTTGCGCGAGCGGCCGGCGGCCATGGTCACGGCGGCGAGGCTGCCTCGGGGGGCAAGAGCTCGGGCCGGCACCGGGCGCAGGGCAGCGAGCGGCCCGAGCTGGGCCGGAGCATGAGCCTGGCTCTGGGTGCCGTGACCGAGGAGGAGGCAGCTCGACTGCGGGCGGGAGCCCTGATGCCCCGACCAAATTCGCCCCAGTCTTCGGGGACTGGGCGGTGGCGTTCACAGGAGGTGCTGGAGGGAGCGCCCCCAACCTTAGTGCAAGCCCCCATCGGCCTTAGCCCCCACCCAGAGGGCGACCCCGGCTCTGGCCGCCTGGGTTTGCGCCGACGCTCCACAGCTCCAGACATCCCCAGCCTGGTTGGGGAGGCACCAGGGCCCGAGAGCAGCTCGGAGTTAGAGGCCAACGCTCTGCCCCACTCAGTGCCTGGGCTTCAGCCTCGGCAGGCTGGCACGGAGGCCGTGGTGCTGCACGCCCAGCGGTAAACAGCGTCGAGGCCAGCACTGCTCCCCCCGCCCCCCTTCCGTCTCTGCTACCTTGGGATTTCTCTCTTTCTTCCAGATCCCTCACTTTCCTGGCAGTTTCCTGCCCGTGATCCCAGAACCTGTCCCCACTGCCAAGGCGAGGTACCCTCTTTCTAAAAGGGACCCCTCTCTCAGTCTTTTTTTGTGCTTGTTAGTATTCCCTGCCTAAGTCTCTCATCTTCGCTGCAGCCTGCCTTTCCTGTCCTGGGAGGTGAGGAGCAGAAGACTGCTTCCATGGGCTACAGTCTTCCAGCCGGGAAGGTGGACCCTCTTCCCTAGGCCCTAAGGCTCAGTGCTGAGTCCTGCTGGCTCCCGCCCGGCCCCCTGACCCTTGCCAGGTTTCCCCATACCCTGGCAACCAGGCAGGTGGAACAGTGTCCCTGCCTTCCCCACCCCAGGTGATGCTGACAGTAATGCCACACACGACCTAAGAGACTTTCTGGACGGGAGGGCTGATTAGGAAGGAATCTGGAGGTTAAATTTTTGGGGGGAGAAATTGCCTCAAGACAAAGCATATTTTGGGGGTGGCAGAGCCTCCAGTGTTGAACACCAGTTGCCCCTTGAACCAGGTTCTGGGGTAATTCCTGCTCCCCCTTGTCTCTGCCCCAGGCCTACCCAGGATTCACCTTCATTGACAATCGGGGGTCACTACCCCAACCCAACCTCTGCCTGGCCCCTCTCTGGGCTCTGAGCCAGCCTGTTCTTCAGCTCCGCTCCATTTGAGTTCCATCTTTGGGGTCTCACCCCTCACAGCCTAGCCTTATTTCCTCTCACTCTCAGAGGCCTGAAATGGAAAGGACTTAGCACTTCCCCCGCCCCCACCGCCTCCCAGCTCCCCGGTCCCGCACGTGGGTGCTCCCGCAGGTTGGAACGGTTGCGAAGGCTTTGCTTAATTGTATTTCTTCCAAGGCTCAAAGAACTCGTGTTTTGAGTCTCTTTGTACATGAAGCAGAAAGCAGCGGGTATGATCCGAGGCTTAAGAACCTGACAATGTCTCTTTAAATAGAAGCTCTGCGAGGGGGATAATTGACTGAAGTGTTTGCCACGTTAAACGGCGGCGCGCGGGAGTCGCAAGCCCACACGAGCCACAGGTCCGGGTTTAAATTACATCAAACCCCGGTGAGAGCTGGAAGGGAGCTGTTCAACAGCTCCTGCTCCTTGCTGGGCCGTTAATGGAGGGCAGGGCGGATGATGGATGCTAGAGGTCGAGACCAAAGACCCCTGCCTCTGCCCCAATGCGTGGGACGCAGGCTCGGCCCAGCTTTATTACGTGGCAGATTAGTGAGTCAGAGGCGACCGCAGAGAGGTAGTTAAAGGCCCTTTGCCGGCCTGGTCCTTCGTCCCCTCCCTCCCCGCCCCCGTCCTCCTCTTTGTGCTGGCCTAGCGAGGGGCGACAGGGGCGTCTGGCGAATCTGGTGCCCTAGGACCCTGCGGAAGCGCGAGCACGTGTATCCGTGCGCCGAGCCTGCGGGGGGCGGCGCGTGGGGCCTTTGTGGTGAACTCTGAAGGTTGAGCGTGCACCCCTTTATCCACTTGCGGTCAGGTCTTTTCAAGACGTTGATCTATTCGTCTTTGCAGAACGGAAGGTTTCTCACTAGTAACTCTAAGGGAACTGCCCAGAGAGAGAATGACCTGTACTGAGAAGTTGGGCCTGGAGGTGAAGGGTGGGTGACCAAGGGCGGGCCTTGTGTTGGTGTCAGACGCCTCCCAGATCCTTCCACCGGCGCAGGGTCAGCGAGGCCGCGGGGGCCCCTACACGGGACGCGATCTCTGGTGCCCCCTGGTGGCCACGCTGCGCTCTCCTTGCTGCGCCCTGGCTGGGCGTTCGGACTTCTGGTTATGTTTGGGATCATCGCTGTGTACTTCTCCCTCCGTGTGCATTTACCCATGGAATCCTCTTCCTCTTGTAGTATATTAAATCCGGATACTTGAAGTCATTTCACAGCAGTGAAATGAGGGACAATGAACAAAAAAACTCGCATTTGGAGTAGCAGGAGCCCAGACCCTTCACTAAGGACCCCAAGATCTTCCAAGTTAAGGTTCCGTGTCCTGAGAGCTCCTGCTGTCTTCTGAAGAACTGGAGCTCCCGACCCCTCCCTTATGATTTCTGAACCTTGGGACCTACCAATTATGCACTGTTTTCTTCTGATGAGATTTGCTTTCGTTTCTGAGGTTTCGCCCTTCCCCCTCTCCTCAGCCCCACTGGTTGGGCGGTGGGTAAACAATACCGAAGCGCGAGAGGACCTGGGGTTGGTGGGAGATATCTGGACACCTCATGCGCAATTTTTTTTTTTTTTTCTGATCCTTGCTTGCTCACTGAATCCCTTTCCAACTGTGTTTAACTTTCACGAAGTTTTTAATGGTGTAAGAATACAAGTATTTTGGCTTCTTCAAAACACAACGAGGTCTGGGTTGCACATTGTGTGGAAGGTGCTGTTATCTTTCAAGTGTGGCTGACATGGGGCTTTCTGATTGAATGTCACCTTAGGCCCTCTGTATGGGGTAAACAACCACCAGGGCTCCTCCCGGTGGAGTTGCCAACGACTTGGTGGTTGAAAGTGATGTTTCTAAAAAACCACAGCAGGTCTTTCCTGTCTGAACTGAATTGTGTGTTGAACTGACTTGGCGTTCTTGCAGATTTCTCACCAGCCCCAGCTCTGTGCAGAACGTAGACTTTCCGCCACGGGTCGGGTCGCTCTCCTGCACTTCCTCTCATTGTCAGCCCCAGGGCGTTGAGGCTGGGGTCCTCTCTAGCTCCCTCCACTTTACAAGAGACTTTTCTAAACATTTTGCTTTTCCAACTCTTATTGCTTTTGTCATTGTGAAGAGTCGCCTATGCCACTGGAGCTCAGTACTGAGATCAAGCTCAGAACTGGTCTGTGTGTGAGGCTACCTGATGTACGCACATGCTTTTGGAATGACGCTGTGTGGTGGAAGGACTATTAGAACTCAAAAGAATAGTTAATAAATCCAGTATTAGTCACTTGCAAGAACTGGCCTTTCTTTGCCCTGCCAACCACTCCTAACTGGGCTCCCTTTGGAGAGGTGGAAGGGCATGTTGCTTTCTACGAAGCTTCCACCCTCCATCAGCCTCCATCTCTGCCCCTCCCATGTGGCTGCCTCCTGAAGGGAAGACTCAGGTGCTGCTTCGGACGGAGCTGGTGGGACTGGGGCCCTCGGACCAGGGCAGCCATCTAGGTGGGAATGCTGTGGGGAGTGGGAGATCTATATGACTCTTTGCACCTAGTTAAGAGGTTTCCGTGAACCCTGGGTTAGCGGGTAGGATGAGATTTCAGGAAGGAAGTGCTGGAATCAGTGTCAGAGCTAGAAGTTTAAAGATAATTTCAGCTGCCTCCCCCACCCCCAGGACCAGAACCCAGGTTTCTTGATTTCTAGCCTCTACTGCTCTTTCACAACGCCTCACTGTCCCCCTCAGTTCTGAGAACCGAAACAGAGACTGCTTTCTCTTTGGAAGCAGTTCCAGCCTCTGACTTCGAGGAGAGCAGCCTCTGAAGGTAACAGGGGAGGTGAGATGCTGCTACAGAAAGTGGTCATCAGCCCTGGCGGCTGCCCCCAGGGCTCCTGTGCCAGCAAGCACAGCCCTCGCCCTGGCTTTCCCCGCTGGGCTCTTCTCCCCTGGGAAGGAGCCCTGTCTATTTCTCAGCTCTTTCAGTCCCAAGGGCCTTTTACTTCCTGTTTCCCTCTTTCTCTGCCCTCATTTCGGGTTCACAAGCCACCAGGGAGTTGGTTTTCTTGTGGACTAGAGTGACTGCTGGGGAGCTCACGTCAGGGAGGAGGGACGGCCACACCCACTCCAGGGTGTCCAGCTCGAAGACAGCCTGGCTCCACGCCCAGAGACAACAGGAAGCCCAGAGGTTTTGAACACTCAGTTTAATTTAAAACAGGCACAAGTGCAAACAATTCACAAAAGTTTCTAGGGAAGATGCTTTTGTTTTTAAAACTCTGACCCTTAAAAAAAGTCCTGGCAAATTTTTTTTTGCCCCAAAGCAGGCCACCAGGGAGCAGAGGAATCTAAAAATATTATCTAGAGAGGGTCTGGGCACCTGTAGTTCCTCCCTGGGGTTCCCTGCCTCACCACAGCCCTGAAGGTGGGAGGGAAGGAGGACAAGGAGCCAGGTGTCTGAGGAGGCGGTGGGGGCAGATGGTTTGCACAAATGGGGTGCCCATTCTCTTGATGTGATGGAACCCTGGCAGCTGGGTCACCTCCCCCAGACCTGGATTTTGAAAAGAACGGGTCCCTGATGACCAGGTTATTGAGATGACACCCACAGGTAAAACAAAGTTTGTTCCCTCACCATTCTGGTCTCTGGCTCTCAGACTGCACAGTGCAGGAGAAACTCGGAAAGCTGCCAAGCCTGCAGGAGGTACGAGACTCAATACGGACCTCTTCACGGTCAGGTAGAAACACAGGACTTAAGAGGTGGGAAGCCAGGCCGAGAAAGCAGGTCCCCTCAGAGCAGGACTTAGTGGGAGGGAGGATGGGAAAGGCTTCCTGAAGCTGCCTGTGGGTGACCTGAAGGGAGCCAGGCTGTCGGGGTGACCTTCCTCCACTTACACATACGCGCGCACACACACACACAGACACACACACACATCCACACATCCTAGAAAGGGAGACCACCTCTACCACCCACCCCATTCTTTCTCTTTCACCCAGAAAGTGCCCCTCCCCCTCCCATGGCCTACGAGCGGGCTGTTCACCGTTCCGGCAGGCTGTGCAGGGAGAGTGTTGTCAGCCCAGGTGGGTCGGGAAGCAGGTGTGGGTGGGACCCTGCCTTCAGGAAGTCAGACACAAGGGCGGAAGATGGATTCAGGTGTTAAAACCCTTCCCTGTGGCCCTCTCAAGACCCCAGGGTTTGGAATTGGAGCTGAGAACAGCACGTATCCTGGTGAAGACAGGCAGGCTGCCCTCTTGGGAGGCCTGGGATGCTAGTGTACAACTACCTTTAAAAATCACAGCAGCCTTTTCTGCTGTGTTGGCTGCAGTGGCCAGGAGGGCTGGTCTCTGCATTTCTTAGAAATATCCCTGTGCAAATAACAAAGGGGCATCCTGCAGAAGGGTCTTCATCATCCCAAAGGCAACTGGGGACTCACTGGGGAGGGAGAGAGACCGAGAGGGCAGGTCCGGCCTGGCCCAGTGGGCTGAAGGGCAGGAGGGCGGGGATGGGACTTCACATTCAATCTTTGGAGAGAATACTGAGAGAATGAGGCAGGCAGGCCCTGCTGGCAGGCTGGCTGCCCACTGTCCCCTGCCTGTGGGTGCAGGCGGCAGGCGCACTCTGTGGGTGGGCTCAGCAGGCAGAGGTCTGCTTGCGGTAGAGCTGGATCAGGGGCACCAGGCACTCGGGCAGCCCCGTCTGCAGCAGGAAGGGGTGGTCCAGGAGCTCCTGGGCGGTGGCCCTCTCCTGGGGGTCGCGTACCAGCATCCGTTCCAGGAAGTCTCGCAGCACGGGGGACACCTGGGGAGACAGGGCAGTGAGAGGAAGCCACGGTTTGCAGTCACTTTGGGGTGACCTATCTGCCTGGCCCCACCTTCATTTGGAAGTCTTAAATTCTCTCGTTTCTTACTTCCTTGTGCCTCCCAGGCTCAGTACTTTTGGATTGTCAGGGAGGTAAAGAAAGTCAGCATCAGTCCAGGGAAAGCGGCCAGTTCACCTCTAGGGGTGCTTCTGAGCAAGGGAATTAGGATGCCTGGAGCCCTGGGGAGCTGGGCTCAAATATGGCTGGGTCCCCACCCTGCTCCTCAGGGCTCTCAGCGTTCAGGCCCTGCGGCTCTGTGGAAGGGACATGGGGTTGGTATCAGTGATCCAGTCCTGGGTCTACCCCTGATCTTGGGCAAATTGCAGTTTTCTCTAAACCTCAGTTTTCTCATCTGCAAAATGGGCTAAAGATAAAACGTGTTTGCCCTGTCTGCCACAAAGGCCTTTTTGTGAAGATTAAAAAAAGAGGTCAGAGATGAAGAAGTGTTTTGAAAAATAGAAAAGAATAAGGTGGGACGTGAAAAGGAAGATTTCTTTATTGCTCTAAGCCTTAGGGACTAAATCACGGGCTTATCTGGATTCATTTTGAGCCAGTATCTTGGGATGAGGCTGAGTCTTGGGCTGTTACAGAAGGCTCCATCCTCTGGGGAATTAGCCAGTTGGACATCTCCCCTATCTGCTAATCTTGGGGTCAGCAGTGCAGGCTCCAAGGACCAGTTGTCTTGAAAGGTCTTTCCTGTCTGTCCTCCCATCCAGCTGTGTTGGGGCTACAGAACTATTTTGCCATTCAGGGACTGGGCCTCAACCCTCTGGGTCATTTCTTGCTCTGACCACCAGATGGCAGTACCACTTCGCAGCCCTGTGCTGACCTGGCCACCAGCAGGGGGTGACCACAGGCAAGGCCTGTGGTTTTAGGTGGATTTGGCAGAAAAGGGTTAAACACACACACACAGGTTTTAAGGGAAAAACTGGCTCCGATGTGGTGAAGACGTGCATTGATGGAGGATAAGCGAATTTGCTGCGATAGACTGGGAACAATGTGCCATGGTATGGCTCCCTGACAGATGGGGTGGAGGGGTTCCTGCTCAATTGGCTTCTTTGGGTTCCTCCCCAGGACATCGGGGATTCCTGACAGCCTTGCTTTCCCTTATCTTGGGCTCCTGTCAATTGCCTGCAGGTGGAAACTTTTCGGAGTGACCGTGGGAGTTTGTGGGTAGATGTGGCTTCACACCCAGGCGCAGGTTTTGTGTGGAGAAAGAGCAGTCTTTTTCTGGGAACGCAGACCCTCTGGCTTCTGTGAAAGGGAGAGGCTGGGCCTGGGAGCCCAGGCTCCGGTCCTCTAAGCCTCAGGAAGAATGGGGTCTGTGGGGTCACACTTTGTGCTCTGACTGACCTTGTGAGAGTTTTTCAGCTTGGGTGGAGGGCTGTCCCGGAGCCTCTTCATGGCTTGCACTGGTGAGTCGCTGAAGTACGGTGGCTCCCCGTCCACCATCTCAATCACCATGATGCCCAGAGACCAGATATCCACCTGCAGGAGGAGAACGTCCCTGATTCCACTGGCCAGAGTGTGGCCCCTTGGTAGCAGCGTACTGCAGGGGGAGGGGAGCAGCTGGTCCCAGCTCTCCTTGGTGAGTTAGCTTCCTTCCTGGCCACCTGCCCTGTGGTCAGTTATTTCCTGCATAAATGACCATTGACTGTAGGGACATAGCTGTCAGCCACTCTCTGAGAAACGCCATCACACATGGATAAGCCTGGCTGTACCCCATTCTGCCCTTGAGGTGAGGGAGGGCATTTTCAATACCAGTTTGTGGCAACCAAGTCACAGGAGAGAGCAGACCCATCCAAGAGGGGGCAGGGGGCAGTAGGCAGTGGGGTGGGGTCTTGACTGAGAACCAGGGCTATTTTTGGCAGGGGGCTCCAGAGGGGGCCACAAGTGGAAGAGCAGTGTACCCCCAAGCCTGCCCTGGGAGGACGAGGAGCTGAAGGGAACGGTTACCTCGGTCGCATACAAAGACCTGGAGATCACTTCAGGAGCCATCCAGTAGGGGGTTCCCACCAGGGACTTCCTCTTAGGGACATCTTTGCTGATCTGAGCACAAAATCCGAAGTCGGAGAGTTTCACCTGGGGTTGAAGTGAGAGGGAGAAAGGGGAGTCAGTGGTGAACTAGGAGATGGGAGCAGGGAAGTAGGGGGCATGAGTGTGCCAGGGTGGGGAGGGCCCTACTCTGCCATCGAGGGTCAGCAGGATGGAGTCACTCTTGATGTCCCGGTGGATGACACCCTGGGCATGCAGGTAAGCCAGGGCCTGCAGCACGGCCTCACACACTGTGGCGATCTGCTCCTCGTTCAGCCTGGATGGAGAAGGCAGGACCACCGGTGGAAAAGAATATTAGCTTTGGCAGGGCTGCAGGACAGCTGGGCTGGGCAGAGTGGGTGCCCCTGGTACCCAGCTCCACAGCTCTGGGGCAATGTGTGCGGCAGCCTAGGCAGGCCAGAGCCCTAGGGCCTGGGCCTAGACTGGAGACTACTTTGGCCTCCCCCCACCAGCCCCTGCTCCGTTAACCCAAACAGACAAGGGAACCTCAGGACGATCCAGTGGGCACCCCAAGTCTTCTGGGCCCGAGCTTCCCAGTGCCCCTGCTAGGGCAGTGGGGAGGGCAGCCATCACTTGGGACCCCGCCCTCCCAGTTGCCCACCTGACTTGGGAAACGATGTCGGTGAGGGCCCCGCCCTGCAGGAACTCCATAAGCACCCACAGCTCCTCACCCACCAGGTAGCTCTTGTACATCTCCACCACGTTGACGTGCTGGTAGTCTCGCATGATCACCACCTGGGGGGGGGGCAGGCGGGGATGTCTGAGTGCCAGGCACAGTTCCTACTGGCCCTGCTCACTGATGTCCTGCCTGGCTCCATGCTCACTGCCCATCCCGAACGCCCCACCCACCTCCTGCCCTCCCCTCCCACCTCATTAAAGAGCAGCTCCCTGCGCTGCTGCTTCCTGAGGTCCATCATCTTGACGGCCACCTGGCGGCCTGAGTGCTTCTCCCGGGCCAGGCAGACGATGCCTGTGGAGCCCTCGCCAATCTTCACGTAGCTGTCCAGCAGCAGCCGGGGGTCGCCCTGGTCCACCACCATCCTGAGCGCAGCCTTGAACTGCTCGTGGGTCACAACACCTGTGTCCTCGCCAGCCAGGGCACCCTTGGCCACCGTGGGGTCATGGGGCAGGTACAGGTTGCTGGTGCTGATCTGGGCATGCCGGGTGCGGGGGGAGCCCGCTGGGGAAGACCGGCCTGGAGGTGGCCCAGTGGCTGGGGCTGTGCGGAGGGACTTCTGGGGGCTGCTGGTATCTGAGGTGGTCAGAGGGCTGAAGATCCCCACGGGCTGGTCTGAAGGCAAGGACTGGGCCTTGGCCACCAGGCTTGTGGGGGAGCCTTTCTGTGGCGGTCGGAAAGAGGAGCTGGGCTGCAGGGAGGAAGAAAGAAACAGAAAGGGGTTTGGCAGTGGCAGTGTTTGGAACAAGCTTCCCAGAGGCAGGGGGTGGCTGCTGTGACTTCTGGGCATGGGCAGGTCATGCAGGCGTCAGACCAAATTGAGGAGGTGCCGGGAGCAGAGATTTTCAAACGGAGCTGAAGCCAAACCACTAGGGAAACCAGCTCCCAGTGTTCCCAGGTGAGCAGATGAAACAGCTCTTTACATCCACTCTGCTGCTCCTGGGAAGACGAAGAATGCCAAGTCCCCGGGGTGTCCTTGTGCTGGGTATTTCTTCCTGGGTAATTGACAGCCAGACCCCAGGGAGGCCACCGGGAGGCAGTCTGCCCTCTGTGCTGCGGGGCTGCACAGGGAATCTGGGTCAGGGGCATTTACTCCCATGGTTCCCCCACTCAAGGGCCCATATGGGCAGAGGAGGCCCTGGGCAGTGGGGGGCGGGGACAGAGGACAGCTGTGACTGACCCCCTGGATAGGCGGGGAAGCCGCAGCGGGGTCTCACAGCCCTGCTTGTGTCTGACAAGAGGGAGTCTGCACCTCTGTGCTGTGAGACTATGTCCCCAACAGAGCACCACGGAGCCCTATTACCATCCAGGGAGTTCTCAGGCGTCCCCTGGGCTGGGGATCTGGTGCCAGAGAGATCTGGAATCAGGAGGTCCAGCCAAACCCAATCCTTGGGGCCAGGGGTGGGCAGAGTCCTAAGGGGTCCCCAGAGCAGTCCCTCTACTTGCTCCCGAGCATGAAACTCCTGGCTGATGACCCCCAGCAAGGATGGTAAGGCAGGGGGCCTATCCTCATGGTCTCTGGTGGGAGGGAGGGAAGGTGGAGCTGAGCAGCAGACTGGGTCCCTCGTGAGCCCTGCTCAGGCCTCTCCCTGGAAGCCTTCGAGGCTCCTTGCCTTTCTGGGCCCAAAACCTCCCACAAGCCTGGCAGGAAAGGGTCCCATCC
The DNA here is from genome assembly GCF_041296235.1 of Equus asinus. NCBI lineage: Eukaryota > Metazoa > Chordata > Mammalia > Perissodactyla > Equidae > Equus > Equus asinus. The sequence continues at coordinate 155,318,677 of NC_091791.1, forward strand.
TTGCGTTTTCCCCAAGGAGCTGACGATGTGCAACATGACTCCTCCCAGGGATTATGTGTTTTTAAAAGGGGCTCCTGGAGAGGGCCATGTGTCACCGGATGGAGGACACTGCAGAGCTGCCTCCCAGACGTCTCAGAACCCAGTACACAGGCGGCTGTCTACATGCCCAGTGGTCCTGGTCCCAACCCCCAGAGGTGAATCAAACTCAGGAAATCTTCTCAGCACTCAGCCGGGGGCCGGGCTGCTTGATCACAGACCCCAACCTGGGCCTTGGGTCCCACCAGGCTCAGCCAGAGCCTTTTCCACCCCCTCAGCACCCCTTTCCTAAGACTTAGGGCTCCCACCCTCACCCTAGTCCCTGGTCTTGTCTAGAGTTGAGCATGTGCACGGGGGCCCCTCCCAGCAGAGAGCCCGGGGGCAGACTCTGCCATCAACCCCACCCCCCGCCTGCCCACCCAGCGTGGGCGCCAGCCTCTGGCAGGCCGTGCTGGGCTGGAGCTCAGCCTCCGCAGCGAAGGGGCCAGGAAAGCCTCCCAGCACGGCGGCAACGACTCTGGGCTGCCCGGCGAGCACATCTGGAGAGTAAAGAGGGTCTCTCATGTCTCTGCTGGCCCTCGACCCTCACCCACCTTTCTCCATTCTAGGCTGTGGGGCAGTGGGACCTCTGGACTACGGTCAGGTTCCAGTCCTGCTCTGCTCTGACTTGCGATGCATCTTAGGCAAGTCACCCTCTCTGAGCCCCAGTCTCCTCTATAAATGCAGTGATCTGGGGAGCTGGATAGAATGCAGATTCCCAGGGCAGCGACCGCTTCAGTTGGTCCCCAGAGTAGGGACTCTGTATTTTTAACAAGGCCCCTGGGTTTTGATGTAGGAAGCCCGTGGACCACACTTGAGCAGCTCTGGACAAATGGGCTCTGAGGTTCCATGGCCTCTGGGAGCCTGTGTGAGGGCTGGGACTGGGGCTGGAGGGGGCAGGGCCACCAGTGAGGCTGGGAGGCCATGTCCTGGAACAGAGGTTCCACGAGATGTCACCCGGCAGAGCTCACTTCATCACACAGTCACCAGACCAGCCCCCAAAAAAGGCTGCCTGCTGGCCTGCGAGGCATGGACCTAAGCCAGAAAATGGCCTCTCTGAGCATCTTTGTGGGGCTGGGCAAGCTCCGGGACCTAAAAGTACCTCCAGCGGCTCCTGAGGCTGCTCGAACCGCCCTTGACTTCTCTCCCTCTGAGTTTCTAAGGGGCTGTGAAGTGATTCCCTTCACCTCCTGGCCTCCCAGCATCCTGCACGGGCTGCCTCTGCTCTGTGGATGAGTGGGCCTGGTGGAGGGGTGAGGACAGCCGTGCGGAGGGGCTGAGGAAGGCCCCCACGGAGACACTGCTGCAGGTGCTGGCTGAGCCTGGGGGGCTGAGGGTGCAGTGGGTGGTGGAAGCTGAAAATGCAGGGATCCAGTGGAAAACCTGGCACCCACGTGGCCTGGGACACAGGACACGGGTGGTGGAGCCGGGCTCGGTCTTCACTTCAGCAGGGTCTGGTCCCAAGTGTCCCCCTGTTGGCCTTACTGCCTGTCTCCACATGGAGGGAGCTTTTACTTAATGTAACCACAAGAAAGGACCAGATGAAACTTGTTAAACCCCGCCAAGAAAGGGAAAGGGGGACAAAAGATGGAATGAACTGTTAAGGGCTCTGGGTTGATTCTGGAGTTACTATGCGACTGAGACCTCTTCCTGGGCCGGAAGCCACTAGAAGAGTTGTGCATGTGAGTTATCATGATGCTTCATTTTTCCTTCCGGGGACATGGTGACAGGGCCGGGCTCTCTGGCTGTGGGCTTGGAGGGCTGTACAGTAAGTGCCCCAAAGGCAGAGGCCATATTATAATATTTAAAAAATATTAAAGCCATTTATTGAGGGCTTACCTCAGTTATTAATATTGAGGGCTTGCCACTTTGAGAAGGGCCTTAAATGCATTATCTCATTTTATTCTCATAACCCTGTGGGTTATTTTATTGTCCCCTGGGTACTATTATCATCTGCATTTGTAGGTAAGGAAACAGGCTCAGAGAGGTTAAGTAACTTGCCCAGAGTCACTAAGCAGTGAGGGGCAAGGCCAGACTTCAGCCCCAGTCAGCCTAACCCCTCACCCCTATGTTGTGGTCCTACTGGGGGTCCTGGGCATGTAAGGGAGAATGTGGTACACAGTAGGTGCTTAACCAAGGTCCTGATTGTTGAGGTCTTCTGCCTTCGCCTTTCTGCCTCTAAGTAGAACCACTTCTAAATCCCCCGGGCTCCTGTCTTACCTCTTTGGCCTCCCTGCCCTCACTCAAGGTCTTCTTTTACTCTTTAGTCAAAGTGAGTGACCACAGGCCAAGCCGCCTGGGGCTGAGTACAAGACCCCTAGGGCCACGGACCCTCCTGCAGCCATGCCTGGCGCACGGTGGCCATTGGTGGCCTGACCTCCCAGGGCACCAGTGCATGGACGGCTGCTATAGGGGTGCTGGGAGTGTCCAGAGCCAACCCCGGGAGGTGCTGAGGGGCAGAGGGCTGGCTGCTGGTTTGGTCGGGGCTTCCCGGAGCTGGGGGGCGAGGAGGAGGAGGAAGCCGGATGCTTCCCATCTGTGTTGGAATTTTCCTAAGGCACTGGTTCTCAGCTGGGGGTGAGTGTGTCCTCCAAGGGACATTTGGCAATGTCTAGAGGGATTTTGGGTTGTCTCATCTGAGGGGAGCTACTGGCATCTATTGGGTAGAGGCCAGAGATGCTACTCAATACCCTACAACGCACGGGACAGCCCCCCAACAAAGGATTAGCTGATCCAGACGGGAGAAGTGCAGGGAGTGAGGGGCCCTGCCTGGTGCAGCTCAGAGGAAGGGTCAGCCCTGCCCTTTAGAGGCCTGGCTGCAGAATACTGATCTGGAGAGGCCTGCCCAGGTGCTGAGGAGGAAACCACTCTCTGGATTTGGAAGTGCGGTGTCTCTGAGCCCCAGGCTACCACCACCTGCCCTCCCAGGTGCACACCTAGCAGCAGTGACCCACGGTAGGCACTCGGGAGCGTGTGCTGGCATGGACAGGCCGACAGAGGCTGGGCGGACAGCCTGGTCCCTGCTGTGGGTGCTGGCGGAGCCCAGAACCATGCATGTCAGTGCCCAGCCCCGTGCTGACACGCCCTTTCTCCCAATCCCTGAAGCCCCCCAGCACACCTCCCAAGAGGCCAGAGAGTGACCAAGTGCCACTTCTCACCTCCCCGACGGTGTGCACGGTCCTGCTCCCACCTTGGTTTTCTGAGGAGTGTCTCCCCAGCGGCACAGCCTTCCCGAGCAGAGACCCCTCAGCCCACGGACACTCACGTTCCTCACACGGACACATCAAGCCACATCTCACCTGTCCGTCCCCCAAACTCCCACCTGACGGGATCCCAGTCCACTGTCCTTTGTCCCAGAGTGGGCTGGGGTGCACAAAGCCCAGAACCTTCCCTGGGTGCCTCGTGCTGCTGGTGACTTGGAAAGGTTGTGGGTCCAGGCCAACCCTCAAACCCCTGTCCACGTTCAGGTCGGACCACACTGGCGCCATGGCCGACAGGAGAGGACCCAGGCTTGTTCTGAGGGCCTCCAGGGAGGGGAGGGTCCACCACTTGGCTCCCTGTCAGAAGTCATGTCTTAACTTAAAACCTGCAGCCTGAACTCATTTCTTCTGCCTATCCCTCAGGAAGGAGCTGGGGAACAAGTGGCCGCCACGATCGAAAAGCCTTCATGAGCATGAGGCACGAGCCGAGGGCCCTTCCGTCTTCCTTCCCTGACTCATTCCTGACACCTGGGGGTCGTCTCGCCCCTCTGAGTCAGTCTTCCCATCTGCCCAATGGGAAAGGATGTTATTGTCACCACAGGCAGGATGTCATGTCACAGGGCATGTAAGAAGCAAAAACGTCCTCTGCCTGCCGAGAAATGTCACCATTAGGGCTCCCGTCACGGTTTCCTTTTTTACAAGGAAAATAAGTGCGTTTGAGACAGTCACACAGACCAGAAGTCGGCTCTCCTGCTGCTCCCGGACCCGGGCTGAGTCAGTCCTCTAGCTTTTCATGCGGCACACAAACTCAAGAGTAAATCACCACAGAGATGCTAAATAAAACAACAACCGCTAAAAAAAGGAAAGGAAGGGGAGGAGGAAGGGAGGGAGGGAAAGAGAGAGGGAGGAATCGTCAGTAGAGAAGGAGTTAACTGAACTTTTCTGATGCCTTACGGAGAAGCAGTCCAGGGAGCAGGACCTGGGGAGAGCACGGGCAAGCGAGGGATGGAGGCAGAAAGAAGCTCTGGGAAGAGGCAGGGATGCAAAGAGAGCCAGCCCCTGCCAGGGCCGGAGCCACTCTCCCTACTGGGGCCTGGGTGGGGGTTGCTACGGCACCAGGGGCAGGCGAGGGTCTGGGCTTGTGGCTAAAGATGCTGCTTTTTCAAGGGGGTCTCTGCCTCCTAGCATGGCCCGCCTAGACACACCCCAGGGGAGTGTCAGCTCGGCACACCATAAGCCCCTCTGAGGCCCCCCGGGAAAATGACTGGGCTTGTAACCTCTGACTCACATATGCTAAGCCCTTGGAGGGCGAGGGCTTAGCTGGTTCAGGGTAGAATCCTCAGCTGAGGCTGAGCTGGTTTCTTGATCATTTTGTTCCTTCATGCTGTTCCTGACCCAACCCTGTAAGTGGGGAAGGCCAGGCAGGGTCTGTGTCCCTGACCCACATTCCCCAGTGCACGCCTGCCAGGCCAGGCTTCCTGCCCTGATGCGAGTAGCCCCAGAGGGTGGCCCCAGCCTGACCTACCTTGCTTTGCAGTGGAGGGCCTGGCTTGCTGCTCGGAGGGGCCGTGGCAGGAGTGGACAGGAACATGCTTCGGAACAGCCTGCGCTTGAGGCTGTTCTCCTGGGTCTTAGGGCTGGGGCTGCCCTCCCCGCCCGGCCTGCCTGCAGCGGAGCCCACCAGGCAGGACTGTGGCCGGGCCTCCTCCGAGCCATGCCTGGCAGCCTTGGCCCCACGCCTACCGGTGGCTGTGGGGGGTGAGGTGCCAGGCGGGGAACTCTGCAGACAGGCGCCAAGCTGCAGGCAGCGCTGTGTGGCACCCTGGAACTCGGCGGGGCCCAGGGACTGTGCCTTGGTGGCCAGCCCATTGGGCAGGACCCGTGGGCTCTGCGGCTCGGGCCACGGCGTCTGCCTGCGGCCTGCTGGTGTGCCCCCGTTGCAGCTGAGGTAGAGGCCGTGGGGGTCAGTGTGCTCAGACTGGGGGCTCTGCAGGTACATGTCCGGGTCAGTGGCCCAGTGCTCATCCCCCAGCAGCCCCAGGGACTGTGCCCGCCGCCGGCTGGTAGGACTGCGGCCACGCAGGGTGTTGGAGCTGATGACCGACAACTTCTGGATATCGCTGAGAAGCCCGGAGATGTAGCCGTCCGAGGGCACGGAGCTGCCCCGCACCACTGTCTGGAGGGGAGGGGAGAAGGGCGTGGGTGAGCAGCCTGACAGGTGGCCGAGACCAGGTCAGAGAGCCTCCCCGGGGGCCTTGGGGAGGAACACCCAAGGACCTCACTTGCTGTGTCATCCATCTATTCCTTAACTTTTCAGTAATGTACCAGGGCCCACAGTGGGTCAGGCCTGTGCTGGGGCAGGGACACAGTGAGCAGGCCCATTCTCATGGGGCTGCCAGTCCAGCAGGGCACACAAGTGAATCACCACAGGGTTGCTGTATGCACACCAAGTGGTGTGGGCAGCTGAGCTCGGGAAGCTGAGGGGGCATGGGGGGCACTCCAGAGCCCGCCCGGGCACTGCTGCCATTCTGTAGCTCTATCTGAGGCCTGCTGGGAGACTGCAGCGCTCTCTGAGGAGGCAGGGACCAGTCCAGGGCTCTCCTCCACACACTGTGGCTTCGTGGCCTCCAGTCCCTGACACGGCCCCTGACCCCCACCTCTACCAGGTTCTTGGATCCACCCTTCCTGACCCACACAACTAAATCCCCCTGGTCTGTGAGAGCTTTGAGCCCCACAGGGGCTGCAGGCCCAAATATTGAGACACACTTAATACTAAATGATTCTTTGTTATCTGAAATTCAGATGTTATTGGGCATCCTGTATTTTTATTTGCTAAGTCTGGCAACCCTACCACCCTGGAGAGAGGGACTCCCCCGGCTCCCCATCCCTGGGTCACCCAGGGAGAGAAAGAGAGGCTGATTAGCAGGAATGAAAACAGCCCGCTAATTAATAGCTGGTAATTAGGCGGTTCCTCCAGGTGCCTTTGTGGTTTTGCCAGGCTCAGTCTTCTGTGGAGGGGGAGTGGGCTGAGCTGGGCCCCCGCCATCCCACCGCCCACCTTACCTTCATGGGCTGCAGCTGCACCCGCGTGATGTGGGAAGGGTCCACCACGGGCTTCGGTCTCCTCAGTGTGTCCAGAATGTTCTGCCATTGCGGGGGCAGGCCCACGAACTTGCCTTCCTTGGGGTCGAAGGAGGTGTGAACGCGGTGCTGGAAGTTCTGTGGGGCCGAGATCTCAGGGCGTTTCTTCTTTTTCTTGCGGAACATAGTGCCTGCGTGGGGAGGGTCAGGCTGAGCCCCACTGGGGACTTCACGGGATCCTGGCCCCGGGGAGGCACAGGGTGGCTGCAGTGGGCACGGGGCCCCAGGCTCCAGGCTCCCTCCCCGCAGCACAGCTCCCCTGTCCCAGGTCCAGGGCTTCCCCTCAGCTCATATCCCTTCCTCCTCAGGGAAATGGCTAGCTCCCAGCAGAGCCGGCCCAGAAACAACAAAAGCGCCATAAATAAGCCAACACAGATCATAAACAAGAGAAAGAGGTGGCTGTCTTCTGGTCTGTGCCAAGGCCCTGGCAGAGCGGGCCGACTCTGGGGGTGTGTTTTTGTAAGATCCCAAACCCATTACAAATATCATTCCACTATTAAAGAACTACAAAAAGGGGAAAGAGGGAGGAAAGCAGGCAAACTCATTTCATGAACTATGACCTTGACTCTTAAACCAGATAAGAAGAATACAGAAAAGGAAAATCTGAACCAATCTCATCTGTGAACACAAGAGTGAAAATCCTAAACAAAACCAGCAAATTGAATACAGTCGTATTTTTTTTAAGATTTTATTTTTCCTTTTTCTCCCCAAAGCCCCTCAGTACACAGTTGTGTATTTTTTTAGTTGTGGGTCCTTACAGTTATGGCATGTGGGACGTCGCCTCAGCATGGCCTGATGAGCGGTGCCATGTCCGCGCCCAGGATTTGAACCGGCGAAACCATAGGCCGCCAAAGTGGAGCGCACAAACTTAACCACTTGGCCACGGGGCCGGCCCCGGAATCCAGTAGTATTTTAAAGTTTTTTGTTTGTTTGCTTTTTGTTTTTCATCACAATCAACTTGGATTTGTACCAGGATGGTTCAACAACAAGAAATCTGTTAATGTGATATACAGCCATGCGCTGCATAACGACATTTGGGTCACTGATGGACTATGTATAAGACGGTGGTCCCATAAAATTAGTACCAGGTAGCCTAGGTGTGCAGTAGGCTGTACCATCTTGGTTTGTGTACTTGCACTCTGTGATCTTCACACAACAATGAAATAGCCTAACAACACCTTTCTCAGAATGTATCCCCGTCGTTAAGCAATGCACTACTATACAACATTCATAAAAAGCCAACATGTTGCCCGTTCTGGGACCATTTATCCTAGGATCAGGAATGCCAAAAGGGCCCTCACAGTCACAGGTGCTCAGCTCTAATTCTGGAAAGCTCTGAGCCAAGGGCACAGCTGGGGTGGGTGAGGGGCGGCTATCTTAGGGGAAATCTCTCCAGGGAAGAGAAAGCCCACGTCCAGGTGGGCCCCTTTGTCTCAGGTCTCAGAACTCTGTACAAAACATCACTTGCAGTCAAGCCTCCATCCCTTGCCTTGCTGATTTGGGGTTTGCCTAAGGCCCTACTCCTGAGCTGCAGCAACGCTTGGAGTGACGGAGTGACGTGGGCATGCAGATTTGAGAGCAGGAGACTGCAAGCCCAGGAGGTAAAGCCCGTCTTCCAAAGTGCTGTTCCAGCTTCGCCTTCAGGGAGCCCCTGGCTGGGACCAAGTGTGGATGGAAGTCAGCATCAGTGGTGCCCAGCTGAATGCTTTTGTTTCTCAAGTGGCTCAAAAGAGCTCAATGAATTCTTTTTTTAAATTTTTCTTTACTGTGGTAAAATACACTCAATGGGTTCTTATGTCATCTGGAAAGGTCACATCTAGGTTTCAAGTCTGTTTCTTGAATAGAATGCTTGAATCATTTATCTCTCCAAAGATGTGAGGTACAAGGCCGGGGCATTCTCTTTGGGCTCCTGCTCTGGAAACAGCATTTTCCTGGTCATGTTAGCAGGTTCTGGAGCAGGTCACAGATCTGTGAGGCTGCTGGCACCCACTCAGAAAGGCCACAGACTGGCCCCGTGGCCAAGTGGTTAAGTTCACGGGCTCCACTTTGGTGGCCCAGGGTTTCGCGGGTTCAAATCCTGGGCGCGGACATGGCATTGCTCGTCAAGCCATGCTGAGGCGACGTCCCACATGCCACAACTAGAAGGACCCACAACTAACACTACACAACTATGTACCAGGGGGCTTTGGGAGAAAAAGGAAAAGTAAAAAAAAAAAAAAAAATAGGGGGCTGGCCCCGTGGCCCAGGGGTTAAGTTCGTGCACTCTGCTTCCACAGAACAGAGTTTGGCCGGTTTGAATCCTGGGTGCGGACATGGCACCACTTGTCAAGCCATGCTGAGGTGCTGACCCACATGCCACAACTAGAAGGACCCACAACTAAAAATACACAACTATGTACCAGGGGGCTTTGGGTGAAAAAGGAAAAATAAAATCTTTAAAAAAAAAAAAAGAAAGGCCACAGCTTCCCAGTAGGAATTTACCATGTGTGAACCAATCTGAACCCATGTCATACCTCTTGGAATGTCAGCCACTCTTTGGGACGTCGAGGTTTGAGAGTCTACCAAACACTCCCTAAGATGAAGCCACATGGGCAGGATCCCCAGGGACCCAGGGCTTTGGGATGACATACACCTGTTGGAGTTGCAGGTGAGTTGCAGTTGTCTCCCGCTAAGCTGGGGAGACTCTGAGCAAGTTATCCAAATGGCTCGAGCCTCCGTGTTCTTCATCTATGACACGGGGTTAGTAAAAGCTAGCTCACAGGGTTTAGGGAGTATGAAGTGAGCAGATTCCCAGTAAATTGGGGCAGTTTCTCTTACTGTGCTACCTCTCCGTGCATCCCTGTCTCTCAGCTCAGGGCCCTACAGACATCGGAACATGGGCAGATACAAGCCTGGGGGTGATGCCAAACTCCTTTCCTGGCAGATTGACCTGTCAAGGGGCCCTCCCTGATTGCTGGGACCGCCTCTCCACTATGTAGATTCCCGATGGTTTGCTAAAACTTGACCTCCTCCCTCTCAGCCTTTGGCTACCGCAGAGTCTCCATTCTGTATTTCCGTCCTAATGGCCTCTCAGAGCCTCTATCCCCGGATTAGCTTAGCTGACAGTTTTACCCTCCTCCCTTGTTCTCTGAGCTCCTCTGGAGGTGTAGGGACATACCCTGGAGTTGAAGAAGAGCTGTTTCATACTCTTTCCCCCCAGAATATCCCTTTCCCCAATTCCCTGTTCCCCCACCCCCACCCCGAGGGCCCAGCTTTTGCTCAGGAATGCATGAGGACAGCATCTTTAGCCAATGGTCTGAGTGACTCTGGGATGCTCCTAACAGCAATTCCAGAACCAGTTTTTCCCAGAGGCGGCAGGAAAGGCTAGAGAAGGACAGCCCAGAGTCCTGAGGTCCAGGGCTTATGGTGGTGAGGGTGGGGAGCTGGCGGAAACAATGAACTGTGCTGTGGCTTTGGGGGAGGGGGAGTGGAGATTTAGAAATCAGAGCCGGTCACTCAGCTAGTGGGAGATGCACGCCTAAAGGGAGGCCGCTGGGACTCACCCAAAATGTGGTGAGGACAACACTGCCTGGGACCACGTGATTGTCTACATAGAAAATCCAGAAAAATCTACATACAAACTATTGGGATTAGATAAGTGAATTTAGAAGGTCTCAATTCAAGGTCAATATAAAAAAAAACCCAATTGTATTTCTACCTACGAGCAACAAATAGAAAATGAAATTTTAAAAAGGATTCTGTGGTACAATGGGGAATAAATGTTTGGTCTTTGTCCCCTGTTCCTGGCACACAGCTCCTAAAACCCTTGGAATCCTCAGAGAGACAAGAACATTGGAACTTTCAGCCTCCGTTGTCCCCACCTCTGGGGAAGGCAGAGGGGATGGAGATTGAGGTAACCGCCAATGGCCAATGATTTAATCAATCATGCCTACGTAAGGAGACTTCCATAAAAACTCCCACTGACAGTGTTGAGAGAGCTCCTGAGCCGGTGAACACATCAAGGCGCCAGGAGGCTCAGGTGCCTGGAGAGGGCAGGGAAGCTCGAGCTCCTTCCCACATGCCTTGTTGCCCTGTGCAACTCTTCCATTTGGCTGTTCCTAAGTGATATCCTTTTACAATGAACCGGAAATAGCAAGTCAAGTGCCTTCCTGAGTTCCATGAGCCATTCTAGCAAATTATTGAACTTGAGGAGGGGGTCATGGGAACCCTTCATTTATAGCCAGTTGGTCAGAAGTATGTGTGGCCCGGGGCTTGCAACTGGCATCTGAAGGAGGGGGTGGCTTCTGGGACAGACCCCGTGGGGTCAGGTAGTCAGAATTGAACCGAATGGTTGAACACCTAGTTGGTGAAATGGTCTCAGAGGAAAAAAACCCTTTTATCTGATGTTAGAAGTGTTATCAGAGAAAAAAACCCTCAGATACCATTTATCATTACAAATATCAAATCCCTAGGAATAAATCTAATCAAAGATGTGCAAGTTCTCTACATTGAAAAGTGTAAAACAATTAGAGATATTAAAGAATGCTCAGAGATCGGAAGATTCAATATTGTAAACATGTCAATTATGTCCAATTAACCTACAGATTTATTTCAATCTCAGCCAAAATCCCAGCATATTTCTTTTGGCAGAAATTGACAAACTGATTCTAAAATATGCAGAGAAACATAAAGAACCAGGAATAGCCAAGAGAGTCTTGAACAAAGTCAGAGGATTATACTACTAGATATCATGATTTATTATAAAGCTACAGTAATTAATATAGTGTGGAAGTGGCACAAAGATTGACGAATAGACCAATGGAACAGAAGAGAGAATCCAGAAATAGAGCCAGTCATATAAGGTCACTTAATTTATGACAAAGGTGACACTGCAATATGGTGGGGAACAGATGATCTTTTCCATAAATATAGCTGAAGCGATTAGATATCCACATAAAAAAAAGAAGAATTCTGAAAAACGAATTCATATCATGGCCCCAAATTAATTGGATCTAAATGTGAAAGGTAAAATAATAAAGCTGGTGGGAGTGATGGGGGGCAGGAGAGAACCCACAGTCTGGCCACCCGTACCTTAGGTCTGGTGTGAGTGACGACGTGGGGCCCAAATTTGGTGGGCTCTCCTGGAGCCCGTGACCTGCTGGGGCCAAAACCTGTGTACACCCAGGGTTCCCAGAGACAAATTAAACTACCAAAGTTTTCTTGTCCAAAGCAGGATTTTGATGGCACAAGTTAGGAGTAGCGGATTCTTTTTAAAGATTTCACCTGGGTTAATCTGTAAATGCAGTATGAATACAATGAATATTTGAAGGAGATCCAGCTAAACTGTGTCTGACTGGGGGGCTACGGGTGATCTCCTCCTACCCCATCTGTCTAGTCTTCTAAATTTTCCTTAAAGACGACGGGCTGCTTTTCTAAAGAAAACAAAACCTGTTTAAATAAAGAAAAGAGTGATCCATGAAGGCTGAGTTCCTAAGAGAGACTGACACACTCAAGTACCCGGTGTTGCCAAGTCATTGGGTGTGAAACACTGGAGACACCGACTGTCCTGTATCTCTCCAGCCACTGGCCCTCGGAGCACAGCGGCCTGCCCAGGCAGCGGCCCATGGTTTGCCATTTCTAGGTCTCCATTCCACTCAGTTCCCTACCTTCTGACCCCAGCCCGAGGGCTGAGGGAGGGCGGCTCCTGCATGAGCCGTGAGGCCGTAGTGTTCAATCAAATCAGGCCGTGCCAGCCCTTGAAGTTGCCATCCCTAGCATCTCCATCTCTTTGCATCACACTCAGTTCCTCTGGTGGAGGAGCTTCCCTCAAAGAAGATACCTCTGAGGAGGAAGGAGGAAGGAAGATGATTTTCCTTCAGAGAGCCAGCCCCTGCCTTGCCTTCTGCCTCACCTGACAGAAACGATGTGGGCCTGAGACTCTGAGGTAGAAATGGGCAGAGGCCGGGCGCCAGCTCAGGCTCAGGGTGACCTCCGCTGCCCCCGCCCCTCCCGTCTGACACCTTGCCCAACACAGGGGAGGGGAGGGAGGTGCTGAGGATTCTTTCTGAGGCAGGGATGCGTAGTTGTGGTTGAGGACTGCTTTGGAACTTTCCTCCTCCGAATGTCTGCAGACATTACTTTCCAGCAGGCCGCCTGGCCTGTGACAGGACTGACTGGACGAGAAGGGGATGCCCAGAGACAAGAACCCAGCCCAAACCAATTTGAGAAGGAAGCTCGCTCCACACAGCTGCTGCCCAGGCTGCTTCCTCCAGCCAGAGCCCGGCAGATGGGAGCTGCTCGGCGCCCAGCAGAGGCTTTCTGGAAGAAATGCCGCCACACCTAGTAAACCCGAGGGTGGAGCTGGTGGGAGAGTTCAGGGAGCCACAGACTGGGATCACTGAGTGTGGAACTGTCATGTCAGAAGGGACTTGAGAAACGGAAAGTAACTTTTTTTGAGCACTTATCCCGTGCTATGCCCTTTCTGAGGATCAACTCTAATCCTCACAAAAACCCCGGGAGGCAGGAATTATTATTATTATCCGCAAATCCAGATGAGGCTCAGAGAGGTTAAACAACTTGCCCAAGTTCGAGGAAGCAGGCAATGATGGAGCTGGGTTTGAACCCAGATCTGGTCCACCACGCCCACTCTGAGGGAGTAGGGCTGTTGTCCATCTCCTTCCCGGGGGACGAGCAGGGGTGGGGCTGAGCAGCTTAATTAACTCAAGGAAGTATGCAGAAGGGGGTGGGCCAGGGCCAGCGCCCTCCACCAAGATTGCTAGGTTCTTTCCTGGGCTGATCTCTGAGTCAGAGGCCAGGGGAGCCTGGGGCTGTCCTGACTTGCAGGCTGACCCTCATTCTGTTTAGAACCAGGGTTTCCTGCCCCCACCCCCCCGGGCAAGGACGGGTAAAATGTTCCAAAGAGTTCAGGTCAGCAGCTGTGATGTCAGGGCCTGGCTTATAGGAAAAAAGCTGCAGAAACAGCAGGAGTGTATTCTCTCCGGCACGGGATGTGTCCAGGTCCCCTCGGTAGGGTCTCAGCCTGAAGCCAGGCAACCCACAGGCTTGGCTCGAGGAATGGTGGACAGAGCTTTGTGGCTGATGCTACTGTTCCACAATGACATGGGGTCTGGGTGGTGGGGCCCCCAGAGCAAGACACTGTGGCTTGGCTGGTCTACGGTCTACAACGGGGATAAGCAGAGCAGCTGCAGGGGATGGGCCACCCTCTCAAACTGTTTCTCCTGTCTGGGAGGAGACATCCATCTGCCAGGGCCTGGGGTGCCTGGCCACCAAGCTGTTGGGGCCCTACAAACCCAAGGCAGAGCTATAGAGAAATGAGTCTGCATTTAAACCTCAAACCGGAGCTCAGATATTCAAACGGGCGCTGCCATTGGAGGCAGACTTGGGAGGGGATCTGCCCATTCAGAACACGCCCCAGTACTTCCAGAAGCCCTCTCTGCACAGCCCCTTTGGAGCCTGTGTTGAGCCAAAATCTACTGTTCCCCTAACCTGTCGCCTCTGCGTTTCACTGGAAGTGGCAGTGTCCAACGTGGTCGCCCACCTTACCCTCCAGACCTAGCTTCCGGTGGGCTTTACCTATTTCCACACATTGAATCCTTTTAAAGGAAAGGACATTTAGCCCATGGAAGGGATTCACAAGAATGTGCTGCAAGCTGGGAAGGTGGCTTCTAGAAAGTGAGTCCAAAGGAGTTTGCAGCTACTCTGAAGGGGCCAGGATTTGGCTGGTTATGTAAGTTCTGGGATGTTGGTTAACTAACTGTTCGGAATGAGGCTGATGGGATTCCCCTCCATTTCTGAGTGACTGGGAAGAGAGGAGGCAGCTGCACCCTGGGCCCTGCTCCAAGGGCCAATGAGCGAGAGTTGGGGGGGCACACTCAGACTTCCTCTGCTCAGCCTGCTCAGTGTGGCCTCCTGGCACAGGGTTCCTAAGTTTCAGCTTGTGACCTTGGCCTAGTCTCCTCCTTTCTAGGCCTCAGCTTTTCCAGTGGTGACAGGGGAATGGACTCATTTACCTCTGCCCGCTTCTCTAGGTACAGTGAGGAGAGAAACACCATCTGTTCTAGCCCGAGGGACCATTTTGGGGTGTTTTTAGAAATCATCACTCAGGGAGCGCCTAGCATAAGCACCAGGCTCTGGGCTGAGCGTTTCATATAGAGGAGCTCCTCACCACAAGCCTGTGAAGGAGGATGATTATTGTACCCATCATGCAGATGAGGAAACCCATGTTCACAGAGAGAGGAAATGATTGTCCAAGTGGAGCAGCAAAGAAGGGCAGACATGAATCTGTCTGACCCAGACCCTGATGTGAACGTGGCTGTCCCCTCCCACCACCCCCACCCTCTCCACGTCATTCTCAGACCCTCCCAAGCTGCTTTGGGGAAGGAACTATTGTAGAATCAGGGTTCCGAGGGAGAGGTAAGCCCCGAGTTCTACAGCAGTTAGAAAGATCCTCCCGCCACTGCCACCATCCCGTCACAGAGTGGCCCACAGAGGACTCTGGCACCTCCAGAGCTGGGCCCTTCCATCCTGAGATCTGCAGTGGGGCCTCTTTATAACCTGTTCTGGGAACTGTCATCCCACACACCCTTCGCCCACTGCCTGGTTGAGAACACCATGGACAGAAGCCAGCCTTCCATCGGAGTATTCTCATTGGCTGGGAAGATTTTTCTTAAATTTTACTTTCTCGAGTTTGTTTAAATATAAAATTGTATTATTCTTTCATTTATGCAATACAGTCATTTATTGCGCATCTACTCCGCTCCGGGCTCTGGGGACTATGGCGAACAAAACACAGTCCTTGACCTCATGTGGTTTAGCTTGCTTTTTCAAATAGATGTTGCTAGACCCCACCCTGCCCTGCAGGGCCCTCCAGAAGAGATGGTGATGCCCGCCCTGTGGGACTTGTTGCGGGGGTCTGGTTAAGTGCACAGTGCCCTCTGCCCTGCACACGCAGCTTCTCTCTGGGCCACTCCAGTGGGACAGAAGGAGCTCAGGGTGCTGCTCAGCATCCTGGGGATGCTCCATACTTCAGCACAGATGGCCCTGGACTCACTGCGGGGGTCCCCTCCATCCCTGACCAACTTTAAGGCCCTCAGTGGCAGTCCCAACAGGAGCTTGTCGGCGTCCTGCTTGAACTTGGTGGGCAATGGGGAGCTCCTCCCCCTTCCTGAGGCCCTGCCCTCTGTCTCTCTGTCCCCTCGCTGCTCATCCTTTGTGTGGAGCTGAACTCTGCCCTCCCTCAGCCTCCATCAGGGGTCCAGGCCTGCCATCCACCCCTCTTCACGTGGAATGAGAGGTGGCACCCCGGCACCCTTTCCTGGTCCCCCAAAATACACCAGAGTGAAGGGCCTCAAGAGAATTTCATTTGCTTTTCTGCCCAGTTGTCGCCTACAGGGTGGGTGGGTCCTAGACCCAGGCTGTGGCCCTTACTGCCATTGCCCAAGGGTTCTCTAAGATCCGCCCAGGACCACTGTGGTGAAGTGTGGAGCAACCCCAGGATGCTGAGCAGCACCCTGAGCTCCTTCTGTCCCACTGGAGTGGCCCAGAGAGAAGCTGTGTGTGCAGGGCAGAGGGCACTGTGCACTTAAGCCAAAATGTCTGGGCTCCTCACCCTTGTCACCATTCCCACACTACAGGTCCCAGTGAATCCCCAGGGGAGAGATAATGGGGCAGTTGTTGAAAAGAATATGATAATAAAGCTCATTCAATCACTGTGTCAACACTCCAGCTGAATGAGAGGCCGAAGAGCCAGGCTGGCCAGCAGAGAAGGTCAATATTGACTCAGGCCGGCCTCTCGGGCCCAGTTCCAGCGGCACGCACAGTGCCGAGGGCCAGCAGCAGTGCTGGCCAGAGCTGCCCTCTGACCTCTGTTCACCTCACTCAGAATGCTAACGCCTCCCCTAACGGTCCACTGCACCAGGGTCCCCTGGGCACTGGCTAAACTCTGAGGGGAGAGGGGAGGGTGGCCTTCCGGGGAGGGCTGCAGGCCGTGCACCTCTTTCTTCACTGTCCCAGACCTTCCACAGCCTCCATGTGCACAGGCCTGAGTCCTCATCGCAGTCTTCAGTGCCTCGCTGGAAAGATCCTCTGGAGTCCCCTAGTCAGGATGAAGTCCCCTAATCACACACAGAGATCCTGTTTTTACAGCCCTTACCTTTCCATATCTATTTTGTTCACCGCCTCAATTCATGCTCACCACACCACTGGGAGATGGGCCACACCTGCTCTCCTGGGTGCATTTTAAAGACGGCATGCGGGCGGCTGGGGAGAGGGAGGAGACAAGAAAGGGACTATGCACACACACGTGTATAAAGTAAGCACCGAGCCTGGGCCAGACGCTGCGCTTGGTGCTTTTCATTAGTGCATTTAAGTGTTACAAGTCTACAAGTCCGTATTATGAGCTCTGTTTTGCAGGTGAAGAAACCGAGTCTCGGAGAGAACTAATTGTCTGAGATGGTAAGTGTGGAGCTCGGATTCGAACCCAGATCTTTCCTACTCCAAGCTCCTCTGTCATGCCCAGCACCCAGAGAAGTCAAATGACTGCCTCAGATCACACAGCCACATATGGCAGAGAAAGGACTGGAAGCCTCAAGCCAGAGAGAGCTCCCTCTGTCCCAGGCAGTGGCTGTGGTAACAGTGTGTCCAGGGTCGCCCGTGAACATGTGAACACATGTGACATGTACAGAGCATGCTGCTGTTTCTGCCTCCAAAGCCGGATCCCCTTCCAGAAATGGCCCCTTCCCCAGGCCACCTCCATGGACCCTCTGCCTTGACTTTATTCCCACTGCTTTTCTCTGACACCCTCCACAGTCTCCAGCCACAGAGCCAGACCGTTCTCAAAATGCCGCAAGAGAGGAGGGCTCCGGGAGCTTAATCATTTCTAACGCCAACCGCTGGAGGCTGGGGTCTGTTCTACGTTATCATTGTGACTCCTCACGACTATCCTCTGAGGAAGGCAGGATCATCCCCATATTACAGATGAGCATGTCAAAAAGTTTGGAGAAAAGTAAAGCAGCTTGCTTAAGGATCAAAGGCAAGGTCAGAATTTGAACGCAGCTCTTTCTAGTTCCAAACGTCCTGTTTTCAGCCACCGTGTGGCCTGAGAACTCACAGCATTGCAATATATGCCACACCAGCCACCAAAGACGTGAGCACAGAGACCCAAACCCCTTCTCCTCCCCCACCTAGAAAAACAAAGAGGAGCCTAAAAAACACGAGAATGGGGCAAGACACAGAAAACACAGCCTCCACCCTGGGAACTCTGCATGCCTTAGCCCTGGTGTTCCTAGCAGCACCTACATCCTAGGCTGGGTGCCGCTCACTGGGTGTGGGGAAAGACTGATTTTAGCAGGTTGGAGTTTCGGGCAATGAGCTGGCAGGCCCGGATGGTGGAGCAGGACCTCTGCCTGGGGCTGCCTGCCGGCCTGCTCAGCAGAGACGCTGGGCCTGCTACTGCCCTTCCTGTTCGGGAGCCTCTTTCTCAAGCAACATTTCAGTGCACCAGCCTTGGTGACACCGCCTCGCCCCAGACAGGCATCAGGCCTGATGAACGCAGAGGCTGGGGCAGGGGCAGGGCGGGGCGTCGAGGCGCTGCCGCCTGCTGCCGGCTGAGGAGGTGGAAGTAACAATGCACATCCACTAAGGATTGAGAAATGGCACCTAGAAGGGACCACTGCCGCTGCCTAACAGTACCAAGAACAGGAAGGCCAGCCCGGGAGGCCTACCTGCCTGCCCACTGTCGCTTCCAGCCTGTCCCTCAAGGAGGTCTCCAGGAGGCTCCTGGACGCTAAACAGGGCTGGAGGTCCCTCACTCACCTCCGGGCCGCCTTCCTTGCCGCCTCTTCCTCCGGACTCCTCACCCTTCAGTGCGCAGAGCTCTCAGGCACCGAGGAGCGGGAAGACTGGGCACCTTCCCCGGCCAGTCCTCCCAGGCCTGGGTGGAAACAGATCAGAAATTCATTTTAACAAATGTAGTTAAGTGTCCCCGCGGATTTTGCGACTGGCCGGAATCCAGAGCAATCGGAGCCGCCTCACCACCGTCTCCCGACCGAGCCACCTTCTCAGGTGCAAGGGGAGGCGGCGGGCTCCCCGCGGGGCGCACGGGGACGAGGGGCAGTGGGCGCAGCACCGCTTCCGGCCCCTCTCCTCACGGCGCTCCGACCCGGCGCGGCCACCGGCCCCACCTCGCAGGCCCGAGGGGGGCGCCCTCTAGGACGCGAAGCCACCCAGCCCCGCGCCTCGGCAGCGCAGCCGGCAGGGGCGGGAGCGGCGGGCGCACACGCGGCGGTGGGTCCCGCTCCCGGCGGCGCCGAGCTCCCCGCCCCTGAGCCCAGGGCCCCTCCGCCCGGCGCCGGCGGCCCCGGGGCCGCTCCCGGGCGCACAGGGCGCCCGCCAGCTCCCAACTTCGGGGAATGACGACGCCGGGAAAGGGGGCCGCGCATGCGGGGAGGCCCGTACCCCCGTCCCGGCCCCAGCCCGGGGAGCTTAGCCAGCCTCCCGGGGTGGCCGGGGCACCCACCTGCCGAGCGGAAAGCCCCTGGAGCGCTTGGAGAGGCCGCGAGAGCCGGGCCCGCCCTCCGCGGGAGGGACCTCGGCGCCGGGAACGACGAGGAGAGGCCGCGCTTACATGTTTGTGCAGCGCCGGCTTCACCTGGCCGCGAGTTTGATTTCAGGGTGTGGCCTCAGGTAGACGCGGCGAACACAGAGCCCGGGAAAAGGAGCCTCTCTGCCCAAGGGGCGCCCCCCTGCTCTACCCTTTTCCTCTAATCACTCGGCTCCCGCTCCAGCCACCCTCTTCGCCTTCAGTCTCTGATCCCCAGCAGATCCGCTGACACCTGCCTGTGGCCCCACGACCTCTGGGGCAGCCACGCGGAGGCCTCATCTGGATCGTCCGCTGAGCGCCTCTCTATGTAATTAACTCATTAATTTGCATTGCAGACGCACGCTTTGGAGGCCGCTGGATCCTAGAGGTGCAGCGGTACTGAGGGCGCCCACCCACACACCCTGGAGATCCTCAGCTGGAGTCCTAAAACCTGGCACGTTGGCCCGTCCTCCTCATCTGGACAGGGCCCTAAGACTGTCCTGGGGTAGCCCCCTTGTGCAGGCGGGAAAGCAGAGTTTAAAGAGATTCCAGTTCCCTTGTTAGATCTCGCTCAGTTCTGAGAACCTTTGGCCTCAGGATTCTGGGTAGGGGACCTCTGGGAAAAGACAGCTTCCAGGAGCCTAGCACCCCCAAACAGAAGATGGGGTGGGCCGGCTTCCAGAGCCTGCCTCCCCTGATATCTCCTGCAGTGCTCTGGCCTGGGAGCAGGATGGCCATTCCGAGCGGCTTGCTCCTGGCTGCCCTTTCCCTGCTTCTTTTGGATTAGAGGCTGGTTTCTCCTGTGTCTATATGTTGTAGGGGAGGAGCAGGGACCACCTGTCCCTTCCCCAAACAAGGAAGTGAGAAGACCCTTGCTGTCCTAGACTTGGGACCCCAGAGAGGGCTGTGTCTGACTGAGTGCTGAAGGGATTCTGGCTTGGAAATTCAGTACATCTGGACCCCAAATGCTGACCCCAAGCAGTGGCTGGGGGACTGCCACTGTCACAGAGCGAGGCCCAAAGATAATGCAGGGACTGTTGTCATTGTTGGGCATCCAAAACTTTAGTTATTAATTGAGGTCACTATTGCCATGTATCATTTTTGTTCACTGATTCTTTACTGTATCAATGCAATTGATGGGCAAAGCATTTGCCTATGGGCTGTATTGCTTACGCATAGTTTACTCTAGGCTCCCACCAAACAAAGCTAAGGTGGCGAGGGGGGATTCGCCAGCCCCAAACAGGCCTGCACCCTGCCTGGCCGCACCACCAGTTCTGAAGCCCTCAGCCTCCCTGGGGAAAGCATGATGGTGCTGGGTGGAGAGTCTGGGAGAGTGGTGTGGAAGCTGGGACAGCTAACTGAAGCCCCCTGCTGCCCCCCTCCAGCACTCCTACTTACATTTAGTCTCTACTCTTCTCCTTACTCTCTGTCTCTCCTTCTCCTCTCTGTGTTTTTCCCAAGCAGATTCTTTCTCTTTGCAGGCCTGACCCTGTTAGCCAACCCCTGACTTCCTGTGCCCCTGCCCCACCCCCAAAGCTGCCTGCTGAGCCTTTGGCATGAAGGGACCATGTGGTAGGGAGGGGGCAGGTGATACAAGTAAGGCTTCCCCCACAGGCTGGTTACCCAGGGACGTGGGAGCACTGGCCAAATGCTGGCTATGGGAAGCAGGTTGTGCTGGGTAGGGGGTGGGGGAATTGGTGCTGAGGATTTGAAATGAACCATGAACCAAAGCTAGAAGGAAATGCATTATGTTGTTGAACCTAGAATCAACACCCTAAATTATTTTTTACTGACTCACAATTGCACGCATGAATTATTTTCTTTTAATACAAATACTTTATATACCAAAACCACAGCTCCAAGCAGTATTTTTGAACTGTTGAACTACAATAAAGTGTGAATATTAGAATATTATCAGAAATGAACTGGTATTTAATTTGGTTTGAATCCAGGCTTGGGAATCTCAGTAAGGTTACTAGCCAAGTCCCATCCTCACTCTGTAGGGAGCAAGTCTGGGAAATCCTGGGGTCCTCCCACCTTTGGGAGCTGCAATGGGGTTTGGCACCTTAAGAGACGAAGAGACTCCCAAATAAGACTGACCAAGGAGGTAATGAATCCCCCATCACTGAAGGTATTCAAGAACCCAAGTAACCATTAGTCAGATATGCTAGAGAAAAGGTCCCCATACTGGATACTAGACCCTTTGGGCCCATCACCCCAAGTTTCTGCACTTCCAGTCACCTCTATAAGTAGGTCAACTGTACTGGGATGGACAACTCTCTGCAAATTGAGATGGCTGGGATGGGGTCCTGAGTGATTAATTCCTGTGTATGACTCCCTCCCTTCCTCATCCTCCCCTGAGCCATGCCCAACTCAGCCCTGGCCAGGAGGACAGGAAACATTCTGGGGCACAGCGTCTCCTCCAGCATCCACGTGCCTCCCTCTGCCCTTCCCAGGTTGCTCTGCTGAGCACAGGGAGTGGGACCCGGCACACCCACCTTTCAAGAACTTTGGCAGCTGGCATAGGCCTTGGTTCTGGGAGTCGTCCATGCACTGCCAGTCTACAAACTGGGCAGGAGCTCTGGACAGGGACACTGAGAACTTGGGAAGGTGTCAGGGCCGGCACTTCCCGGCTCTCTCTTAGCCTGTGGCTGTTGGGGCCTGTTCTAACATCTGCGCATCTACAGCCAAGGCTGAGAGCCCAGGGTTAGGGCCGAAGAGGAAAGATATGGATCGACTTGTGGTTTAGAAACACAAACACATTATCCTTTCCCTGGACCTTTTGGCTCCATGACTTGAACAGCTTCCTGGGGATTAGGAACACCGCTGCTCGCTCACTTACTCTTCCAGGGCTCCTCTGGATGACTCTGCCCTCCTCTAATAACAGTCATAATAATGCCTGCCACTTATTGAAAGCTTCCGATGGGCCAGGCCCCATGCTAAGCTATTTACACACATTGTCTCACACATGTCTTCACAACAGCCCTGGCCCAGAAGTACTATATTATTATTCTCAATTTGCAGGAAACTGGGGCTCAGAGTGGTTATGGAAGTAGCTCAAGGTCTTGTAGTTACTGAGTGGTGGAGCCAGAATTGCAACCCAAGCGTACCTGCCCGCAGCCTGTTCTCTTCACTCTACGGCTCAGAGGCCCCTGGTTCCAAGGACTGTCTGATATGCCTTGACCGTGTGGGGTCGAGTCCCTGGGAACAGTTGGTGGGGGAGGCACTAGTCACTTGCCTCCTTTGTCGCCAAGTCTGACCACTGCCCAGGAAGAGTGAGTCATCTGACACAGAATGGGGGGTATCCCTTCCCCATTTCTGATGAGGGCATGAGGACCCCACACGGCACTGAGTATGAGTGGCAGAGGGGGCCTTGGTTTCCCCCACGCTGTCACTGAGTCCGCTGCTGGGAACCAGGCACTGGATTCCCCCAGTCATGAGCCAGCATCCTGTCTGAAGTCCCTGTATCAGGCCCTCTGTCCTTCACAGACCCAGAATGGGCCCACCTGTAGGCACTGCTGGTGAGGGGGCGCTGGCAGCCCACTTGCTGCTCGGCTGGAGGAACCCCTTGGAGCCTGGGCTCCGGGAGGGGCAGCTGCCCGCTCACCCTGCGGCACCAGCTCTAGGAGTGAGGCACTCTTTGGAGACGATCCCTCCCTCCCTCTCTCTTCCAGGCTGTCCAACACCTGTCCCTTCCTGCTCTGAGGGTGCCCCCTCACCCTGATGGACCACCCATCTCTCTCTCCTGATGGGACTGAGAGGCAGGGGCAGACCCCTGAGGGTCTGGGGTGTGAATGGAGGGAGCTGACATTGCCGAGGCCTTGGGGTCCTTAGGCAGGAGGGAGGGAGACAGGGCCTTGCTGCAGAGACCGTGTGTTCTCTCAGGATTGGAGCCCTTCTGCCTCGCTAGACTTCCCTCAGGGCTCAGCCTCCATTTCCTGATGTGCTTCTCTCCCTTGGGATGTGGTGGAATGATGAGGCCTAGAGTATTCGGCTCCAGGGACCCCGAGGACCAGCACCCCCAAACAGGGTGACAGGTTCTTGACCCTCAGCCCTCACAGCCGCTGAAGGAACCAAGGAGGAAACGCCCCTCCCCCACACCATGCATGCACACAGCTGCCACAGGGGCAGAATCCCAGGGTTCTTCCAGGAGAACTTGCTGCCAAATCAACCCAACAGGTCTGCCTGCTCCAGATCCCAGAGATAGAACCCCAGCCCAAGGGGCAGCACCATCTGGCCCAGTTAGGCCCACAGAACTCCCCTGCCCGGCTGCTGGACAGATGCGTCCTTCTGCCACCCTGAACCTCAGCAGAGGGAAACTACCACACCCAAAAACCTCCAGCCTCTCTCTGTCTGCCTTTTTCTCAAGTTCTGTATCCGTACTAGGCTTCCTATGCCACCGGGAATACACAGGCCTGTCCTCCTCAAACACAAACCGACATTAGGGGCTGAGCTTGCCAGTCCTAAAGTGGCCTGGTGACCTGGACGTGCAACTCAGATGCAGGGGCCACTGTCCACCCACCTCAAGGGGCTGAAGCGGAGGCAGGGCAGGCAGTGGCATCCATCCCAGGCACAGGGGTATGAGCTGCCCTGGGGAGGGCTGGGAACACAAAGAGCCACCTCCATGCTAAGGACACTCATTTGAGAGACATGACGAATTCATTTAATATCTTCTCACTACGATCATTTGCAGCCCCTGCTCTTAATGGGCTCCAAGGTTCCATCCAAATGTCTGTTGCTGGCAGTTTAGCGCTCTGGCTGGCATTTTTGCTGGCAGAACTAACAGCTGGAAGCCTCCTTGAATGGAAATCCTACATTGTCCTTTCCTCTCTCTTCTGAGCCTCCAGTGGCGCCCCTACTCTGAGCCTGGGTCAGGGCTGTGACTAGCACCCGCTCCCTGAAGTCCAGGGCCTGACTTTCAGGAAGGAAAGGTGAGTGCGGGAGGGGAAGGCTTGTGACCAGGTGAGGGCCCAGGCCAGAGCTCAAAAAAGGAAAGAGTCTGAGGAAGCACGATGTTGGCTGCCCAAGCCCTGTCCACAGCCCTCTAGGTAGAAGACCTCAGCTCCAAATGCACCAAGTTCCCAGGCTCTGGGCTGTGTGGCTCCTAGGAGGACCCATCATCTGGCTATTGAGCTCATGGAACTCTGCCTTCTGCGTCTGCCCTGGGTCAGTGTTAGAGGGTGTGACCTGTCTAACTGCCACTTGGCTGGGCTGGGCTATGCTTAGAGGATCCTGGAGGGGCCCAGGCAGCTACCCCCATCCCGTTCTCAGGGTCTTTCCTTCCAGGGGTGGTGGCCTGTGGCATCTTCGAGTGAACACTGACATAGCAGGGTCCTGGTGTGCGTGGCCACATCCTCACCGGCGACTGGCATGACAGCCCTTGCTGGGACGATGGACTGGGTGCAGGCAGACCGTCCTCTCCTCCACAGGAGCCCTGCACACTCACTCACTCCTAGCCCTCCATTCTTGCCCCTGGGCCTGGCTCCAGTCCTCCCCAGGGTCCGACACTTTCACCTTTCTCCACCCTTACCGATCCCAGACCCACATAGTGGAATACTAAAGTCTTCTTGTCCAGCTGGGCCTGGTAACAGAATGACACATGGTAGGTGACAGGCCTCCTGCTTCTGGGATCTGACCTCTGATGGTGGCCGTTGGACATTTAAATTCCTGTCTGGGTCATAGTGTATACCGGGGAAAGACCTCCTGAGGTTAAGGGGCTCCTGCGGGCCTCCCCAGCCTCCGCCCCAGAATCTCTCATCATTACCCCCATCTTGGGCTTAAGTCATTGCCAGCCTCATGGTTAAGATGTAAAATGCCTCCTGGGACAAGAAGAACTTGAGTCGATCCATTTACTAAGTAGCAGGATCTCTTTATCAGCGAGTGGCTTGGGTGTAGTGGGCAAAGCCTCTCCTTGGGGTGCCTGATGAAACAGCTTGGGCTGAGCTGGGCTCCATGTCCAGCAAGATGCAGTGGGGGTGGGGAGTGGGCCCAGGCCCATGTTAGGGCAGGAAGCACACAGAGCGAAGGGACCTGTCTGAAACCCTGCCTGAAACGATCTGCCACCACTTAGCTGTGTGATTTCAGGACCCACTTCCTTCTCTGGGCCTCCATTTCCTTCTATAAAATTTCGGGGCCTGGATTAAACATTCTTAGGGCCTCCCTTTGGCTTGAATGTGCTGCAGCCATCCAAGGAGGCCGGCTCCTTTCGGGGGCAGCCCTTTCCGCCTCTGTGTTCCTCCCCACTGACCCAGGGCAGTGCTCTGGATGCACACGGAGGCTGTGGCATAGCTGGTTCCCTGGCTCCCTCCACCCTCTATGTCTTCTTGCCCAATTCCGCAGGGAGCCTCATTTGAAGCTGAAAGAAAGAAAATGGAGGCTGGAGGCTCCAGGCTAGGAAGCGAAACAGAGAACCAGTCCTCCTGGTTTTAACCCTGCCCAGCCTTCAGGAGGAAGGCAGGCAGGCAGCAGGGGGCCTTGAGCAAGGTGACTGCCTCGTTGCTATTTGCCCTGGGGTGAGCAGGCTGGGTTCCCATTGCACTGGGCTCAGGGACCTGAACAGAGTACCTGCTGACCTGAGCTTTCCGGACCTGCTTCTCTTAGCACCCGGAGGGCCCCTCTCCAGGTCTTGGGCAGCCTGAGTGTGCAAGAGAACACAGCCCCACCTCTGCCCCCTTAGCTAGAGGCCCAAGGGCCTGAGCGCTGTGAGGCTTGGGCAAACCAGAGGCAAGCAGGAAGACGCCGGCATTTGCTAAGCGAGGCAGCACTTCTCGGGGGGGAAAAGTTGCTACAGAGAGCCCACAGGTGTCCAAAAAGGTCGTCATTGGTCCTCCTTAAAGACTTGGGTCTCCATTCTGCCTGATATGTCATAATGAGGTTTTACAGAAGATGCTGGCCAGAATGGGTGTCCCTTTGCTGGGGCTCATGTGGCCCCATATAGTTATAAGGGAACTCATTTTTGCACACTAATTCCTCCCAGCGTATGAAAGTCTGCCATGTTCTGGGTGTAAAGGCAATCTGGGATTGCCTTTTCTAAATTCACAGAACAGATAACCCTTTGGTAGGAAAAGCAAAAATCTCTGAGACTGAACTTTATGGTTCCTGGGACTTTCTGTCACCTGCCAGAGTGGTCGAGGAGCTGTGGTCTCCAGTCTGGATCCTCTGCACACAGCACCTTCAAGTTTGTGCTTCAGATGGGGCTCATTAGTACACAGTTTCTCAAGGAATCAGGGCCACCATGTGACAAGATTCCAGGCCCAAAGAGGAGTGGGACCAGGCCCAGACCAGAACTCTTGATTCTTTCACTATATACAGCTCACTTCAAGTCCTCAAGATCTCATTCTCTGGACTCTAGAAGGAGAAGGAAACTCTTACTAGGCTCAAGTCATTCCTTAGAGGTTTGTCCTCATTGGACAAACAATTTGCTATTTGGGAAAAATTGGATCTGATGTTGTGTCTCTTCCCAGCATTATTGAGCATGGATCTGTTGGCATTCTGAGAACTTTAGCTTTTCTTCAGGCCAGGGTTCTTCCAAAGCCACCTCCTCCATGAAGCCTTTTCTGATTCCCCTGAAGTGTGGTCTCTCCCTCCTGGCACTTTGTTCCTCTAAGACTGATAATCATCCCAATGATGGTTATCTTTTCCTGAGCACTTATGTGCCAGCCATGCTGCTAAGCGTATTCACATATGGCCTTATTTAATCCTCTCAACATCTATTTCATAGCTACTATAATTATCTCTGTTGGATTGGAGAGGAAATTGAGACCTAGAGAGATGAAGTAACTTTTCCAAGGTCACCCAGGCAGGAGGAGGCAGTGCTGGGCCTGACATTCAGTCGGCTGACTCCGCACGCTAACCTTCCACCATCTTGCCTCTTCCTGCACTCGTGCATCTCCTTGAGCACTCGTCTTCTGCCCGTAACTGCAGAAGCTGCTTCTTCCCTTGTTCTTCATTCTCTTCTAATCTTTTTCTGTCCATCTTTATTCAGTTCTATGTTAAGAACCATCTGCCAGTATTGGTCTAAATTTATGAATTATCTGGACTGGATGGGTCACGGCAGACATCCTCAGCAATGAGTCTGGAGCCCAGAGCAGGCAAAGGAGGAAGCCAATCTGTGGCTGATCACGGCTCTACAGCTCAGCTGGGGGTTGGCCCCAGGCTCAGCTTTCCTTTCCACTCCTCCTTTGAAGGGCTGTAAGCTCCCTGAAGGCAAGGGCTCTGTCCTGTTCATTTATCAGCCCCTGTTCCTGCCACCAGCGTTTTGCACTGAGAAGTCAGGCAACGGCTGCTCCCCACCTGTAAGCGAGTGAGTCAATTGCCGTCCCTAAGTGCTGCCTGGAGCCCCCATCTTGCTAAGGAAAGACAAGCTCTGCTGTATCTCACACCTCACACTTCTCACCTAAACCCATCGTGGGCCCTAGGGCTGAGCTCAGGAGGGGGCAGCTTCCCAGGACCAGTCAGCCTGCTCACCCTGGCGAGGAGGCCCAGCTCAGCCTCAGGAAGTAGAGAGCTCTTTCTGCCTCCAAAGCGTCCATTTTCCACGCTCTCTTCCAACCTGTTGGCTAGCCCACTTCGTTCCACCAAGGCAAGTTCACAGAAACGAACTCTCTTCTCGAAGCCCTCAGAGGGGCAGGCTGCAGAACGTGGGTTTGTGAGGGTTGCTAGCACCCTTCCTACTGCCCCGGTCTCAGGAACTGCTCCTGGATCCTGGGCCTTCCCACTCATGGCGTGGAGGGCATCCTGGGCTCTGCTTCAGGCCCAGGCCAGCTTCCTGAAGGACTCAAGGCTTGAGTCCTTCCTGCCTTCTGCACCCAGGACACAGTGGGCTAGAGGTGTCTCTGGGGCTGTTTGGGTAAGGAACGCAGTCTCTCAGCATCTCCGCCTCCTCCCTAACCTGCCCTCCCACAGAGGTGGGCAGACAGAAGAAAGCCAGCCCTCCCTGAGCCCTGTTAAAACCCCAGGCAGCCCTTTCCTCTTCTGCCCGCTACGCCCTGGCCTCTACCCTCTGCTCCCTCCTGGCCCAGCCAGCTGCCACCCTGCTGCCCAGCTGTTTGCCTGGCGCACTAGACACTCTGCCATTCCGCCCCCAGCTGGGCCCCAGCCGTTGCTCAGCTCTGCACACACGGGGGCCCCTCAGCCTTGGAATCACCTTTTGCGAGGAGGCAGGAAATACTCCCACAGCTGGGTCATTTTCCTCATCCTGGGGCCAAGGGTGGGGATTAACTGAGTGGAAGACACTTATGGGTTCATCCTGACTGTGGTCCCACGTTCTCCTTCAGGACAGGGGGTATTCTTGGTTATCCTTGGGAGTTGCGCATAGAGTGGGCCTGTCTGTGCTGAAGACCCCAGACCTGCCTGCACCTTCCCTGTGCCTGGCACATCCCAGAGGGCTCAGCTCACAAAGAATTGGTCTGTCCTTGGGGGACTGGAATGTCCATGCAGCCCCCACACTTCCACCTTGTGGCCACTCTCAGGTACACAGAGCTTTCCAGCTAAATCAGGCACTTCCAGAAGCCTTGGTCCTGGTGTCAACCCCTGCCTGACTAGGCACCCTTGTCACCAGGGCTCCCAGGTTTGCCTCTCCTGAGCTGCAGAGGGGACCCTTGCTTGGCCCAAAGGCCTTATTCCCAGCTGTATGAACTTTCCTGGAGTCAAGTCCCAGGCCCGTCAGGCCTGGGGGCCAGGCAGCCCAGAGCTCAGCCTCTGCTCCTGGAACCTGGTTCCCACCAGAACCAGCTGAGGGAAAGACCCCAAGCAGGACCCTCCGACCTTGGTGTGTAATGCCAGG
Source organism: Equus asinus (assembly GCF_041296235.1). Taxonomy (NCBI): domain Eukaryota; kingdom Metazoa; phylum Chordata; class Mammalia; order Perissodactyla; family Equidae; genus Equus; species Equus asinus. The sequence continues at coordinate 155,347,454 of NC_091791.1, forward strand.
GAAAGAACAAATTATGCTGTATTAGCCTTGCTTCTCGGTGGGGCCCCAACACTTTATGAACCCGAGCTCACTAGGCCTGACCCCTCTGAAGCTGACCTGGCCATTAACCTTACAGCAGAGGTGGGGAGCCCGAGGCCTGGGAGGAGGGATGCTGCTCAGCCAGGGAGCCCCTTGAACCTGGCCTGCCACAGAGTCTCAGAGACAGCCTCTGTGTCGGGTCAACTTCAGCAGAAGGGTGTGACGCGGAGCCCGGGACCCAGCACATGCTCCATAAATATCTGTGGGATGAACACATGAGGGGAGTGTCCCAGAGGTGGCAGTGAGAGGGTCCTCCTGGAGGGGCATCCTAGTGGCACTGGCTTGGTCCACAGGAGGGGGAGGTAAAGGCAGGAACAGTAGAAACCAGCATTTCTCCCTCTGGCCAGGAAGCCCGAGGCCAGCTTGGACTAGGCTGTTTCAAAATCGATCTAGAAAGGGAGTGGCAGGCCAGGCAGGGCGTGGGGCTCCTTAGCCCAGGACCCACAGCTGCCACCCCTCCCAGACGGTGGGCGGCCTGGACACCTCGGCACCTTCCCCCGTCTCCCGCTGGGAAGCCTGGGCCCGTGGTGGCAGCGGGGACCTTACCTGGGCTGCTTCTCCAGGCGGCTGGGCCTCGAGCTTCCCACTGCAGGCCGGGGCTTGTCTCTAGCCCAGAAAGCGGTACTCCCTTCAGGCAGAAAAGGAAAAAAAGGAAGAAAAAAAGAAAACCTTAGTGCGTTTCTCTCCTCGCCGCTTCTCCCGAAGGTTCCTGGTTGGTGTCGTCCTGCCTCTGTGGGCACACAGCCTCCTCCCTCTGGCAGCTTACTCACCGGTGTGCCCGTGAGGCTGCCAGCTGTGTGGGGGAGGCGGGGGGCCCACGCCCCTCTCTGCCTGACACACACCAGAGCATGCCCTGCGGAGGCCAGGAGCTTGAGTGTCTGGCCTGAGCGCCGGGCTGATCGGTGGCCCGTGGCTGCGTCCCCAGTATGGGGAAGCCGTGCCCTGGCCAGCAGCCTTCTCAGGGAATGCACCTCTGTGAGCTCAGTGGAGGACACCATGGGTGCTGACTGGCGCTGCATGGGAGAGTGACAGAATTCTTTGGTAGGAAGCTGTTTCCTTAGTGCCCAGGGCTGTCAGAAGAGGGGACAGCCTCCTGTGGGGGGGTGGCTTCCATCCTTGGCCAGCCCCTCTGGACCACTCCCCGCCTTGGCATCCTGCCCTCTCTCTGTCCTGTGGACTCAGAGAGGGCCTGGGCCTGTCTGATCTGGAGTTGCTCCTCACCCTGCTCAGGCCAGGTGCTTGGTGTTCCTTTTCCACAGCACCCATCTCAACGCCTGGGTGGGCCCAGCATCAATTAGGATGAACTGCTGCCAAATCCCCCCTCTCCAGCTTCTTCCGGGGCCCCCTGCTGTCCTCAGCAGGGGAATGACACTCTCTCTCTCTCTCTCTCTCTCTCTCTGTCACACACACACACACACACACACACACACGTGGTGACACACCCAGTGCAGAGCCACCTACCTGCCCAGGCCAGCCTAAGCCAATCTGGCCTCACTCTCCAAATGCCACTCTGACCCTAGAAGCCACTCATTTACGGAAATATCCCGTGGGAGGTGAGTTCAAAGCCAGCCCGGGAGGGCTCCAGTCAGCGTGGACCAGACTCCCCTTCTCTCCCGGCACCTCCAGAGGACATGGCAGCCTGACCACCATGTCTGCTATTGCACTTTGCTGGCTGGCATCTTTCCCCAGGCACTTCGGGCCCCCACAGCGTCTTCCACATCCTTTGGGGGTGGCGGCAGACTCCTGGCAGGTCTCATCTTCCTCAGAGCTCACGGTAGGGAGGCGAGAGCTAGAAGGGGCGGGACTCAGGTGCAGCTCCAAGTTTCCAGCTCCCAAAACAATCAGATGCAAAAGGGAAGGAAGAAACCTCCGGACCAGCGGGTGACTCAGTGCCAGTGGGCCGGCTTAGTCACCTGGATGGCTGCTCCCGGCTCCTGGCACATCAGGCAGGCAGGGAGCGGTGCCCTCCCCCACCCGCTGTCAACAGCGGGGCTGTCAAAGGCAGCGTGGCCACGGAGCCCCAGCGGGCCCAGGACTGCCGGGCAGGCGGCACCGGCGGGCTACAGGCTCGGCCGCCGCGCGCCCCTCCTCCACCGCGCCCCTCGGCTCACTCTGGGATTTCTCCATTAAATCCTCGGGCGGCGACCTGCTCGACTGGGGCGCCGAGCTGCTCCAACGTTGCTTGGCAATTTTGATATCGTCGGGGGTTGCCATGGGGAGGAGGGTGATGTCATTGACACAAAAAACCCACTGAATTTACAAATCAGCTGGGGCTGGAGCTATTTATAAAAACACGTTCTTCCCTGCCTTCCTTTACTGAGGGGGAGGGCGGAGAAGGGCCGCCTGCTGGGCTCACTGGAAGCCTCCCCCAGCCCCCTGGAAGCCACTCTCCCAGGCTCCCCACCCCCGCAGAACTGCGGGATGCAGACCTGGCCGGCCCTGACCACAGCTGATCTGAGCTCCTCTTTTTGGGGTCTCGGCTGGTTTTGCTGTGAAAGGTGGGAGAGCGGCACACAGGGGGTGCTGGGCAGGGTGGGCACTGGCTTCCTGGGTTGGAAGGGACAAGAAGCCAGCCACTCAACCAGACGCCTTTGTTTCACGGCTCCTGGGCAGAAACAGGTGCAAGGGCATGTAGGTAGCTTGAGCTCCTCCTTACACCCACCCGCCTGCTCCCCTGAGTGCACCCGGTGGAGCCTGGCCTCCCACAAGCCCCTCTCACTCTCCGGAACCTCCGTGTCTCCTTCCCAGGCTTCTTTTCTTCTCCCAGTGTCAAACAGTGGGGATGCCCAAGCCCCAGTCTTAGCCTGCTGCTCCTCTCTCCCCACACTCACCCCCCTCCCGTTGAAACACCATCCTCTCCATGGCTTTGACCATCAACCTGGAAATGCTCACCCTGGAGCCCATGTCTGGCTGCCCCACTGCAGGTGCCGCCCTGACCGGGCAGCTCTCGCTCCCAGTGCCTCCTGCTGCTGACGGCCAGATGGAAACTCGCCATTCTCCTTGACTCTCCCACCTCCAGCCCCTGACGTCCAAGGTGGCACTAGGCTGCTCATATTATTTTTGAAAACTCTTACGTAAATTTTCTTTCATAGTGAAGCAATGTGGTGTTTGGTTCAAAGCCCGGGCTCTGGGTTTTCACAGTCCTGGGTTCTCGTCCCAGCTCTGCTGTTCATCTGCCAAGTGACCGTTGGCGTATCATTTAACCTATGGAACTCAGTTTCTTCATCCCTAAAATGGGGATTGTGGGAATTAAATCAGCAAAGCTCCTGGCACGGGGGCCACTCATCCTGAGAGCTCAGTAAACATTCATTTTCTTCCCAGCTTTCATGACTGTGTTGCTTGTTGCTCATTCTTATCCACTCACCAACCAGTGGCAGGTTAATTTTCCAGAACCATGTCCTGTGTCACCTCTTGGGCAGAGGTCTCAAGCTGCACACAGGATGTTTTGATTGAACTGCACAGTGCTGGACCACATGGCATTAATTATAAAAACTTTAATTTGGCAAGTTGTCTAACCACCAGCCACAGAACCCACCCTTCCTCCATCTTGAGCAGGAAAGGAATTTTTTTTTTTTGAGGAAGATTAGCCCTGAGCTAACATCTGCCGCCAATTCTCCTCTTTTTGCTGTGGAAGACTGGCCCTGAGCTCACATTCGTGCCCATCTTCCTCTACTTTATACGTGGGATGCCTGCCACAGCATGGCTTGCCAAGCAGTGCCATGTCCACACCCAGGATCTGAACCGGCGAACCCCGGGCCGCCGAGAAGCAGAACATGTGAACTTAACTGCTGCGCCACCGGGCTGGCCCCAAGAATTTTTTGACAGCCATCAGGTAACTAACTGCTAGCACTGATGAGAAGTCTGGAGAATCGAGTCCAGGACAGAGGTCTCTGGGCATCAGGACTGACTCTGCGGTCTCCACACTTCCTGTAGCTGGTGCTCCCACCTAGTGCACCTCCACCCCTAGTCCAAGAGCAGAGAGAGTCTGGCTGGTGGGGTCAGGTCATGTGCCCGCCTCTGGCTTTGGCGGAGGGGAGAGTAGCCTGGGCACAATGCTTCTGCTATCACACTCGATGTGGGGAAGAAGATTAGGGTGCCGTTACTAAAGGAAAGGGTGCTGGAAGCCAAAACCCAGCCAATGGTCACCACAACATCTTTGCCATTTTTTCAAATTATTTTTAATTCCTGAGCGTGATAATCAAGTAACTGTGGTTCTTTTATTCTTCTTGTCTTCATGGACTTCTGAAAACTGATGGCCTGCCCAAACGGAGACTCGATCTTCTATAGCTATTGTGTTGCGTGACTTCTTGATTTGGTGAGAGTGTCTGCAAACTTACATCCATTTCTTTCACAGACTGTAGAAAGAGGGGATCTGCCAGCCATTGGAAGCAACTCTGCAAAGCTTGGCCGCCTGTTGCAGGGGGGCAGGCAGGCAGATGCCTGTGTTCCTGGGCCGTGGTGTGCCCTATGCTCTTTATCCCAGCGGAGTCACCTCTCTGCTAATCCCTGTAGGCTGGGAACTCTCCAGGCCAGGAAACCCAGCACGGTGCTTGGCACACAGCAGATGCGTGTGCAAACTTTGTTGAATGAATGAATGAAGGAGCATCTGAAGAGGTTCTGTGTTCTGGCTATGCTTACTTGGAGTATGGGGAATCAGTGAATCACGCAGCGGAAAGGCATTCTAGAATCAGCAGCCCCAGCCCTCCTTCTACAGGTGAGAACACTGCGGCCCTGAGAGGTTAAGTGACTCGGCAAAGCCACAGAGGAAATCAGAGGCAGAGTCCGGACTGGAACTCAGCTTTCCTTCCTCACAGCCCGTGTTCTCTTTGCTGCCCACTGGGGTCCATTCTCGCTCAAGCCCTGAGTGTGACGTATCTGTAATCCAGTCAAAGGCAGCAGGGGTGCTGTCACCATGGGCATTTCTGCCTTTGAATCCTGGCTCCCAAGGAGTTGCAACAATGAGAATCAGCCAAGCGGTGTCCTTACAATTTCTTAATAAAGTCTTTTGTTCTACTCCCTTTTGTTTTTGAAAATGGAGATATACTTGTAGCCTCAAAAGCAGCTTGCCAGGCCAGCCCAGGGGCATAGTGGTTAAATTTGCATGCTCCGCTTTGGTGGCCTGGGGTTCTCTGGCCTGGTTCCTGGGCGTGGACCTATGCACCGCTTATCAAGCTGTTCTGTGGTAGTGTCCCACATATAAAATAGAGGAAGATGGGCACTGATGTTAGCTCAGGGCCAATCTTCCTTAAAAAAAGAAAAAAAAAAAGCAGCTTGCCTCATCTGCGCCATTTTGGGGAGTTAGATTCAGCTGGAATGACTGCTTACATCAACAATGTCCCGCTGCGTGGTTTTAAAAAAATCATTTGGGGACGAGTTTAGAAAGGCCATGTGACAATGAAGTCTCAATTTTCGTAAACGAATGCTTCCCAGGCTTTCCCAAAGGATACAAAGTTTCAGAAACAAAGTCTAGGGTTCTAGCATGTGGGGAAAATTCTCTTTTACTGCCCAGTTTTTCTCGATCTTTAGATTCTTCCCCACGCACCCCGCCCTTGTGCTGTGTGCACAGCGACTGCTCTATGCGGGCCTTTCTGACGGCTGTGGGGCCTGTCTCCACCTGCCTGCACACGTCCGCACCTCTCACCACAGGGCCGGGGAGGGGGGGAACAGACTCTGCGCGCCTTTACCCTACTGTCCCAAGCCAGGGTGGGCTCTGGAAAGGAAGAGCTTGGATTCGTGAGCAGGTGTGGTCCCTGGAGGCCTGCGTCCTGTACTCCAGGGCAGCTATTATTAGAGATGCCCCTCAGCCCTGGGCCTCCAGGAGAGCCAGGCAGAGGCAGGGGGCCCCCCCTTAAGAGATTTTCCCAAATGGCTTCCTGCATGACACGGGGGGGGCGGGGGGGGGTTGCCAGGGCAGGAGCCCCCCTCTTTCCCTCCTGTGAGGTGGGGCGGGGCGTGGAGCCCAAGGCAGTGAGGGCACTGTGGTGTGGAGGGCGGCTGGCAGGGGGCCGAGAGAGCGTGACTGGTGGGATTCTCTCCCCCAGGCTCCATGGAGCGGGAGGGCCCACTGGGCTGCAGAATAGGGAATTTCTCCAACAAAAGCGAACTGGAAAAGTCCGGGAGGAGTTACTGTTCTGCTGACCAATAGCTTTGCTGCCTGGCCACTGCCAGTCTGGCCTTGATCAGAAGGCCCAATGCTGACCCTCTGCCTAACAGTGAAGGGGGAACGAGGAGGCCTTCCAATGGCCTGGCCCGGTCTGGCCTGCAGGACCTGCCTGGATGCTGATGGGCAGGACTGGGGAGGAGGTGAAGGGACCATATAGCAGTCTAAGGGAAGATAGAGTTTGTTCCCTGAGAAGGTGGTTTAGCATCCCCCATGTCCCCATCCCCTCAGTGCCCCTGCCTCATGGGCAACCGGGGGAAGCAAGGAGAGCGTGACAGAGGCACGGCCAGTGGGGAGACGGAGCCAGAGAAGACATCTGTCAGCAGACCGCCTGAGAGGGCAGAAGGTGGGCACCAGTTTGTACGGTCTTCCCTTCTTGCCCAGTCCGCCACAATGCTATGGGGGACATAAGGGAGGGGACAGACCAGAATCTCGTCAGGATTAGAAGTAAGCCTGGCTATGGACTCTGCTTGACCTCCAGAAGTTTCCCCTCAGGTGAAACAGGATTTTTCAAGTAAGTGAACAGGGAATGGAATTCTTTTTCCAAGACCAGGTGTGTGGAATTGTGAAAATACGTGGTTTGTGAGATGGAAGTGGCAGCAGAAGAAAACGTTTTTGTCAAGTATTTGCTGTGTGCCAGGCATAGTACGGCTGGGATCTTTCCACCTGTTAGTTCATCGAATCCTCAAAACGCCAAGTGGTAGGTATTATTATCCCACTTTGTACAGATGAGGAGTCTGAGGCTCATAGCGTTTGAATTACCTGCCCCGAATCAGCTAGGAATTGGCAAAGCCAGGATGTGAGTCCAGAGCCCTGGCTGTCACTGTAACACCGGGTGGCTGAGGCAGGAACTCCCTGGGGGAGCTTTGGCTTGACTCTTTCTGGTGACACTGCACAGACGCCTGAAGAGGGCCACTCAGTTGAGGTCTGGCCACGCCTGCTTTGACCGGGCTGTGAGTGCTGCTGGCAGGGATGTGCCTGCCTCTGGCTGGCTTTCATCTCTGTGGGACAGCAAGGACAGGGCCTTTAGACTTCAGGAGGGAGTCCGTGCTCCGTCCTCAGAAGTTCAGTGGCTGGCAGCAAGCCCGGCAGCAGCACTTCCTCTGGACGAGCCTTTCCTGGGAGCGGCCTCTATGGGAGGGCTGGCCCATCCCTCCCAGAGCAGGGAAGAGGAGGGACTGGCAGAAACTGGCCGGGACTTCACTAGAGACAGCGGAAAAGAAAAGCCTTTTGTCAGAGAGAAACGGGCGCCCCTCTCCGCTCTGGCCACGTGGCCTTAGAAGTGAGTCAGGCTGGTCCCAGGGGGTGCTTCAGGGGACTGACCCTGAGGACTTAGCAGCAATGTGAGGGCTGGCTCAGCGACTGGTCAGAGCAGCGTTACAAACCACAGGGTCCCAAGTCCTGGACTCACAAGTTTGTCCTCTTTCCAGCAGAGGATGTGACGGGCCTTTGCCATCCCAGCCCCCCGGCCATCAGGAGCAGAGCCTTTGTGACACACCTCAGCTTCTGCAATAAATGAGGGCTGATGATAAATCAGGCAGCACAGGTGATACAAAGCAGGAAAAGGACACATGGAGGGAGGGGTTGCAATGTCTCTGCAGTGGCTGTGGCTAAAACCTAATTTTCTTGAGCACATATTATAGGCTGTGTGCTATGCTAAGCTCTTGCCATACATGAACTTATTTCACCCTCACAACAACCCAATTAATGAATCCATTCAATAAATATTTATTGAGTACTTGCTAGGTATGAAGCTCTGTGCTGGGTGCTGGGGATGACTCAGTGAAGGAGACAAGGCCCCTGTTCTCGTGGAATTTACAATCCAGGTCGGAACTATTATTATTCCATTTCAGAGACAAGGAAACTAAGGCCTCCTGGAGTTAACTTACTGGCTCAAGTCACTAAGAGACAGGGTAAGTGTTCGAATCCAGGCAATCTGTTTCAGAGTCCAGCATGCTATTCTGCTACCAAATCCTTCGTTTTTCTTCCCTACACTACCCAGTGTCAGACACTATAGGCTGTCTCTCTGAGATCCATCAAATGTCCCTTCCTTGCTGGAAGAAACCCAATGTATTTGGACATACACTCTCCTCCCTGCGAGTTCAGGGACAGGAACCCCCACACCACCCCCCCTCCTCACCCTGCGCCAGCTCTGGGGTGAATCTTGATTAGTCTGATCCAATCTTGGTAATTCCCTTCCTCTTGCCAGGGACTGGCTTGGGCCCAAGAGTGTGGGGAAGTTTGCTGGGAGGGTTTTTGGGAAAAGTTTTCTTGTGCTGCTCCAAGTTGTTGAGCTTGTCACTGTGGTAGTCAATTGGGTTCATAAGGGGACCAGTCTGAGGACAAAGGCCAACATGCTGAGGACGGCAGAATAGAAAGGTGGAAATGACTTGGGTCCTCCATGAATTGCTGAGCTGTGGGCTTGCTGTTATGTGAGATAACAGATATTCTTACCCCTTATGATATTTGGGGTTTTCTGATTTTTGCAGCTGAAAACTACCTAATACAAATCAGTTCCAACCCCTGCCAGGCCAGGATGGCTTCCGGGACACCCCAACTCACGTTGGCCCTCATCTCCTCTGAGTGTCCTAACACATCTGCTCCACTCCTTTGGCTCTTGGTCATGGCTTACCTTGAGATATCCTTTCACTTATTTCTCTTTATATTCTCTTGGCTGTTAACCTGTAATATCCTGTTTCTCTCAATTATAAACTCCCCTAAGGGAGTAAGCATGCCTTACATTTCTTTACATCCGTCTTGGTACCTGTCGTTAATGTGGAGCCCCAGTAGAGCTTAATAAATATTTATTGGCTGATCTTTGACACATTCCAAGAGATTATTTGTGGCCCTGGAGGGAGTAAATGAACAAGTTCCAACAGAGTAAAACAGGAGTCAACAGGTTGCAGCTGGAGGCCCGAGTGAATAAGAATGTCGGGCATCTCAATCGCGGCTTAGATTCCGCAATGGATTATGGCCGCTCGACTGCCTCCCGCTTGCGGCTCTGGCCTGGCGGCTGGGGAGAATCTGCTGCTTGCTGCGAACCAGGAACTTTCATGTTCAGCAGCCAGATTGTGTTTTTAGTTCTCACAACAGCCCTTTGAGGGAGGAGCCATCAGCACTAGTTTATGGACGGCAGGTGGACCTCCCTGATCAAGCGGCTGGTAAGGAGCAGACCTGGGGTTTGAGCCCAGGTTTTCCAGTTCCTGAATCGAGTTTTTAGGGTTTCCTAAGTTCCCCCTTTTCTTTTTCCTGTTAAGTGGTCAATTTTTATCCACTGGCTCAGGAGGGGGATGCAGCAGAGCATAAGACAGAAATAGTTCTGAAAGCTGAAGCTCCAGCAGGAAGTCTCAGCGAGAGACCAAATGTCTTGGCCTTAAACAGGGTATGAAGGCCCTGCTCCCTAAGCCAGAGAGACTTCCTCTGGTCGGGCAGGAGAGGAGGAGTGTAGATGGCTAGACGGGAGGATCTGCCTCCTGCTTCCCACCAGCATGGCAGCAAGACCCTGCCTCCTACATCAGAGCCAACAGGACCAGAGTCCCGAGCTCTGGACGTGGCACAGAGCAGCAGGGAGCTGTGTCAGGAGACTCTTTGGACTGAAGTGGCCTACGGACTGAAGACTGGGCACCTGATGGACCCTCCTGATAGCCTGGTACTTGGCTGATCTTGAGACTGTCTTCTTTAAGTACAAATAATGAAGGTCACTCCCAATAGAAACAACTAATTTCCCCATCTCTTTAGACTACAGAACACCACGTTTCTTTCACTTACCGTTACTACATTACAGGTTTAGTTATACTCTGTACTGTAAATTAGTTCAAAAGACAGTAAGGCTCCAATCAAGTAGCTGGGATCCCAGTCTACTTGAGAGGTTTCCAGAGAACTTCGGACCATTAGAACTAAATCAATACAAGCATCTACAAGTATCTGTACTACTTTAGTTCTCGATATTCTATAAAGTAGGCACTCAGCTTATCCTCCTCCTTCTGGCTCTAGAGGCAGCATTTCTAACCATCATGCTAGTGTTTCATTTGCAGCCAGAGGCAGGGAGCCCCCTCAATACTGAGGGGGTTCTGGGCTTGTGAAGTTGACTCCCTATAATGTGAGCAATACTCACAAGCTATAACCAGGGTATAAAGACACAGATCTTGTCCCATGGAGCTCACTTGAGTTAGAGAGGGAAGGCATGTACACGTATCTGGCCAAGGCAGCTAATAACCTAGAGCAGCAGGGAATGGCACAGGTGGCAGCTCGGAGGCTCCCCGGTGGCCTATGCCATGGAACCTTGACCACTGGGCCACATGCTAGGATACTGGATGTGACTGTTTGGGGGAGTCCTGAGCAAGCGGCTTCCTAATCTGTTCAGTGATGGGGTACAGTTGATCTGGAAGGTCTCTCCTAGCAATGCTAGCTAACTTTTGTCTACTCTGCCTCACTCATACTTCTGCCCGCCTGACCCCCGAGATTTCCCTGGGACTCCTTGACTCACTCACCCTTAGCCACCTCATTTCCTTGAATGAGCCAAGCTCATTGAAGCCTCATGTGTCATCCTTTTCAATATTTTTATCACTTTATTCTAGCATTACCAGATTTCTTTTTCAATTTTGTTTCAGATGCAAAAGCAAACAGGTAAATATATATTCATCTTTTTGTTCACAGATTTTAATGGATATTTGTTTTTATGAAATGCCATCCTCACTTTGCTAATTGTAGGACTGAAGCAATTAAATAAAATGCATCAAATGACCAGGCCAGTAAGATTAAACTGCTTTGAAATTGTAGCATACGATGATTCATATAACTAAGTGTTTCAAATGAATGTGAGGCTGGATTAAAGACACATGGGAAATAAAGAAAGTACACATTTTGATGGAATAAATACACCTGTGAAAATAACATTTAATTTTGAAAGGAGTGAACAGGACAATGAAGTGTAGCAGGATGTAAGGTCAGCAATCAATGACAACAGAAGGTTAAAGAAACATACGCAGAGACACACTGGAAATAAAAGTGAGATTGCAATTCTAGGATCCTCTAGAGTTGGATAGATTTTTTTCCCCTCACCAAGACTCCAATATAACTAGCTTTTGAACTTGTGGCTGCTCTTTTCCAATGTTGTAATTCACTACTTATTTTTGAGACCCATGTGCTAATTTCTGGGAGTATATAAAATTAACGGACATACAGTTCTTTGCTTGCAAGGGGTTTGGAAACTAGCAGTTTGATTGGGTAACCACTATTTCCCATGGACAGGCCAATTTGAACCTACGTGACATACTGCTCAGCAGCCAAAAGTCTGCCTTGGGATCCTCTAAGGAGCAAGATTATTGGAAGTGGTGTGCTTAGATGGAAAAAAGTCTATGTTTATAGAGGTTTAGCCTAAATTCCTGATTGTTTGTTCCTTTCTTAATCATACAATGTAAGTTTGTGGAAACAAGTTTTTGTATGAAAGTCGTAAAACGTATTTTGTTTTGAAAAAAGTTTTATGTAATTCAATCCCTGGTTCACAGGAAGTTGTAATAGAGGAAGATGGTAATTTTCGAAAACATGTCTCGACCAGAAACATTACAAAACATTTGAACATGTGTGAATTTTTAGCATACTAAAAATAGAAATTTAAATATATTATCTCCAATGCTTTAAAATTAATTTCACTCTTTCATTTTAATTCCAAATTAATCTTGCTTTTATATCTAGATGATAAAGCTTCCCAAATTTCCCATTTTTCAAAAAAAACTAACACTTATCAGGCTTTTTATTTTTTAAAATGTAGAGAAGGGAAAAGATGACAAAACCATGGCCCGTAATTTCTCACCTTAGATTATCCTATAGACATAAAAAACAGTAATACCTGTACACGGTCAGAAAATTAAAAATGGTCAGAAATTGCAAAATGAAAAATAAAACCTTTGTTCTTTCCTCTCTCCACCGCTATACACTCTTCCCAAAGAAGTAACTTTTTCCCCTCGACATTTTTCAACATGAGCCGAAAATGTCTGGAATTCATCTTTCAAAGCCTAACTCAGGTTTGGCCATCTCTTCAGGCTCACGCCAAATTGAAGACTGGCCATCAGCACCGATGCCAAGGCACCCCACAGTCTACAGAAACGGTCTGATGTCACCCCTGCAGCGATTCCAGGACTCTGGTTTCCTGGGTCTGTCATCCGGATTGTCCCTGTGGGACTAACAGCCTGGGAAGCAGGGAGGACAACTATTACCCACAGTGCTTTACCTATGAGCACCTGTGCCAATGTTCATTTAGGATAAATTCTAAGAAAAATTTCTCAGCTGAAGGGAATGAACATTTAAATTTAATAAATATTGCCAAATCACCTTCTAATAATGTACCAATTTGTACTTCGAGTAATAATGAGTTTCCCCTCACCCTCACAAACACAGCTTTCAACAAATCTTTTGGACACTTTTTGTGAATGATGGAAATTTCAGGTTTATTTTGCATTTTATTTAATTGGGAATAAGAGTGAACATCTCATGTATGTTGGCCATTAAAATGTTTTCAGTGAATTGTTCATGCTGTTTGTCTGTTTCTATCAGTTTTCAATCTTTTTTTTTGGGTGAGGAAGATTGGCTCTGAGCTAACATGTGTGCCCATCTTTCTCTATTTTTTGTACATGGGTCACTGCCACAGGATGGCTTTGATGAGTCATGTAGGTCCAATGCTGGGATCGAACCTGTGAACCCAGGGCCGCTGAAGCAAAGCATGCCGAACTTAACCACTATGCCACCAGGCTGGCCCTGGTTTTTGATGTTTTTAAAGAGTTCTTCATACTTTAGGTAAAATAGTGCTTTGTCATATTTTATTCATTCAGGTACTGCCCTAGGCACTGGGGTTAAAACAGCAATCAAAGGAAATCTTTGCCCTTAAGGAGCTTAAATTGTAGTAGTGGAATACAGGAAAACAATTATACATACACACACATGCGCGTGAGGTGGTGACAGGTGCTATGGAAAAACTCAAGCAACGTAGAGGGATAGAAAGGGACAGCAGTGCGTGTGTAGGATGCTATTGTGTACAGATTGGCCAGGGCAGGCCTCTCTAACAGGGTGGAGACTTGAGAAGACATCTGAGGGGAACTAAGAGAGTAATCCACTTGAAGATCAGGAAAGAACATTCCAGGCGTAAGGAACGGCAAGCAAAGAGGCTGTAAGGAGAGAAACTAGGTGGCATGTTTGAGGAGCAGCAAGGGGGTGGACAGGCTAGAGCGAAGTGAGCAAGGAAGAGGAGGCAGGGAACAGCGGAGTCAGAGCCAGTAGGGTCTTGTGGGCTGTGACAAGGACTTTGGATTTTGTGCCTGTAAGATGGGAAGCCACTGGAGGGTTCTGAGATGACTGGAGGTGCGTGCGGGACGCACAGAGACCAGTTATGAGACCTGGAGATAATGCAAATGAAAGATGATGCAAATATCATGACCACCTCATATGGCCACACAGTGTATTCACTGCACAAGGGCACCAGGCTGAGGGGATAAGCGGGGGCTGAAGTTCAGTCAGGCGATGGTGCACTGGGAGGTACTGAATCCACTAGACAAAGGGGGCTTTTTCTAATTTGCACAAAGGTGCTGTATAAACTAGCGGTGGCAGTGGCAATAGTGTTCAAATCCTAATCCAGTGTCTCAACATCAGGTATTGAATAATCCATCATTTCCCATACTGAATTGAAATGCCACCTTTATCTTACTAAATATTCACGGCTTCTTGTGTCTTTGGTGGAACTAAGCGCTTCATTAAGGTCAAAGTGTGCTATATTAGAATTTTTTAAAAAAAATATATCTTCCTCACTAGGGAAGTCTTAATTTGAGGAGCCAGATTGGAAGCAAATTTTGGCATATTAGAAAGAGCTGGTGCAGTTGGAGGAAGAGTTCCTCATTTTCTGATGCAACAGAAAAGAAGCATTTCTTTGCTGTCTGTGAAGACTTTAGCTGAAACATATCAAGAATTTCATTTCAAAGTCTTGTGCTAACCGTCTGAAAGGCTTTCTTATCTACCTTGAGATAATAGTTCAACTAACAGTCTAAAGTCCTATGCTATAGGAAACCTTTTTATTTCCAGATTCAGGTTTGGCATGAGTTAGAACACTCTGACTTGAGTGGAAGGTTTCCCATACAACTGTCACAGGAGGATGAAGGCTCCACCCGTGGTAGATTAGCGGATGTACACTGTGAATGGTGAGGCACTATATGTTTCATAGTCTCTTTTCAAACGGAAGTGAAAATCCTGTCTTTTCAGCTGTGCTTTTCTTTTTCAGGTCCATTGTTATGCTCTTCCTGCCTTAGTGAGACAAGAAATAAGAACCACTTGAAGCTTCTGCCAAAAAACAGAGACTTTCTTCTCCCAAGACAAAGAAGCATAAAACATAAGGGAGACGGAACTGCACCTGCTTTGTGCCTTGATGCTCAGGCAAAGAGAACACGAAGATATTCGAGGTTCCAAGTGGTCAGGTCCTGTTTTCTCCCCTCTTGGAAGAAGGGTCGGGGTTGGAGGGAATGCGAATGGAGGGAGAGGTGGCAAACAGTTGCAAGTTCTCTGACAAAGCAGCTCCCTCAGATTCCCCTTCCTCTCCTCAGAGTGGACTTTGAGGAGAGGCTTTAGAGAGCAGTGGTTTGTCAGCCTTGCCATCAAGACTGCTGAAGAATTCACTAGATGGTGGCTAAGCCTACGTTAAGAACCTAAATTTACCATCCAGCCTCAGAGGAATGACTTTACGTGTCGAAGTGGTGGCTTGAGAAATGATGAGAGCAGAGGGGTGGAAGGGTTCAATTACATAAAAGATACAGATATATAATTTTACAATATCACTTGTACCAGAAGCAAAGATGAAAATGTTTGAAGTCATATTTTGGTTAAGAGCAAAAAATTCTAAGCTGCTTATCTTTCAGATCCAAGTCATGTTTCAGTGCCTCAATTATACATGCTGAAATATTTTTAGTTGAGATATACTTAGAATTTTCTGCTTTCCAGCAATCTTAAAGCAGTAACAGTGATCAACTAGAGTAAAAAATAAAAAACAAAATAAAATAAACCAGGCACCAACATGGAGGCACGTTTGATAATTTTGATATTTAGATATGAAATAAGATAGTTTTCATTGCCTTTTTTCTACCAATTTTCTTCCTTATCCCCAAGGCCAGGTGTAATTCATGCTTCCATTTGGGGGTCCAATACTTAAACTAGACTTATTCTCTCCTGAATTATCCGTGCTTCCAAGTTATCCTTTTATTCTGATCTTCTGTCCCTTCAAATCTTCCAAACAACAAAACTCCCTTCTATTCTTTCATTAACCTTGCCCCTACCCAGTCATTCTGCAAGTAACAGAATGGAGATTATTCCATTTCTGAAAGGTTGCTAGACCCCATTCAAAATCTTTTCTTTTCCTTTCTAACAGACACAGTCCTAATCAAGAGACTCAGTAGCATCAGCACCACTAGATAACATAAACAGACCAAGGGGCCTGGTGGATAAAAAACAGAAACATTAAAATATAATGAAAACAATTTTGCCACTTGAAATTTAAGGAAATTTGGCCTTGTGCAAATCATTTCATTTACTTTTCACTCTAGACCACTTAGTGGAAGGTTGGGAACACCTAAAGGAATGGTTGGCTATTCTCTCTTATTATGATCCTATCATGGCAGTTCCAAGTCTAGGATATATACATTTTCATGGTAAAATAACTTCTGTCTGCAAAATCAAGCCATTTATTATCTTAGTTGAAAAAAAGCAGATGAGATGTTAGAAGCACAAATTTAACAAATACTATTTTATTATTTACAAAATACAGAGTGATCATAAGGGTACATGTCACAAATTACAAAAGGGAAATGTAGAGACAAATGTGTTAAATGACAACGTGGCACCCATTCATATGGAATCCGTTTAGAATAAAACAGTTCTTTAAAAGTTAGACAAGGCCAAGAGTACGTACATCACTGTGTAAAAAATGCCAGTTATCTAGAAATATACCTCTCCCAAGGGTAGGAAAGTGTTGGTAGTGTATCTAAATGTGTCCTAAATTAATTCTAGCATATCCGGGTCCTGCGTTCCACAATACAACCATTGGTTTTAGGCAGGAATCTGTGAGAGAGCTGATTGCCTATCTTGCTGGAAGAGCAAAGCCCCAGGACTGATTAATACATCCCCACCTTCCATAAAGCTTTGTTCAGGTGACTTTGGAATGTGGTATCAAACACCTCATTCATTTCTGCTGCAAGTTCCCTCAGAACAGACACTGTGGACTCATCACTGGCATTCAGAATCCGCACAAAGAATTTATTCCACAATTCACCATCTTTTAGCCTAAAAATATATAAAACCATTTCCATCAAATCAGGCATATAACAGTTAGACTTCTTTCTGTGTTTAACTCAGTGGTACATTTATGCACCAAGATGATTTAAGGTAATACCTAGAACTCTAGGGTTAGAGATCATGCAAGTAGTCCTTTGAAAGCCCAGGGTGGAACTACGAAAAAAAAAAAGACTACCATAGTGAGAAAAGCTATAATACAATGCACGTAAAGGGGAAGAAAGTCTCTCATCTGACACTATAAAATTCCTCTGTGTACTAAGATGCAGCACTTCTCTTATACAAATAGAACAAAAATGAATTTTGTCTCTCCTCTAATTTTCCTGAAGTCTAGGTCATTAGAAAGACTACAGCTCCCCCTCTCCCCCTACCCAGTGGTTTATTATCTTCACAATCCTCTGAGAATCCTAAGCTTGACTGAAGTAACTACTGCTTAAATCTATGATGTTTGTATCTTCTTTTTTTTTAAAATCAGAGAAGCTTCTATTACAGTCATCCCTTGGTATCGGCAGGGGAATGGTTCCAGAACCCCTGTGGATACCAAAATCTGTGGACACTCAAGTCCCTTATATAAAATGCATCATATTTGCCTCTAACCTACACACATCCTTCCGTACACTTTAAATCATTTCTAGATTACTTATAATACCTAATACAATGTAAATGCTATGTAAATAGTTGTTATACTGTATTGTTTAGGGAATAAATGACAAGAAAAAAGTCTGTACATGTTCGGTGCAGACGCAACAGTGAAGATCTTTGGATCCAAGATCGGTTGACTCTGCAGATGCAGAACCCACGGATACAGAGGGCCGACTGTATTGTCTAAGGCAGGGCTGTGAGGAAACCCCCAGTGACCCGACTTGTGCCTGTTTGTGTTAGACCTGCCTAGGACTATAACCAGCTGGAGACACTTGAATCTATCCTGTATGTCTTATATTATACCTGAAGCCCATTTTTAGAGTATATGATAGAGACAAGACTGGCCAAATTCTGAATTAATTAAAGGAAAAAATACAATTGAATTGTTGGGAGGGGGGCATGAAGGAGAAAGAATGTCAAATCTTCAACACTATTATATTTTTTTTAACTAAAGAATGTACCAATAAGTGGTAGATTGGTGAGCTTATTCTGGGAAGTCATTAGCTATGATAAGCTAAAGAGGAACTTGGAATATTTAATAAGTTTCATGAGCAGGCTTGAGGGAGTACTAAGGTTCTGAGACCAAGCAGCTCTTAATAAGAAAGCATTGACTTCTTCACCAAGGAGATTCAGTTCTCTGCTTGGGTTCCTTAAATAAATAAGAGCCTAAAAGCTTGGGTTCATTAAATAAATAAGAGCCTAAAATTAGTATATAATTTAGACACTTAACTCTCTTCAAGAGACGTTTATTAACTTTTGATAACAGTAACTATTAAAAAAGGGGGTAAGGCTAACACCAATTGGCTAGGAAATTATCTCACAAAATATTTTAATTAACACTTCTAAACTGAGAGGCTTCCATACCACAGTTGCAGTCTACATGATACATCTAGGTCCAGAATGATGCCTGAAGTCTGAATAGCTTGACTCTTATCTTTAATTAGCAATTCCTCGGTCCTGCACTAGGTGCTCCACTGACAAAAGCTGGTTAAAATTAATGGAATCATAGCATTTGGACTAAGCAAACTAAAGCTGCCAAAGCAGAGAGAGCACCCAAGACAAAGAGAAAATTATTTGGATAAGCAAAGACCCTGAAATCACAATACTTACTCAGAAACGCTTTGGCTAAGTTTCCAGAGGGACCCATCCCAGAAGACCTGTAGGTGTTCCTTGAACAATAGTAAATGTGCTAAATCTGCTATACCAAACAGATCTACCTGAAATCACAAAAAGCACCATCAGCTAAAATAATTCTCTGCTACTATCATGGCAATTTGTTTATGTAGGAAGTTGAAAGGTATTATAATGCTTAACTAAGTTTACTTTATGACACATTTTTGTAGACTGTTCTTTACCCTACAGTAAAGGGAGAAGCTCCCCAAAGAAGTGATCAATAGAGCCAACTTTAGGAATTATCCTTAAGAACGAAAGATGACAAAAGGATCTGAACTGTCAGATTCAAATTTGTAGACCTATTGAATTTGCATGGACTCCAGCTGTGATCTAAATGTGGTCCACGTGATGAGTTCAGGTTCATGCTACAGATGCAATCGGCAAATGCCATATGTCCAGAGCTGAGTCAGAAGGGATTTTTGCATATAATGCTACCATATAAAACATGTTACATTTGTCCTAATGTTCTCTTTATATACATTTCATCTAATCCTCACAACAATTCTGATGTACACAGAGTACACTGTTATCCTTATGCTAAAGAGAAGATCACAGAAAATGACTTATAAAAGACCACATAGATAAGTGGTACAAATGGCCCTGACACTTAGGTTACTGAGTTACTCATGTGTCTGCATGTCTAAGTGTATATTCTTCAGTGTTGTGACAGAAAAATGGTACGTTTTGCTTGGCTTGGTAATATTTGAAAACTAGGTCATCTATTCTAGGAGAGACAATATCAGTAAACACTAGCTTTCATGGCTTATCTAGATAAGAAAGAGATTAAGAAACCTCTCCGTATTTGCTCAGGTTTGTTGTACACTTACCTGGTAGGGAGAAGAACAGTTAGCCAGAATCTTTTGTCCTTCCAGGATCTGCACAGTCCGAAAGCCGCTGAGGGTAAAGACGTCTAGCTGTGCCCTAAGGTCGACACTGTAGGAAAAGTCCACTATCTTCAAAGCTTGATTGTTCTTATTAAAATCATAAGGATCATGGATTCTAAGCTCAGATTTAAGAGAAAAAGATAATAAAAATAGGCCACGAAAGAAGCTGCATAGCTGGTCTTTAAAAAAAGAAAAAAAAAAGGAAAGGAAAAAAAGAGGTACTGCAGGTGTGTCCTCGCTATCCAACAGCGCCCTCCCGTGGTTAGTTATGAAAATGCACCTGCAAGAGCAGCGGCAGTGTCCAGCCGAGCAGGGAACGTCAAGATTAGTTTAGTGACAAAAAGTATAGCTAAACCATAGTGCACGGCCACCACAGAACATTATCAGATAGTCAGGAGAAATGTAAAGAATGATTCTAACTTTTATTGTACATCAATGACCTCAGAGAGTAAGTTACCTGCTTACCCAAGACACAGGGTTGGGGCAGACAAAGCGTCTTTAAACCAGACTGCTTTACTCAAATACCACAAGATCAATGATCATTAAAAGGGTGTGTTGGTCCTCTAGTCCTTTTCAGAAAACAAAATCGCGGACCATCCTTGCCTTGTTCATGCCTCAATGTTTTCTCTAGTTTCTCAGTTCTTATTATTTGGGCCTCATTTCTTATTTCCTGCTCTGTGCTCACCCCTTGAACCTGATGGCTAAACTGGGTTTAATCTGAACCCTAACCCCTGTTCTTGATACAGTCTGCATTTACACTCGGGTTTTACCCACTTCTCTTGGCAATTAGCTCAATTCGGCCTGACTTAAGCTTTGAAACCGAGCAGCGCCGAGGCTTTGCTAACATCCTCGCTTGATCCGCACTGGCCCCACTCAAAGAAAGACTAGAGAATCTACTTCCCATTCCCTCAAATATTCATATATTATGTCTTTTCTTGATAGGAATCATCACAATACTCAGAGTAGTTGATTATTTTTTCTGAATTACTGTTATTTCCTCAACGTATTTTCTTTTCTTTGAATTCTTTTAAACTATTCCTCATGATTATTGACCCTAACGTATCAAGTATTCTCTTAACATACTATGTTCATCAATATGGCATTTATCAAAAGGCAAAAGAAAATGGCAACTTCCATGTTTTAAGAGAAAGCTGACAGAATTATGAGAATGAAAAGGACCAACCTGTTTCTAAGAATTAGACTCCTTGGACTCAAGTCACCATGGACTATTTCTGCTTTGTGTAGTTTCTCCACTACTGTCAAAAGGTTATAAATGACCAACACTGTTATTTCATGGGTAATAAATTCACTGTGTTGAAGAAGATCCTGGAAATAGAAGGACAGAAACCTCACTATTTCTGAAGTTGGGGTGACTATACTCACACTCAGTGCCTTGGTAACTGCTGCGTTCACTCCTCCTTATTCTCGACTAGAACGTGGGCTCCTCTCTAGGTTGGGTCTTTGTCCCAGTTTTAACAACACTGCTCTCCTACAGGATTGTTTCTAAGAGTTTGATGAAATAATGGATAAGAGAATCAATGATGAGCTTGGCCCATAATAGGTGCTCTATAAATGGGACTTTTAAAATATCCTCATTCCAACCATTTCGGAGAATTCATATCACCATCAAAATAAGCAACAAAACTTTCTTAAGAACATTCCAAAGAATAAAATGATATATTGTGTTTGGGTTCTAAAAATAATCCAGTGGCGAGGAGTATAGATAAAACAAGAGTGGCAAAAATAGACCTCTGGTTTCCACTCCTTATGTAAGGAGCTTGGAAGTTGCCATTCTGTCCTAACAAGTAAAAAGCTAACAGACTGAAAAATCAACAGTTCTTCTAGGATCTGTAAGCATATAGAGCTCCACACTTTTGCGAGTTTCACCTCTAGGAGTGAGACCAGGTTTTCACAGTAAATATTGAAGAAAAATTCCTCTCATGCTTCCAGCACAGGGAACAGAAAAGGAACCATTTTGAAATGGTTGTTCTTCTTAACAAGCCCTGTCCTCTGCAGAAATTAGTTAACCAGAGCGTAACCTGCTGGGGTATTATTAGAACCTACCTGACCTGGGGAAGGAAAACACCTGACTCTAGCCCATTCTAGCCATCCTGTCCCATGTAACGGGGGGAGAAAAAAACTGAGAAACACTTGTGAAGTTCACAGTCCAGAGGCAGACACTCACTATACAAGAATATAAGTCATAGGACTATGCAATGCTTCTCCTCCCCTCCTACCTTATCACTGCATTACTAAAGGCCTATGTACAACAGTTCCTTCTACCCAGTAGAACATCATGTCCGGTTATTAAGAAAAAAATTATAAGGCATACTAAAAGGCAAAAAACACAATTTGAAGAGACAGAGCATCAGAACCAGACATGGCAGGGATGTTGGATTTATCAGACCAGGAATTGAAAACAAGAGTGGCCATGAGCTGGGGCTGGCCCGATGGCATAGTGGTTAAGTTCGGCACGCTTGACTTCAGCAGCCTGGGGTTCACGGGTTTGGATCCTGGGGACAGACCTACACCAGTCATCAAGCCATGCTGTGGCAGCAACCCATATACAAAATAGAGGAAGATAGGCACAGATGTTCACTCAGGGCCACTCTTCCTCAAGCAAAAAGAGGAAGATTGGCAATATGTGTTAGGGCAGGGCCAATCTTCCTTATGAAAAAAAACAAGAAAAAAAAAGAGGGTAGCCATGAGCTGATGATGATCTTAGTTAGATGACTGGGTCATTGCACAATTGTTGACTTTTGTTTATGTTTGAAAATTGACATAAGTTAAAAAAAAAAATACCAAAAAGGCTCTTGGTCAAAATAACTTGGGAAAAGACACTGACCAATGCTTTTAATTTATGATTTAATTAGTCTATTTCTAGAAGATTAACAGGAATTTTGTTCTAAATTTCTTTGCTAAATGGAGGACAAATCTCTCTACTTGAGGACTTTAAATTATGTTTTTATATTATTGCAAACCTGAAGGGTGAAGCAGTTTATATACTGATGCCAAACAATACAGCCATCTTGGTACTGATAACAGCTGCACAAATTATCACACTCCTCATTTAAACGTTCCTGTAACTGGAGGTTGATATAAAAGTCCCATGGGACAAGCTGAGAAGATACCTGTAAGAAATTATATTTAAAAAATAAGAGCAATTAGAATCGATGGTTATGGTGGGCAAATTGAAAACACTCCCTCCAGTCCTTCCAATACCTCAACAAACAAAATAGTGAAGGGATGTTTTAAAGGTATAAATGTAGAACAAAGGGCACAGCAGCAACCAATGCCGGAAAGGAAACAAGAGGTAACTACTTGGCAGACCTAAGGAAACGTGATTCTAGCAGTGGAGAAAACTGAGAACACCCAAATTTATACTGCAAGACCATCTTCCTATAGTATAAAACTGTGGCACTAATTACCTATGGGAGTAAGGGTGAAGGTGGAGCTAAAACAGGAGTTAAAACTCTGTTAAAGAGGAAGGTAGACCCCAGAGTTCCCCTCCTGCTCCTGTGGCCCAGCCTAGCAACTGCCTCTCCTCCATTCCAGAAGTCCAGAAGTTTATTCCCAGAGAGCATAAAACAGAAGGGCTCTTGACTAGAGGATACCAGGTGCTGTGGAGGGTGGGAACACCACATGGAAAAGAGGAAAAGAAAGTTTATATATCAAATATCAAGATACACCTCCTTGCCCCTCCACTCTCCAGACTAATTTTCCCAACTCAGCTGTCAGGAAGCTAGCAGCCAGGACTATACACTCCAGGCGGGAAATCAGAAGTATTTGCTGAGGGATCTGATCAGCCCAAGAGAAAAGACCTAAAGATTGGGGGTTTTCCAATAAAATGTCCAAGTGAGATCATCCTACAGCGAGGCCCACAGCTTTCAAAGTCCCTCCAAATACACAGAGCTTTCAATTAGCTTTTAGAGTCCCACACTTAAACATGAATACAGAGCCAAAGACTTAAAGAAAGCCTCTAATATGAAAGACAGAGATCAGAACAGACAACAGGAAACCGATGATGCAGGGAGAAAAAAATTTAAAGCATCATTAATATACTCAGAGATTTAAGGAATATTCCATCTTTGAAATAAAGAACAGAATGCTACAAAGAAGAAAACTCTGACCATAAAAAAGAGCTCTTGCAAATTAAATACATGAGAAAAGAAATGAAAAACCTAGTAAGAGTGAAAATAAAATTGACAAAACATTCCAGAAAGTAAAGCAGAAAGACAATGAGATAGAAAATAGGAGAAAAAAGATAAGATTTTTAAAGGATCTGTCCAGATCATGTATTTTAATAAAAGGAATTCTAGAATGAGAGAACAGAGAGGACTGAGGGGAAGAATAATTTATCCTTTGAAGAAAATTTCTCAGAACTGAAGGAATTTCCAGATTGAAATGACCACCAAGTGTCTAGCATATGGGTGATAACAGACTTTTCCAAAGCATGTAATTGTGAAATTTCAGAATACTGGGAAGAAACACAACCTCCCACAAGGATCCAGGGAGAGGGAAAAACAGTCACACACAAAGAATGGCAAAAGAATTTAAAAGCAAAAAGAAGCCAAAAGATAATGGAGCTCATGTTCAAAATTCTAAGGAAAAAAGTTTTGAACCTAGAACTCTAATATCCAGCCAAACTACCAATCAAGATGAGGAATAAGCAATTGTCTGACATGCAAGGATTCAAACAATTTACATCCCATGCATCCTTTCTCAGGAAGCTACTATAATACGATGGCTTAAATCAAGAAAGAAGGAAAAAGGGTATCCAATATCGCTGGGCATCTACAAAAGAAAGAGGTACTGTGAATCCCAAGGATGATGGTGAACGGAAACTTGATGGTGATACTGTGTACGTGTGAAGCCTAGAATGTAAATGTGCAGGTTGGAGCAGGCCAGAAAATTTCAGGAGAGATTTCCTCAAAAAGATAACATTGATAATACATTTGGACATATTAAGAGATTTACACAATAGCCTCTCATTTTTGATGTCTGATCCTGGCATATAACAGTGAGTGATTTCTTGATGCCTCACAGACTTTGCTATAAGGAAGCTTAAGGACTATTAGAAGGATCTGATGGTACATGGGGTCACAGTTACTGCTTCAACCCATATTATTTACAAGATAATTGAAATGACAAAGAATCAGTCCTACCTTTATTATGGTTAATTCTGCAGAGTTTCTTGGTGTCACCCAGAATAATTTGTAATCTTCACAGTTTAGATATTCTTGTTTAATGCAATAATCCTCATTACCTGTTGAGAAAATTTGATTCCATTTAAAAATCACTGTAAATATGTATAGCTCTCTGGATTTTACTTCCTGGTTTAAAAGCTAAAGGCACTTCATATTTGCCAGTTAGTACTACCTAGAATACTTTTCAAATTCACTTGTTAAAAATTGGAGGTGGGAGGTAGTGGGGTGCAGCCCGGTTGCATAGAGGTTAAGTTCATGTGCTCTGCTTCGGGGGCCCTAGGTTTGCAGGTTCGGATCTCAGGCACAGACCTACACAAGGCTCATCAAGCCATGCTGTGGTGGCATCCCACATACAAAAAAAGAAGACTGGCAACAGATGTTAGCTCAGAGCAAATCTTCCTCACAAAAAAAAAAAACTGCAAGAGAAGAAGAATTGCTATTGTTACTGGGATATAAACTTCAATAATGCTGTTTCTTACAATCTAGAAATATTTATTGTGCTCAAACATCAAGCTCAAGTACAAAAAAGTCATTATTTGCAGACTGTCATACTCATAATGACAATGCATTCAGTGACACTTACCTAATTCAATTTTGTTCTCTATTTCCAACTTAGGCATTGGTCTATCTTCCACAAAAAACTCTGTAGAGGCACTCAGCTCTGGTAACGATTTTAGTAGTTGTCTGCGATACTCTGAACACCAGGGTGACTGAATAGGGTTGTCTGGGGGGAAAAATCATGCAAAAAACCTAAATTAGATATTATAATGGAGGAGAGGGGGAAAAAAAAGATTGTGCAATTGACACTGCTAACCTAATAACACTCATCTATCTCAGGTCTCTATGATACTGTGTTCAGTTAGTATTAATTTATTCTAGAAAGTTCACAATTTATGGCAACTTTTCTAGAGAAGAAAAACAGAGCTCAGTTTGCTGAGGTAAGTACGGTCTCTACACTTGGATGTGGATATATGCTTACAAGTGGTATATCTGAACCCACCCGCAGTCTCACTAGTGAGCTCCAGTTTCTCCGGAATTTGAAGACATTTGATGGAGGAGGTGCTTGCAACTGAGGCAGAAGATCCAGAGAACCCAGAGGAGTGTGTGGCTTCACGGCTGTCTTCAATAATTGGGCTGAAAGAATCACAAAGGAGTCAATCTTCATAGGGATAATACATATCAACCTATCTTTGTTATAATTTTATTTGATATTCAGTAGTTTCATTTTTAAAGTCCATTATTTTCATGAAACAGAAACAGATTCATAATTCAACAGGTTTAACCAGGGGTAACTTTGTTTGGTTGACAAGGAATGCCCAGCATTAAATTACTGAATTTTTGCTTTATTTACCTAGTCTATAGTAAATGCCTATTCTACATCTATTCTTAACTATTGAGACACATTGACTAAGACACTTTCTTCCTGTTTATCCTTTTTCTGGACTTTTTACTCTTCAATAAGAAAAGGTCAAGAAGGAAAAAGGGAAACCCACATAACTCAAGGTGAATACATACTAGCAAATGTGATAAAAAATTTCTTGGGGGTAAAAGTTTGAAACTACAATTTTAAAAGCACAAATTGGCAATTAAACAGTATTCCTAAAACTGGAATTTGTTTAAATTAGCCGACTTTTAAACATGGATAGATCATAAGGCTTAGTCATGCCATTCCCTCATACCTATTCTTTATTCATTTCCACCTCTCTAGGAAAAGATACTTAAAAAAATACTTCTCTAGTTGCCCATGTGAAATCAGTACCAAGCTATTTTTCCATTACTTTAAATTCAGTAGTAAAGGAAAAATAAATGCCTCCTTTCTCCCAATTAGGTACACTTTGCCATTTCCTCAAAGATAGCATAATCCTCTTGGGACTCTTAGTACAACTATCAAAATTGGCTTCTTCTAACCCTCATATTCAAATCACTTATTAAACCCCACTGACACTGAATGAAAAGCACTTAGCACAGTACCTGGCAGGTAGTAAGAGCTCGATAACTGAAGGCTATACCTGACAAGCACACACAGAATAAGAGAGCACTCTAACAAGCTGGTTGGTGCAACCTACAATGACCAATCACCTCAGCTTCTTGGTGCTGAGAGTCGGATTGTACATAGTGCCGCAGGCAGTCTGCTGGTCCTCAGAGGTCTTCACATCTAGATCCTCTTCCTGCAACAGTCTCTCAGGGTCGGAAGGGAGCTCCTTCAAGGATACTATCTCATGAAAAGGAGTGGATACAAAACGAGCTGCTCTAGCGAAGTCACAAGTGTCTTCTGGGTTTGGACAAATAGTTACATTTCTGAAACCTGTGATAATAGCATCCTCACTCAAGGGCTCAATTCCTGTAAATTCATCCTGAAAGAAAAACCACGTAAAGTTTAGCTGAAATATTTCAGTGAGCTTATGAATGGCCTATCTGTTTTACTTACAGAGACACAGATAAGTGATTTTCACCACAGGGTACAGAAGCAGTTTATCAGAACCTCTAGGAAAAGACAATTTTAAAAAACACATCATAAAATTTGAGGAAAAAAGTTTTGTATCATGAAAACAGCAAACTATATTTCTCAAAAAATACACTGTGAGGATTCTCCACACAAAGGAAAAATACTGGACAATAGTTTTTTTCCAACCATTTTCACCTAAGACTAATACTATTTTTCTTCTGGCTTTGGTCTAGAAAAATGTTCTAATAATCTGCTATCCTCCTAGTTTTTAAGTCTTCTTCTTCTGTGCCCAATACTTAATTTTTATTTTATTTTTTAAAGATAATTCATGATCATGGTAGAAAATATGAAAAACAAAGTATAAAGTATAAAAAAAGGAAAACATTTAAAATATGCGTGTCTTTAAAAGTAATACATGTATATGGTTTTAAAAAGTCAACTAGTTTAAAAGGAAATACAGTGAAAAGGTCTCCCTCCTGCATTTGACCCCAATCTCCATTCCAATTCCTGCTCCCCAGAGGCAACTGCAGTTTCCATGTACATCTGGTAGGATACATACACAGTATATTCTATGCATTTAAAAAAGGGATTTTAAAACAAGTGAAATTATAGCATATATGCTACTATATACTATTCTTTCTCATATTTTTGGCATATTTTCTGTGCTATTAAAATTCTTTAAAAACATGATGGTCATGGGGGCCAGCTCTGTGGCCGAGTGGTCAAAATTCTGTGCACTCCACTTCAGTGGCCTGGGTTTGCGGGTTTGGGTCTCCAGCGCAAACCAGCTCCACTTGTCAGCCATGCTATGGGGGGTGTGCTGCATATAAAGTGGAGGCGGTTTGGCACAGATGTTGGCTTGGGGCAAATCTTCCTCAAGCAAAAGAAAAAAGAGGCAGATTGGCAACAGATGTTAGCTTAGGGCAAATCTTCTCACCCAAAAAACCAAAAACCTGATGGTCACACTGTGAGTCTATCAGAAGTTAACCAACTCTTTTAGGTTATTCTCTGTTTTTTACCATTATAAAACTATTTTAAATCTTCTTGCACATGTAAACCTTTATAAATATGTTACTTTTCTTAACAAAAATTCCTAAAAGTAGAATTATCAGGCCAAAAGCTTATGAACACCAAGGTTCTTTATACATATTACCTAGCTGCCCTCAGAGACTGTGCCAATTTCATAACCCTTGTGGATACTACATATTAATTTTCTCGATCATTACCAATTTGACACATACTTTGAATTTCTGACTCAATGTTAGTAAGCAGAGGTGAGAGGTATATCTAGAAGAAACAATAAATGTAGCTAAAAAATTACAAGATTAAAGTAAAATAGATGTCTATTATCTAAGAATACATTACATGAAAATACCACTCATTAGTAGTTATAACCCTATTAGTTTAGATATTTTAAATGTGATTTTTTTTTTTTAGGGGAAAAAATTTCGGTAGGTATCTATTAACAAAATTTAAGACAAAAAACACTGATTAAGATTGACTCCTTCAACAATTCAGCCCATCCCTGAACAGCTAAACCTAGAACCACTGCCTCCAAATCCAGCCT
This sequence comes from Equus asinus, assembly GCF_041296235.1. Classification (NCBI taxonomy): domain Eukaryota; kingdom Metazoa; phylum Chordata; class Mammalia; order Perissodactyla; family Equidae; genus Equus; species Equus asinus. The sequence continues at coordinate 155,375,931 of NC_091791.1, forward strand.
ATCTATTCATCAAGTTCTCTGGTGGTGTTCTCCAGAATATAGTATGTAATTAATTACTCTTCTACACTGTTAGCTTTTCATAGCAGTCAGTGGACTATCAGAATTACCTGGGAAAGTATTTAAAACAGACAAAAGTACATGCTTGGACTTCATCCCTGGTAATTCCAATTCAGTATAGCTGAAACAGGGCCTGAGCTGTTAGTCATAAGCGACTTACTAGGCTCTCTGGGTTGCTGGAAATTTTCTGTTTTGATCTGGGTGGAGATTGCATGGATATTCACATATGTAAAAATTCATCTAGCTGTAAAATTAATATTTGTGCAGTTTACTGGATATGAAATATACCTCAATAAATAAAAAAAAGAAACCATGTTTAAAAAAGTTCCCGAGTGATTCATTTCCTAGGATGTGGAGAACACACTGCTTGAAATCATTATAGCTACTGATCACATCTCCCCTTAAAAGTCTTCAGATTAAACATATTCAATTCTCTTCAACCTCAAGACAAGTTTCCAGATGCTAGTTTGAAGAGAGGAATGATTTTCTTCCCTAAAACTTTCAATGAAATGTCAATGATAAAGGTTATTTACTTTGACTTGAATGTCTATGGTGGGTCCTTTTATCCTAAGTATTATCATGTCACTAGTCCACAGAGGTTAAAATAGAACATTACTAAAGAAAAATGGTTGGTCCACATAACTTTCATTGCCACAAAAAGCATGTGATATAAAAACAAAGATGCTTTACTATGTCAGTTTTTAAAAAAAAGTGCTAAAGGCTTTTAAGACAGTGATTTTTTCCCCCACTTTAAAAAATTGAGATATAATTCACATACCAAAACCTCACCCTTTTAAAGAGTGGATTTTAGTGGTTTTCGGTATATTCACAAGGTTGTGCAACCATCAGCACTATCTAGCCCCAGAACATTTTCATCACTCCCCAAAAAAATCCTATACCCATTAGGATACTATATACCTATACTCTCCAACCCCGCCTCTCTCTAATCTCCTGGAAATCCCTAGTCTACTTTCTGTCTTTATGGATTTGTCTATTCTGGACATTTCACATAAATGGAACCATATAATTTTTTGTGTTTGGCTTCATTCATTTGGCAGAGTGTTTTCAAGGTTCTTTCATGTTGTAAGACGTATCAGTACTTCACTCCTTTCTATGGCTGAAGAATATTCCATTGTATGGATATACAACATTTTGTTTTTCCATGCATCAACTCATGGACACTGGGTTGTTTTCATTTTTTGGCTATTATGAATGATGCCACTACGAACATTCACGTATGAGTTTTTTGTGTGAACACATGCTTTTAATTCTCTTGGAAATATGCCTAGGAGGGAACTCTATGTTTAACATTTTGGGGAACTAGAAAACTGTTTTCTAAAGTGGAAGCACCATTTTACGTTCCCACCAGCAATGTATGAGGGTTCTAACTTCTCCACATCCTTACCAACACTTGTTATTTTCTGTCTTTTTTGATTATAGCCATCCTAGTTCGTCTGAAGCAGTATCTCACTGTAGTTTTGATTTGCATTCTCAGATAAATAATGTGCTTATTTCAAGCCAGTGATTTTAATTTTAGCCCTAAACTTTCGTGAGAATTTAGTGAAACAATCCATTAGTCCATCTATATTAACTTAGGGATACCGCTCCTTACACAAACATCTGGAGACACATCCTCATTTGAGTTGATGATTTCTGAAGTTTTGAGAATTGCAAGGGGTCTTCGTTGGGCTAAAACTCGTGGGGGATCTTCAGGAGGACTGTAAAAAGACATACTACATTTAGCATTTTTTCTTCTGTCAACATATGTATATAGTAACCCCCTAATTCATCCTCATTTATAATAATAGAAAACTTTTCAGTGTTAAAACAAAACAAAAAAACCTCAAACCTGATATTCTTTTTTTCTGAAAGAAGAAACTCGTCAAAAATGGAGAAAGGTATACGGGGACCTACAGAAAGAGAGACTAGATTTATACTCAAGAGTAAATGCCCTATTCTTCAAGACAACTAGATCAATTAATATTTTGTGTTGTTTGAAAGCAGAAAGGCAATCTGTTTGTTTTTCATAATAAACAATTTCAAGCATATAAAAGGAGAGATCATTTAATAACAATTATCTAAACAAGGATGACCTTGTTTCACCTTTACTCCCCACCACCACTACTATTGCCCAAACCCAGGCAACTCTGGATTATTGTGAAGCAAATCCAAGACATCATATCATTTCATCTGTAAATATTTCAGTACATATTTCTAAATAGAAACAGAGAGGGTCTTTTTAAAAAGTATAATCTCAAAACACGATCATATCTACAGAATTAAGAATTTCTGACTATCAAATATCTAGTCAGAAATTTCACATTTTACTAAAATTTTTTAGAAAGTTTGCATTGGGAATGCAGAATAAGATTCATATACTGTGACTGGCTGAAATGCCTTTTAAGTCACTTTTATTCCATGGGGGGTTTTTTCCTTTAGTAATATTTTGTTGAAGAAACTGGGTTTTTGCCCCATAATGCTGGATTTTTTGCCACATCCTCCTGTGTTGTTTAACATGTTCCTCCATGATTTATATTTCCTATAAATTGAATCAGAGGTTTAATCAGATTCTATTTAACGGTTTTTAAAAAACTACTTATAGGTGGATACTCATGGTTTTACCAGTTTTTTTTTTTTTTGCTTTTTCTCCCCAAATCCCCCCAGTACATAGCTGCATATTTCAGCTGTGGGTCCTTCTAATTGTGGCATGTGGGACGCCGCCTCAACATGGCCTGGTGAGTGGTGCCATGTCTGCACCCAGGATCCAACCAGTGAAACCCTGGGCCACCAAAGCGGAGCAGGTGAACTTAACCACTCAGCCACAGGGCCGGCCCCGGTTTTGCCACTTTTAACATGTTTCTGAATGGAAAAGAGAACAAATTTAAATATAAAATAGGTTTAGATTTAAGACTTTTTTTCTTCTTCCAAAAGACCACTTTCCAGTCTTGGCTGCTGGGTACTATTGATATGCTTAACTGAGTGTACACTAGCTAAAGTGGAAGATTATTTGGTAGTTAGTATAAATTTAAATTTACATTTAAACCAAATGTTTCAAAGCACTGAGGAATTTTATGAAAGTACTCTTTCAAATGTCTATCCTATCTTGAATCATATGCTTATAACTGAATTCCATGATTCAAAGATACAATAATACCTTAGTACCCCCTCTGCCTTCTTTCAACTCCCTTTACCATAATTAAGAAAAATATTTACAACTCGTTACTAAAGCATTTGTTATCAGCAAGTTCTTCATGAGATTGTCAAATACAACCCACCTTCAGAATGAGGTTGTTCTTGCCAAATGTTTTCTGCAAGTGAAGTCTCCCTGTGAAGAAACTTGTTTTAAAACACATGCTTAGTACCCACAGAAAGAATTATTTAATTCTTAAAAGTCCAAGAGGGTTTTTCAATAAATATAATCTTTGCTCTAAGGTAAAGAAAATATTCTAGCACTGTCGGTCCAAATTCTTTAAGAAGATAGAACCTTCAGTCATTAAAATTGTTATTGAAGTATATTTGATAATAGACGTTAAGTTACATTAACAGTATAAACAGATTACAAAAATGGTAAACTCTCAGTTTTATAAAACAAAACAAGAACAGGACACATAAGGAGAGATGTACCAATGTTAATAGTAGTTATCTCTTGATGGTGGAAATGGGTGGTTTATCTTTTAAAAAATTATTTATATCTGATTGTTTCTATAAGAAACATGTATTTTTTTTTAATGGAAGTCAGTACTCTGTTCTCCTTCATCAGCATCAAAGCTTATTTTGAGACAGAGACTTGCAAAAATCATGTCTTCTTGATACTATAAAAATCAAGGAGAATTCAAGTCAGTAGAGAGTAAAAGGTCAGTTCTAAATGCCCTCCTATAAGCACTGTCCCTTCCACCAATGTGGTCCTACCTGGCACAAGCGTTTACTGGAGAAAGAGAATTGGATAGAGCCACTCCTGGTATTTCCTGAGACTCTGAAGCAATTCGAAATTCAGCTGCCTCCTTTGTAGGCATCTTCTCTTCTTGCTATTTGCATTAAACAAACAAAATCAATGTATCCCTCCTATCTAGAAAATGCTACCTATTTCTAAGCTTTAGCTGCAAAATTAGCTTTACTATACTTTTCCCTAGATATCCACTAACCACATAAAATGTCTGTACCACAAGTTCTTTCTAATAATTTATGTGGTTAGTATAAACTGGGACTGTTGTACTCAACTGAGCAGGGCCAAGCATATACCGAATTTCTTCAGATAACCTCATTTTAATGGAATATGGCTAAAATAAAAAGTTGGAGTCAGAAGTAACAAAACAATGGTTTAGAGTATAACTAAGAAGTCAATAAATTGCATCACTTATATCACATGCCACATATTCCATTTAAAGTCACCTGCTAAATAACTTTCCTGCTCAATTTTGCTGCTACTAATAGCTAAGAAATGACTAGAAACTCTGAAGGCGGTCCAGATGACTTTTACCTTCTATACTTTTATATTGTTTAAATTTGGTTCAATAAGCATTAGTTTTGTGTATTAAAAAAATGGAAATGACCTGATCATCTGCTCTTTCTTGCTGAGTAGTTTGGATTTCTTTTAGCTTCTTCTCCATCTCTTCAATCTGTTTCTGCATTTCTGCTCTCTTCTCTGCACTGGTCAGTAGCTCGGCTAGAAACAGTAAAGTGAGCTGAGGCATTACTCCTCATAGCAAATTATTGTCAGAAACTGTCTCTGGGACTCATGTCCTCAACATATATCTTAATATTACAGATGAGAATGATATAAGTGATAACCTCAACTTGAGGTCTAGGTCTCTATTCTTTTATTTATTCAGTCAATAAAAAACAGACACGTACAATTCTGAGCATTTAGGTTTCAGTAAGGCATAATACAAAGTCCTTGGTCATGTGACGTTAACATTCAATTTGGGTGAGACAAATATACACCTACAAATTAACAAGAAAATCAGTGTTTAAAATAAAATAGGTGATGTGAGCATGTGTGACTGGGTAGGGTGATGGAGGTCAGGGGCTACTTAAGACTGACGATCAGGGAAGATCATTCTAAGAAAGTGACATTATAAAGCTGTAACATGAAGGACAAGGGGCCAGTCATATAAAGATCTAGGGAAAGACTCTAGGACAAGGGACTAACTGGCACAAAGGCCCTAATGCAGGAACAAGCTCACTGTGTTCAAGAACCAAAAAGAAGCCCAGAATGGTTGTAGAATAGTAAGAGAGACAAAAGTAAAAGATGAGGTTGGAGAGGTAGGCAGCGGCCAAGTCATGTGGGGCAAAGACTTTATCCTGCATTCTAAGACAATGAGTGACATGATCTGACTTTTTAAACAGATCATTTGCTGTGAGCAAAATGGACTGTGGAAAGGCCAGAATGAGGGCAGAAAGTCCAGCTGCAGTAGTCCAGGTAAAAGACTGTGGTTTGAATCAATGTAATAATGGGAATGGTGATAAATGAAGGATTTGGGAAATTTTTTGGTAGTAGAGTAGATAGCCTTATCCACTAGATATGGGGGAATGGTAAGGAAAGAGGGATCAAAGATGACTTCTGGATTTTTTTGGCTTCAACCAAGTGGGCACATGGTGATACCTTTTACTGAGATGAGGAAGCCTGTGGTACATGTGTGTTGGGGTGTGGTCTGTAGCAGAAATCAATAATTCTGTTTTGGCTATGTTGAGTTTAAAATGTCTATTAGGAGAGCCAACAGATGCAGGCAAGTAAATATGAGTCTGGAGTACAGCTGAAACATTAAGGACAGGGAAATAAATTTGAGAGTCCATGGTTTGTAAAAAGTATTTAATCCATTACCTAGAGATGTAGAAAGAAAAGATAATTGGAATATTCCAGGACTCTATCCTGGGCCTCTGGAAGAGATCCTTGATGAGAAGAATAGCAGTAAAGGAAATGGAGAGGGAATATACACCAAGGAAAAAGACGAAGAGAAGAATTTTGTAAAGAAGTATTTCATGAACTGTACCAAACGAAGTCAAGACGTCAATAAAGACCAGGATTAAGAAACGGCCATTGACAACCAGAATTCAGTAATTCATCAAAAGAAGCATACATCATGATCAGGTGGGATTCATACCAGGGACACAGGGATGGTTCAACATCCGCAAATCAATCAACGTGATACACCACATCAACAAACTGAGGAATAAAAACCACATGATCATCTCAATAGATGCAGAGAAGGCATTTGACAAGATCCAACAGCCATTTATGATAAAAACTCTGAACAAAATGGGCATAGAAGGAAACTACCTCAACATAATAAAGGCCATATACGACAAACCCATAGCCAACATCATACTCAATGGGCAAAAACTGAACGCCATCCCCCTGAAAACAGGAACGAGACAAGGATGCCCTCTATCACCACTCTTATTTAACATAGTACTGGAGGTCCTGGCCAGAGCAATCAGGCAAGAAAAAGGAATAAAAGGAATCCAAATAGGGAGGGAAGAAGTGAAACTCTCGCTGTTTGCAGATGACATGATCTTATATATAGAAAACCCCAAAGAATCCATTGGAAAACTGTTAGAAGTAATCAACAACTACAGCAAAGTTGCAGGGTATAAAATCAATTTGCATTAATCAGTAGCATTTCTATACTCCAGTAATGAACACAACAGAAAAAGAACTCAAGAATACAATACGATTCACAATGGCAACAAAAAGAATAAAATACCTTGGGGTAAATTTAACTAAGGAAGTGAAGGACCTATATAATGAAAATTACAAGGCCTTTCTGAGAGAATTGGATGACGACATAAGGAGATGGAAAGACATTCCACGTACATGGATTGGAAGAATAAACATAGTTAAAATGTCCGTTCTACCTAAAGCAATCTACAGATTCAATGCCATCCCAATCAGAATCCCAATGACATTCTTTACAGAATTAGAACAAAGAATCCTAAAATTCATACGGGGCAACAAAAGACCCCGAATTTCTAAAGCAATCCTGAGAAAAAAGAACAAAACGGGAGGCATCACAATCCCTGACTTCAAAACATACTACAAAGCTACAGTAATCAAAACAGCATGGTACTGGTACAAAAGCAGGTGCACAGATCAATGGAACAGAATTGAAAGCCCAGAAATAAAACCACACATCTATGGACAGCTTATCTTTGACAAAGGAGCTGAGGGCATACAATGGAGAAAAGAAAGTCTTTTCAACAAATGGTGCTGGGAAAACTGGAAAGCCACATGTAAAAGAATGAAAATTGACCATTCTTTTTCACCATTCACCAAAATAAACTCAAAATGGATCAAAGACCTAAAGGTGAGACCTGAAACCATAAGGCTTCTGGAAGAAAACGTAGGCAGTACACTCTTTGACATCAGTATTAAAAGGATCTTTTCGGACACCATGCCTTCTCAGAGAAGGGAAACAATAGAAAGAATAAACAAATGGGACTTCATCAGATTAAAGAGCTTCTTCAAGGCAAATGAAAACAAGATTGAAACAAAAAAACAACCCACTAAGTGGGAAAAAATATTTGCAAGTCATATATCTGACAAAGGCTTAATATCCATAATATATAAAGAACTCTCGCAACTCAACCACAAAACATCAAACCACCCAATCAAAAAATGGGCTGGAGACATGAACAGACATTTCTCCAAAGAAGATATACTGATGGCCAATAGGCACATGAAAAGATGCTCATCATCGCTGATCATCAGGGAAATGCAAATCAAAACTACACTAAGATATCACCTTACACCCATTAGAATGACAAAAATATCTAAAACTAATAGCAACAAATGTTGGAGAGGTTGCGGAGAAAAAGGAACCCTCATACACTGCTGGTGGGAATGCAAACTGGTGCAGCCACTATGGAAAACAGTATGGAGATTCCTCAAAAAATTAAAAATAGAGCTACCATACGATCCAGCCATCCCACTACTGGGTATTTATCCAAAGAGCTTGAAGTCAGCAATCCCGAAAGTCCTATGCACCCCAATGTTTATTGCAGCACTGTTTACAATAGCCAAGACGTGGAAGCAACCTAAGTGTCCAGCAACAGATGAATGGATAAAGAAGATGTGGTACATATATACAATGGAATACTACTCAGCTGCAAAACAGAACAAAATCATTCCATTTGCAATAACATGGATGGACCTTGAGAGAATTATGTTAAGTGAAATAAGCCAGCGAGAGAAGGACAATCTGTGTATGACTCCACTCATATGAGGAATTTAAAATTATGGACTAAGAACAGTTCAGTGGATACCAGGGGAAAGGTGGGGTGGGGGGTGGGCACAAAGGGTGAAGTGGTGAACCTACAACACGACTGACAAACATTAATGTACAACTGAAATTTCACAAGATTGTAACCTATCAATAACTCAATAAAAAAAAACAAAACAAACAAACAAACAAAAAAGAAACGGCCGTTGAAGGAGTTTTCTGCTGACCAAGATCAGAGCTGCTTTACTGGAATAGAAGGGATGCTTGAGGAAATAATAGGCAGTGAAGAAGATTACAATTGCCAGGAAATTTTGCTGTGAAGGAGAGTAGAGAAACAGAATAGTAGCTGGAGAAGAATGTGAGGATAATGGAGGACCGTTTTTTTTAAAGAATGAAGACATTAGAGTATATTTGTATGATGGTAAGAATGGTTTAGTAAAAAGGGAAAATGCTGGAGGGGAAAGAAAAAAGGGCCACTCCATTGATAAGAACAGAAAAATGTTAACTTTAACAGAAAGAATGTTAGAGTGTATATGTATAGATTGCAGATATGTTGGTGGAAGAAAAGGGAGTTGTCATTGTACTCCTATTTTCTCAATGAAGTATGAAGCAAGATCATAGCTGAGGAGGGGCAGGGATGTAGAAGATTTGAAAATGTAAAAGAAAATTAATCAGCTGTTTAGCAGAAAGAAGAAATTCACGTACCAGGAAGCTGTAGTAAGACTGCTAGGCACTGGTGAATGCCCATTTGAGATTTGTGGTCATGAATTAAAGTGAGACCAGTACATACAGTTGCATTTTTCTCCAGCTACATTTAAACTACTTGGGTACAGATGTGTTAGCAGTTGGCGGGATTTAGCTAGGGTCGAGGTTTTGCCAGGTGAACACAATATGGAGATAGACGGATAAAGGGGTTAGAGGATTTGCAGGGGAGTGATTATAACAACAAATCATGGACTCCAAGCTGGAAAGAAACGAAGTCAGGACATAAGGATGGTAATGAATAATAAAAAAGTAAAATTGGTAGGGATAGACTAGTGATCTCAATGAGGCTAAAGAATTCCAGGAGTAGAGTCCTAAAGTAAGTTAGCTAGAAGAGAAGGTGGTGGTCAAAGAATAGGACCTTCAAAAGTTATTAGGTAATAGGTCAACAGTAAGACCACAGGAGGAGGTGGTGAGTAGGGTTGAAGAAGAGATCACAGGAGGTGTGGTGGTCACGAAACTGAGAAGTCATAGCACTGGATGGTGTAGGGGATATTGAGCCAGGTGCTTAGTCAATTAATGAATGATGAGGAGTGACTAAAAAGTCGGAAGTAAGAATACTAAGGAGGCTTAAGAGGTAGAAAAAAGTTGGAAGACACGAATCTGAAAGAAGCTAGAATTTTTGAAGGAAGAGAAAAACAGATTGGAAGTAGCAATGGGAGGAAAGAACAATGACCTTGTCTCTAGGCCCTGCCTGTGTCTTCCTCATTTCTTGTACTCCTACCTGAGAGTAAGTAGTCAGCAACGGTCTCTGAAGCCAGTTTTCAATAGTAACAGGAAACTACTTTATTATAGGCGTGAGGATTTATAAGAGTACAAACTACATTTAGTGGGGAAATTATAAGTTCATGAACTAGATTCAGAGACCAGCTTAGAAAATGAGTATTAAGAATCTTCAGAGGTCAATACCACTTTTTATCTACTCGAATCCCACCCAAACCTTGCATAGATCCTTCTTTGGCTAGCAGAGAATAAAATGTACTTTCATTTTACTTCTACAAATTTAGTATAAGCTAGATCTTTCCCTTAAGGAAACAGTAGTTTTTATTGAAGTACCTAGTTCCTTTCCCAGCTCATATCTGGCTATCCTCCTAGCCTACTTCTTTATTGGGGTGGTTGCCATTTTTAAGAAGTCTTACTCAACTAGCTCCTTGCTTTCCAACCATTCTTCCTCTCCACCCCAGACACATAGATTCCATTTTTCAATACATAATTTGAGCCCAGAGAACTTTTGTCAGTCTTGGAAGGCAGCAGTTGATTTAACAAACGAAGGCACTTCCAAACTTACTAATGTCTGGTTCAAAGAAGTTTGCTTCTAACTTGTCACCTGGAACTCCGAAATGATTTTTGCTCAAATAAATTATAAGCGATAGTTAAGTTTCCCAGCTAGCCCTATAAATGGCATATCCTGTTAAGTGAGCTGAGCTACAATAGTGAGTTACTCTGGATATTTCTGTAAAAAGAAACACTTCTTTCTTGGTATAGAACCTAGTCAAAATGTCTAAAAGGATGAAGTTTATTTTTGGACCCTCCCTCATCACCTTTTCTGTACTCTTCCCTCATCTTCTAACACCTTAAGCTCCAAATGCTATACTTCCCTACTTTTCAGCCCATTCTGCACTACCTCTTGCCCTCAGGGACTCCAGACAACAGAATCAGAATTGCTTCCCATTTTCTCAAAATTCCCATTTCCTCAATTTATAGTAAAGCTTCCCTTAATTTAGAAATAAGAATGCCTTTAAGGAACAATAAAAATAACTATCATCTAAGTAACTGAATATATTAATCTAAACAAGCCCTGGGAAAAATTTGAGGCAGAGTATGAAAAGGTGAAATATTTGAGGCAATATTAGAAAAAGTACTTAATGGGGAAGCAGGGCATGTACGTGTATGCATGGCAGGGATCACAGCTGTCTGCCCGTCACGCTGGGGACTATGAATTGTTCCTACAGTTCAGAGCTTCTTCTCTTCCTTTACTGTTGAACACAGACTTAGTTGCTTAGTTTTCTCTCCCAGGGGTTTCATGGAAAGCAGCAATGGGAGTTCAGCTTAAACAGAGTAACCACAGAAGCATCACATAAAGCTACAAACAATGGGGCAATTTTCCTCAGACTTAATATATCAGCTCTATCTTCCTACAACCAAGTTATTTTTATAAACTTGAACTAGATCAATACACATACCTTCCCTTTGCTCTTTTAACTTCTTTCGGAAAACTTCAGCCCGAATTTCTTCAAAGGAGAACTCCCCCACTCCTGCATAAATCTTCTCCTTACAATACATCATCTTCTCTTTCTTCTCCTCAGACTCTTGCTGATGGCTCTGAACTCTTTGCAGGAGATCGCCTTCTTCCTTTCCAGGTTTTCTTGTGCTTAGAATGTGGTTTATACTGGGTTCAATTTTACATGGTGTCCTAAAAGAAGCAAAGTAATTATTATTCATCATGCATGTCAAATGACTTATTTCTTACATGTTTTGACAAAACACAAGGACAATGTCAGTAGCAAGACTACACATGATCAATTTAAAAAAACAAAAGCAGCGGCTGGCCTGTGGCCAAGTGGTTAAGTTTGCACATTCCTCTTTGGCAGCCTGGGATTTGCCGGTTCAAATCCTGGGCATGGGCCTACATACCACTCATCAGGCCATGCTGTGGCAGCATCCCACACAGAAGAACTTGGATGACTTACAACTAGGATATACAACTATGTATTGGGGCTTTGGGGAGAAAAAAAAAAAGAAGATTGGCAACAGATATTAGCTCAGGGCCAATCTTCCGCACCAAAAAAAAAAGCAAATACAATTGAGAAAAGAGGCTAAAAATAATTTACATGGGTCATCAATAATTGTGGTCTAAGTACTACTCTGTTGCAATAAGAAAATTAGCCATAAGTTAGAGTCATCAAATAACTTATATTCCTTATAGGTGAAAATAAATCTTAATATTATATCTTAATCAAACCCAGTGTATGAAAGAAAATTAACCTATGTAATACAGACCATTTTCCACTGTTTAGCACCCAAAAGAATTAGTTAGGAATAATGCACTTAGAGAATTGATGATGTGAAGTTCAAGATTCTCAGCTGAGGGAGAGGAATGAGTGGTAATGTAGGGTTGAAAAGAATGAAGCATAAAGTACCTCAATCAGGATAGGGCAGATGTTCTCAAATCCGGCTATCAATCAGAATCACTGATATACCTTTTATTTTCTTATGTACCTTTTTACAACTAAAGACACCTGGTCCTTACCCCAGATCCACTGCATTAGAACTTTTAATGGTAGGGTCCAAGCATCTACCTGCTTAAAAGGCTTCCTCAACTTGCTCAACCTGATAAAGGACATCTACAAAAAACCCACACAAACATCATACTTAATGATGAAAGACTGAATGCTTCCCCCCTAAGATCAGGAACAAGACAAGGATGTCCATTCTTGTCACTTTTATTCAACACTGTACTGGAAGTTCTAGCCAGGGCAATTAGGCAAGAAAAAGAAAGGAAAGGCATCCAGATGGGAAAGGAAGAAGTAAAACTAGCTCTATTTGCAGATGACATGATCTTATATATATATACAGGAAAGCCTAAGAATCCACTAAAAAAACTATTAGAACTAATAAATGAATTCATCAAAGAAACAGGATACAAGATCAATACGTATTTTATATACATGCAATGAACAATCTGGAAATGAAATTAAGAAAATAATTCTATTTATAATAGCATCAAGAAGAATAAAACACTTCAGAATAAATTTTTTTAAAAGTGTGAACACACACCTTATCTAAGATATACAGATGGCAAAAAGCATATGAAAAGATGCTCAACATCATATGTCATTAACGAATTGCAAATCAAAACAACGAGATACCACTACACATCTATTAGAAAGGCTGAAATCTAATATACTGACAACATGAAATGCTGATAAGGATGTGGAGCAACAGGAACTTTCATCCATTGCTGGTGGTAATGCAAAATGGTACAGCCACTTTGGAAGAAAGTTTGGCACTTTCTTATAAAGCTAAACTTAGTCTTACAATATAATCCAGCCAAATGAGTTGAAAACATGTCCACACAAAAACTTTCACACAAATGTTTATAGCAACCTAATTCATAATTGTCAAAACTTGGAAGCAATCAAGATGTCCTCTAATAGATAAACAGGTAAAGAGCCATACAACAGCATACCATTCAGAACTAAAAAGAAATGAGCTATTAAGTCACAAAAAGACATGGAGGAATCTTAAATGGATATTCCTAAGTGAAAGAAGCCAGTCTAAAAAGGCTACATATTGTGTGGTTCCAACTTCACAACTTTCTGGAAAAGGTAAAAGTATGAAGACAGTATAAAGATCAGTGGTTGCCAGAGATTTGGGAGATGGATGGACGGATAGGTGGAATAAAGGGAATTTTTAGGGCAGTGAAACTATTCTGTATAATATTGTAATGATGGATACATGACATTATTCATTTGCCAAAATTCACAGGCTGTAAAACACATTAGAGTGAACCCTAATGTAAACTATGAACTTTAGTTAATAATAATGTATCAATATTGGTTCAATTAAAACAAATGTGCCACACTAATGAAAGATGCTAATAGTAGAGAAAACTGTGCGCAGGGTGGGGAGGAGGAACTATATGGGAACTCTCTGTACCTTCTGCATAATTCTTTTGCCCTAAAAAATAAAGTCTACTTTTTAAAAAGAGTACAAAACTTGTGTTCTGAAAATTATGAAACATTGTTGAAAGAAATGAAAGAAGACATAAATAAAAGGAAAGATATCCCACGTTCATGGATCAGATTTAATATTGTTAGGACAGCAACAGTCATTAAATTGATCTACAGATTCAACACATTTTGTATCAAAATCACAGTTGGCTCTTTTGCAGAAATTGACAAGCTGATTCTAAAATTCATATGGATTTGCAAGAGGACCAGAATGGTCAAAACATCTTTAAAAAGAAGAACAAAGTTGGAGGACTCACACTTCTAGATTTCAAAAGTTACTACAAATTTACAGTAATCAAGACTGTGTGGTATTGGCATAATGATAGACACAGAGATCAATGGAATAGAATTAAGAGCCCAGAAACAAACCCATACATTATGGTCAATTGATTTTCAACAAGGGTGACAAGACCATTCAATGGGGAAAGAAGTTTTTTCAACAAATGGTGCTGGGACAACTGGATATCCACTTGCAGAAGAATGAAGTTGGACTCCTTATTTATACCCTACACAAACATTAGCTAAGAATGGATCACAGATCTGAATGTAAGAGTTAAAACTATAAAACTCTTGGAAGAAAACATAGGAGTAAATCTTTATGTTTGGTTAGGCAAAGCCTGCTTAGATACAACACCCAAAGCACATGAGACAAAAGAAAAAAACAGAAAAATTTCACTTCATCAAAATAAAAAAAAACTTTTGGGCTTCAAAAGATATCATCTAGAAAGTGAAAAGACAACTCACAGAATGGGAGAAAATATTTGCAAATCATATATCTGATAAGAGACTTGTATCCAGAATACATAAACTCTTACAAACTCAACAGTAAAAATACAAATAATCCAACTGAAAAACAGGCAAAGGATTTGACCTGGCATTTCTCCAAAGAAGATAAACAAAGAGCCAATAAACCCATGAAGAGATGCTCAACATCATTAATCATTAGGGAAATGCAAATCAAAACCATAAGATACCACTTCATACCCACTAGAATGGCAATAACCAAACAACCAGATAATAACAAGTTTTGGTAAGGATGTGGAGAAACTGGAACCCTCATTCATTACAGCAATGTGCAGCCTCTTTGGAAAATAGTTTAACAGCTCCTCAAAATGTTAAAATATAGAGTTACTATACGACTCAGCAATTCCCCTCCTAGCTATATACCCCAAAGAAATGAAAACATACTTCCACATAAAAGGGTATACACAAATGTCCATAGAAGCATTATTCATAATAGCCCAAAATGCAGAAACAACCCAAATGTTCAAAGCGTGGCTATTCTAGACAAGTTCAGGAACTTGCAAACAGTCTAGTACGACCACATGTGGGGGAGAAAACTGGAGATGTTAGCAGAGGCCAAACCATGAACAGTCTTATAATTAATGTTAAAGAGTTTGGATTTCATCTCCAAGGTTATGGGGAGCTAGCAAGGAATTCTGGTCAGGAAAATGACATGTTCAGATTTGCAGTGTAGACCTGTGACAGCACAGAGAATGAATGGGGATGAGTAAAACTAGAGGTAGGGAGATTAGTTAGGTTGCAGTAATCCTGGGAAAGAATGATGGAGACACAGAAACCATAAAGAAGATTGTTAAATTTGTTTAAGAATTAAAAATGCATTTATAATGGTTACTATTATGCAAGGTCAAAATACAAGTGAAAAAGTAGAGGAAAATATGTGCAACTCCTATTACATTTAGCTGATTTTCTTAATCTTTGAAAAGCCTCTGGAACACATCATTAAGAAAAACACAAACTAAAGAAAAAAAGTGCAGAGGGGTCAAACAAGACAGTCATGAAAAACAGTTTAAATAAAAATACAGTTCAACATTTTTCTTTTTTAAAGATTGGCACCTGAGCTACCATCTGTTGCCAATCTTCCTTTTTTTTCTTGCTTCTTCTTCTTCTCCTCCCCAAAGCCCCCCAGTACATAGTTGTATACTCTAGTTATGAGTGCCTCTGGCTGTGCTAGGTGGGAGGCCGCCCCACCATGGCCTGATGCCAATGTCTGTACCCAGGATCCAAATCGCAAAACCCTGTGCTACCAAAGTGGAGCACATGAACTTAACCACTCGGCCATGGGGCTGGCCCCACCGTTTTCTATACCATAGTCATTTTGACATAATTGTTTCTATAAGTGATTTGAAACATTAGAAAAATTAAACATCCATAAATAGGTGTTTTCAATTCTTCAGGTAATCCTTCGTAAAGGTTCATATGACTTTCCTAATAGCCTCCCTTGTGATGAGCTCCTACCAGACAGAATTTTTCCTCTAAATCTTATCTATGTTTGCATTCCTATAGTACCAGTACATAGTGAGGCGTTATAGATGAGTTATGAGGAAATTCTTGCACTAGGGCACAGAATATGACCCAGTATTAGAACTCTGCAATGTTATGTATTAGACTAATCCTCAGACAGCCTCATTACCTAATCATTGGTCATACTTTTTCTTATAAACAGAAATGCTAAGGGTTAGGAAGAAAAATAAAAAGACATCCAGAAGGAAGGAGCAGGATAAGAGGAAAAACTAGCACAATTTCTAATTACTGTCAATAACAAAGGTAGAACATCTCACTTAAACTGGTGAGTATCTTTGACTACAGCAATGTAAACATAAACCTATTAAGTTTATTCCTTAATAAAAATATTACCAAATGGTCTTTTAGCCCTAACATACTCAAAGGACTATAGACATAAAGGAAACAAAAAAACTTTGTCTGGTTACTTTCATCCCCATAAAGAAGAAAATGCCTTTGAGAACTAGGATAGGTGCCCCTGCCCACTCTTAATAATTCCTATTTTAAAATATTTGGAAGTCAAACTCACATAATTGGCTGTTGTGCAGTCTCTTCCACATATGGAGTAAAACTGGGAAGCAAAGAGGGTACAGCTGTCACAGAAGCTGTATTGCCACGAGGCTGGTGATAAAGAATAAAACAAATCAGCATAGTTTAACATTATGATACAACATATGCAGACCATGCCTAATTATTCAAGAGGAATTAAAAGAGACGCTAAAAATATTCCTCTACTCTACATCTGAAGTCTTTGTTATGTTGGCATATACACTGGATCTAAGAGTTCTTACCCTGTATTCCAAAGGCCCGCCTGTGTTCCAAGGGCCTGGTTGCAGTTCATTTTCTTTGGCCCTGGACACAGGGGGTGCTATCCATGGCTGGACTGCAGGCTTAGACAACTCTGCTCTAGAAGCCTCATCAGCATTTTCATCAAAAACAGTAATTCTAGAATTACTCTGCATCTGTTGAGGGACTGGATTTTGGAGTCCTCTGTTCTGGTTTGAAGCTAGGAGAAAAATATTAAAACTTCATGTAAAATCTTTAATTATCAACTTAGATGCTAGATAAGGTATACCTAATTCATCCCCAAATCTAGGAGATTACTTCTATTACCACAAAGAGATATTTTTTTTTAAACTTTTTATTAAGATTATGATAGTTTACAACCTTGTGAAATTTCAGTTGTACGTTATTGTTAGTCATGTTGTAGGTACACCACTTCACCCTTTGTGCCCTCTCCCCAGCCCCCCTTTCCCCTGGTAACCACCAATCAGTTCTCTTTGTCTATATGTTTAACTTCCACCTAGTAGTGGAGTCATACAGAGTTTGTCTTTCTCTATCTGGCTTATTTCACTTAATATAATACCCCCAAGGTCCATCCATGTTGTTGTGAATGAGACAATTTTATCCTTTTTTATGGCTGAGTAGTATTCCATTGTACATATATATACCACATCTTCTTTATCTAATCATCATTTGATGGGCACTTAGGTTGCTTCCATGTCTTGGCTATTGTAAATAATGCTACGATGAACATAGGGATACATGGGACTTTTGGAATTGCTGATTTCAAGTTCTTTGGATAGATACCCAGTAGGGAGATGGCTGGGTCATAAGGTATTTCTATTTTTAATTTTTTAAAAAATTTTTTTTAATCTATTTTTTATTTTTTTAAAGATTTTATTTTTTCCTTTTTCTCCCCAAAGCCCCCCAGTACATAGTTGTATATTCCTCGTTGTGGGTCCTTCTAGTTGCAGCATGTGGGATGCTGCCTCAGCGTGGTTTGATGAGCAGTGCCATGTCCGTGCCCAGGGTTCGAACCAACGAAACACTGGGCTGCCTGCAGCGGAGCGCACAGACTTAACCACTCGGCCACGGGGCCAGCCCCTCTATTTTTAATTTTTTGAGAAATTTCCATACTGTTTTCCATAGTGGCTGCACCAGTTTGCATTCCCACCAACAGTGCATAAGGGTTCCTTTTTCTCCATAACCTCTCAAACATTTGTCACTTTTTGTTTTGGATATTTTTGCCATTCTAACAGGTGTAAGGTGATATCTTAGTATGGTTGATTTGCATTTCTCTGATGATTAGTGATGAAGAGCATCTTTTCATGTGTCTATTGACCATCTGTATATCTTCTCTGTAGAAATGTCTGTTCATGTCTCCTGCCCATTTTTCAATCGGGTTGTTTGATTTTTTGTTGTTGAGCTGCGTGAGTTCTTTACATATTATGGAGATTAACCCTTTGTCAGATATACAACTGGTAAATATTTTTTCCCAACTAGTGGGTTTTTTTGTTTTATTTCAATCCTGTTTTCCCTTGCCTTAAAGAAGCTCTTTAGTCTGCTGAAGTCCCATTTGTTTATTCTTTCTATTGTTTCCCTCGTCTGAGGAGTTATGGTGTCTGAAAAGATTCTTTTGAAACTGATGTCAAAGAGTGTACTGCCTATATTCTCTTCTGGAAGACTTATTGTTTCAGGTCTAATCTTTAGGTCTTTGATCCATTTTGAGTTTATTTTTGTGAATGGTGAAAAAGAACGGTCAATTTTACCACAAAGAGATTTTTTAAATAATTTTTTAAAAATCTTAATGGATCAAATTAATAACTTTTTAATCCATTCTGTGTTTGTTATTTATACTCTCCCTCTTTTCCCTCACCTCCAATCTTTTATTCAGATACATCCCCCCAAAATTCCACATCTTCCTTCAGTTAACATTCTAACATTGCCTAGTTATATCAGAGACTAACCTAACCTAAATCTTCATTTTTCAGTTTAAAATTTTCTCTCAGTGGAAATCAGCTGAAATGTGCTGAATCTAGAGAAGATAAATTAGCCCATTTATTAGGGGTGTTTTCTGTTGTGGGGCTGCTTATTAAAATCAAGCTTCATCATGATCTGGATGACATATTCCTTAGGACTACATATACAGTCCCTATACCCTAATTCTAGGATCTCCAAGGAATATTGATAAGTTGATACCAGGAAAGAGATAAGAGATTTAAAAAAAATCTCGTCTACATGTCTAACTGCTATAAATTTAGTTAACAAAAGCTTATTGCTCTCTGTACCCTCCACTCAATTTTGCTGTGAACCTAAAGTTTCCCTAAAAAATAGTGAATTAAAAAAAACTTATTGTTGATCACCTTTAGGTGTACAAAGAGAGGCTGCTTTCTGACTCCAAGAAGCTGAAGACCACGTTAATACATTGTTTGAGGCTTTGCTACATGTAAGCCTCACTTTGACAATACTTGCTCATTATTGCATATCTTCTTTCAACTAACAAGGCAAACTCAGAAACTCTTGATGCTTCCTATATATTAGGTTTTTCTTAATTAAGACTCAAAATTGCTGACATGTTTTGATTTTACTGCACACTATGATCTCAGCTCTCCTTAAATGGCCTTCTTTTTGCTACCTAGTACTCAGAAAACTTGGACAGTGTCCACACGTATATTATATATTATCTCCTTACATAATTTGCCTACCACCTGAGACTAAGAGCCTCCCATAATGACACTTAATAAACTTACCCTTGAGAGCACCACCTACACGGCTGATGGGAGCTCTTGCTGTCTTTTTCCCTTTGCTTTTTAGTTCAGCCAGTGTGCTTCGTTGTGGTACAGAAGATCCAAAAACTTCCTCCTCTTCTTCTTTCTCAAGCGCCAACAGAGTTTGCCGAGACACCCGAGCTTGGAATTGCCTAAAGCAAGAACAGACGGTTAACTTTTGGTGAGATGAACACTACTTACCAGACTCAAAATTTCCAATTTGTTAAAACAAACAAAGGAGGAGTAGGCTGGGGGAAGAAATATATAGAAATAGCCCAAAAAAGTGTTTCTTATCTCAGGAAAAAGAAAGCCACCTTGACATCAGAGAAAGCTTTGGCTAAAATGATTTAGCTCTCCCTTTAAATGTCCAAGTTTGACCAATTAAAAATACTCCGAAGAGCACCATTTGGTTGATCTGAGGATCAGATCAGGGTGACTAAGACTAAGATTATAGAATTTATTAAGATCAGAGTTTCCCATCAACTTTTTATTATAAAACTTTCTAAACTTACAAGACAGTTGAAAGAGTAAATGAGCACCCATATACCCTTCACCAAGATTCACCAACTGTTAATGTCTTGCCACATCTATTTATCACTGTCTGTATGTCTCTTTTTCTCTCTCTACACACAATGCCCCCACTTATACCCGTTTTCCTGAATCATATGAAATGAAGTTGCATCCAACATGACATTTTACTTCAGCAAAGCTGGCAGAAGTTGGAAGACTAAACTTCCTGTGCTGCTGCCAAAGTTTTAAGTATTGTCAAAAGGGTAAAAAACCTGCATAAACTGCAAGTGCTGGCTAAGTTGGAGTAAACCCACAATAGGCCCCCTCTCTCTCACTGATTAGAATTAAAAACCCTAGACAAAATACAAAACAGCCACCGAGGCCTTGAAAAAGTAAACAAAAGCAAGTGGACTGTGGAGAGGGGTCAAACTTGAAGAAACAACCCATGCAGGGTTGTTTCCTGTTTTTGTTTTCCTCTTCTCTTTTCTTTCGTGGTTTTGAATTATTGTAACTGTGGTGTGGGAAGCTCAAACTCCTAGAGAAACCTCATGTTTCTGGACACAGGGCTGGGAAAAGGGGACTTTGAGGGCCAATGAGTGTGGAAGAAATACTGGAGAGGATGAGCTGATGAAGGGGATCTCTTAATTCTATATGTGAGTTGCCACAAGCCCTAGACCCACTCCTGAGCTCTGCATGAACAGGGAAGACCCCAAATGGCACAGAAAAGGCTTTGAGAACTGAACTATGATATAAACCACTGCCCAAGTCCCAGACTAACCCCTGAGCAACACACACATGGGATAGACCCACAAGTCTCAAAAATTGAACTAACGGTGGAACCACTACCCACATAAGATGAGAAAGTACTTGCGTTATCTAAAGGTAGTTGCCTACTAAGATAAAAACATCAACACTCAACACTCTCCAGAGAATATCAACCAATAGGACCAGAGTCTAATAACAATATCAGGATAGATGTCCAGGGTATAATGCAAAATTACTTGACACACACAAAAAACAGGAAAATGTGACCAATTCTCAAAGGAAAAGACAATCAACAGATAGCAACATCAAGA